>NC_072475.1:70075194-70700194 GCF_027574615.1 Eptesicus fuscus
CCCCTGATCACTTCCAACTGCCCTCCCCTGCAGGCCTGGTCACCCCCAACTTCCCTTCCCTGCAGGCCTGGTCCCTCTCAACTGCCCTCCCCTGCCAGCCTACTTGTGGTGGCCATATTGTGTCCACATGGAGGTGGCCATCTTTGACCACATGGGGGCGTCCATCTTGTGTGTTGGAGTGATGTTCAATTTGCATATTACTCTTTTATTAGATAGGATAATACATTTAACCTTGGTTAGAAACTGTCAAACTGCCTTCCAATGACTGTACTGTTTTGTATTCCCACCAGCAAAGATTTCTGTTGCTCTGAATCTTTGCCTGCATTTGATATGGGCCAGTTTTGTTGTTTTGTTTGTTTGTTTCCCTCAGATCATCACTATGTCATGTAGAACTCAATATATAACCAGAATTGTCTTACTTATGTAAATCATTTTGTTTTGATGTCAAAGTAGTTGAGTCATCTCCCCCAACTTGGGTCTCCTAAAATATGTCAATCATGATTAATCTAAACAGTCTTAAATATCAACAATGAGAGTAAAGGGAGGAATAAATGGTGACAGAAACAAGCTATAATTTGAGAGGTGAATATACAATCCAATATATGGATGATGAATTACAGAATCATACATTTTAAAACTATACAATTTTATTACTCAATGTAACCCCAATAAATTCAATAAAAATATAAATAAAATAATAAAAAAGAATATCAGTTATTTTTGGTCAAATAAAGAATTACATAAAAATTTAGTATTTGATAGGAAACTATTATTTTGAAATAAATTTTCTTTTAAATGGAAAAAAAAAAATCTTTTTTTTTATTGTTTAAAGTATTACAAATAGTAGTATATATGTCTCCTTTATTTCCCCATTGACCTTCCCCCGGCCTCCTCTACCCCCCGGCACATGCCCTCACCCCCCCTCCAGTGTCTTGTGTCCATTGCTTATGTTTATATGCATGCATACAAGTCCTTCGGTTGATCTCTTACCACCCCCCCACCCAACACTCCCCAGCCTTCCCGCTGTAATTTGACAGTCTGTTCGATGCTTCTCTGCCCCTGTATCTATCTTTTTGTTCATCAGGTTATAATGTTCTTTATTATCCATAAATGAGTGAGATCATGTGGTATTTTTCTTTCACTGCCTGGCTTATTTTACTTAGCATAATGCTCTCCAGTTCCATCCATGCTGCTGAAAATGGTAAGAATTCCTTCTTTTTGATAGCAGCATAGTATTCCATTGTGTAGATGTACCATAGTTTTCTAATTCACTCATCTGCTGATGGGCATTTAGGCTGTTTCCAAATCTTAGATATTGTAAATGGTGCTGCTATGAACATAGGGATGCATATATTCTTTCTGATTGGTGTTTCTGTTTTCTTGGGATATATTCCTAGAAGTGGTATTACTGGTTCAAATGTCAGCTCCATTTTTATATTTTTGAGGAAATGCCATACTGTTTTCCACAGTGGCTGTACCAGTCTGCATTCCCACCAGCAGTGAAGAAGGGTTCCTTTTTCTCCACATCCTCTCTAGCACTTGACATTTGTTCATTTGTTGATGATAGCCATTCTGACAGGTGTGAGGTGGTACCTCATTGTCATTTTGATTTGCATCTCTTGGATAATTAGTGACTTTGAGCATGTTTTCATGTGTCTCTTGGCTTTCTGAATGTCCTCTTTCAAAAAGTGTCTATTTAGGTCCTTTGCCCCCTTTTTTTAAATTGGGTTGTTTATCTTCCTTTTGTTAAGTTCTATGAGTTCTCTGTAAATGTTGGAGATTAAATCCGTATCAGAGATAACATTGGCAAATATGTTCTCCCATGCAATGGGCTTTCTTGTTGTTTTGTTGATGGTTTC
Organism: Eptesicus fuscus; assembly: GCF_027574615.1. Classification (NCBI taxonomy): domain Eukaryota; kingdom Metazoa; phylum Chordata; class Mammalia; order Chiroptera; family Vespertilionidae; genus Eptesicus; species Eptesicus fuscus. The sequence goes on from NC_072475.1 coordinate 70,077,054, forward strand.
TTTTTCTGTGCAGAAGCTTTTTATTTTGATGTAGTCCCATTTGTTTATTTTCTCCCTAGTCCCTCTTGCTCTAGTATCTGTGTCTGTAAAGATATTGCTATGACATATGTCTGCAATTTTGCTTCCTATGGAGTGTTGTAGAATTTTTATGGTTTCCCGTCTTACATTTAAGTCCTTTATCCATTTTGAGTTTATTTTTGTGTATGGTGTAAGTTGGTGATCTAGTTTAATTTTTTTTGCATATATCTGATCAAATTTCCCAGAACCATTTATTAAATAGGCTGTTTTGACTCCATTGTATGCTCTAGTCTCCTTTGTCAAATATTAATTGAGTATAATGGCTTGGGTCCATTTCTGGGTCCTCTATTCTGTTCCATTGGTCTAAATATCTGTTCTTATGCCAGTACCAGGCAGTTTTGAGAACCGTGGCTTGGTAATATAGTTTGATGTCTGGTATTGTGATCCCTCCAACTTTCTTCTTCTTTCTCAGGACAGCTGTGGCAATTTGGGGTCTTTTTTTTTTCTTCAATTTTTTTTTATTAAGGCATTATATGTGTACATATCTTACCATTGCCACCCCCCACCCCACTCCCATGGGGTCTTTTTTTATTCCAGGTGAATTTTTGTAAATTCGTTCTAGATCTTTGAAATATGCCATTGGTATTTTAATAGGTATTGCATTGAATCTATAGATTGCTTTAGGTAGTATGGACATTTTAATGATGTTGATTCTACCAATCCATGAACATTGTATGTTCTTCCATGTGTTTATGTCTTCCTCTATCTCTTTTTTCACTGTCCTGTAGTTTTCCGAGTACAGGTCTTTTACGTCCTTGGTTAAGTTTATTCCCAAGTATCTTAATTTTTTTGGTGCAATGGTAAATGGGATTTTTTGTGTGTTTCTCTTTCTGTGAGTTCATTACTGGTGTATAAAAAAGGCCATAGATTTCTGGGTGTTAATTTTGTATACTGCTACATTGCCAAATTCATTTATTAGGTCTAGTAGTTTTTTGATGGAGTCTTTGGGGTTTTCTATGTATAGTATCATGTCATCTGCGAATAAGGACAGTTTTACTTCTTCTTTTCCAATTTGGATGCCTTTTATTTCTTCTTCTTGTCTGATCGATATGGCTAGTACTTCTAATACTATGTCGAACAGGAGTGGTGAAAGTGGGCATCCTTGTCTTGTTCCTGTTCTTAGGAGAAATGAGTTTAGTTTTTGCCCATTGAGTATGATGTTGGCTGTAGGTTTGTCATATAGGGCTTTATTATGTTGAGGTATGATCCCTCTATTCCCACTTTGCTGAGAGTTTTTATCAACAAAGTGTGTTGGTTTTTGTCAAATGCTTTTTTTCTGCATCAACTGCTATGATTATGTGATTTTTGTCTTTCAGTTTGTTTATGTGATGTATCACATTTATTGATTTGTGGATATTGTACCATCTTTGCATCTCCAGAATAAATCCCACTTGGTCATGGTGTATGATCTTTCTAATGTAATGCTGAATCCAATTTGCTAGAATTTTGTTGAAGATTATAGCATCTATGTTCATCAAGGATATTGGCCTGTAGTTCTCTTTTTTTTGGTGTCTTTATCTGGTTTTGGGATTAGGGTAATGCTGACTTCATAGAAAGAGCTTGGAAGTGTGCCTTCCTCTTGAATTTTTTGGAATAGTCTGAGGAGGATAGGTTTTAGTTCTTCTTTGAATGCTTGGTAGAACTACGCTATAAAGCAGTCCGGACCAGGGCTTTTGTTTGCTGGAAGATTCTTGATCACTGTTTTAATTTCTTAGGTAATTATCAGCCTATTCAGGTTTTTTGATTCTTCTTGGTTGAGTTTTGGGAGCTTGTATTTTCCTAGGAATATGTCCATTTCATCTAGGTTGTCCATTTTGTTGGAATAGAGTTATTCATAGTATTTTTTCATAATTGTTTGTATTTTTGTGGGATCAGTTGTTATTTCACCTCTTTCTTTTCTGATTTTTTTTTTATTTCGGTCCTCTCTCTTTGCTTCTTGGTGAGCCTGGCTAGAGGTTCATCAATCTTGTTTATCCTTTCAAAAAACTAGCTCTTGGTTTTGTTGATCTTATACATAGTTTTTTTTTGGTCTCTATTTCATTTATCTCCGCTCTGATCTTTATTATTTCCTTCCTTTTGCTTATGCTGGGATTTTCTTGTTGCTCTCTTTCTAACTCTTTGAGTTGTAGGGTTAGGTAATTTAATACCATTGTTTCTTGTTTTTTTTTTTGCTTTAGGCTTGTAGAGTTATGAACTTCTTTCTCAAGACTGCTTTCGCTGTGTCCCATAGATTTTGAATTGTTGTGTTTTCATTGTCGTTTGTTGCCATGATGTTTTTTTATTTCTTCTTTGATTTCTCTGGTAACCCAGACATTGTTTAATAGTATGCTATTTAGTCTCCAGGTGTTTGATTTTGTTGTTGTTGTTGATTTCTAGTTTTATGCCATTGCGATCTGAGAAGATGCTTGATATGATTTATATCTTCTTAAATTTAAAGAGACATTGCCTATGACCCAATATATGGTCTACCTTTGAAAATGACCCATGTGGACTTAAGAAGAATATATATTCTGTGGCTTTGGGGTGAAATGTTCCGAAGATGTCAATTAATTCCATCTGATCTAGTGAGTCATTTAGGATTGATGTTTCCTTGCTGATTTTTTGTTTAGAGGATTTGTCCATGGTGATAGTGGGGTATTAAAGTTCCCTACTATGACTGTATTGCTATCAATCTCTCCCTTGATATCCTCCAGAAGATTTTTTTATGTATTTGGGTCCTCCTGTATTGGGTGCGTATATGTTTACCAGTGTTATTTCTTCTTGTTGGATTTCTCCCTTTAGTATTATGAAGTGGCCTTCCTTATCTCTTGTTAAGTCCTTCTCTTTGAGATCTAATTTGTCAGATATAAGTATTGCTACCCCAGCTTTTTTTTTCATTTCCATTTACCTGAAAAACCTTTTTCCATCCCTTCACCATCAGTCTGTGTGAGTCCTTTTTTCTGAGGTGGGTTTCCTGTAGACAGCAGATATATGGTTCATGTTTTCTTATCCACTCAGCTAGCTACCCTGTGTATTTTAATTGGGGCATTTAATCCATTTACATTTAAAGTTATTATTGATAGGTACTTGTTTGTCACCATTTTTATTCTTTACGCCTGTGTTCCTTCTTCGCTTCCTATTTCTTCTTTTTACAGCAGACCCTTTAGCATTTCTTGCATTGCTAAAATAAAATCTTTAACTATTAATTTTTTAAATTTTATTTTACTTTTTTTGTTAATCCTGACCTGAAGTTATGTTTCCATTGATTTTTAGAGAGAGGAGAAGAGAGAGGGAAAGACAGAAAGAAACATCGATGTGAGATAAACATATCAATTGATTGCCTCCTGCATGAGCCCAGACCAGGGCTAGGGAGGAGCCTGGAACCAAGGTACATGCCCTTGACCAGAATCAAACCCAGGACCCTTTGGTCCGCAGGCTGACATTTTATCCACTGAGCCAAACTGGCTAGGGCCTGTTAATATTTAAATAGTCATGTATTTTATTAGATTTTTCAAAATTAATCACTGGTGAAATGAGAAACAAAAGGAGGAAGGTGGGAAAGCACTTTACAATTTACAAATACCAGGGGATTTGTGTTGTTTATTTACTTGTTTGATATCTTGCCTGTTTTGCTTTTTGTCATCTAGAGTCGCACTAGCTAATTGTCTTTTTCAAGTAAAAATCTTCAGTTCGACAGTGAATTCATAACTTCCCATATGTAACACCCATATTTGTGCATAATATGATCTGAAGAGATAGAAGAATTAAATTGGAATAGAGCATGAAATTAAATGTTTAAAACCAAACACGTCATCTCCCAACCTCATGAACCTATCAGATTTTCCTGCTCATCTCTCCTGTTCTGGAAGTCTTCATACCCATCACACCCATACTTGAAACTGATATCATCTTTGACTCTGTCCTCTCTCTCTCTCTCTCTCTCTTTTAAAAATATATTTTATTGAATTTTTACAGAGAGGAAGAGAGAGGGATAGAGAGTTAGAAACATCAATGAGAGAGAAACATCCATCAGCTGCCTCTTGCACACCCTCTACTGGGGATGTGCCCGCAATCAAGGTACATGCCCTTGACCGGAATCGAACCTGGGACCCTTGAGTCCTCAGGCCGACGCTCTATCCACTGAGCCAAACTGGTTTCGGCTGTCCTCTCTCTTATCGCTTAGTTTTGAGCCTTTTGAAATAGCAATGTGTTTGTTGTTGTTGTTTTTAATATATTTTTATTGATTTCAGAGAGGAAGGGAGAGGGCAAGAGAGATAGAAACATCAATGATGAGAGAGAATCATTGATTGGCTGCCTCCTGCACAGCCCCCACTGGGGATCAAGCCTGCAAACTGGGCATGTGCCCACTGGGGATCAAGCCTGCAAACTGGGCATGTGCCCTGACCGAGAATTGAACCGTGATCTTCTGGTTCATAGGTTGATGCTCAACCACTGAACCACCGCCGGCTGGGCTGTTGTTGTTTTGTTTGTACCAGTGTACAGTTGGAGCAAATGAGGAAAAGACAGTTGGAATAACTTGCCAAATGTAATTTTTTACTGTACTGCCAGAATGGAACATATAAAACAGAATCTTTCTTGGTTTTTAAATTTTCTTAAATAGCAATGGGTTTTTATATAACCCATCCTTTTTAAGATTTCAAGAAAATCTTAAGAAGGCAGCCCAATATGCTTCCAAAAATCTTCCGCTATTGCTAAGGGAAAGAAGAAAATTGCCTCCAATAATCAACCATTATAATACATATTACCTAGAGGAAAAATGGATTTTCTATGAACAATTTTCATTTAACACTTTGACATTTATTAGTGTACCCAGATCAATCAGCTAAAACCTTGGAAGACAGAACAAAACTCACTTCCCAGCCTGTCATTTGTTCTTCCTCCAAATAATCTCGGACAATGACACCAGTGGCTTAGTGTCGGTCTAATGTAAAGCTAATCAAGTTACTACTCCATAGCAAATCCTTCAATGGTCTTCGTTACACACAAAATGAAGTCTAAAAAGTTTTTAGTGATTTGCCTCTGATTTATTATTATTATTATTTATTATTATTATTATTTTTAGCCTCTCATTCTTGGTCATTTCTCCAAGATCATTGAAGGACAAATGATCTTCAGTGACATGTGAATTAAAAAGAGAAATTCAGATGATAAAATACAGTTGTTGACTGGGCTTTCTGGTGGAAATTTTTTCATAATCAGGTAATTTCTAAGTTTAAAACAAAAACCAGTAGCCCTTGTATGTTTATAAGAAGAAGCATTCTTCTAATAGTTAAATTGATTTTTGAAATCAAAGTGGAGATATGTGCATTCTGTTACTGCAAAAAAGTATTTGTAGAGGGCCTATCATGTGTGAGAAGCTCATCTCATGCAAGCTTTACTTTACCCCATGAGGCCAAGGTCAGTGCCTTTGTCATCTCCATTTCAGAGGTAAGAAACTCAGTCACCACAGGGCTAAGTGACATGTCCAAGCAGACAATGCTAGCCAGTGATCTAAGGCTACATTAAAAAAAATATTGATTTTGAGAGAGAGAGAGAGAGACTTGTTGCTCCACTTACTTATGCACTCATTGGTTGCTTCCTGTATTCCTTGACAGGAGATCAAACCCTCAACCTTGACCTATTGGGATGATGCTCTAACAAACTGAGCTACCCAGCTGGGGCCTAAGACTACATTTTAAATACCAGACTATATTCCTTTTTTCCCATTAGGAAGGGGCAGAACCAGGAGTTAGACATTAAGCATCTCAGAAAAAAAATGTCCGAGAGTCAGAGTATGGTATTTAAAGGTATTAAACACTTCAACTGTACTACAAGTTAATTTTTTCTATATATAGTTACTGCCCAGATTAAAGATAATCAATGAACATCTTTCAATTTACTTTTGATGGAGTAAAAAGGAGTCAGGCTAAGAAGGCATAACTCTCCTGAAATTGTCTGTTAAAAAATAATTAGCTTCTTTTCTGACATTATGATCAGAAGGCGCAAATGTAGCTGCTTTTGCCACTGTGAAGAATGGAATAAAATGTTTTGAATTTAAATAATTTATTTTATTTTTACATATGAGCTGCCTACCAAGACAGTTCCAATTTGTGATGCAATCTCCAAACATTTATTTTTTTGTCTCTAAGTTGAAGGAGTATGGCAGTGTCTCTGCTTCAGATGCATAGTTTGTATATTTAACCAGTCAATGCTAAATTACTTTCAATAAAATTCATTCAGGCTGTCACTATCATTGGAGATAACAGTGTGAGAGAGATATATCCTCTGTCTGGTTCAGTTGCTGAGATGTGTTAGATCTATCAAAAAAAAATGAACAAAATAAGTGAAATCAACACATGAAAAGAAATACCTTTACTTTTAATTTGTTCTATATGTGCAGTGTTCTCAGCCATTAGTTATTCTACTTAAATTATAATGAATTGGCACAGGAGGATGGACGTCTTTTGAGATTGGGTCTGCTGTGTGGATGAAACTAAAGACCAGAAGTGAAAAGTATTTTTGAGTTCTTATTCAGTTCTCTTATTGATTTACTGGACAACGTGTAGATAAATTATATTGCATCTTACTCGTTTGTCCTGTCACTGATACAAGGTGTCTTAGTCTGTTCAGACTGCTATAAAAGAACACCATCAGCTTGGTGGCTTATAAACAACAGAAATTTATTTCTGACAGTTCTGGAGGCTGGGAAGTCTAACATCAAGGTGCCGGAGGATTCAGTGTCTGCTGAGAGGAGCTTCCTGGTCCACAGACGTCTTCTTGCTGTGCCCTCACACGGCAGAGGGGCTGTGAAACTCCGCGGAGTCTCTCTCATAAGGGCACTAACCTCATTCATGAGGCCTCCACTCTCATGGCCTAACCACCTCCCAGAGGTCCCACCTTCAAATACCATTCCATTGGAGATTAGGTTAGAACATATGAATTTGGGGGGGGGGGGCGGGGGCGGGGAGACACAAACATTCCATCTATAGCAAAGGTAAGAGGAAAATCTTGGGAATACCACCTACAGGCACCCTCCTCAACAGTCCATTTATTCATCCAATTCTTGCTGCATATCAAGCACTGTTCTGGGTATTGTTGGAGTTGCAAATATAAATCTCATGTAAATCCTGCCCTTAAAAAGTTTGTACTGTAATAATAAAAATATATTATGATAATAATAGTATAAAATATACGATATGTATAAAATATACTATAATACTATAAAAGCTATAATTATAGTGATTGCATATATTACTCCTATGCATCCTTTGAAACCTAAATCTAAAGCCACCTCCTTCATGGAGAATTACCTGACTCTCCTGAGTCCCTCAGACTGAATAAGTTGTCTATCCACTATGTACACATGATTTAGAATTTAAGTCTCTGTAATTTATCTGGATATATACAGTAGGTACTTATCTTTCTTACTGAATTTAAATCTCTATGATGAAGGGGCTGTGTCTCAATGTTCTTTGTATCTCCACCTTGACAAGGCCAAAGAAATCTGGCAGCAGTGTTTGTTAAGTAACTGAATAAATGAGTCAATACATGATGCAAGGTATCAAGAATATTTGAGGAGAGTAGATAAAATAATAGGAAGGGGGCCAGATCATGGGGAGCTTTGAGTTCTGGACAAAGAATTCTGGAGTCACAAACCCTAGCTGGTTTGGCTCAGTGGACAGAGCATTGGCCTGTGGATTGAAGAGTCCTGGGTTTGATTCCAGTCAAAGGCACATGCCTGGGTTCTGGGCTCGATCCCCAATAGAGGGCATGCAGGAGGCAGCCGATCAATGATTCTCTTCATTTATGTTTCTATCTCTCCCTCTCCCTTCCTCTCTGAAATCAATAAAACTATATTTATAAAAAAAGAAAAGTATGCATTTAATGTAACCTTAGGCAAGCTAATAATAATAGCTAATTTTTATTGCTTGTTTACTTACATATCAGGCATGATTCTTTTTTTTTTTAATTTCTTTATTGATTAAGGTGTCACATATTTGTCCTCATTCCCCCATTCCCATCCCACACCACTCCCCACGGATGCCCCAACCCCCTGTTGAACTTAACCATTGGATAGGCTCATATGCATGCACACAAGTTCTTTGGTTGATCTCTCCCCCCTCCCCCCACCCTCCCCTATCCTCCCTCTGAGGCCCGATAGTCCGATCGATGTCTCCTTGTTTCTGGTTCTGTTCTTGTTCATCAGTCTATGTTGTTCATCATTTCCCCTAGATGAGCGAGATCATGTGTCCCTAGAGATATACTTATAAGAACTGAATGTGAGACGAGCAATAATAGTTACGCTGACAGGCAAATGAATCAGTCTGTAGTGAGTTTCTTTCTGGACCAACAGTTCTTTAGAGACCCAATTTCAATGTCCACCAGTTCCTTATGTGTACATGTCAGCACTGACCCCTCAGCTCTGGATGGTGGACAAATGGTGGTAACGGAGGTCCGACTCCCTCTGGTTTTGTCTCGGCCGGACCCAGGGGCACGGCTTCACCCGGACTCAGGAGCACGTGGCCTCACCCAGACCCAGGGGCGCGTGGCCTCTCCCAGACCCAGGGGCGTGTGGCCTCACCCGGTCCTAGGTGCGCGAGACCTCACCCGCATCCAGGGACACATGGCCTCACCCGGACCCGGGGGCGCGTGGCCTCTCCCAGACCCAGGGGCACATGGCCTCACCCGGACCTGGGACCCAGCCTCACCCGGATCCAGGGGCACACGGCCTCACCTGGACCCAGGATCCGGCTTCACCCGTACCCAGGGTCGCAAGGCCTCACCCGGACCCAGGGGCACATGGCCTCACCCGGGCCCAGGGACCCAGCCTCATCCGGGTCCAGTGGTGCGTGGTCTCACCCGGACCCAGGGGCACATGGCCTCACCCGGGCCCAGGGACCCAGCCTCACCCGGGTCCAGTGGCGCATGGCCTCACCCGGGCCCAGGGACCCAGCCTCACCCGGGTCCAGGGGTGCAAGGCCTCACCCGGACCTAGGGGCGCGAGGCCTCACCCGGATCCAGGGACACATGGCCTCACCCGGACCCGGGGGCGCGTGGCCTCTCCCAGACCCAGGGGTGCGTGGCCTCACCCGGACCTAGGTGCGTGAGGCCTCACCCGGATCCAGGGACACATGGCCTCACCTGGACCCAGGGGCGCGTGGCCTCTCCCAATCAGGCATGATTCTAAGTGTTTTATATGTATTGTCTTATGTATTTCTCTCATTAAGTAGGTCCAATTGTTCCCATAGTACAAGAGAGGAAATTGAGACACAAAGAGGTAAGTGGCATGCACAGCTAGCATTGGTAAAGCCGCTGAAGGCAGGCAGCGTGAGCAGCCTGGTGGAATGCTTGCTTTGTTGTTGTGGTGACGAGGCAAGTGTTCCACCGCGGATGGGCCTCTGGCCAGGCTGGGGCATGGATGGGCCTCTGGGCAGTGGGAAACCTCTGGGCAGCAGGCGCAAAGCTGCCAGGCCCAGCAGAGAGCTACTGGTGCATGGATTCATGCACAGGGCTACTAGTATTCAATAAGATAAAATATATAAACTATCTAGTATCGTGCACAGCAAAGCCTATATCCCTATTTTCCCCCTCTTCATCAGTTTTTTTTTTTTTAAATCAGGTTTTTGAGTAGGATATATAAGATTAGAACCATGCTTCTCATGAATCTCATTGAAAAAAGACATAATTGTTTCTTTGGACTAATTTAGCATTGGATCATTCACTTGGGAACCATGTAAATCAGCATTACAGCAATTCTAAAGGGTAGAGTGTCCAAGAGACCATAGAAGAGGTCAGCCTCGCCCAGATGGTGTGGTTCAGTGTTTGAGTGTCAACCCATGAACCAAGGAGTCACTGATTCAATTCCTGGTCAGGGCACATGCCCTGGTTCTGGGCTTGATCCCTAGTAGGTGACATGCAGAAGGAAGCCAATCTATGTTTCTCTCTCATCAATGTTTCCATTTCTCTCTCTTCCTTCCTCTCTAAAAATTAATAAAAACATAATTAAAAGGTCAGCCTGGTTATTGGCATATTTGTTGACTGGGTCTATAAAAATGCAGGAAAACTTAGCAGAATCCTATCCTATCTAATAATAGAGTAACATGTAAATTACCATCACTCCGCTACGCCTATGATTGGGTGGCGGGAGGCTGGGGGGCGGGACTCGGGGTGGCCTATCTGTCCATTGAGAGGCACGGATCCGCTGCCACTGAGGGGGGCTACCCTGCTGTTGAGAGGCACAGGGAGCAGGACTCCCACCCCCTGCGCCTCTCAACAGCCAGATCCGCGGCCACTGAGGGGGCCTGCCGCGGACACCCAGCTGCGCCTCTCAACGGCAGGGTAGCCAGGTTTTTGCGGCAGCCCCCCTCAGCGGCCATTGAGAGGCGCAGGGGGTGGGAGTCCTGCCCCCTGCGCCTCTCAACAGCAGGGTAGCCCCCCTCAGCGGCCCCGGACCATCAAACGTGGGGGAGCTGGGTGCCTGTCTGCTCCGGCACCAGGCCTTTCAGAAGCCTCCGCCAAGCTGGAGGCTTCTGAAAGGCCTGGTGCACCAGCGGACAAGCACCCAGCTCCACCGAGAAAAGCGAAAGCGTGTAGGGGACCCTACACGTGCATGATTCAGTCATGCACTGGGCCTCTAGTCCTATCTAATAATAGACAAATATGCAAATTGACCATACCTCCAACACACCCACAAGCCACGCCCACAAATCACGCCCACCATCCAATCAGAGCAAGTATGCAAATTAACCCAAACCAAGATGGCTACAGCCACAGAGAGCAAGGTTTCCTAGGTAACAGAGGAAGCCAAGCTTTCTGCCAGCCGTTGCAGGCCTAAGCCTCCACTCAAGCTACAAAGTTTCAAATATAGAAGGTAAACAAATTCAAACAAATGGCGGCAGAATGGAGCTTGAGAGAGCAGGCCAGGGTTGCCGCCGGCAACAGGGGAAGCAAAGCTTTCCACACACCCTGGCCGGGCCCACCCGCTTAAGGCAACAAAGTTTCAATTATAACCCCAACACAAATGGCTTCGGGCCTCTGAGGGAGCCCCAGGCTTGGCTCTGCTCCAGGCTACAAAGTTTCAATTGTAGAAGGAAAATAAATTCCAGATACCAGGGCCTCTGCTTGCATTGCCAGAGGGCGTGGCCCGCCTGCAAACCATCACAGGCCCCTCGCTCAGGCCGCCCCACGCCCCAAGGGAACCCCACCCTGATCAGGGACACCCTTCAGGGCAAACCAGCTGGCCCCCATCCCTGTACCAGGCCTCTATCCTATCTAATAAAAGAGTACTCTGCAGATTGATCATCACTGCAACACAATATAGCTGCCTCCATGTAGTCAAAGATCCTGCCCCCATGTGGACACAAGATGGCCACCACAAGATGGCCAGCAGGAGAGGGCAGTTGGGAGACACCCGGCCTGCAAGGGAGGGCAGTTGAGAAGGACCAGGCCTGCAAGGGAGGGCAGTTGGAGGTGATCAACCCTGCAGGAGAGGGCAGTTAGGAGTGACCAGGCCGGCAGAGGAGGGAAGTTGGGGGCAAACAGGCTGGCAGCAGAGTGGTTAGGGGGTGATCAGGCTGGCAGGCAGAAGCAGTTAGGGGCAATCAGGAAGGCAGGCAGGCAAGCAGTTGGGAGCCAGCAGTCCTGGATTGTGAGAGGGATGTCCGACTGCCCGTTTAGGCCCGATCCTTGGGATTGGGCCTAAACGGGCAGTCGGACATCCCCTTAGGGGTCCCAGATTGGCGAGGGTACAGGCTGGGCTGAGGGACAACCCCCCTCCGTGCACGAATTTCGTGCACTGGGCCTCTAGTTTATGTAATAAAAAGAGTGACACTGGTGAGCCTCAAATTTTCAGCAAAGTCTCAGGGGAGTCTGAATGTAGTGGGAATATCATTCCCAGTCACTTTCACTTAAATAGTGGGGCTGTTTAATCAATCAGACAAAGAAGGCAAATCAACACGCTTTTCTTTAGGTTTGAGAACAAACACCTTCTACTTCAGAAGAATTCAGAGTCACCACAGTCTGTATGTTCTGATGCTGCAGTAGAACACGTGAACATCCCAGCTGCAGGCGTCATGTGGAGTCTCAGGAAGTGAATCGGGGAAAGTGTAGTCTCTGATCCTCTCTGTTTCCTAATATTGTCCATGTCACTGATGTTTGTTTACAGCTCTTAAAAACGTTAAAAAGTCTTTAGTCTTCAAATAGAAAGACTTACCTAGGGTTTATACACTAGATACAGACTTAAACCATATTGGAGCTTCCCAACCCCGCCAAAAAAATTAGTTATGTCGACTTACATACCATTTTGAAAACAATCCATTAAATAGAGTCAGCCAGACAATTGGTACCTCAATGCAATCAATTTTGTTAAACACTGAATTCAGAGTTGTTCTGGTCTAAGCTGATTTTGCATATAGACGCCAAATATGTGGTCCCTGGGTTTTCTTAAATTCTATCCAAAAAATGAATCGTCACCACTTCCTACTCAGCTGTGTGGGAGTTAACTAGATTTCCAGATTATTACTTTATGTAGACCTAGGTTGTTTTATTTTTTGTTTTACTTTGTTTGTTTATTAGTTTTATGATATGTAAGTTTCCAAAAACTTCTCATGTAACTATGTTTAAATAAGAAACCTCCTTTCCATGCTTGCTTGATCAGATAACTACCTAATAACAGATTTGCTTCTCAGTGTCACCTAAATCAAAATCAACATGGCAGCTAACTTACAATTTTACTTCATTAGGGGTCCACAATCCACTAAGCTTCTTTCTTGTACTACACTCAACAAAACACATGAATTAAAGTATTTTTATTTTCCCCCACTGTATGTTGCTTCAATCACATCTGTGTAAATATGTGGGCATGTATATGTGTATGTATGTGTGTGTGTGTGTATGTGTGTATGTGTGTGTGTGTGTATGTGTGTATGTGTGTGTGTGTGTGTGTGTGTGTGTGTGTGTATGTGTTGACAATCTAAATAACTTAAAATAGGTTGTAATAGTTAATTTGTGTGTCAACTGTGCCCAGATCTGTGGTCAAACATTATTTTGGATGGTTCAGTAAGGATGTTTTGGATTAGAATAATATTTATATTTGGGGACTTTGAGGAAAGCAAATTGCCCTCCATGATGTGGGTGGGCCTCATCCAATCAGCTGAATGCCTGGAGAGAACAAATGGACTGACTTCCCTCCCAAGCAAGAGGAGATTCTGCCAGCAGGTGATCTCAGAGACTGAACTTAACTACAATATTGGCTTTTTTCTAAATCTTTAGCCTGCTGGCCTTTGGACTTGAACTGCAACATTGGTTCTTCTCTGGTCTTCAGCCTGCCAATTTTGGACTTGCCAGCTTCCTTAACTACATTAACCAATTCCAAAAAAAAGAAAAAAAATCTCTATTGAAGTAGCAAAATGTATATTATTTTTGAAACTCTGAAGATGTGCTTATGTATAATCTCAAACTTATATCTTAACATAAAACCAAATGATTCATCTTCTTTGTTTTGTCCATTTAGTTGTGTTTTATTGGGAAAAAAAATCTCTGGCCTGACTGATGTGGCTCAGTGGTTGAGCATTGACCTACGAACCAGGAGGTCACAGTTCAGTTCCAGGTCAGGGCACGTGCCAGGGTTTTGGGCTTGATTTCCAGTAGGGGGCGTGCTTCAGACAGCTGATCAATGATTATCTGTCATCATTGAAGCTTATATCTCTCTCCTCCTCTTCTTTCCTCTTTGAAATCAATAAAAATATATTTTTAAAAATATCTGTTTATATGTATTGAAAGTGGATAACGGTTAACATAATAGAGTATGCATTAGCTTTCAATTTCTCAATGAAAACATTTCTAAGGACTAGGATAGGAAATGGGGAATCCTTACTAGCTGCCAGTGTCCTCTTTGAGACAAAAGTGCTTGGCCCAGTCTTTACTGTGCAGCTTCCTGACATCTGATTTGACCGATATACCCTCTGCTGAAAAGTGCTTCTATTTCCCAAATGAATCCTTCCACTGTCACCCTTCCCCCTGCCAAGAGAACAATTGACTTAGGTATATATTTAGAAATACACTCTTGGAGACAAAACGTTCACTTATCTGTGAGTTGCGGGGGAGGGGGAACCTGGGTGATTTGCTTGTATCATCTGCTTAGTACTTCTCAAATTAGAGTTCTGAGTTGGTATTTCATGGGTATATGGAAAACTATAGGATAAGTGTAGTACACTCTTCTTTAGAGTCATTTTTTTCAGTTTTATTTTAAAAGATCAATAAATATTCATGTTCAGTAAGCCAAATCTGTTATTTCATAGTAAAATAAATATTAATAGTATATTATGGAGCAGAATTTAAATTTGCATACCTGTGGTAAAACTTCTGAGGAAGTTGACATTTATATAGATGAGTGGCTTTCAGTGGGGTCCTAGTCACCACCTACTCCCTAATATGAGTTAGATTTTATTTTCTACTGCTCTCAGTAATAAACATTTGATGAAAAAAGTTTCAGGAGTGTTGTCTTAAATAGCTTGGCTTTAGACAGTGACAAATATTGGAGAGAAGAGGAGAGAACCAGCTCCATTTGAGAAATCCCTCTTCCTTGAGTTAAAAAGTAAACTAACAAAGAAGAAGCAATAGAAAGCAATAGCTATGAACAGAGAATTTTAATGATACTGCTTTAAATTTTTTTTCTTTTTCAATAAAATACCTTTCTGATAAATGTTATTACTACAGTCTTTTTAATTTTAGTTCTCATTTTATCTACCATTTACAGAGATCTTTGAATTCTAGGTCACTACATAAATTTCCATATTTACTTTGTTCAACATCTCTGTGAGACAGACATAATAAATAATCTAGTAAGTGACAAGCATTTGCCTTCAGCTCGCCAAAGCCGTGGTTTTGGTACTCCCACCGTTTTTGTTATGCTGGTTTAACCAGCAAAGCACATTTATTGGGTAGTAGATATGTCAGAAGTGAAGGGATTCACATTCAGGTAATACTGTGCTGTTGTCTTCAAAGAAGTCCATTTTTCATGAGCCTGCAATAAAAGGAAACTCAAGTCATGATCTCTGAGTGTGTAGAACATGGGTACCAATTATTCTGATTATCATACAGATATTTTCTAAAAGACTGAGAGAAATACAATAGAAGAATAATTCCAAGTAAGGTTTGGTTTTCACACTTTTAGTCATCTGTTTACTTCACTGATGAAATGTTTTTCAGTATTCACAGGGCCATGGTACATGGTACATTACAGGATCTGTCAGTTGATCACAGCACAGATCTACAATTACAGTCAGGAGTATACTTGAAAATTTGAATATTCCATAAGGAAGGCACAGCCTTCCAGTCTATGTAATTATTTAATTTGCCAAAGAAATAAAGTCTTCTTTTTAATACCTCTAGATTATGCATGTAGGAGTAAAACAGGCATAAAACTAGATGCATTATTCAAGCTGCTGGTTTCCATCAGCAAATGCTAATGTACTTCTCAAATTAAAGCAGAACCAAGCTGATCCTTCTAGACCAGTTAAAACCCAGCTATCTGGAGTAAGGAGAGGACCCAAGCCTCAGGAAAACATGGAAATTCAACTTTTACAATGATTTTATCTATCTATCTATCTATCTATCTATCTATCTATCTATCTATCTATCTATCATCTATCTATCTATTTTTATTTTTGTTGTTGTTAATCTGCACCCAAGGATATTTTTCCATTGATTTTTAGGGAGAGTGGAAGAGAGAGGGAAAAACAGAGAGAAACATCAATGTGAGAGAAACACATTAATTGTTTGCCTCCTGTGCCCGGGCCAGGGAGGAGCCCACAACCATGCTCTTGACTGGAATCGAACCTGGGACCCTTTGGTCCACAGGCCAATGTTCTATCCACTGAGCCAAACTGGCTAGGGCTATAATGATTTTATACAACTTTTATACATGGTGGTAGTGAAAATCTAATACATGTGGAAAGAAAGAGCAAGTCAGTGAAGGAATTAATTGCTATACATCCTCATTTTCTAAATTGCTGAGTTGTAAGAGGGAAATCATGACTGAAGGAAATCATGACTGATTGAAATCTTCAGATAATTTAGCAATTTCATTTGGCCTGGAGTTTCAAAGTGTTCTTCCATCAAAAAGAGGAAATAAAACTGGTGAATGCAAGTTTCTTTTTTATTTCTCTTGGAATGAGTATACAAGTGAATAGGAAAATGTAAAAAAGGCAAGCAAATGAAATGACATTAAAGGTTTGGGTAATTATAACAGAGGGAAGTTAGCTGCTGAACAACTGAGAGAGAACTAAAATGTGACCGCAATCCATCCATCCACCTACCCGAACGAAATCATTTATTGAGACTTGACTGCATAACAGTCATTTTAGTGGCTCCTGAGAATAATTATTTTGATGTATAAGACTTGCACTTCACCTTTGTAGCCTAAGCAGGAAGGTTGGGTGCATGAAACAAATAATTTCAGTGTGACATTTGTGAGCTATTCACAAGTGAACAGCACGCAAAGGGGAGTGATGAAGGAAGGACAAATGCCCCCCCCTGGAAAGCAGAGAGAGGCATCAGAAAGGAGACATTTGATCTTAGTTTTGAAAGTAGATGTGGAGTTCACCAGACCAAGGGCACTTTATGGAGAGGAAAGGGCAGGTATAGCTCATGGCAGATGGAGAGGAAAAATCAGGACTAGGTTGGTGGTATGTTAAAGCCAGCTGATGTGATGCCTGTTTAAATGCAAATACCTGATCAGCCAGTGTGTGTTCCCACATATTCGGACTGTGATCTGGGTCCCAGTAATCCTGCAAATATATGTGTCTTTTGAGATGTAGGAACTGGTTTGCTGGATCTTCCAACAAAAATGGCGCTCCCAGTGCTCCTGTAATTCAGAGTATAAGAGCACAGCATCTTTTAGGGCAACAGTTTACATCTCAATGTTTCCTCTTAAAGAGACGCAGCTGTGGTCCTGGGAAAATGGGCACCTAAGAAGGAATCCTTGGAAAAGTCTTGCCTTGAGGGAGGTGGCTGCTTCCTAGTCCTTTGCCACCATTGTACTGACACCACCCTGTGTGAGCTGTATATGGCACAGCATGAAAGCTGGTGCTGTGTGGTGGATGGAGATTTTTCAGAGCTTCTGTACATGCATGGGAGCCAAGAGAATCAAATTCCAGCCCTATCACTATTTTAGGCAAGTTGTTTAATTTCTCTGAGCTCTAGTTTTCTTATATGTAAAACGGTATAATAAAAATAATAACAACACAGTAACAAAATAACATTGGATTGCCATAAGAATTGGAAAAATTAATAAATATAAACTACCTGGCTCAAATCTGGCAGTCAACAATGTTATCCTTGCTTTCCAAGCCTTCTAAAATAGAACATATCTTTCAGTTTAAAGTAGATTCCTCAGAAGTCTGGCACTGTAGTTAAAATTGTTAATATCAATAGAGCCATCATTAAGTCAAACAGACTGTATTTTCTATCTCCTTCACACTTCAGGATTAAAAAAAATAAAAAGATGATTATTTTAAAAATCCAAACTTCCTTAAGATCTTAAAATTTTAACAGTCTACATTGTGTTTTTATTCTTAAAGAAAACACAATAAGGTTCAGAGTTGTAAGTTGAATAAAATAAAAAGGAAAACACACAATCTTCACCTATATGTAACAATACAGTCTGTTTATTGCTTGTGATAAAGAAGCATTTATTACAAATCTAATTGTAAGCTTGTTATGTTAGGCACTCTACAGATTCATCATTAAACAGATATCTATTGACAAATACTCTGTATGGATTGGGGTAAGTGAGCTATGAGGTATGAAATTTCTCTATAGAAAAGAGGAAGGAAAGGCTTAAGATACAAAACAAGGAAACGTAAGATTTGATTGTGCTAAGAGAGTTTTGGAGAAGCTTATATTAATGAGCACTTGGGTTTTGGGACACAAGCAGACATTTTCATGGTCAGGAAATTGCTTAACCTATTCCTTGAAGAAAATATTAAATTAGCTTCATGGGGGAAGGGACAAGACTTTTAATTTTAAACTGTTGGAATAATGAGAGCAAAAGTCATTGTGAATCTACAAGACTAATCTCTGAAAACAAGTATATGTACACTAATATTAACAATATTAGCTAGCACTTACTGAGCATGGTGCTAAATTCTTTAGCTGAATTACCTTATTTAATACTCACAACAAACCTAAGAAGTAGCAATGTCAATCATTTCATTTTGCAGACACAGAAACTAAGTCATAGAAAATTTAAAAAATATGTTGAAGGACACACCGCCAGTGAGAGGCAGAGATGAAATTCTCCCTTCAGAGCTACTGCACTATATTATGACTGTGAGCCAGGAATACTTGGGGCCAGATACCAGTAATAATAATAATAAAAGTCTTATGCAGTATAGACAAAAAGAAACAACAGTTACTTACACATTCTCTATGAACGCATGCTTTTCCAAGCTTGGCCTTGAGCTCTAAGCAGGGTTCTAATTATTAGCCCTATTATTTCTACTTTAACTTGCCAATCTAGTAACCTCTGGTTGCAAATGAGTGTCTATTGAAAATGACAGCCTCTCTGGATACTATACATCAATCAGGCTGCCTCTGGATGCAAAACACTACTACTAATGCAGGATTGAGAAATGATTCAGACACATTCTTCATTTATAAAATGTTAGCAACTTTATTTATTCAATGATTTAAAAATAAAAGACAAAAGTCAACCTCAGAATATTTTAGTAGCAGATGTCAGAAATAATTCTGGCCTGCTGCTAGATAATCTAGTTCAGTACAGTCAAACCAGACGGCGATGGAAGCCATTCTCTAAGATTGTCCCCAAAGATCACTGCCTCCTGGTATACATATTCTGGGTGTTCGGTCACCTCTCTCACTTAGTAGGTCTGACCAGTGTGTGTATAATGTATGATATCACAGTGTGTGATTTCTGGGGCTAGGACATAAAAGCTATTATAGCTTCTGGCTTGCCCTCTTCTTGGATCCCTTGCCTTAAGGGAAGTCAGTCTTTTACCAACAACCATGTAAGTTGGGCACTGGGAATCTGATGCTTTTGCTCCAGTCAAGCCTTCAGATGATGACAGCCCCCACTAGCATTTTTAACTACAACCTCATGAGAGATCATAAATCAGAATCATCAACCTATGCCATTCACAAATTCCTGACCCTCAGACACTGTGAAATAATAAATGCTGATTGTTTTAAGCTGCTAAGGCTTGGGGGAAATCAGTTATGCCATAGTAGATAACTAATGCAATGCATTATAAGCACCCACTAATATCAAGGAAACTGCTAATCAACAGAGTTGAGACTAGGATGAGGCAAGTGAGGCCACTAAGGCATCAAATATAAGAAGGAACTCACTCTCAGGGTTATGCAAATGTTGTACCATAAGACTGCCACTTGCCTCACCGTCATCTCAACTGGATGCAAAACACTGCACTAAACAGGGTTCTAATTATTAGCCCTATTATTTCTAGTTTAACTTGCCAATCTAGTAACCTCTGGTTCCAAATGAGTGTCTATTGAAAATGACAGCCTCTCTGATAATCACCACTGCATGGAAAGAGAAACAAACAAACTAACAAAAACAAGTAAAAACCCCTTGCCTCTAAGGAACTTATATTATATTCATATCATATTCATATTATAAATAATTATAGGAAGACATATTGTGACTAGACCTTCCAAAGGGAGAGTGAATAATTCGAATATTGCATGGAGGCTGCACAAAGAAATTAGTTTTGAGTTGAGCATCGAAGAATATGTAAGGTTTCACAGCTAGAAGGAAGGAGTGACAGCAAAGAGCATGTGTTCCAGGCTGAAGAAGATAAAGAGCTCAGAGCAGAGGAGCAAGGTAAGTTTCAGGTTCAATGACCCTCACTTTGTCAGTGTGATTGAAGGTAACTTTGTGGTACAGATGTATTAAAGATAATGTTAGAAAGATAATCTGGAGCTTGATTCTGAAAGATTATTATTGTCATACCAAGGACTTTGGGCTGTAGTCTGTAAATAATGATGATTTATGTGCCAGAAAATGATCAGGACCAGTTTTACTAAAAAAAATTGTTATTGTGACAAAATATACATAAATAAAAATACCATTTTAAACATTTTTAAGTATACACTTCAGTGGTATCATGTACACTCACAATGTTGTGCAATCATCACCACTATCTCTAGAACTTTTTCAGTATCTGATATAGAAACTCTGTATTCTTTAAACAATAATTCCCATGGTCCTCTCCCGCAGCCCTTGGTAAACACCTTTTTACTTTGTGTCTCCAGGAGTTGGTTTATTCTAGGGACCTTAGATAAAGGGAATCCTGTAATATTTGTCTTTCTGTGTCTGACTTATTTCACATAGTATAATATCTTCAAGTTTTATCTGTAGTGTGGCATATGTCAGTCAGCCTTTCATTCCTTCTTAAGGCTAAATATTTTGTTGTGTATATGCCAACATTTTGTTTATCCATTCATAGATTTACTTTTGACAACTCCTCTGTCAGTGGTATGGAGAGCAGCTGGTAAAAGGAAGAGAGAGTGAAAGAAACAAGGTCAGAGGCCCTTTGAATAGTCCAGATGAGAGGTAAGTAGGTGACAGCGGGATGGGAAGACAGGATGGACTGGGAGGAAACTGGGAACTCCCATTCATTTAGGCTGACTAGTATGGACTGACCAGTGTCACATTTTTGGTTTCAGCTGAAATGTGTTAATAGGTGACTTTCAGATTTCTCTTTATTACATTTGAATCAAAAGTGTTCTACACTTTTGTGCACTAACTCTGTTTTTAAAAAGTTGTTTTTTAAAACAAAGGGAATGGCTAGGTAAAGTAAATCTGATACCCTCAATATCAAATAAATATTTCTAAATAAATTATGCTTAGTATATAATTTACAGCTGAAAAAGAAATCATAATCATTCTTAAGATAGTTTTATTTAGAATCATCCAAAAGTAAAACCAGTATTCTGCATCATTATCCTGGTGCATTGTACAATTGCTAAGAAAAACATTGCTATTACATCAATCTTGGCTGAGAAGCATGCTTTAAAATATAAGCCCAAGCCATTTTAAGCTCTAATAATTCTGTCTTTTATAAATCTTTTTTTTTTTTTTTTGCTCATGGAAAATGTTTTACTCATATAATCTCCTCTGGCACCCCTCTCCAGCCCCCAGAACAAAGCGCTTACCTCAGCATTATGCGACCAACAGGTATCCAATAAATATTAATTGATGGTGATAATAACATCACCCAGGAGAGAGACAGAAAGTAGTATTTATTATCCCACTTTACAAATGAGAAAATTGCCACATGGAGATGAAATGACTCACTCAAGGTCACATAGTAAGTCAATGGCAAGACTGGAAATAAAATGTAAGTTATACAGAAGGGCATGCTATTATCCTCTCTGCTTGAGAAATCTCTCCTCCCTTTTTCAATCTGCCTGATCATCCTTGAAAGTTAGTGAGAACAAAATCAGAGTTTTGTGTTTGCAAGCCTATGTAATACTGCTGGGGTTTGAAAACTGAACCCTAAGTTTTATTACCTTGTTGGCTATTAAATGGGTGGTGTTTTTTTAAATGTAGACAATGTGAGTCAGGTTAATACCTTTTTAAAACTTTATAATAATAAGCTATAAAAATATATTTTTCTCTTTCTAAATTCCTACACACCTTCCTTTCTTTCATCCTGTATCATAGTCTTACTAAGACCTGTCAAGCTTAGTTCTACTATCGAAACCATTCTAGAATATCCTCTGCAGAAAGTTCTGTGCTGTAGAAACAGGCAGAAGGAGTTCACACCTCTCTTCACACAAGCCAAGAAAGATCAGAGATGCAAAGTCTTATCCTGGCCCTGGCAGTGACTAGTCACCAAGTCACTTTTTATTCCTGTACCTCCATTATCTGTTCTGTAAGATGAGGCTGCATCATATCATCTCTAAGATCTCTTCCAGCTCTAATATTTTTAACTGGGATGTATTCATACCAAATAAGTCGTGAACTGAAAATGTCTTTCTCTGTGTGGTATTATGTCATCAGAACATATAGAATATGCTAAGTGGACACAGCTCTTACTACTGTCAAGGAATTTACATGCTGAGAAATTCAGCACTGAAACAGACAGAAATAAGTGAAAGAGAAATCGAAATAGACCTGCCCAATAATTAAAGCAAAACAAATAAAAATGTATTCACATTATGCACAAAGATGAGTGCCCATCACAGGCTGATGAGCAGTATGGGAGCAACGGAAGCTATATTAGAAGTGGAAAGACTCCATATATTGCCATCACCAGGGAATGTTGAAAAAGACACTTTAAACTGGATAGTAAAGAAATGACTGACTAATTTGTATACTATGTATGTGACCATGAAAATAATACTTGTGGTAGGAACCCATACACTAAAAAGATCAATGTGATTTAATGTGAAACTTAAGATATAGAACGAAAGGGCAGAGTTTGATGGCAGATTCTTGTTTTCTTCAATTTGGACTAGTCCTAGGCCTCTCTTTTCCCCTTTGTGTGCTCCGCCCCTCTGGAGGGGAAGTGCCTCATTTAATTGGTAAGTACAAGAGGCATAAGTTGGCATGTCCAGCCCACTCTTCCTTTTTTCTCAGGAGAGTGAGCTGCTCTCAGAGGGCACACTTTCTGTTCTGGTTCTGCAACCTGCAATTGGGTATGAAATTTGCCCAGTTGTGGGTCCAGTCATCAGGCCTGTTATGTACTTACTAGAGGCCTGGTGCACAAAATTTGTGCACGGGGGTGGTGGTGTCCCAGGGGTGTGTGTCCCTCAGTCTGGCCTGCACCCTCTCCAATCTGGGACCCCTCGGGTCTAAACCAGCAGTCGGACATCCCTCTCACAATCCAAAATAGCTGGCTCCTAACCGTTGGCCTGCCTGCCTGCCAGCCTGATCGCCCCCTAAACCGCTCCCCTGCTGGCCTGGTTGATGCCTAACTATTCCCCTGCCAGCCTGATTGCCCCCAACTGCCCTCACCTCCTGTGACCCACCTCCTTCGCTAGGACCCACCTCCTCTGCACAAGGCAGCAGAGATGCCGGAACCGGCCTCCTCCATGCCACGTGGAGCCGCGGGATCCCCAGGCCTCACCACACAGAATGGCTGCCAGGCCCCACCTTCACTGTGCATGTGGCCATCTTGTGGCAGGCATCTTTGTGGCGGCCATCTTGTGATGACGTTGCATGCGAGGGTGTGAGGACCACCTAGGCTTTTATTAG
Organism: Eptesicus fuscus; assembly: GCF_027574615.1. Lineage (NCBI taxonomy): Eukaryota > Metazoa > Chordata > Mammalia > Chiroptera > Vespertilionidae > Eptesicus > Eptesicus fuscus. The sequence goes on from NC_072475.1 coordinate 70,100,353, forward strand.
TATAGATATATAGTACACACTGCATCTTCCAGTTGGCCTCTCTCAGTAATAAAGAAAATGGATTGCCTTTCCTAATCATTTTTGGTTTATTTCTCCACCTGATCAAAACTGGGGCAAAGAAGGGGAGTGTATGTGTTAGAAGGTGGCTCAGAGAATCCAATAGGTCTGTTTCTGAGATCCTCACTAAGAAACAAGAAAAAAAAAATCACAGACAGGGCACTCCAACCAGCAGCAGTTTGCCATCCCTGGACAGCCATGACTGAATTTCTTCCCTCATGTAACCTTCAACATCTGTGAAGTAAATGTGTTTGGATTCAGTGAGGACAGAAGACACAAAATATCTGCCAGGTTCATAGGACAGGCCTACAGTAGCTTTTTCCCTTGGGGACCAGTGCTACTGATATTTGTAGTATTATCTGATACCTGTACTAGAGAATAAGCATTATAGTCCTATCACAAGTTCAAAACACTTAGGTATGGGATACTGAAAGTAAAGCACCTAGCACTCAGTCCAAACAATGAGAGAATAACATTTACTATTTACTATTTTTATTGGACATGATCTCAGCCCATGCCCTTAAATTATTGATGTCTTTAAAAAAGATAATATAAGTACCTAGGCAATTATATGTGCACATAAACTAAGTACTGAAAGTATAAATGGCCACTAGGAATTAAGCACTAAAGAGGATCTGGAGAAAAGGATATACAAACATCTTAGCAATACAGTAACATTCTCCAAGACCTATATAAATGTAGGGGAATTTTTTAAAATTTTGTGAAAGATTAAAATACTAATGTTTAGGTTCATATTTTTTAGACTTAAGTATTTTATTCTTTGTGTTAAGTAAATAACTTTCTTCACAAATAATAAAATAGTTAATTTTTTCTTTCCACTCTACACTTTGGTCACTGACCAAAACTTCATGGTGGAAGATAAAATAGTTATATTTAATAGAATGGATTCTTTTATTTTGCTGAAATTCAGATAAAAATTAGTGAGAGAGAAAATGAGAGCTAAGAAATTTGGGTTGTGAGAGAAAAAGATTGAAAAAGAAAAAGAAATAAGAAGAGAGAGATCAAGAAAAGAAATCAAAGAAAGAAGAGAAAAAAGAAGGGAGGTTGCAAAGTATAAGAAGTCATGAGAAGAACAGGACCCAAAGAGGCAGTAAGATGAGCAAAGCAAGGAGGTTTGATGGACATGCACTGGGAAAAAGAAAGAGGCACTGGACTGTGGGACCACCTTTCAAATCGTCAGCATCATAGTAAACCATCTGTTATGAAAATGCTTTCTAACTGAACTTTTAACTCAGAGACTTCAACTTTATTGACGTCACAATTGCTGATGTGTTGAGTACTTTGAAATGTAAACAGAAACTTGTATGGCTTGAGTTCAACTTCAATCTGTTTTAACCTGCTCTCAGTACACAGCCACATTCACGCTCACTCTCCTGGCCACATACTTCCCTGGGATATATTTTGGAGCCAGCAGATATTTTATTGGTCTTTAATCACATAGACAGAGAAATTTGTAACTCATGAAAAGTAGCATTTTGCATGAACCCATAATGAGCCTTTCTGGGTCACTGCCTATGTGTGTTGATGGGATTCCCAACTCTAACGTCATGACAAAAGATTCCACGTGGTAGGAAAAGAGAGTTTTTTCTACAACATTCAGCATGCTCAATGAATCTAGTCATAGGCAATGACTTTTATTTTTTGTCCAACCAAGTTATTTACCAGTTTATTCTTACTATCCACTTTCTTCAATGTAAGATCAACCTTAAGCCAAAGTGAGTAGGTAAAATTAAGATTTTTTAAAATAAAAATCTTACAAAAGAAACCAAAAGTATATCAAGGAATACAGACTCTTCAAGAAATTGGAGGGCTGCAGGCCTGTTGGAAAAGGGCCATTCCTTTCATGAAGAGAGGACAAAAAGGGAGGGGTTGGAGGTGCTGATGGGGTCGTGGGGAAGAAAGTATAAGCTTAACAGCTCTTGTTAAAAGAAACCAAACCAAACAAACAAACTTCATGATAAATTGGTTACTAACTGTGGACTGAAAAACAGGAGTTTAAACTATGCTAGAGAAACAGGCTGAAGGCACTTACGGTTTTCCTCTGTCTAAAACCAGAAGACATACTTGTACTTTATAGATAGTCCTGATCACAGGCCAACAATAAGGACATAACTTCTCCTCCCCCCCCCCCCCCCAATTGTTTCATATATGAGTCAACCCCAAGAATTGGTTTACATATTCAGTGAAATACTTTCCAAATATGTGTATTTTCTATATTTCCTCTTTCTGAGATATGGGGCTGTTTGATTGTATTAAGTGCCTACTGAGGTGGGATATGTTGAGTTCAGGACTTCTTTTTCCCTTCAGTACAACTAGGAACTGTCATAGAACAATCTTCAGTTATATCCTGGTCTGACTCTATTTCCTCAGATAAAGTCACCCAGCTCCCTAACTCCAGACCTTTACTTGTCGAACCAATGGCTACAATACTGGCTCTGTTACTTTTTCAGGAGGAAATCTTGCTGTGTGCTCTGCTGCCTCTCCTATTTCTGCATAGCCCATATCTAGCACTGTAGTGCCAGAGGGGACAGTTTGTAGAAAGAAGAGTTTTGTTCTCAAAACACCTGGATGTAGAATTTGTATGTGAATCGGCATCCACTATTGATTAACCGTGTAGTTTGATTTATCTTGTCTAAGTCTCAGTTTTATTTTTGTGGAATGGGAATCATAACACCTATTTGCAGAGTGATTCTGAGAGTTGAATTAAGGTAACATATGGACTGCCCCTGACACATAATAAAGACTTAAAGTAGCAATATTTGTTGATTTATTATAGGAGAGAGCAATTTTTGACCTAAATGCTAAAGAGAGAGTTGCTTTGTTTTGTAATCAAATTATGACACTTGACTTCTAATTCTCTGACTAGGGAATCATCTCCAATGTGCAAGTTACTATTTTGAGAAAATCAATAAAATAATTTGGGGACTTTGCCCATAAATGTAATTACTTGAATAACACTATAATTTTTCAGCTTCAGCATTTCCATTAGGAAAATAGATAATGAGATCTTTTCCCTATTTACTTCAAATTAAGTTCTAGGTAAAAGTAATTTGTTGGACAACTAATCTGTAACAGAGAAAACTTTTTTTAAATAACAGAAACAAACAGAATTTTTAAATTGTTGTTTTCTAATGATAAGCAGAAGGGCTCCAGGGAGGAGTAGATGAATAGGCTACATTCTTATATGGAAAAGGGAGGGAGGAGCCGAAACCGGTTTGCTCAGTGGATACAGCGTCGGCCTTTCGGACTCAAGGGTTCCAGGTTCGATTCCAGTCAAGGGCATGTACCTTGGTTGCAGGCACATCCCCAGTAGGGGGTGTGCAAGAGGCAGCTGATCGATGTTTCTCTCTCATCAATGTTTCTAACTCTCTATCCCTCTCTCTTCCTCTCTGTAAAAAATCAATAAAATATATTTAAAAAAAAAAGAAAAGAAAAGGGAGGAAGGAGAAGTAAAGAAAGTTGATTCAAGCTAATATTTTCCTACTTTAGAGCTGTATGATTTAGAAAATGTTGGTTAAATTAGTTACTAGTTTAACAAATGAACTGGGTTATAAACACTTCAGTCTCTTCAGCCTGCAAGCAATAAAGGCTTCTTTCCTGAGAGCTGAAGGCACCAGCAGTGTCAACGGTCCTCTGTCCTTAGTTTCTGATCTCAGCCTGTATTTTCATGAACATCAATGACATAAACTCAGTCATTCATTTATTTATTCACTATTAAGTGAAGTGAGTCAAAGCAGTTTCTTTATAGGTAGACATATGTGTATCTCAGCTGGGGTTAAAGTTAATTCCAACTTCTAAGTGCACAAAAATCACTTTTGCAGAACCATTTTCCCTTTGCCAGATATTTTTAACCCTGTAGTGTTCACAGGGGAATGTGGACCAGATGTAGTGCTTTTAGCCTTGCAGTCATCCACTGTCACCCACTCTAAAGTCAATTGCATGGATCAGCAGTCAAGGCAAAGCTTTATACTGATGGATTATAACCAGCCCATGGCTTCAGTTTGCAGTGTGTTCCTCACTCACTCACTTAAACTGAGCCAAACTCACTTTTCTCATCTGGAGATATAGGCTGTAACTTGGTGTGATGATAATTGCTTTATATTAATGTGGTTAAAAATTTCTAAATAATCTAATTAAACATGTCTCAAATACAAAGTGCAATATTGATGATTAAAACTCTTTATGAAGCCCTGCCTGGGTTCGATCCCTGGTCAGGGCGCGTAGGTCAGAGTGCAATAGGTGGGGCATGCACAGGAAGCAACCAATCGATGTTTCTCTCTCTTTCTCTCTCTCTCTCTCTCTCTCTCTCTCTCTCTCTCTCTCTCTGTCTCATTCTCTTTCTCTTTCTCTTTCTTCCTCTCTCTCTAAAATCAATAAAAACATATCCTCAGGTGAGGATTAAAAAGACCTCTTTACTAAAATTGTGGACAAAAAGGGGCCCCATGCCTACCTGACTAGCTCAGGGAAGGCCTGCATGGCGGTCTTGCAAACTCAAAGACTTAAGTAACCACAAAGGGCGGTTTGAAATGAAAACTTTAAGTAAAAGCAGTTATGGTGGGTAGTCATTTCCTAGGCAGGTATCTTCCCTGACAAAGATAAACTTTGATCTTAACTGAGCCTGTTGTCTTTTTGCGTCTATGATAACATACTTTTGGAATGTCAGGGTAACTTGTAACTTCCCCTTTTCTGAACCTTTCAGGGCACAACCAATGCACAAGGGCACAGGCCACAAATTCCCTCATTGTTATTGTGTTAATTGTTGACTGTTAACTATCCTGTACCCATCTATGTAAAAGAAGTATGTGTCTATCATTTTACTTTTTTATCCAATCCCAGACGTTTCCCTGTTTTGCTTTCTCCCACCTCCCTAATCTATCACCAGTGGATTTCATGTAACCCACCTATGTCTCCTCCTTTGATGGTAATTTATGAAAATGGGTGAAAAACCACCATTCTTCAGAGCATTATGCCAATACATTGAGATTCTGCTTCCCAGCAATTGTCGACAGTTTAGCTCAAATGAACTCACAAAAATTATTTACAGGTTTGAATGTTTCCTATGTTAACAAAATTATTCACAAGCTTAGGAATAAAAGGCTAATTATGTATTATCATATATACCTAGATTAATAGTCTAGATATAGTGCACAGTTGGTGGGAATACGGACTGGTGCAGCCACTGTGGAAAACAGTGTAAAGATTCCCCAGAAAGTTAAAAATGGAACTGCCTTATGACCCAGCAATTTCACTTTGGGGTATATATTTGAAGAAACCCAACTGGTTCAAAAAATATATGCACCCCTCTGTTACTTGCAGTGTTATTTACAGTAGCCAAGATATGGAAGCAACCCAAGAGCCCATTAATAGACAAATGGATAAAAAAGTGGTAGAACAGATATAAAGTGGAATATTATTTATCCATAAAAAAGAATGAGATCTACCACTTGCAACAGCATGAATGGACCTAGAGTGAAATTATGCTAAGTGAAATAAGCCAGACAGAAAAAGATAAATACCATATGATTTCACTTATATGTGAAATCTAAAGGGCAACATAAACAAATAAAATAGAAACAAATGCATAGGTACTGAGAACAGACTGATGGTTGCCACAGGGGAGAGGGGTTGGGGGACTGGGTGAAAAAGTGAAGAGATTAAGAAGTATAAATTGGGGGCTTTTCTGTATGCATTATGGTGGCTAAGGACATATGCAGAAGAAATATAGTTATGTAACCCTTTTCTGTCAATCATCCCTGAATGCAAATGAAAGTCTCCACCCAGAAAAATCCCTCTTTTAAACCATATAACTCAGGAGTTGGAGGCCACTCTCTCTCTGGACTGGCCTGCTCCTCGTTTGGAGTATATCTTCAATAAATCCCACTTTGCTTTAAAAGAAAAGAAGTACAAATTGTTAGTTATAAAATAGTCATGGAGATGTAAAGTACAGCATAGGAAACATAGACAGTAGTATTGTAATACCTATGTATGGTGTCAGGTAGGTACTTGAAATATCAGGAGATTACTTGTAAAGTATATGATTGCCTAAACATTATGCTGTACACATGAAACTAAAACAAAATAACATTGAGTGTAAACTTTAATTGAAAAATAAAATTAAAATATAATGCAAAAAACAAATGAAATACAAAAAATAATTTATATATATATATATATATATATATATATATATTTGTGTGTGTGTGTGTGTGTGTGTGTGTGTGTGTGTACCTCAAGCAAATTACATAATTTTTGCATGGTTCTCAGAGGCATATTATAAAAGTAGAAATTTATTCTGATTTAAGCATCTACATCAGAGTATTTATAAATTGCAGAGATTAAACTGTGAGAATAATTTATACCTTTGTGAGTATCTTCAGTTTTGGTTACAAGAAAAACAAATGATCTCTCAGTTCAATTCAGATATAAGCCACTGAATTACCGGGCCAATTTGGCAGCAAATTATCTGGCCTCCAGTGCCTTCCTTGATCTGTCTTTAAAACAGCATCTCTCTGAGCTACTGCTTGCCCTAAAGGTTAATGAATTCATACTCTCAAAGTACCTTTAGGTCCCCACATAATAGTACTATGTAAGTATTACAGTTTCTAAAAGGCATTTAAATTTCTTCTTTGCTCAAGGACACCAGAGCACTTCTTTGATGGCAGCTGTTAAATAGATTTCTTAGCAACAGTAACATGTTACTATGTTAACACATAATTAGGAATAAAATGATCACACACACACACACACACAATTAACACTAACATGTTCAAAAACACAGCATGACACATAGTTTGTTTTCCTCAAGGCTTTAGAATTGGTCTATGGATATAGCCTGTTTATTCATGTCTTTAAAAAGTCAAAAGGGGTTATCTATCGACCTAGTAGTTGTAAAAGATGTAAATAGAAAAAAATAGGTTCTTACCTATAAGCAAAGTTGAACACAGGGCCACTTGAAGCATTTTATAGGCCATGATCCTGTTTTGAAAAAAAAAAAAAAATTTTGTTTATTTTAATTTACACCAAAGAAAGCTTTAGGGCACATTGGGACTTTCTAGGAATATAGACCTTACCTGTAATAAGCGTTAGGAGCTGAGGCAAGGCAGAGAGAGGCCGTTGCTCGAGATAGCTTTGTTTTATATAGCACCTGCCTTTTTACCCTTTGGACTTTTTTGGATTGACATTTTACGAGCTGTTTTTTACATGGGTCATGTATTTATTTACTAATTTTGTTACTTACACAGACTAATATGATGTAAAAAAAAAAAAGGTAGAAAACTCATATATTGCTGGTGGGAATATAAAATGGTACAGTCACTTTGGAAAACAGTTCAGCAGTTTCTTATAAATCTGAGCATACAATTGCCATACAACCCAGAAATTGCACTATTGGGTGTCTATCTCAGGGAAATGAAAACCTATATTCATACAAAAAACCTGTGTAAGAATGTTCACAGCAGCTTTATTAGGAATATACAAAAACTGGAAACAGCAACTTTATTAATAATTCACAAAAACTGGAAACATCCCAGATGTCTTGCAACAGCTGACAGTTAAGTAGATGGAGGTACACCTGTACTATGAATTACTACTCAGCAGTAATTCAATAAAAATTATTGATAGACATAACAACTTGGACAAATTTCAAAATTACTTACCTATATGTGTCCATATATATAGCCTTCTTGATATGACAAAATTATAGAAATAAAGAACATTTTGGTATTTGTTAGGGATTAAAGATAGATGTTAGGGAGGTGGTTTTGTTTATAAAAGGGCAATATGAGGGACCCTTGTGGGGATGGAGCAGTTCTGTATCTTGACTGTGGTGGCTATATGAACATAAATATGATAAAATTGCATAGAAATAGAAATAAATACACATCTCTCTCTCTCTCTCTCTCTCTCTCTCTCTCTCTCTCTCTCTCTCACACACACACACACACACACACACACACACACACATTAGATATAAGACTGGAAAAATCTGAATAGGATTACTAGATTATCTCATGAGTATATCAATATCAATATACTGGTTGTGATATTATACTCCACTCAAGTCTGCAAAATGTTACCATGGGGGAGACTGGAGGAAGAACACACAGGATCTCTCTGTATTATTTCTTACAGTGTGCATGGGACTCTCAATATCTCAAAATATAAAGTTTAATTAAAAGCAAAGGAATTTTTAACTGCATGGTAACATCTGTTTCCAGCAAGAGAACATAATGAGTAAAATCAGAACTTTTCTCATTTTGTTTTTTCAAACAATTACCCTTTTCTGTGGCAAGATTATCAGTTAACTAAATGAATTTATCATCATACAGTTTACTCTAAACAGCAAACTATGCATCAGTTATGTCAGCCAGTCTCATCAAGATTATGCAATCTGTAACAAGTAGGTATAGAGAGGCACAGGTGATAGAGGAAAACTTTCTTGTTGTATATTTTTAATTATAGAGAGTGTTTAGAAACCCATATTTACCTAGCTGGGTGTTATGCTCTAATTACTGATGGAATGTTCGGGAAGACAGATACCTGGAAATAAGCACAGCAAAATTTTGGCAGCTTATCCCATATGTCTATCTATGAGATTCCATTGGTGCAACAGCCATTGCCCTTGTTTTTATTCGGTGGAGAGGTATAAATATGCAGTTGCATAATAGACTAGAGAAGTCTCAAGAAAAACAGATGCAAAATACCTTGTTACTTGAAGTACACAGAGTTAAAGGAGAAATTCATCTTCCTCTCTTCTCTTTCTTCCATCATTCCTCAACTTATGGATCTAAAATGGGATTTGTCTGGAGGAGGGATAGGAGCAAGGTTGCATACTATCTCTTTTACTTTACTTCTCTCACAAAATGAGTCATTAGTCAATTATTTTGGACGAGATTTGCAATACAAGTATAAAATAGTAATAGTTCTTCCATGAATTATATATATATAAGGCCAGCAACCATAACACCATAACGACTGTAATGGCCAGTCGCTATGACGCCCACTGTGGCCAGTGAACCAACTGATCAGGTACATATGTCTCCTTTTTTCCCCATTGACCCAAGAGCTCTCTATGTGGTTAGTTGAGGCTGATCCCTGGCCATCATTGCAGCTTTACTTATTCCTCTGCTCAAACTTGCTCTTTTCCCATTCTTACCAGTTACTGTTCTCAAAAGTATCCTTTAATAAGTACTGCCCACTACCGAACTCTCCCACCCCAATAGGGGACAGGACCAGTGGCCAACCTCCTGCAGCCCCTCCCCCCATCTGGCTCCACCCCAGATTGGCCCCTCCCACCCCAATCAGGGGCAGGGCCACTGGCCAACCACCCATGGCTCCTCCCCATGCCACTAGCCCTAATCAGCACCCCCCCACCCCATTTGGGGGCGGGCTGGCCAGCTCACTATCTACAGCCCCTCCCCATGTCTGGCCCCACCCCCAATCAGCCCCCCAGCCCCAATTGAGGCAGGGCCCACCGACCAATCACCCACGGCTCCTCCCCCCAGCTGGCCAGGCCCTGATCAGCAATTGGGGTGGGCCAGCCAGCCAACCTCCCGCCATCTCCTCCTCCCAACAGGCCCAGCCCTGAATTCATGCAGTGGACCTCTAATATATATATATATATATCTATATATCTATACATATATATATATATATAATCCTAAGCAACCGTTGCAATCGAAACAACTGAACAGACGATCAAACAAGGCTGCGTGGGGAGACCAGGCTGGCAGGGAGGGCAGTGAGGGGGGACCAAACAACCGAACAGCAGACTGTATGGGGTGACCAGGCCAGAAGGGGGGGCAGTGGGGGCAACCAGGCCAGCAGGGGGGGCAGTGGGGGCAACCAGGCTGGCGGGGGAGGCAGTTGGGGGTGACCAGACCATCGGGGGGGGGAGTTAGGGGTGATCAGGCAGGCCTGGGGATCGGGCTTAAATCGGCACTCGGACATCCCTACATCGGCCTGGTCACCCCTCACTGGCCCCCCTGCCAGCCTGGTCACCCCACGCAGCCTGCTGTTCGGTTGTTACTGTGAGGGCATCCTGACCAATTTGCATATTACCCTTTTATTAGTATGTATTCCTCATGTCAATTCAATGGTGAAGGTGTTCAAGTACAGGGTCAAACTGCAGCATAAGTAGATTGGGCTGCTTGTGCTTAGAGCACAAGCCAGTAAAAGGAAACAAATTAGGTGAATATGACCCCAATTTGGCCCACAGGTGAATGTAGCTTGGGCAATTCAGTTTCACAGGAGAGATATAAATTTAATACAAGATCCTTCATGGGCTAGAAAATGTTATCTTTCCTGGTGAAGGAAATCTTCTCTGATCCCCCGAACCAGATTTGCCTGCTCTTTCTACCATCTGCCCTGTCTCCCTGTATAATGGTCATGTGTGTACATTTCAGTGTTCCAAACAGATTACACCTTCCCGAAGGCTGGTACTGCATCTTACTGCTATCTGTATGCCTTCAGTGCCTAGCACAGTGCCTGTCATACAATAGCCCTCAATAAACATGATTTAACTTAATTAAATCAACCAATTCAGATGAAATTGTACTGCATTCAATTGAGTCAGTATTTCCCTGCACAGTATTCAGTCTCATCCTATTGGCACAAAAGACAAATATAACAGTTTTGTTTTTATGTTAAGGTTTGGGCTTTAAATAGTGTTCCCCAGAGTTTGTTTCTTCTTATGATCTATATTTAAAAAGTTGGATCAATGAAAATTGGCAATCTTAATGATAAAGACAGAGAAATGCTCTTTAAAATAAAATTGAAATATCTTTGAAAAATAGAAGGATCAAGTGACGTGGATTAATAAAGCCCATCAAGGGAGACTGTTTGCCATGTTGATGCTTTATACTTAGAAATTAAAATTTAATATGATCTGATAGACCTTGGTAAGCTGCCATTGTCTCTTCCATATTAATGAAGTGTACATGTTAGAAAGAAAATATGTGAAGTCAGATCAAATATTAAAACATTTTTAAGAAGAAAGAAAAAACTTTCTATGAAAGAACAAACTGAAATTAGTTTCTGCTGAGTCATGCCACCAATGCAATCAAACCCAATAAACTACATAGCTTTGGAGAATGAAAGATTCATTTATAAAACTCTGATAAGAAGTGCTAGAGGTCATGGTGCAACCTGGCATAATCGAATGACATCATCAGCATCAGCAAAAGGGGAAGGGTCAGCCAACGTGTTGGAGGAGAGAACAGTAACCTTTATAAACATTGTACTGAGCTTTCCACTGCATTCAACCTATTGAAAACAAGCTGGTTATAGCACCTATTTTTATAAAGTTATTTGAGATTCTTGAAGAGGTGCTATGTGAAAAAAAATTTTTTTTTTACTATAACACCTGGCAAAGAAATCAATTTTAAACTGACTTGACTGCAGATAGATTAGTTATAACTTATAAACAAGAGTATAATGTGCCATCATTATCAGGTCAAACCTCTTAGGGGTGCTGCTTCCCTCCTAGAACATCCCATCATGCCTGGTTATTGGCTTACCTTTAGGCAGAGAATGACATGGCAACTACATCCCAAGAAAGAGTAAATCCTGTGCTACATGCAGGAAGTGGCTCTTCAGTGAGGCACAAGATGTCCGGTTCAGACCCAGTTGGTATTATGCAAAAACTACTTTTGAATTTCTATATGTATGAATTTGTTTTGCTTTGGAAGCTGGAGATTAAAAAAAATTTTTATTCTCAGTTTTTGAATGGAACACAGCCTTGCTGAATGCAAACAGGAGGTATAGTCTCTCTTTAACTTTTCTCCTCTTCTTAAGTACACTATACTTCCTCTTACCATCAAGACTATTAAGCCTAACCCAGTCAGGGTGGCTCAGTGGTTGAGCATCGACCTATGAACCAGGAGGTCAGGGTCGATTCTCAGTCAGGGCACATGCACAGGTTGTGGGCTCCATACCCAATAGGAGGTGTGCAGGAGGCATCCAATCAATGATTCTCTCTCATTGATGTTTCTATCTCTCTCTCCTCTGTCTTCCTCTCTGAAATCAATAAAAATATGTCTTTTGGGTGTGTGTGTGTTTTTTTTTTTTTTTTTTTAATTTCTTTATTGATTAAGGTGTCACATATTTGTCCTCATCCCCCCATTCCCATCCCACCCCTCTCCCCACGCATGCCCCAATCCCCTGTTGAACTTAACCGTTGGATAGGCTTATATGCATGCATACAGGTCCTTTGGTTGAACTCTCCCCCTCCCCCCACCCTCCCCCTACCCTCCCCTATCCTCCCTCTGAGGCCCGATAGTCCGATCGATGCCTCCTTGCTTCTGGTTCTGTTCTTGTTCCTCAGTCTATGTTGTTCATCATTTCCCCTAGATGATCGAGATCATATGTCACTAGATATATACTAATAAGCACTGAATGTGAGATGAGCAATAATAGTTATGCTGACAGGCAAATGAATCAGTCTGTAGCGAGCTTCCCCCTGGACCAACAGTTCTTTTGAGACTCAATTTCAATGTCCAGTAGTTCCTTATGTGTACATGTCAGCACTGACCCCCCAGCTCTGGATGGTGGACAAATGGCGGTAACAGAGGTCCGACTCCCTCTGGTTTGGTCTCGGCCGAACCCAGGGGCACGGCGTCACCCGGACTAAGGGGCACGTGGCCTCACCCATACCCAAGGGGCGCGTGGTCTCACCCGGGCCTGGGACCCAGCCTCACCCGGATGGATCCAGGGGCACACGGCCTCACCCGGACCCAGGCTCTGGCTTCACCCGGACCCAGGGACACTTGGCCTCTCCCAGACCCAGGGCCACTTGGGCTCACCCGGGCCTAGGTGCACGAGGCCTCATCTGGATCCAGGGACACATGGTCGCACCCGGACCCAGGGACGCTTGGCCTCTCCCAGACCCAGGGCCACTTGGGCTCACCCGGGCCTAGGTGCACGAGGCCTCACCCGGATCCAGGGACACATGGTCTCACCCGGACACAGGGACGCTTGGCCTCTCCCAGACCCAGGGCCACTTGGGCTCACCCGGGCCTAGGTGCACGAGGCCTCATCCGGATCCAGGGACACATGGTCGCACCCGGACCCAGGGACGCTTGGCCTCTCCCAGACCCAGGGCCACTTGGGCTCACCCGGGCCTAGGTGCACGAGGCCTCATCTGGATCCAGGAACACATGGTCTCACCCGGACCCAGGGACGCTTGGCCTCTCCCAGACCCAGGGCCACTTGGGCTCACCCGGACCTAGGTGCACGAGGCCTCATCTGGATCCAGGGACACATGGTCGCACCCGGACCCAGGGACGCTTGGCCTCTCCCAGACCCAGGGCCACTTGGGCTCACCCGGACCTAGGTGCACGAGGCCTCATCCGGATCCAGGGACACATGGTCGCACCCGGACCCAGGGACGCTTGGCCTCTCCCAGACCCAGGGCCACGTGGGCTCACCCGGGCCTAGGTGCACGAGGCCTCATCTGGATCCAGGGACACATGGTCTCACCCGGACCCAGGGACGCTTGGCCTCTCCCAGACCCAGGGCCACTTGGGCTCACCCGGGCCTAGGTGCACGAGGCCTCACCCGGATCCAGGGACACATGGTCTCACCCGGACCCAGGGACGCTTGGCCTCTCCCAGACCCAGGGCCACTTGGGCTCACCCGGGCCCAGGTGCACGAGGCCTCATCCGGATCCAGGGACGCATGGTCTCACCCGGACCCAGGGACGCTTGGCCTCTCCCAGACCCAGGGCCACTTGGGCTCACCCGGGCCTAGGTGCACGAGGCCTCACCCGGATCCAGGGACACATGGTCTCACCTGGACCCAGGGGCGCTTGGTCTTTTCCAGACCCAGGGGCACGTGGCCTCACCCGGGCCTAGGTGCTCGAGGCCTCACCCGGATCCAGGGACACATGGTCTCACCTGGACCCAGGGACGCTTGGCCTCTCCCAGACCCAGGGCCACTTGGGCTCACCCGGGCCTAGGTGCACGAGGCCTCATCTGGATCCAGGGACACATGGTCTCACCCGGACCCAGGGACGCTTGGCCTCTCCCAGACCCAGGGCCACTTAGGCTCACCCGGGCCTAGGTGCACGAGGCCTCACCCGTATCCAGGGACACATGGTCTCACCCGGACACAGGGACGCTTGGCCTCTCCCAGACCCAGGGCCACTTAGGCTCACCCGGGCCTAGGTGCACGAGGCCTCACCCGTATCCAGGGACACATGGTCTCACCCGGACCCAGGGATGTTTGGCCTCTCCCAGACCCAGGGCCACTTGGGCTCACCCGGGCCTAGATGCGCGAGGCCTCAACTGGATCTATTGACCCCTGGCCTCACTCGGACCCAGGGGAGCGCGGCCTCCCCCAGACCCAGGGCCACTTGGGGTCACCCGGGCCTAGGTTCACGAGGCCTCACCCGATCCAGGGACACATGGTCTCACCTGGACCCAGGGATGTTTGGCCTCTCCCAGACCCAGGGCCACTTGGGCTCACCCGGGCCTAGATGCGCGAGGCCTCAAGTGGATCTATTGACCCCTGGCCTCACTCGGACCCAGGGGAGCGCGGCCTCCCCCAGACCCAGGGGCGCTTGGCACCTCCGCAAGAGTCCCGCCTCTCCCCGCAGGCATCTGGGTCTCCCACGGGTCCCCAGAAGCTGGATTTCAGTGTGATGGAGAGCTAATCTCCCCTAGGTTTGGAACAAAAGCCCCTTTCCCCCGCCACCAACCAGACCCACGCGCCTCCACACCTCATCCCCTCCGATTTCGCTGGTTTCCTCTTCCCTCTTAGCTATAAATCTACCATTCAGCCATCTCTCCTGTAGTTCTGGATGGCAGAGGCTCTGTCCTCCATTCGTGCCCCTGAAATTGCTGTGCGCGGTGGAGTTCGCAGTTCCTTTGTTTAACTTAGCCGCCTTCTTGATTCTCCTCTGTCAAAATGGCTTAAAGGGCTTGAATGTAAGATGAGAACTCCTAAGAATCCTCCAAATCGGTGTTGGCGGCCTCCGGGGCCTCGAGGATCTCACTGCGCAGTTCGGCCAGGTCGGTGGCGCGGATGCGCCCCTCCTGCAGAAAGATGGTCTCTTCCTTCACAGAGAGCCGCTGCGCCGAGTCCGCGGCCGCCGCCACAGCAGCTGCTGCGGCGCCCACGAGCCCATGGCCCCGGCTGCGGTGCTGACTGAGAGGAGCAGCCGCCTGGTCTGGGGAGACGCGAGCAGCAGTCGCCACCCTCACTAGTCCATGTTCCAGTTGTATTTCCGAAACTGCCATGTGAGGCAACACATCAGCCTTCACCTCCGCCGTCATCTTTTTCGAATTCCCCAATTTGTTCTTCTTAATCCCTTGAATTCAGTCAACTCTACTGAGGTCTAGAGGCGCCGGGAGGTGCACGGAGAGGGCGCCCGGGCCTCCGTCCGGTGTGCGGGGCGCGCGGCCCGCGGAACCAGGCGCGCGGGGGCCTCGCGGCGGGGATGGGCGCTGGGCGGCCGCCGGGCTCCGGGCGCCGCTGCCGCCGCGGCGTCCCCAGTGCCCCGGGCCGGGCGGCCTGCGGGGGCGGCGCAGTTGCGAAACTGAGTGAGTATCTACAGTTAAGTCTTGATTGTTGTTGGTGTCACTAGGAGGAATTGTCCTCCAGGCCAATTGTCCATGAGGACCCTCTTTGTCTATATAGGAAGAGTTGCTGTGCAGGAGACATGAGGCTCCTGTGTCTGTGTCCCTCTGTATTCCTTGCAATCACCTCTGAGAGAAACGCGCCCTGGAGTTTTGCCCGCTGCCTGGAACTGGGTTTCAATGTAGTTGGAACTGGGTCTCAGCGCAGTCTGGCGCCTTTGTCTCCTTCCCAGCAGGGCCATTCAGTGGCGCAGGCAACAGTCCCTCCTCTGCGCGCCCTCCCGTGTGCGCCTCTGGAGCCGCCGTTCCTCTGTGCCTCCGCCCCACAGGCCAAATTCATTCCCCCAGCATGTGCCTGGCTTCCCAGGGTTTCGCCCGGAACTGGGGTTCAGTGCAGTCAGAACTGGGGTTCAGCACGGTCCGGAGCCCTTGTCTCCTTCCCGCTAGGGCAGTTCAGTGGCGCAGGCAACAGTCCGTCCTTTGCGCCCCTTCCTGCGCGCGCCTCTGGAGCTCTGCCTTCCGCCGCTCCTCTGTGCCTGCGCCCCACAGCCCAGATTCATTCCCCCAGCCTGCGCCTGGCTTCCCAGGGTTTCACCCGGAACGGGGTTCAGTGCAGTCGGAGCCGGCGCTCAGCGCAATCCGGAGCCTTTATCTCCTTCCTGCCAGTGAACGCCGGCCAGGCCGTCAGCCGCCCCTTCCTCTCCGGCTCCATCCTCCCCGCAGGCGCGCGTGCTCGTGTCTCCGTCCGTTTCTCCATACCTCAGGCTTTTGCGGCTCCCCCGACTGTCCCCGTGGCCTTCTCCTTCTCCCCAGCTGTGGGCATTTCAGTCCGCCAGCTTTCCTGTGGTTCTGGACGATGACCGTTCTGACCTCTAGTTGTATTTTTGAAATTGTTGTGCCCGGCTGCGGGTTAGGTGTTTAACCTATGGCGCCATCTTGGTTTTGTGTGTGTGTGTTTTTTAAGACTATTAAGCCTTGAATGTTGTTCTCACCAGGACACGGGAACATACAGCCATTATATATTAAAATAGGAGCTGGATTCATTAGGGGAAATTAGCTAAAATCTTAAAGAAATGTATTCTGCTTTTGTATTAATTTTTAGTGTGATTGCTGCAGATGTAAAAACTATAGCCTTAGGTTTAATGTGGTTTGGAAATACAATTTAACACATCTGAAATAGACTTCTCTTTTACCAGATGTAGGTAGTTCAGAATTTTTGAAAGACTGAACTGATCCTACCTGATTTGGGGAAGAGGGGACTCCCCATTATATGGGGTTATATGGGGGCTTATTGTCATCTTGAGATCTAGGCCACCCATATAACCCAGGGTTTCCTTCTGCACTCTATTTCCCATTTATATGCTAACTAAAGGCCCGGTGCATGAAATTCATGCACAGGGAGGGGGTCCCCCTCAGCCCAGCCTGAGGTGTCCCTCTCCAATCTGGGACCCCTCAGGGGATGTCCGACTGCCGGTTTAGGCCTGATCCTGGGGACCAGACCTAAACCGGCAGTCGGACATTCCTCTCACAATCTGGGACCACTGGCTCCTAACTGCTCTCCTGCCTGCCTGTCAGCCTGATCACCCCTAACCGCCTCTGCATGCCAGCCTGGTCGCCTCCAACTGCCCCCCTCTGCTGGCCTGGTTGCCCCTAACTTCCCCCCCCACTGGCCTGGTCACTCCCAACTGTCCCCCTTGCCGGCCTGGTCGCCCCACACAGCCTGCTGTTCAGTCATTTGGTCATCCTTCACTAACCCCCCTGCTGGCCTGGTTGCCCCTCAGTGCCCCCCCTGCCAGCCTGGTCGCCCCACACAGCCTGCTGTTCAGTCATTTGGTCATCCCTCACTAACCCCCCTGCTGACCTGGTTGCCCCATGCAGCCTGCTGTTCGGTCTTCCATCCGGTTGTTTCGGTTGTGACAGCCCATGGCTTTTTATATATTAGGACTAGTAGCCCGTTTGCACGAAGATTCGTGCAATAGACCTTCATTCACCTGGCTGCCTGCACCAGTTTTCTGCCGGCACCGGGGACCCAGGCCTTGGCTGTGGCCACTGCCTTCTACCTTCTTTCAGGGTCCCGGCTTGGCCCTGGGTGGTGGCCTTGGGCTCAGCTGCACCCAGTGTCCCTGCGACCCGATTGCAGGAGCAGACCCCCAGGTCGGCTCGCTCCTGCCATTGGAGCAGGCACCCGGCTGGCGCCCAAGGCCCGAAAAGCCCCGGGCGGCTTTCCGGTCCTTGGGCTCCGCCGCACCGCACCCCAGCCGGGTCCCTGCGATCGGAGCAGGCACCCGGCTGGCGCCCAAGGCCCGGAAAGCCCCGGGCGGCTTTCCGGTCCATGGGCTCCGCCGCACCCCAGCCGGGTCCCTGCGATCGGAGCTGGCGCCCAAGGCCCGGAAAGCCCTGGGCGGCTTTCTGGTCCATGGGCTCCACCGCACCGCACCCCAGCCGGGTCCCTGCCATCGGAGCAGGCACCCGGCTGGCGCCCAAGGCCCGGAAAGCCCCGTGGGCTCCGCCGCACCGCACCCCAGCCGGGTCCCTGCGATCGGAGCAGGCACCCGGCTGGCGCCCAAGGCCCGGAAAGCCCCGGGCGGCTTTCCGGTCCTTGGGCTCCGCCGCACCGCACCCCAGCCGGGTCCCTGCGATCGGAGCAGGCACCCGGCTGGCGCCCAAGGCCCGGAAAGCCCCAGGTGGCTTTCCGGGCCTTGGGCTCCACCGCACCCCAGCGTCCCTGCAACAGTTTCCTGGTGGGCGTGGTTGATGGGTGTGGCTTGGGCGTAGCGAAGGTGCGGTCAATTTGCATATTTGTCTATTATAAGGTAGGATTTACACATCCACCACAGAATAGCATAAAAAAGTAGACAATGGAGAATTTACAGATTTATTATTCTGGTACTATTTATTCACTCAACAACTATTTACTGGGCATTTCCTATGTTCTAGACACCTTCAGAATCTATCTATTTTGAACACATTCAAAATACATTACTCCAAGTACTAGAATTATCTACCCTAATAAAAGTGAAACATGAAAATTGACCATCCCTCCGCTACACACACCAGCCAATCAGGAGTGAGTATGCAAATTAACCCAACAAAGATGGTGGTGGCCATGGAGCTGGAGTGAGCAGGAGGCTTGGATTGCCCCTGGTGACAGAGGAAGCCATGCTTCCCACCTGCCCTGGATGCCGCTGAAGGAGTGGCTGGGAGCCTGGGTCACCAGGGGTGGGGGGGCGTGGCCAGCCTGAAAACGGCCCTCAGCCCCTTACCAAGGCTGGCCATGCCCCCATGAAGTAAGAGACCCTGCTGGGGGGCATGGCCAGCCTGCAAACAGCCATCAGCCCCTCACCCAGGCTGGCCAGGCACCCCAGTGGAAACCTCCACCCTGAAGGGGGTGTGGCCAGCCTGAAAATGGCCCTAGCCCCTCACCCACGCTGGCCAGGCACCCCAGCAGGACCCCCCATGCTGAAGGGGGTGTGGCCAGCCTGAAAACGGCCCTCAGCCCCTCACCCAGGCTGGCCATGCCCCCATGGAGTAAGAGACCCCGCTGGGGGGCATGGCCAGCCTGCAAACAGCCATCAGCCCCTCACTCAGGCTGCCCCATGCCCCAAAGGAACCTCCACCCTGATCCGGGACACCCTTCAGGGCAAACCAGCCGGCCCCCACCCATGCACCAGGCCTCTACCTATACTAATAAAAGGGTAATATACTAATTAGACTGGGAGACCTTCAAGGAGACCTTCTGGACAAAACCATGGTGGCGGGGCCAAGGTAGAGGTGGTTAGAAGCCAAGAGGGGAGGGCAGCTGTGGGTGATCAGGCCAGGATGGGATGGCAGTTGTGGGTGATCAGGCTGGTGGGGAGGCCATTGGGGGTGATCAGGCTGGCGGAGGGGCAGTTAGAGGTGAGCAGACCAGCAGGGGGGCCAGTTGGGGGCAAGCAGGCCATCAGTGGGGGTCAGTTTGGGGTGATCAGGACAGCGGGGGGGCAGTTTGGGATGAGCAGGCCAGCAGGGGGGCAGTTGGGGGTGAGCAGGCCAGCAGGGAGGGCAGGTGGGGGAGAGCAGGCCAGCAGGGGGGGGGGCAGTTGGGGGTGAGCAGGCTGGCATGGGGGGCAGTTGTGGGCAAGCACGCTGGCACGGGGGGCAGTTGTGGGTGATCAGGTTGGTGGGGGCTCATTTGGGGGAGAGCAGGCCAGCGGCAGGGGCAGTTGGGGTGAGCAGGCTGGCATGCACAGTGGTTAGGGGCAATCAGGCAGGCAGGCAGGTGAGCGGTTAGGAGTCAGCAGTCCCGGATTGCGAGAAGGATGTCCAACTGCTGATTTAAGCCTGATTCCTGTAAACTGGCAGTAGGACATCCTTCGAGGGGTCCCAGATTGGAGAGGGTACAGGCCAGGCTGAGGAACACCCCCCCCCAATGCACGAATTTCATTCACCAGGCCACTAGTCCTATATAATAAAGAGGTAATATGCAAATTGACCATCACTCCAACACACAAGATGGCCGCCCCCATGTGGACACAAGATGGCCGCCACTAGATGGCCGGCAGGGGAGGGCAGTTGTGGGCAATCAGGCCTGCAGGTGAGAGCAGTTAGGGGTGACCAGGCCTGCAGGGGAGGACAATTGTGGGGAACCCAGGCCTGCAGTGGAGGGCAGTTGGGGACAACCAAGCCAGCAGGGGAGGGCAGTTGGGGAGGGACCAGGCCTGCAGGAGAGGGCAGTTTGGGGTGACCAGGCCTGCAGGGGAGGGCAGTTGGGGGAAACCAGGCTAGCAGGGGAGGGCAGATGGGGGTGACCAGGCCTGCAGGGGAGGATTGTTGGGGGCAACCAGGCTAGCAGGGGAGGGCAGATAGAGGTGACCAGGCCTGCAGGGGAGAGCAGTTGTGGGGGATCTGGCCTGCAGGGGAGGGCAGTTGGGGGGGACCTGGCCTGCAGGGGAGGGCAGTTGGGGGGGACCAGGGCAGTTGGGGGGGATCAATCAGGCTGGCAGGGAGTGGTTAGGGGGTTATCAGGCTGGTAGGCAGAAGCAATTAGGGGCAATCAGGCAGGCAGGCAGGCGAGTGGTTGGGAGCCATCAGTCCTGGATTGTGAGAGGGATGTCCAACTGCCCATTTAAGCCTGATCCCGAGATTGGGCCTAAATGGGCAGTTGGACATTTCTTGAGGGGTCCCAGATTGGAGGGGATGCAGGCTGGGCTGTAGGACACACACCCCTCTCCCCCGTGCACAAATTTCATGCACTGGGCCTCTAGTAAAGATATATCAGACATTGTTTTTTGTGTGGGAGAAGATACTTTTAGGGAAAGTTTCCCAGTGAGGTGAGTTGAGTTTTCCATGAAGAAAGATCTAGTGTGGGAAGGGAGAAAATTCCAGGAAAGGACATGGATAAAGATCAAGAGGATTGAATGGACAGAATACATTAGTCAGCCATCATCTGAGGATGTCTCCATAACATTTGTGAATAATGTACTGGCCTACTTAAAAAATTCGTTGTTACTGATAGTCATCTATTTCAGTAATTTCTATTGTTGTCACAAATTGGCATCATTTAAAGATGTGTCATTAATACAAATGTATATAGTCTGGTGGTTCAAGTAAAAATATCTATTATATAATAGGTGTCAGAAACACACAGCTTCTTGATTAAGCTTTGAGGCAATGCATACCAAGGCATGCTCTCATTATCCTATATATTAAAAGGCTAATATGCAAATTGTCCCCTCAACTGGGAGTTCAACCAGGGGGCAGGGCCGGCCAGCCAACCACCTGTGGCCCCTTCCCCCAGCCGGCCCCCCCCGACCCCCCCTCCCCCCCACCCCAACCAGGGGCAGGCCAGGTAAACTCTTACCATGCACGAATTTGTGCACTGGGCCTCTAGTACACAGAATAATTGAGAATTCACAATATGTGACATTTATTGAATATCAGCAATGTGTTAGCTAGTTTACAAAGCAGAGAACTATCAAAGGACCCTGCCCTATTGGCTCACTATCAAGATGCAGGCTATCATTTGCTAAGTCTTCCATGCTTCACTAAACTAAAACCAAAAAAAGCATCTCTGGGGATTCACTGAGGAACTGAATGGAACCAGATTTTCTCTGCAGGTAGCTTGGTGGGCATTAGTATTAGCTCCATGGGGAAGCAATCTGGTCCCATGATTCTGGTAATCTCAGAAGATAAACTTGATAATCTAGTATAGATTTGAAGTAAAAGCTATTCCATCATTTTATGATGCTTTTTTTCTGCTTCAACCTGTAATTGAACCTTCACTAGTGTGATTTTCTCAGAATCAAGATGTAAGTACATGTGTTTCAGTCTAGTGCATATAAAATCAATAGTTGGATTCCCCAGGGAAAGGCATAGCTTTAGAAGATTTACAGTTTTGCTTAAAATTTCTGGTTCCCTGGGAAAAAGCTATAAGATATAAGAGAGATATAAGATATAGGAGAGGGGTATGGAGGAGAGAATATGAAAATGAAATGCCATGGGTGGGTAGAGTTGGGGAAAATAAACAGACAATTTTGAGTTTGGGGGTTGGAAGGAGCAAAAGGAGAACATAGTACAGTGGTACAATGGCTGGATAAGAATGACAGAAATTGCCTCCCATTAAATGTGGTTGGATGGCTATATGTGCTAGAGTGGTCACAATGAATAATACCACCGACTGGGTAGCTTAAACAGTAGAATTTATTTCTCACAGGTAGAGGCTAGAAGTCCCAAACCAAGGTGTTGACACATTGGTTTCCTGAGGTCTCTCTTTCTGGCTGTTGTCTTGGTGCCTCGTCACAGGGCTGTCCCTCTGTGCCCGCCTGCACGCACACATCCCTGGTGTCTCTCTGTATGTCCCAATCTCCTCTCATAAATGCACCAGGCGGATTGGATTAGGGCACACCCTAACCTCCTTATTTTAACTTAATTACCTGTTTAAAGGCCTTATCACTAAATACAAACACATTCTAAGGTATTGGAGGTTAAGGATTCAACCTATAAATTTTCAGGGAACATTACTTAGTCCATAACAATAGCAAAGAGAAAACCCTTAAATGTGGGTAGTTTGCTTTTCTCAATTCTTGTTCCTCTGTAAGGCATGGGATGTTTGGGTGGTGGATAGAGAATATCAGAAGGAAGGATAAGCCCTGGAGGACCTGTCTGGCCAGGATGTTTTTCCTTGGTGAGACTGCCTCTTGCTTAAAGAGAAGAGAGGTTTGAAAAAGACAAGAAATACTCCCATGCAATCCTCCCTCCTCATCTCCCCTGATTCAGTTTCAATCCTAGGAATTCAAAAATTGTTAAATGATTTGTATCTCTGGGTCAATGTGTTGAGGCTAATGTAAAATTTTAGTTCCCATCCCATTGAAGGTGACTTTGGATTCATTTCTTTTTCATGGAAGGAAGATGTATCAGGTTAGGTATGAATGACCAACAGTGAGTTAGGGAGCTTGGCAAGAGGACTGCTATACCATGGCAGTGTTGGTTTTATTTATTTATTTTTTTAAAATATATATTTTATTGATTTTTTACAGAGAGGAAGGGAGAGGGATAGAAAGCTAGAAACATCGATGAGAGAGAAACACCGATCAGCTGCCTCCTGCACAACCCCCACTGGAGATGTGCCCGCAACCAAGGTACATGCCCTTGACCGGAATCGAACCCGGGACCTTTCAGTCCGCAGGCCGACGCTCTATCCACTGAGCCAAACCGGTTTCGGCATCAGTGTTGGTTTTATTTCTAGGAGCTATTCAGATAAAAATCATAAAGTTCACATGAGCCCTAAAACCGGATTATTTGATTATTCCCTCATAACAAATAGCCATTACATGCATTATTATAGTTCTTTTTCTTTATTATCCATTGTAATATACTTCTCAAGCAAATCTGAGAATGTTATCCTTTGGAACTAGAAAATAAAAGTTAGTACATGTTCCAAAGCTATGGAAGTTATGATTTTCCCCATAAAGAGAGTTCTCATAAGAAACAGAGGGATAATGCCTCTGGCAACACCCTTGCCCTCATTGTGTTAGTGAGATGTCATGTTCTTTATTGTCACCATGAGACTTCCTGCTCAGGATTTATAATGATCCCTTAGTTACTCTACATGAGAATTATGATGCTATAAAGAAGGAAACTAGATGGAAACAAGAATAGAGGGGGTAATCTTGAAAAGGAGGATGAGAAAAAGGCCAAACATTAAGCAACATTAGGACTCAATCTAAGATGACAAGACATGACAGAAATTGGGGTTCTGTTTGTGTGAGGGGATGATTAAAAACAGAAGGAATACATACATGACCAACTATAAGCCTATCATGCACCTACCTGTCTTGGAAAAAATTTTAAACCCCTAAGTTAATAAAATAATGTGGTCAAAATTTAAATAAATCCAGCAAGTCTAAGGAGCCCAGCCTCTTGAACTCCTTGACTTATGATGCCATGCCTCTTTCTGTGGGAAAATCCTGCCAGTGGGAAGGTGGTAATGATAATTATCCATCATCTCTGGTATTTATGGGGCTATTTTATCTGCAAGAGTTAGGTATAAGAAAATAGAAAATACCACTTTTGCAGTGGTGCTATTCATTCCAAATATCCCTTTTAATTGGTGAGAGACTACCTAGTATTGTGGGGGAGGTAGGGGTGTCCTTAATTGATAGGGTGATTAGCTTCATCAGAAAGTGATGATCTAAATAGAGACAACAACCCGACTTACCAATTTGATGGTTGGTAATCAGAGGGTAGAGAGTACTTCTATCAACGGGGAGCGATAAGAGGAAGAATTAAAGCCCAAGAGACAGCCCCCCAAGGAAAGAGAGACTGAGAGAAGCATGTCACAGAGACTGATGAAAAGCCTGGAAGCTACTGTGGAAAGGATTCAAGCTCTAAACAAATGTTTCAATACCCACCCTCAACCTCCTAGTGCTACACCAAAGCTGAATGATTTGGGGTGCAAAGTTGTGGAATTTGGAAACCTGAGCGATCTTTTAGTCTCTTAGTTGCCATGCATACGTCATATGAAAGCCTGGTGGCCTGTTTTTGTTGATTAGATGTTTTCCAATAGCATTACATGCTATTCGTCACTAGACCTAGGAAAATAATGATAGAGCTCCATCATGAACCACACCATAAGGTAAAGGTCTAAGACCAAGTCACCCCTTCTGGACTTTATGCCAGTCCCCATCCCAGGCAGGGGTACCCAGAAAACGCCCCTGAGCCAAATAATAGGAAAACATCAGTGTTTCATCTTGAAACTAGCTACATCTACATTCAGCCCACATTCAGTAATTCTCCTCCAACACACCCTATTATTTCTCCCAGCACTATGTCTGAAATGAAAGGCTTTATGCCTTGTTGAAAAAATTTTAGGCTACAAATAAAAAGATGGTAGTATTGTGCTGATGGTAAACGATCCCTAACTTCACATCACAGGCTCATTTCTTCTACATGTTGGATGTTTATGTTACTTTACTGTCATATTTAGAATTAAACAAAAATAATTTAAAATCAGCAATAAAATAAATAAAACCAAAACCATTCAAACACTTTTGTGCAGCTTTGGTTATAGACAAAAACTGCTCTAATTTTATTTTTTAATTATAATATTTTTGCCCTTATCTCAAATAAAAGAAGTCTGGCAATTTGACATGGAGAAATATGATAGTGAAACAATATATTAGAAAGCAAATTTTGCATTAGAAACAAATGTTTATTTGAGTGTCTAAAATATACCAGGCATTTTCTAGATGCTTTTGTGGTATAATATGAGGGGAGGATAACATAATTATGGGTAAGAAAGATCCCTAGACTGAAAAGTCTTCTTTGGGGAACATGCAGGACAATTTGTTTCATTGCAAAGGCCAGCAATTTGAGTTAGATATGAAATTTTAAGAGGGGTTCTTTTTGCCACAGCAGGAAAAATGTGTTTACCTCTTCCTTTGAATTACCAGTGATTCATTGCATGTCTGTAAGTGCTGTGCACAAAGGTCAAGGTACAAGTCCTCCTTACATGGGTGAGGTTTTTCCCTACCTTTGAACTTTAAAAAATACTTTTATTACAGAGTGCCCCAAAGATCAATGTGTCCTGTTTCATCCATTAACATTCTAATGTAAATACACTAAATTTGGCTATTTGCAGTGGTTTTTAAAAAGGGTTTGTTGAAAGATAATGAAAACATAGTTTTCTCTTCATTTTTTAAGAACAAATCCCAGGAAATACAATAATAGAAAAGGCTGCCTTGTCTTTTCAGGTCGATCTTGGCAATCTATTGAGGTGATATTCAGTCTCAATTCAGAAATTAAACAATAGCATGTAAATGGGGGTTCTGTACAGAAAAGTTTCTTTATAGATTAATTTTTGGTCAGCCTTGACAAATACTAACTTGTGTCCAAAAATTTGCATTTCCCCACGTATTCCTTTCCTTTTTGGTATATTTAACTTCTCTCATTCCCATGATCCTCTCAGTCTCTGATTTCAGGCATACAAGCCTCACTAACTTTGAGGCAGGATAGTAAGAAGCTAGGAAAATTCCTTGGCAAGTGGAATGGGGAAACTGAGGATAATTAAATAAGGTCAAATAATTTGACCAATTTCCAACCAGCTAGTGAATCGTAAGACCTTACCTTCCCCAACCAAGGACATGAGAGCAAATGGTTTACTGGTATACCTCTTGTCCCGAACCAGAGAATAAATAGCTAAATTACCCTGGCCATGCAGATAGGTAAGAGAGACCCAATTACTACCATTTGTGCCAACCACACCCAAGGATGGATGAAGTCAGGAGAATAAATAAAAAATCCAGTTAGAGCCTGACAGACTCATGATAAAAATAAAGCAGTGAAGTTGACCAGAGAATGATCCCAAACTCCCCTATATGCTCATTTTGATGAATCAACATATTGAAGGATACACCTGGGAAACTAATCAAATTCTGTTAAGACCCTCCCTGAGACCTCCCTTAGGCTTCCATCAGCGGAAGAGAGATAAAAACACTAAAGACAAAGGATGCCAGTGTGGGCTCTCTCTGGAGTGTGCCCCACTTTTCTTCCCTCTCCAGGTGCATCTTTACTTTTCTCTCCTAAACTTCAGGGGTTCCCACAAGACTTGCAACCAGGGTAGCAACAAGCAGTGCAGCTTGTCCTGGGTTAACCCCCTGAACCTGTTTCCAAGGCCCCCTCTTCTCTGACTTTTCAGGGAGCTAAAAGCAGCCCACGGTGTCTCACTTCTTTCCTGTAACATTTCTCGCCAAAGCAGAGCATTGCCTAGGCTTTCTCTTGTTGCTTCTTCTATCCTCAGACCTTCCTTTGTTTCTCTGTCCCCAGATTTAACAAACATACTCTCCAGATCACCTGGACATGTGTTGTGTGAAATTTTTTCTGCACAAAGTCAAGAATCCACACACTACAGAGCACCCAAGGCAGACCCACTCCGGCCCTGGACCCTGTCTGGTGAAAATTCACCAATATTTTCCACATTGCAAAATTATATTTTATTGAAAATGACAGCCTGTTGTTAGCTAACTCCACTGAAGACAGAAAAACCATATATTTATTTGAAGAGCATTGACATTTCTCTACTCGGATGTGCTGTTTAATGCTAAACCTTAATATGACAACAATGAACTCACTCTCTTCCATCATTTAAACTGGTATTTTTTGTGACTTACCCAATACTGTCAATGGCAACAGTCTCCTCAGGACTTCAAGCTGAAAACTGTGGAGCAACTTTTGCTCCTTCTATCCTTTCTGCTTTTCTCAGACCCCTGGAGAACTAAATTAAACCACTCAAACTTGAATTTTCGAACTACTTTTGCTATTATCTGTTGATCCCATTTAGAAATGCTTGCTTCCAAGTTTTCCTAATCAAGACCTTTCATATTCATCTTTTCCTCTCCACTGACACCACTCTAGCCCTCATCTCTGTTGTCTCCTTTCCACTTTATTGCAAGTCTCCTACAGATGACCTTTCCAGCTAAAGAAGCTATCTGGCTGGCATGGCTCAGTGGTTGAGCGTCGACCTATGAACCAGGAGGTTCAATTCCAGGTCAGGGCACATGCCCGGGTTGCCGACTCGATTCCCAGTGGGGAGGCAGCCAATCAAAGATTCTCTCTCATCATTGATGTTTCTATCACTTTATTTTATTTTATTTTTTATTTTTTATTTCAGAGAGGAAGGGAGAGGGAGAGAGAGAGAGAAACATCAATGATGAAAGAGAATCATTGATCAGCTGCTTCCTGGCACACCCCACAGTGGGGATCAAGCCCACAATCCAAGCATGTGCCCTGACTGGAATCGAACCAGGACCTCCTGGTTCATAGGTCAATATTCAACCATTGAGCTACACTGGCCAGGCTGATATTTCTATCTCTCTCTCTCTCTTTCTCTTTGAAATAAAAATATATATTGAAAAAATAAAGAAGCTATCAGTGCATCCCGTTTATCTTTCCCCTCCCTTAATATAAAGATTATTTACAGCTCAAGAATATATTCCTCACTTTCTATTGCAACACTAGCCTTCCTTCTTCTAGTCTTGAACTTCTCCATTCCAGTATTCAGATGTATCCAGAGTGATCCTTATGAAGCATAAATTCATTCAGGGCACTCCACAGCTTAAGACATGACTACTTTCTCACTTTCTTCAGGATACTTTTCAATTTCTGCAATATAGCATTTAGGGCCCACCATGATCTGACACCCTCTTCCTTGTCAGTCCTCTCTAAACTTGTACTTCCTCCCTTCCTGCCTCACTTTGCACCCCACACTTCAGACATGATGAGTTACTTGCTGAATGTCCATGCATTCACACTTTTCCCTTTTCAACTGAGCACTCTACCTAGAATGACAATGTAGACTTTGTTTACCTAGCTTACCTTTCAAAGCACTGTTCAAGTTTCACCATTTCTTTGAAATCTTTTATAACCCACCTCCTGCCTTGGAGCCTAGGCTTTTCACTGAGGACCTGTAACACTTTACTGCTCTGATTAATGCCTTAAAAGCTCATCAATGTAGCAGTATCTATATATTGTCTCTATGAACTTTCTCGTCAATCTCTTTAGTTAGAGAGATTGGAGAACTAGAAACTATATTTAAACATGTTGGCAACCAAGACTGTGGCTGTAAAAAGGATTATTTATTTATCCATTTTTAAATTTAATTATTTTTATTTTGCTGCTACCATCAAGACATGGGATGTGAGTGTGTAGAGGCAATGGGCAGCCTCAGTATTCCTGCAAAAGAAAACCATTTTCATAGGTAACTAGAAACATCAGGAGACTGCTGTCCTCTGCTCTGAAACTTCATGGTGTTAAGCTGAATTCAATTGTCCAGCGTGGATCCCTGATTTTGGTCCTTCTATCCCTTCTAGGGGGTTGGGAAACATCCATTTGCTGTATTACATTTTTTTGTGTCTAATGTACCTGGAATGATTTTTTTTCTTATGTTGAAATCTGATATAATTTATCTCTATTAAACTATAACCTCTTGAAGGTAGAAACAAGATATTTTATTTTTATACTAGAGGCCTGGTGCATGAAATTCTGCACTTGTGAGGGGGTCCCTCAGCCTGGCCTGCACCCTCTTGCAGTCTGGAAGCCCTCAGGGGGGCGGGCCTAAGTCATCAGTTGGACATCCTTAGCACTGCAACGGAGGCGGGAGAGACTCCCGCCACCGCTGCTGCACTTGCCAGCTATGAGCCCGGATTTTGGCTCAGCAGCATTCTTCCTGTGGGAGCGCAATGACCACCAGGGGCATCTCCTGCATTGAGTGTCTGCCCCCTGATGGTCAGTGCACATCATAGCGACTGGTCATTCCTCTGTTCAGTCGATTTGCATATTTGCCTTTTATTATATAGGATTCTTGGAACCTACCATAGAACTGACTCTCACAAATAAATGACTGGTCCACTGGATGAGTCAATAATGGCTCCAAATTATATATCACACTAAATACAAACTTCCTCCTGACACTCCAACTCCTCCTTAAGCTCTCCTTCCTTATCTAGCCAATCTTGTCTTTTCCTGTGCTTCAGTCTAATGACTCTAGTTAAATAGTCTGTACACATACATATATCTTGCTCCTTCCCTCTCTCTTTCTTCCAATGGATGCTCCTGTCTGCAGTGTATTTCTTCCTCTCAACTCACATTTACCACCTCTGGCAAGAAAAAACTTATAAATCATAGTCCGTAATAAATAATCTGCTGATACCCAATGATGGAAGGAAAGTGTGCTTCAGGTGCTTTCTGGCATTATAGATTCATTTTTTTTGGGACTCTGTGAGCTTCTTGGACTTGTGTGAATTTTTTCTTCCCTATATCAGGGAAGTTTTCTGTCATTATTTCTTCAAACAGATTTTCTATTCCTTGCTCATTTTCCTCTCCTTCTGGCAACCCTATATGCAGATGTTGTTTTGTTTCCTATTGTCCCAAAGTTCCATTAGGCTCTCCTCTTGTTTTTTTAAGTTTTTTTTTTCTAGATGCAGCTCTGCTTGGGTATTTTTTCCTACCTTGTCTTCTAGCTCACTGATGTGATCCTCTGCTTCTTCTAGTCTACTGTTCATGCTTTCTATTGAGTTATTTATTGCAGTGATGTAATTTTTCATTTCTTCTTGGTTCTTCTTCATTTCCTCTTGGTTCTTACACATATTGTTGAATTTGTCTTCCATCCTTTTCAGTGACCTTATGACCATTTCTCTGAATTCTTTCTCTGACATATTGCTTGCCTCCATTTCATTTACTTCCTTTTCTGGTGATGCCTCCTTTTCTTTCATATGCAGGCTGTGTCTTTGTCTCCCCATGATCTCTCCTCTCTGGGTGTCTGGTTATGTAGCTCTCTCTCTCCTGCATTGACTTAAAGGCACAAAATACAACACAACAAGGCACAATGCACAAGGAACTGAACACAAATGTATTCACGATACTAATAACCCCAAATAAAGGTGACGACCAGAGATAAGAGAATTAGGGGATAAAAAAGTGCAAAATGATATTGAGAAAAGGAAAAAAGTAAGAGAGAAAAGAAAGAGAATAAAAAAGAAGGGGGGAGAACTATTTATATGGGGAGAAATCTCCAATAGAACAACAACTCATCCAAAAAAATGCAAAGAGCTAACACCCAGATATGAATGCAAACTACAAACAACAACTAATAACAAGGGAGGAGAGGAAAAACAGAAGCAAAAAAAAAAAAAAAAGAGAAACAATCACACAAGCAAACAAACAAAAAACAACAACAATCTAATCAACAATCAAACTAACAACAATAGGACAGAGAGAAAGAAGGGCAAAACAAAACAAAATAAAACAAAAAACATAAATAACAAAAGAACAAACAAAAAATGAAAAGAGAAAAAAAATTTGGATAGTGAAGAAAGAGAAGTGCGTGTGGACTTGGAGCAGGGGATCAGAAATTAGATACCATATTTTCTGGCATATAAGACGACTGGGCATATAGAAGATTTTCCTGGGTTAAAAAGTCGTCTTATATGCCGGAAAATATGGCATATAAGTAGGATGAAATTTTAAAAGGGGGTAAAAAGAAGGAATAGGGAAAATGTAAAGCAGGAATAGGGTAAGAGAAACATGACAACAAAAGGGGAAAAGTGAGGAAGAGAGTATTGGCATAAAGGTAACACTGAGATAGAGTAAAATGATGCTAAAGGAAAAATGAAAACAGAATGTAGAATACTAATCCCAAAATAAAATAAAATAAAATAAAGAGAAAATAAAATTAAACTTTAAAAAAAGGTAAAATAGTAGTAGTAATAATACTGATTAAAAATAAAAATATAATAATTGAAAAGGTAAAATCAAGTGAGAAAAAAGAAGAAAATTAGTTTCTTAAGTAAAAGATAAAAAATAAAAATGTGCAGTAGTGAAGGTCTTTCACTTCCTCTACTGTTCTGTTTGGCACACCTGTTTGCTGTCAGGTAGTCAGGACAGTATTGACGTTCCCTGTGTTCCACAGCTCCTCTTGTTTTCAAGCAGGCAGTATTTCTTTGTTACTCAGCCTGCCTGTGGTTGTATTTACACAAGAGTCAGTTTGTGATTCAACCCCTGGGTGGCAGTGTTTTTGTATTGACATCCAGGGCTATAAGTCCTCTCTACCTAGTATTTAGAATTTGTTTTCCCTGCTGCACTTAATACTGGTTTGGGGGTATGGACTGCCCCAGAGCTGGTTTTCTGATCATTTCTACCCACTCTGATCCCCAGGTTCCACAAAAACAACTTTTCCCTGCAGTCTCTGAGAGTGTTTTTAATTGGGTGATCCTACATACTGGGCTTAGTAATCAAAAGCAAGGATTTAAAGAGAAAAAAGAGCCAGAGTAAGTGCGTGAACTCGTGACTTTTTCGCCCCGGCACTGCGTGCAACTCTGTTCACGTCTCTGTGCACATCTTTTTCCCCTGGCACAGCACAGCCAGTTTACTGGTAAAGCTTCAGGCTGCCTTTTTGTGCCCAGCCCAACTATGGGTTAATTTCTAGAATTTCCTTCTGTCAGCAGCCCTGTGGACCCCCTTCCACATTTGCGGACTACACTGGCCCCAACATCTGTGGTTTTTGTGGGGCGCAGACTTCCTCTGAACCTCTAGATTCTGCTGCGTGCTTTTCTCCCTTCAGCCTGCATCACAGATCTCACCTTTCTCTGGGCGAAATCTAATCTTTCCTTGAGAAGGTGCAGAGCTAGTCTGAGTTCGCATATATGCGCTGCTTGAGACCCAGTGTTTGTAGGTTCGCTGCTGGTCCCTGGGTGTTGTGGCTGTAGGGTCCCAGGAGGTATCCAATTCTTCCCAATTGAAAGTAAGGCTAGGCTTCTGATCACAGCCACTCTCCCCTTCAAGATGGCATGGTCTCTGTGGCAGAGCTGGTCACTCCAGGAGAGATTTCAGCAGCAGTGGAGGCTGCCTGGTCAGCAGAGCCCGGTCCGACAGTCCCCAAGAGTCCCTTGGAATATAGATGTCCCTCACTCACAAATAGACACTCCCCGTACGTCCACACACTCTCCTTTCATTCTCTCACTCACACACTATCTTGCAGCCTGCCTTCCCATTGGCAGCCATTTTCCTATCCTCAGCAACATCTTATATTGATGTGCACCAGAGTTCCTCCAAAACAACACACCCAGTGTCCAGATTCAGACAACATAAGAAAAGGATTCAGTAAGCTCACAAGTGGCATATCCAAAGGGAAATCTTGATGGGGATTAGAACCTACTGAGGTGAATTCTGCTTCATGTGGTTAGCACCTGCGCATTAGCTCACACAGTGCAGTTGGGGTTGAGCCTCATAGTCAGCCATTCTGGGTCTATTCTGCCAGGTGGGTGGATCACACACTTGAAAGAGCCAATAGCAATCAAGACTCAATTACATCATGAGGGCACTCATAACTCATACAAGGAACATTTCTGGAGCACCCAAGGACCCCACAGGACACCTACTACATAAGGCCAACCCACAAAAACTTGAAATCATAGTAGATCTATCTAATACATAAAAACAAACACAAAGAGGCAGCTAAAGTGGGAAGACAAAGAAACATGCCCCAAATGAAAGAACAGCTCCAGAAAAAGAGCTAAATTAAATGGAGGCAAACAATGTACTAGATATAGAATTAAAATTAATGGTTATAAGGATGCTCAACAGCATGAAAAAGAACATAGAAACCATAAAAGAAGACCAGTCAGAAATGAATAATACAAATCTGAAATAAAGAATACACTGAAAGGAATAAACAGTAGGTAGGATGAAGCAGATGGTTGAATCAGTGTTTTGGAAGACAATCCAGAGTAGCAAAAAGAAAAAAGAATGGATCCAAGATAGCAGTGGATTTGGTGGAAGCTACACTCACCTTCTCCCAGAACCAAACTGGAATTATAACTAAAGTAATCCTGAATAACCAACTGAAGACTTGTTGGAGAGAAGCTTTATAACCAAGGACTTGCAGAGGAGGCCACATCAAGACTGTTACGAGGTGCAAAGGCACTTGTGGGCACTCATGGGAAGCAGCAGAAATTCTGGAGTAATATATCAACTGTGGGAGGGTTCCTCCTGAGAACTGTGGGATTTTAACCCCAAGCTGGGCTCCTTAGCCCAGAGCACCAGAACAGGAAGAGGCACCCACATAACATTTGGCTGTGAAAAGCAGCAGGGTTTCTGTCCACCAGGAAGAGATGGATAGAAAAACAGGCACCCTCGTAAAAAGCCAATGAATAAAATTTCATTCATAGCCACTCACCCTGGGCAGAACAGACTACAGATAAGTGAGAAGAAGATGGGGTTGGTGGCACTAGGGAGAGACCTCAGAGGTCAGCTGCTAGGATCCTTGTGCTGAGTCCTTCCCCATATTACAGAAGCCATCCGTCTCAGGCAGAATACATGCTTCCATGCAGCATCAGCCTGCAGGGGGGGGGGGGAAGCAATAGCTCTACTCATTGAAATCTCTCTTGCCCCACTCTGTAGAGCTTATGCCCTGATAAAAAGTACTGCCAGAGGCGGATCTCTGGGTGCTTTGAGATTTTTACTGACAAGCTCCTTGACTTTGTGCTAATAAAAGCAGAACTTGGTATGCATCTTGGTCCTCTCCACATGCTCCCAGGCCTAGCAGAGAGAGCCAGATACTGTGGGTTCCAAACAGGTTGCCCAGGGCCAGTCACAGACAGTGTCTGACATTGGCCTGAATCAGAATCATTCTGAAGAGATCCAGAATCAATATACCCAGTGGCCAGTTTTAGAAAACAACTGAGCAGGATCCAATAGCTTCACAAGCAGCATATCCACAGGGAGATATTGGCAGGCACAAAACCTGCTGAAGCAAATTCCACTTTGTGTGATCAGTACCTGCACAGCAGCTTGCACACTATGTTGGGGGTTGAGCCTCACTGTCAGCTAGCCTGAGGGTTGATCCCACACATGAATGGGCCAATAGCAATCAAGACTCAATTACAATAGGAGGGCTGACATAATGCACATAAGGGACATTCTTAGAGCACCCAGCTCAGATGATCAGGGTGACCTCACCACTGGGGCCCTCAGGTCACCTGCTACACAAGGCCACCCTACCAAGACTGAGAGTCATAACAGAGCTACCTAACACATAGAAACAAACACAAAGAGGCAGCCAAAATAGGAAGACAAAGAAACAGACCCAAAATGAAAGAACAAGAGAATTCTTCAGAAGAAGAGCTAAATGAAATGGAGGTAAGCAATTTATCGGATATAGAGTTTAGAGTAATGATTATAAGGATGACCAACAACATGAAAAAATGACATAGAAACCACAAAAAAGGACCATTCCAAAATGAAGAATGCCATATCTGAAATAAAGAATAAACTGGAAGGAATAAACATTAGACTTGATGAAGCAGAAGATCGCATCAGCGATTTGGAAGACAAGGTAAAACAAAACAAAACACACACACAATAAGAGCAGCAGCAGCAAAAAATAAATAAATAAATAAATAAATAAATAAATAAATAAAGACAGTTTAAGGGACCTTGGGGACAGCATATAAAGCATAGCAACATCTACATCTTAAGGGCACTAGAAGGAGAAGAGAGAAAGCAAGAAATTGAAAACCTATTTGAAGAAATAATGACTAAAAACTTCCTTAATCTGGTGAAGGAAAAAGATATACAAGTCCACGAAGATAGTTGAATGGATAAGAAAACAAGATCCATGTAGCCCAGACAGTGTGGCTCAGTTGTTGAGCCCATGTACTGAAAGTTCTAGCCAAGGAAATCAAACAAGAAGAAGAAATAAAAGGCACACAAATTGGGAAGGAGGAAGTAACACTCATTACTTGCAGGTAACATGATACTGTTATTGTACATAGAGAACCCTAGTGATTCCACAAAAAACACCTGGAACTGATAAATAAATTCAGTAAAGTAGCAGGATTTAAAATAAATATCCAGAAATCAGTTGCATTTTTATACACCAATAATGAGCTATCATAAAGGGAAACTAAAAATATAATCCCATTCACAATTACTTTAAAACAAATAAAAATACTTAGGAATAAATTTAACCAAGCATGTAAAAGACCTGTACTCAGAAAATTATAAGACACTGAAGAAAGTAATTGAAGAAGACACAAATAAGTCAAGGATATACCAGGTTCATGGATAGGAAGAACTAATATCATTAATATGTCCATACTACCCAAAGCAATCTATAGATTCAACACAATTCCTATCAAGATACCAATGGCATATTTCACAGAACTAGAAAAAAATTCCAAAAATGTATATGGGTCCACAAAAGACCCAGAATAGCAACAAGGATCTTGAAAAAGAAGAACAAAGTTATAGGGATCATGCAACCTGATATCAGAGTATACTACAAGGATATAGTAATCAAACCAGCCTAGTGCTGGCAGAAAAAATAAAAAAAGACAAAAATATCAATGGTGCAGAATAGAGAGCCCATGAATAAACCCACCCCTTTATAGTCAATTACTATTTAACAAAGGAGGGGAAAACATAAAATTGGGTGAAAGTATAGTCTTTTCAATAAATGGTGTTGGGAAAATTGGACCAATATGTGCAAA
Organism: Eptesicus fuscus; assembly: GCF_027574615.1. Taxonomy (NCBI): domain Eukaryota; kingdom Metazoa; phylum Chordata; class Mammalia; order Chiroptera; family Vespertilionidae; genus Eptesicus; species Eptesicus fuscus. The sequence goes on from NC_072475.1 coordinate 70,136,525, forward strand.
AAAAGTGAAACTAGGTCATCTTTTTACACTATACATAAGAATAAACTAAAAATGGATAATAGACTAAAATGTTAGACTCAAAACCACAAAAATCCTAGAAGAAAACATAGGCAGTAAAATCTTGGCCAGTTCTCATAGCAATATTATTTTTTCATATATATGTCTTCAGGCAAAGGAAACAAAAGAAAAAATAAACAAATTGGACTACATCAAACTAAAAAGGAAACCATCAGCAAAATGAGAAGACAGCCCACTGGATGGGAAAACATATTCATCAATGATACATCTGATAGGGGTTAAGATCCAAAATTTATAAAAAAGCTATAAAACTCAACACCAAATAAAATAAAACCATCCAATTTAAAAGATGAGCAAATGACCTGTTTCTACAAAGAGGGCGTAAAGATGGCCAATAGACATATGAAAAGTTACTTAGCATCACTAATTATCAGAGAAATGCAAATTAAAACCACAATGAGATATTGCCTCATGCCTGTCAGAATGGTTATCATCAATACATCAACAAATAACTGTTGTTGAGGATATGGAGAAAAGGGCACCCCAATAGACTGCTGGTAGGAATGCAAACTGGTGCAGCTACTGTGGAAAACAGTATGGAGTTACCTCAACAAGTTAAAAAAAAAAAGAACTGCCTTATGACCCAGTGATTTCACTTCTGGGAATATATTAGTAGAAACCCAAAACACTAATTTGAAAGAATATATGTGCCCCTATTTCATTGCAGCATTATTTACCAGAGCAAACATTTGGAAACACTTCAAGTGTCCATCAGTAATTTAGTAGATAAAAAAAGCTGAAATATATTTACCCAATGGAATATTACTTGGTTATAAAAAAGAAGGAAATCTTACTCTTAGGGATAGTATGGATGGACCTGGAGAGCATTATGCTAAGTGAAATAAGTCAGTCAGAAAAAAAGACAAGTACTATATCAAGTACTATATCATTTCACTCATATGTGGAATCTAATGAACACAATGGACTGACAAGTAAAATAAAGACAGATTGATAGAGACCAGGCTGATCTGTCAGAAATGGCGTGGTTGAGGGAATGGATGGGTCTAGATGAAGGGATTGAGCTAAAAAAGAGAGAGAGAGAGAGAGAGAGAGAGAGAGAGAGAGAGAGAGAGAAACTCATGGAGACGGACAACCATGTGATGTTTGCCAGAGGTGGGGCTGGTGGTGGAAAGTGTAGGAGAGTATTGGGGGGATAAGTGATGGTGGAATGAAAGTTGACTTAGAGTGGTGAACACACAATACAGTGTACAGAAGATGTGTTGTGGAATTCTGCACCTGAAACTTGTATAATTTGTTAAACATGGAACTCCAATAAATTAAATAAAATGGATAAAAAGAAAGAAAAGGGGAGTATGTAGTTTGAAAGATTTGAGCCATCATTTGTGACAAATAGGTGAATCTCCCAAAGCTGAAATTTAAACGTCAGAAAGAGTTCAGTCTTTTACCCTAAATCGACGATTCTTAAAATCAGGATTAACCATACAATGAGCAGATTATGTTCTCATTTTAAATTTCTCCTCCCTACTATTCCTCCAGTATTTATATCATGAAATCAATGGCCTGGTGCACGGATTCATGCACATTGAAAGGAAATTAATTAGAAGGTGGCCTGCAGGGTGGAACTGGGCCAGATGGGCTGGACATGCCCTGGAGCCAAGTTCCCTCGTTCCCTCCCTGGTGTCTGCAGAGTGAGCGGGGTACCTCTGGCAGGTGGGGTCCCTTAGCCTGCCCTGCAGGGATCAGGACCAAACCAGTTCTCTGACATCCCCCGAGGGGTCCCAGAGTGGGAGAGGGCACTCTGCAAAGTTTCTGTTGTACAGGGTGTGGAACGCAAATGCAAGTGTGCAGTAAACCAGATTCAGGGCGACAGTGCCACAGGAACAACATAATCCACAGCTGAAGGTGGAATTGTGCAGGCCCGCGAGGAATCGTGCTCCCTCCTCTCTGGTTTCAGAGTGTATCACCCAAGAACTGCCGCTGCCAAGTCACTGCAGCTCAGCAGCTCCTGCGTTGAGCATCTGCCCCCTGGTGGTCAGTGCATGTCATAGTGACCGGTCGGATGGTCAGACACTTAGCATGTTAGCCTTTTATATATATACTAGAGGCCTGGTGCATGAAATTCATGCACAGGGGGTGTGTGTGTCCCTCAGGCCAGCCTGCACCCTTTCCAATCTGGGACATCCCTCTCACAATCCAGGACTGCTGGCTCCCAACTGCTCACCTGCCTGCCTGCTTGATTGCCCCTAACCACTTCTGCCTGCCAGCCTGATCACCCCCTAACCACTCCCCTGACAGCCTGATCGACGCCTAACTGCTCCCCTTCCGGTCTGGTTGCCCCTAACTGCCCTCCCCTGCTGGCCCAGTCCCCCCCCAACTGCCCTCCCCTGCTGGCCTGGTTGTCCCCAACTGCCATCCCCTGCTGGCCTGGTAACCCCTAACTGCCCTTTCCTACAGGCCTGGTCCCCCCCACATGCCCTCCCCTGCCAGCCATCTTGTTCCACATAGGGGTGGCCATCTTTGACCACATGGGGGCAGCCATCTTGTGTGTTGGAGTGACCATCAATTTGCATATTACCTCTTTATTATATAGGATATAGATAATGTTAAAATGAATTTTGAGGCAGGATTGAGGGAAGTGGCTAAGATAAGGAATCCTAAACGTAAACCTTGAAGAGGAGCAAGATTTCCCTTTATGACTGGAGGGTGGCTAAGAAGAGTTGAAAAGGGGAAGCAGAAAAAGGTTTTGATGAATTGTTTGCAATCACTCCCAGGCCTCTTTTTAAGACCATCTAGCAGGCCCCCATGTGTGCATGTCATTCAGGCCATTTAGGGTTCTGTCTAGGGCTTTGGGGCTGGCCACTTACTGTAGGAGGGCTCTGCTTAGATTATTAGGAGTATTTTTGTGAAGATCACACCCTTCCCTCTGTAGAAATTAGATTTTACAGCCTTTACTAATTACAGGCTAGAGCTCCAGTGCCCTCCCAATAGTAAACTGCTTTGAGACAGCAGTTGGAAATTAGGATAGTAAAGTAAATCCAGAAGAGGCTCATCAAGTTTCTTTTGCCCATTAAATGAAAATGAAATATCGTATTTGTGAAGTTCTATGAAAGGAAACATTGAAAAGATAGCTCAAGTTGCTTAGTAAAGAGAAGTTTGCTAGCAAAACACCACCATATCAGCCACAGTTAAACCAAAAATGCAATCAGGAAAATTACTTGAAATGTTTATGTTTACTTCCAGTTTTCAAATTAAAGTAGAGCATCATGTTCCTTTGTGTTGTCATTCAAATGCTCTCTTCCTCTCCTGATTCCTATAAATGTAGTAGCTGATAAACTTCTTTCTTTAGAAGTAGAATTACTATCCCAAAACTGACATTTTTTTTTCTTTCCTGAGAGCTTCATTGCTTGTATGAGTCCAAGAAATCACAAACACATCTAGTTCAAGTTCTTTATTTAATAGACACTCACTTCTGATTTTAAAACTGTCATGTAAAATCTCTGCTGACTTCTATTGAACTATCTTAGTTTATAAGTCATTTAACCCTAAATTGAGAGGTCATTCAGGTCAACAAATTTCTCATCTCAATTAGAGCCTTTCCATACAGCATCTTTGACAAATCCTGTTTCAGCTGGTTTTTGGTGACTTAGTTGATAATCAGTGCTTTGTGAGTAGCACCATTTGGAAAGCTGGTGTATAAAGCCCTTCCTTATCTGTAACCCCATCCCCAACCTTCCATTTGCCTACTTCTATCTTTTGGAAAATACAGAGTGTTTATTCCTTAAGCTGGGCTGTACATTAAATAATTGAATGAAAAAGGTTCTTAGAGAACACGGGTCTCCACATTACGGCATAGTTTAAATTTTGTTCCGATTCACTTTATTTCTTCCTTCCATTCTCTCTCTGGTTGTTCTCTTTTCTTCAACTGGAAAAAAACATGATCAACCCAAGAGGCACAGGAAGGTAAGTGTGGGTTTTAGAACACAAAACGCCTTTGCTTCTGGTGCTGTGTAACAAATTGTGCAAGTAAAGGGGAACTACCCATTTTCCTTCCCCACACTCCCCAACCTCGCCACACAGATTCTTTTTAAATGTTTTTTTTTTAATTTTTCAATTATAGTTGGCATCAATATTATATTAATTTCAAGTGGACAACATAGTGGTTTGACATTTATGTAATGTATGAAGTGATCTAGTACCCACCTGACATCCTACAGTTATTAAGTGTTATTGACTATATTCCCTATGGTGTATTATACATCCTTGTGCCTAGTTTTATAACTGCCAATTTGCACTTTTTAATCCCTTCCTCTTTTTCACCCATCCTCCCTACCTCCTCTCCCATCTGTCAAACGTCAATTTGTTCTTTGTATCTATGAGTTTTTCCTGCTCCCCAACCTTGATTGGTCACATTCTTTATGTGTGTATGTAGTTATTTCTGATCAAATTCTAATCCCAACCTAGGGCTCCATTTCCCTAGGAAAGCGGAAGAAAATGACAGGAACAACAAAAATCTTAATTCAGGAAGAGGAACCTAGCTCAGATGCCTGTTTTGCTCAGAAGGCATTTTTTTTTAAATGCTTCACCTGAGGTTATATTTTTTCCCCATTGAATTTTAGGCAGTGGAAGGGGAGGGTGAGGTGGGGTGGGAGAGATGAGGATCCATGTAAGCGCTCTGTGTCCGGAATCGAACCAGGTTACCCTTTGGTGCGGTGGGCCTGTGCTCTAACCAAGGAGCCCAGCCAGAGCTCAAAGCTGTTCTTTGAGCAACAATTTATCTTGCCAGGCGCCAGCCAACAGCGCAGTGTGAGCTTCGCACTCCGGCCACCAGGGGGCGCGCGCGTTCGCCGAGCCGGTTTCCGGGCGGGCGTGAGCGTGGGCGTGAGCGAACCGTGGGAGGACTGGACCTTCGCGGTTTTGAGGGGCGCGTGGGTCGCCTTCGAGGACATGGGTGACAAGTATGCTACTCTGCGGCGGGCACAGCTGCATCTGGATTTCATCCACGCCAACTCGTGAGTGACTCGGTAGAGCCTGAACGGGGTGGGGGTGGGAGGGTGGGGGGAGGGTCTCACCGTGAAAAGTTTGGTCTGCCTCCTAGTGAACTTGGTATCATTGACTTATGGAAATATTATTTATTTATTTATTTAAAGTTGTTTATGCTTTAAGCCGAAACCGGTTTGGCTCAGTGGATTGAGCGTCGGCCTGCGGACTGAGAGGTCCCAGGTTCGATTCCGTCAAGGGCATGTGCCTTGGTTGCGGGCACATCCCCGGTAGGGGAGTGTGCAGGAGGCAGCTGGTCGATGTTTCTCTCTCATCGATGTTTCTAATTCTCTATCCCTCTCTCTTCCTCTCTGTAAAAAATCAATAAAGATATATTTTAAAAAAAGTTGTTTATGCTTTAAAAAGAAAATACAGTTATTTATGCTTTAAAAAGAAAAAAAAAAGTAAAGTTATTGATGCTTTAAAAAGAAAAACACAATTTATTTAAAGTATATGCTTTAAAAAGAATAAAACAAAGATAAAGTGATATTCTGGGCAAGGCTAAACCCTTTTTATTTTTCCCCCATTAACGCCAAGTGGTAGGAAGGCCCTACATTCATCATTTAACAAAACGGTGGAATTGTAGGCCAGAGAACCCTCATTCCACCAACGTTGCCCATCTCTAGTGACTTCCCTGCCCAATATCCTGACATTTTAAAGATTAAAGTTGCCTCCAGAGAGTAATTTGTATTTATTGATTCCAGCGTCTGTGGCCTCCAGAGTATTTCCAAAAACGTGACCTCTCTGAGGTTAGAATTCTCACATTTTGGTTATTACAAGGGCCCTCTGACTTCTCTGTCAGGCCCAGATGCGTTTTGGCTACTGACTAGGTGTTATTTCCGATGCTCAGACTGCAGAGGAAGAAGACAGGTTTTCCTATTCCATCTGTCATTTCCAACACAGCAAAGTGTAGCAGGGAGTGCTGTGTAATTCACAGTGGTGTGTTGTTTGGGGGGATCATTCAGTAATTTGGATTTTCTGAAAGTACTGATTGATATAAAGCAGTGATTTTCAACCCTTTTCATCTCATACACACATAAACTAGTTACTAAAGTTTTGCAGAACACCAAAAAATATTTTCTATTTTTTGCTGTGCTGACAAAAAAAAGTAGGTATCATTTTGATGCATTCACACCGGCCAGCTATTGTTATGTTGGCTGTTGTCATTTTTAAATTTGACAGTCTAAAGACAAAGAGGTCAGTGCCTCTGACTAAACAGTCAGGTATTGCATGTTTTAAAAATTCCTGTGGCACACCAGCTGAAAATCACTGATACAACGGATGCACCAGATTCGAAACCACAGAAAAAAATGTAAAGAAAACCAGGGTTAGCCAGCCTTGCTGTATGGGACAGAGCAATTTTTACAGAAAATATGAGTAAAACAAGGTAATATTCAGCAGATATTTAGTTTTATTTCTCTATTACAGAGAATAATTGCAAGCTGGAAGGGACATTAATTAAAAGTTAACAGAGGTGGGGGACAAATGAAGAAATAGCAGTTTTGAGTTGCATTTTAGAAAAATTATAAGCCCAGTGTTGGAAGGACTGGGAATTTAACCGTGGGAAGTTTCCTCAGCCTCAGTTTTGCATAGCTTCTGAAGATATTTTTTCGCAGACATCTCCTCCCCCAAATCACCCAGTTGGTGGTCTGGAAACTGAATAACAAAATTGACAGCAGCACAAGCAGAAGCAAAATCCGATACAAATTGGTATCTTCTCCACTCCCCCAGGTCGTTTTTGTTTGAGATTCCCACAGTAAAAACAAGGAGTGATTTTGTATTTCTCCCTTGCTTCACCTCTCCTGTCCAGTCCACCATCCAATCCATCATCAAGTCCCCTTCATGCTGTCTCTAACGAGGACTCAAAGACTCAAATTCATCGTTCCTCTCCATCTCCACTACCATTGACTACTCCAAACCACTGCCACCTCCCTTCTGGACTCCTCCACATAGCCTCTAAACTGGGTTCTCTGTTTCCTGTTATTGACCCTCCAAATGGTCCATTTTTCTGAAAGCTGTCAGTGTGAACTTAACACACAAAAACAAACTTGAACAAATGCTTACAAAGCAATTTGCTCTAAGTACAGGAAGGCCTGTGAAGTCTTTGCTTCATTAGGAGTAGACAGGATTATTTCGGCCGTCGTGTTAGGCCTGCTGGCTTTGTAATGAAGCACATCTACCTCAGAATCTTGACGGCGCTGAGAAAGTTGTTTCTAGAATAACTCCTTACTGGGTTATCTGTCTAGACCTGGAGAACATTTGTCTGCAACTTTCTGGAACCTTTTGCACTGATTCCAGAGTTAGTTTATCTGTTGGCTTTCCCTCTATTTCTTCACCAGCACCACGCACAGTTTCCTTTTTGGAGCCCTGGCTGAACTGCTGGACAATGCAAGGTAAGGCTCATCAGTGAACGAAGATTGTTGGGGGCAGCTCACACAGTTCCAGTCTTGTTGTATTTGAAGATGAAATTATAATGTCATTTCCCCCCACCTGCAATATTTTGTGAATTTAACTGCTATTAAAAGTATTATAGGAAAAAGAACAGGTGAGAGGAGGAATTACTCAGTTTGTATTTTATGATCAAACTTGAAGTGCAGATACTGGTAAAGTGAGGGTCTGTTTCTGTGTTAATAAGCATGTAACAGCAGGTAGTCATTTGGATGTTTTTGAGTTACACTGCATATCAACATATACTGTGTCTTGAGAATTTAGATTTAAGTTTGGGCATTTACTGAAGTCTGCATCAAATCGAACTGCATAGTTAAGGAGAAAAGAGCTAACTTGTTGATCTCCTTCTATCATCAGACCCTGTTCTAAGCACCTTATGGATGGGTATTAGCTCATTCATCTTTACAAAAGCACTCTGAGGTGGCTATACTTATCTCAGTTCTACAGATGTGGAAGTTGATGCATAGAGAGGTTAGATGAATTAATCAGGGTCATAATATTGATATTGGCAGAACTTGAATTCAAATTTAGTCTGTTTAGAACTCCCCTACCCCATTTTACTGTCTCTGACAAAAGCACTGGTGTTTAAAGAACCCTCATTAACAGTTTAAACACCACTTAAGTGTATTTGTGGGGGCTTGTGAGTCTGTTTTCAGCTAATCAAATATGGCACTGCATTTGTTTTGTATTTGTATTTTCTTGTAATGGAAGATTTTACCTACCTTTTCTACAGAAAGCAGTCTACCCAGGAAGTAGTAGGAAGTTGTTAGATCAGGGATCTCAGTAGAGAGACCTAAATTCCATGCCACAGGTTGACAAATGGATTTCAACTTTTTGCATTTGTCCCCTTTTTTTGTCTAAGAAGGGAGATGACTGAGATGACTAGCCATCCAGAACTTTCTGCACAGCAGTGCCCTGTACTAAGGAAAAAGTCACTGACTTTTTCTTACTCTAAATTCTCTCTCTGTAGAACTAATGGAATCACAGTTATCACAGAAAGGGAGGGGAGAGGAGAAAAATAATAAAGTTGATTGTTTAGGAGAGCCCTGAACTCAACTTAGAAGGAGCAAACAGGGATGGGACCAAGACTCAGGAGCATTCATGGGTAGTCTCCCTATAGGGTTTCAGGGTTGCTACTATTTGCTTCTGCCCACAGCTCAGAAGCAAGGATCCTTTGGTATCCCTTAGTCCTTCCTCCCACTGAGTGTCCATTTTCAGCAACTTGCTTTCTGTCACTCTGAAAGAGGACATTGGTTACTCTGAAAGAACACGTTTGTCTACTTTGCCAACTGTCTTCTCCTCTGAAGTTGTTTCACTCATTCAGTAGTGGAGGGCAGATAAACTCAGAATGTAGAAGAAATAGAACAACAGGAACAGTTTATGCAGCAGAGGGTGATTGGCAAAGAAAGATTGAGTTCAGATTCAGGGGAGCGAGAGAAATGTGATCAATAAATCAATTCTTAGAGCAGCATTTGTAAACTGGCAGCCCCTGACCAACTGTGGCCTGTCTCGTGTTTGTTGGATTTATAGTGAAAATTCACACGGTGTTTATAAAGAAAAGGAAAAAAAGAAGGAATTGTTTGTAAAGTTTAAGAAATAGGAGGTACCATATAAAAAATCTCTTTGGACCAGCTTGTGCCTTCAGCTTTGCCATTCCTAATGGCCCTACAGCCAGCCCCACCTCCTTAGTTCCTCTGTCCTCAGTGAACACGTGGCTTTGCCACCACGGCTTAGATGCTAAATGCTAGTATTTCACATCAAATGGAGCTGTTTAATAGATTTAGTCAAGATGTTTGCTTGGTCTCATAAGGAAGATCTTCATATAGTCCCCTGTTATTCTAAAACATTATTTTACTCAAGATTCTGATGATTTCCTATAGTTTTCAAAGTTAGAACTGTTAGATATTAAAGGAATTGATAAGGAAAATATGTGGCAGTACAGAAAAGTGTGGTTGGGAGCCTCTGGTAAATACAGAGATGTTCAGAGAGAAATTGACCTGGGCAAATTACAGTCTATTATAAAATGACTTAATGTGTTATAAAGTTGAATTATTGTTCTGTGTCTTTATACGCCTAGAATTTCTGTGAGGAAACAGTTTCTTTGAAAACTTTCAGTACAGGGGTAGTTATTGAGCACCTATTGTGTACATGGTACTTTGTTGGTTCTTTTTTGTTTTTTTAAATTTAATCTTTATTGTTCAGATTATTACAGTTGTTCCTCTTTTTTCACCCCATAGCTCCCCTCCACCAGGTTCCTACCCTACCCTCTGCCCTTACCTCCCCCTCACTGTCCTCATCCATTGGTATAAGATTTTTGTCCAGTCTCTTCCCGCACCCCCCACTCCCCCTCCCCTTTTCCCCAAGAATTGTCAGTCCACTCCCTTTCTATTATATTGTATTATATTTACCAGTTAATACTGTTCATCAGATTTTTTATTCCCTTGGTTTTTTGATTCACTTGTTGATAGATACGTATTTGTTGTTCATAATTTTTATCTTTAGCTTTTTCTTCTTCTTCCTCTTCTTAAAGAATACGTTTCAGCATTTCATATAATTCTGGTTTGGTGGTGATGAACTCCTTTAGTTTTTCTTATCTGTGAAGTTCTTTATCTGACCTTAAATTCTGAATGATAGCTTTGCTGGGTAGAGTAATCTTGGTTGTAGTTTCTTGCTATTCATCACTTTGAATATTTCTTGCCATTCCCTTTTGGCCTGCATAGTTTCTGTTGAGAAATCAGCTGACAATCGTATAGGTGCTCCCTTGTAGGTAACTAACTGTTTTTCTCTTGCTGCTTTTAATATTCTCTCTTTGTTTTTTGCTCTTGGAATTTTAATTATGATGTGTCTTGGTGTGGTCCTCTTTGGATTCCTTTTGTTTGGAGTTCTGTGTGCTTCCTGGACTTGTAAGTCTATTTCTTTCACCAGGTAGGGGAAGTTTTCAGTCACTATTTCTTCAAATAGGTTTTAAATATCTTGCTCTCTTTCTTCTTCTGGCACCCCCATAATTCTTTTTTTTTTTTAAATTTCTTTATTGATTAAGGTGTCACATATTTGTCCTCATCCCCCCATTCCCATCCCCCCCCTCCCCACGCATGCCCCAACCCCCTGTTGAACTTAACCGTTGGATAGGCTCATATGCATGCACACAAGTCATTTGGTTGAACTCTCCCCCTCCCCCCACCCTCCCCTATCCTCCCTCTGAGGCCCGATAGTCCGATCGATGTCTCCTTGTTTCTGGTTCTGTTCTTGTTCCTCAGTCTATGTTGTTCATCATTTCCCCTAGATGAGCGAGATCATATGTCACTAGATATATACTTATGAGAACTGAATGTGAGACGGGCAATAATAGTTATGCTGACAGGCAGATGGATCAGTCTGTAGTGAGTTTCTTTCTGGACCAACACTTCTATTGAGACCCAATTTCAATGTCCACCAGTTCCTTATGTGTACATGTCAGCACTGACCCCTCAGCTCTGGATGGTGGACAAATGGTGGTAACGGAGGTCCAACTCCCTCTGGTTTGGTCTCGGCCGGACCCAGGGGCACGGCTTCACCAGGACTTAGGGGCACGTGGCCTCACCCGGATCTAGGGACACATGGTCTCACCCGGACCCAGGGACACTTGGCTTCTACCAGCCCCAGGGGCACGTGGCCTCACCCGGGCCTAGGTGAATGAGGCCTCACCCGGATCCAGGGACATATGGTCTCACCCGGACCCAGGGACGTTTGGCCTCTCCCAGACCCAGGGGCACGTGGCCTCACCCGGGCCTAGGTGCACGAGGCCTCACCCGGATCCAGGGACACATGGTCTCACCCGGACCCAGGGACGCTTGGCCTCTCCCAGCCCCAGGGGCACGTGGCCTCACCCGGGCCTAGGTGCACGAGGCCTCCCCCGGATCCAGGGACTCATGGTCTCGCCTGGACCCAGGGGTGCGTGGCCTCTCCCAGACCCAGGGGCATGTGGCCTCACCTGGACCTAGGTGCACGAGGCCTCACCCGGATCCAGGGACACATGGTCTCACCCGGACCCAGGGGCGCTTGGCCTCTCCCAGAACCAGGGGCACGTGGCCTCACCCGGGCCTAGGTGCACGAGGCCTCACCCGGATCCAGGGACACATGGTCTCACCCGGACCCAGGGACACTTGGCCTCTTCCAGACCCAGGGGCACGTGGCCTCACCCGGGCCTAGGTGCACGAGGCCTCACCCGGATCCAGGGACACATGGTCTCGCCCGGACCCAGGGGCGCTTGGCCGCTCCAAGACCCAGGGGCTCTTGGCCTCACCCGGGCACGGGACCCAGCGTCATCCAGGTCCAGGGGCACTTGGCCTCACCCGGACCCGGAATCCGACCTCACCTGGACCCAGGGGCACGCGGCCCCACCCAGACCCAGGGACGCGAGGCCCCACCCATACCCGGAGGCGCGCGACCACTCCCGAACCCAGAGGCGTGCAACCCCGCCCGCACCCGGGTTCCAGCGGGGCCCCGTCCTCCTGATCCCAATTCCCACCGGTCACCCCCCCCCCCAGAAATCCCCCCGGCCATCCTGCCAGAGCTCCAGGACGGCCGCCGCAGAACTTGTCGGGCGGCCGCCCGGCGAAGCTCCGGTGCGCCCGGTGCGTGGCTGTGGGCCGGTCTGGCGTCACCGCGCCGGCCCCTGTGTCCGTAGCGGTGGCCGGTCGCCGAGCATGCGCACCCGGCCGCCCCCGGGGCACCGAGATTCCTGAAGGACTCGGAGGCCAGCAAGCGCAGAGTCCCCCACCCCATGTCTCTCAGGGGCCCGTCTGTCCGCACTCGGCAGCAAGTGGAGCCGCCCCCCAGCCGGAGACCGCCGGGGGAACCGCGCCGAGCACGCTCCAGGTCACCACTGTGTCGCCCGAGCCGCAGTTCCCAAAGCGTGGTCCCTGGGTCATCTGCATCAGCATCATCCCGCATACCCCTCTTATTCTAGCTGCAGAGCATCCACTCAGCCAGCCCTACGGTGGTCTTGGGTGGTGTCTGCTCCGTTCTCCCGCCGCAGCCCCAAAGCTGTTGTGGCAGGCAACATCCAGGCCTCTGCCCTATGCCTCCATCCCGGTCCTCCCTTGTATAGTTAAGTCCCGATTGCTGCTGGTGCCACCGGGAGGGCTCTCTTTGTCTATAAAGGGAAGAGTTGCTGTGCAGGAGACACTCCTATGGGCCGGGTCTTGGTGCAGCAAGGCTTTGGCGCTCACTGAATCTGTCTGTTGGATGTGTCTCTTATGTGCGTGGTTGAAGTCTGGTGTCATTTCCTACAGACCACCAGATGCCCTCGTTTCTGGGTCCCCAATGGGGCGTAGATCAGCCACTGCCCTAGGCTCTCAGCAGGGATTACAGCAAGAACTGTAGTTTCCTCCTCCTGTCTGAGTGGCCCTGGAGCAGTCCGACTAGAACAGCAGTTCATCAGGTCCGCTGCCAGAGGGCAGGCCACCCACATGCATAAGCTGTTGCTTGGAGCGTAGGTGCGCCTGCAAGACTTGCGGGGCGGGTCTTCAAAACGTGCGGGGCAGGTCCCAGGGTGGGGCGGGTCTCAGGGCGGGACGGGTCCCAGGGTGGGGCGGGGTCTCAGGGCGCCAACAGGCCATGGTGTGGCGAGCCGCAATGGCTGCGAGTCTGCTCCTTCTGCCTTCCAAGTTTCCAAGTCCCCTCGTTCCGCGCTCCAGCGCAGCAAACACTGATTGCTGGGCGCACCTCCGCAAGAGTCCCGCCTCTCCCCGCAGGCATCTGGGTCTCCCGCGGGTCCCCAGAAGCTGGATTTCAGGGTGATGGAGAGCTAATCTCCCCTAGGTTTGGAACAAAAGCCCCTTTCCCCGCCACCAGCCCGACCCACGCGCCTCCGCACCTCGTCCCCTCCGATTTTGCTGGTTTCCTCTTCCCTCTCAGCTGTAGATCTGCCATTCAGCCATCTCTCCTGTAGTTCTGGGCTGAAGATGCTCGCTCTGTCCTCCAGTCGTGCCCCTGAAATTGCTGTGCGCGGCGCCGCTCGCAGTTCCCCTGTTCAGCCCAGCCGTTCTGATTCTCCTCCGTCAAAATGGCCAGAGGACTTGAAAGTAAGATGAGAACTCCTAAGAATCCTCTAAATCGGTGTTGGCGGCATCCGGGGCCCCGAGGATCTCAGTGCGCAGCTCGGCCAGGTCGGTGGCGCGGCTGAGCCCCTCCTGCATAAAGATGGTCTCTTCCTTCACCGAGAGCCGCTGCGCCGAGTCCGCGGCCGCCGCCACAGCAGCCGCCGCGGCCCCCACGAGCCCATGGCCCCGGCTGCGGTACTGACTGAGAGGAGCAGCTGCCCGGTCTGGGGAGACGTGAGCAGCAGTCGCCACCCTCACCAGTCCATGTTTCAGTTGTATTTCCGAAACTGCCATGCGAGGCAACAGATCAGCCTTTCACCTCCGCCGCCATCTTTTTTTTTTCACCCCCATAATTCTGATGTTGGTACACTTGAAGTTGTCCCAGAGGCTTCTTACACTATCTTCAACTTTTTGGATTCTTTTTTTATTTTTGCTTTTCCAGTTGAGTGTTTTTTGCTTCTTTGTATTCCAAATCTTTGACTTGGTTCTTGCAATCCTCTAGTCTGCTTTTAGGTCTCTGTATAATATTTTTTATTTCAGTCAGTGTATGTTTCATTTCTAGTTGGTCCTTTTTCATATCCTTGAGGGTCTCGTTAAATTTATCAGCCTTTTCTAGGAAATTCTTGAAAAACCTTATAACCGTGGTTTTGAACTCTATATCCAGTCATTTACTTTTCTCCATTTCCTTCATTTGTGACCTGCCTCTTTGTCTCTTTATTTTAGCTGCTTCCCTGAGTTGATGGAGTGGCTTTGTGTGCTAGGTGTCCTAGCAGGGCCCAGTGGCTCAGCCTCCCCAGTTACCTGAGGTGGACACTCTTGGTGTGCCCCTTTGTGGGCTGTGTGTGCAGACTTGTTGTAGTTAAGCCTAGAGTGTTGTTAGTATCACTGGGGGGAGTTGACCTCCAGGCCAATTGGCTGTGAGGATCAGCTGTGTCTCTGCTGGGATAGCTTCTGTGCTCAGCTTGGATGGGGTGGAGTCTCAGGGTGGAGCAGACAGCCTTGGTTTCCCATCAGTCCCATCCTACGAGGCCTCTGTGTCTCAGTGTCCCGCGGCAATGGCTGCACGCACCTCTGAGAGAAGGCTGCCCTCGAGTTTCGCCCGCTGCCAGACAGTCCAGTTTCTCCCCGAATGAGTCTGGGTACTCAAAGTCTCACCCAGAACTGGATTTCAGTGCAGTTGGAAGGTTTTGTTTCCCTCCCGAACGAGAAAGCTAGCCACGCACTTGCTGCCCGCCCTCTCTGAGTGCTACGAATAAGACAGCTGCATATTCAGCCGCCCGCACTTTCCGTGCGCAGGTCTCCACACCTCTGTCCTCCACAGCTCCTCTGAGTCTCAGTGTCCTTTTATCTTTCCTTCTAGTTGTAGAATTTCCACTCAGCCAGCTTTCCGATGGTTCTGGACAATGTCTGTTCTATCTTCCAGTTGCAGTTTTGAAATTGTGCAAGGCAGCAATATAGGTATTTACCTATGCTGCCATCTTGGTTTCTCTGTACATGGTACTTTGGATTATGTATAATTACATAATGGAAATAATGATACCTACATTTCATGCAATTTTGGCAAAAATTAGAAGCGTATCCTCCTAATAGTAAAAATAAAAAAATAAAAATGGTTCAAAAAATACTTCATTCAGTGCTTACCTGAGACACAGAAAATGCTGAAGAAATGGCAGTGGTAACACCAGAATTTCTACATAGGAGGAGCTTAGAAGAAGCAATTTGGTTAGAGGAAGGAGCTAAGGGGCTAACTTTGAATCTAGGCATGTAGAACAAGTACAGTGTACATATTCAGATTTCTACGGGATAGTTTTGGGTTGGGATTGATGGAAATTTGGGAAGAGACTCAGATTTTCCCATCAGAATCTGGTTGCTTTTATTATTCTGAGCTTCCTTTTAGATCCTTCATTCCCTCAACATACCCTCTTCTGCATCCAAGACCTTATTCCTCATTATCTTTCTCCTTTCTCTCACACCCTTGATATTGAAGCTAGGATCTTCTGGCCTTTTCTCCTTCCCTTTTTAAGTTTTTACTTTAAAATACACGCAAATAATATCTGTGAATTGTAGAAAAATAAGAAAAAAGAAAAGAAAAACTCCTCCAGCAATCTTACCACATAGAGTGGGAAATCAGCATACTTCTCTGTAGAAGGCCAGATGGGAAGTATTTTTACCCCTGTGTGCTCCATATCCTCTGTTGAAGCTACTCACCTCTGCCATTGTTTGTGAAGGCAGCCCTAGGCAATCTGGGTGGAAACCCCATCCAGAGCAGGAGGCACCCGGGAGGAGACAAGGGGGTGCCGCCACAACGCTGTGTTCAGGGAGGCCGGGCAGGGTTTTTTGCAACCTGGGATGGGGCACCAAGGACAGAAGGCTGCGAGTGTGGGGGGAGTTGGCGCGTGGAGGGTTGGTGTGTGGGTGGGGATACCCCAAACCTCTTCCCCCTCCCCCCCCCGCTGGCTGTTTCTCTCATGACCAGCAGGGGGCCGCAACCACCAGGCCGCCAACCCCCCCACAGGTGGGGAACTCCGTGAGTTCTGATCAAGGTAATTTTTAAAAACAATTTCATACTGAAGCAATGACATTTTTATTTTGTTTCCAGAGATGCCGGGGCTGCAAGACTCGATGTGTTTTCAGGTGAGCAGATTTGCTTTCTTTTTCTTCTTTTTTTCCTTTTTCCACAGGAAAAGCCTGTAATTATTTTGCTTTTATTTTATTCCATGAAATCCACCCACATCCTATAGGTGTGTAATGTAATCTAAGTGCTTCGTGACTACAGTGACCCCATGGAGCCGGGCTGAGATAAGTACGCTGCTGGGGCGACATTGTTCACTTGTGACAGGACCTTTTACAAAATTAGATCTTTCAGGGTTTTGTGAAAGCCTCAGACTCATTCGGAACAGGCACTTTTCTGCCACGAGAAAACAGTTTTATTTTTAAAAGGGTGTTTACTTAGCAAGTATTTATAATTAAGTATACATCATCTCAACTTAACACAGTTTTGAAATGCGTAAGTGAACGTGCAGTATGAATGTTTGAGTGCTATAAAATTCACACCAAATACATTTTCTTCATTAACTTCATTTCTAGTCACCAAGTATTTATTGCTCTTATTCGTTCATTTCATTAGAATTTGGTGCGAAGGAGGTTAGGTTCTGTGATCCAGCCCTGCAGTGAACACTCCTAGAGAAGCACCCGTGGTGTTAAAAATGACCCCCATCCCCAACTGTGTCAGATCTCCTGTAGATGCTGGCTAATATTGGCTATTGGTCACAGGTGAGAGAATATGGTCCATGATGTAAATCCATATCAATATTTAAAAAGCAACTCAGTTCAAAGTGTTTAGATCTTGTGCAGGTGGGTGTGTATGGTTCACACAGGAGAGAGACATGGACATCTTGAGAGGTCTGATGGAACGTTATAAATGACAGTATTCTTCCCTTTCTACCTCCATGTTCTGAAAAGGAGAAAGAAAACAATAGTCATTCTTTATTACTGATAAGTGCTCGGTGGGAGTATGGAGCTTGGTGTGAGAGCCAGCAGACTTGCTGATCAAGCCTAGAATGAGGCACTTCCCACCAGTGGCTTCAGGCTCTGCCCAAAGGACCTCTGCTCTCTGCAGGCAGCTCACTCCCCAGAGGGAACATGAGGGATCTGAGCAGGGCCTCCCCAAATTACCAGTCAGAGAGTGAGCTCACTGCCACCGGGAAAGTGAGTCCAGGGACAGCAAAGGGCCTCTTTACTAATACTGGCTGAACTCCATTCCACACAGAAGGAAACAGCAGTAGTGGAGAAGAGGCCGACTTCCCTTATGTATCCAACTAGAGGCCCAGTGCATGAAATTCATGCATGGGTAGTGTCCCAAGGCTTGGCCGGCGATCAGGGCTGATCTGTGGGGCAGCTGGCAGGGTGATCAGGGGCCCCCCCACTGGCACCCACCTTAGCTGGCCTGGGGCCTGCAGGCTGGGGGCACCTCCTGCGTTGAGCGTCTGCCCCATGATGGTCAGTGCACATCATAATGACCAGTCATTCCATCAATCGGACAATTTGCATATTAGGCTTTTATTATATAGGATTACATAGAGTAAAATAGAATAAGTGTCTCTTGCCCAGGAGAGGCCCAGAGTATGGTGGGAACAAAGAGAAAGAATGCCTCACGTAAAACAGCTGGGACTTGAAATATGGATGTGATTTTTGTCAAGTAGTGTTGGCGGAAGAAAAGAATATTCTTGTCTGAGGAATTACCATGAGGAAAAGAATAGAGGTAGACTAGTTCACAGGTTCATTCATTTATTCAATAACAGTTTAGTGAGGGCCTATTATGAATGAACCGAGTAATTATTCTGTGTGCTGGGGAGGGAGCATTGAGCAGAATTTTGGATTAAGTCTCTGCACTCATGGAACATGCCTTCTAATAGTGAGAGACAATAAAGTTGTTTTTATTTAAAAAAAATTTTTTTTAAATATATTTTATTGATTTTCCACAGAGAGGAAGGGAGAGGGATAGAGAGCTAGAAACATTGATGAGAGAGAAATATCGACCAGCTGCCTCCTGCACACCCCCTACTGGGGATGTGCCCACAACCAATGCACATGCCCTTGACCGGAATCGAACCTGGGACCTTTCCGTCCGCAGACCGATGCTCTATCCACTGAGCCAAACCGGTTTCGTCAAGTTGTTTTTAAATATTTTTATTATTTTAGAGAGAGAGGAGGGGAAAGGGAGAGAGATGGAAACATTGATGAGAGAGAAAAGTCAATTGGCTGTCTCCTGATCTGGCCCGCAACCTGGGAATGTGCCCTGACTGGGAATCTAACTGGCGACCTCTTGGTGCATGAGTTGACAATCACTCAGCCACACCTGCTGGGCTAAAGTTTTCTTTTTATTATTATTTTTTATTGATTTGTTTTAGAAAGAGAGGAACGGGGGGGAGGGAGAGAGAAACATCAATGTGAAAGCACAACGTTGATCTGCTGCCTCCTGAATGCCTCCTACTGGCATCAAGCCCAAAACCTGAGCATGTGTCCAACCGGGAACCAGCAACCTTTTGATTCACGGATGACACCCAACCAACTGAACCACACTGGCCAGAGCTATAAAGTTTTTTTTATTGCAACAAACTGTACTATGGTTATAAACCTAGCAAATAGATTTTTACAAATAAACGAACCAGAAATGGGGTATGCACCGATAGATAGAATTTGTATGGGTATACGTAGTTAATCTAGGTATTGGGCTGATTTCCAAATTGTTTACTGAGGCACCTGAATTACTCTCTAGTCTTAGGTTTTCTTTAGGTAACCTGAGGGCTATAAATTTCACACTAAATATATGTTTATCCATGGGTGTTTTATCTCTTTTGTGTATTAGTTCTAGTAAACATGAGTATGCATTCCATATGTTTTTTTCTTTTTTGTTGGTTTTTATTGATTTTAGAGAGAGAGGAAGGGAGAAGGAGAGAGAGAAAAGATCAATGCGAGAGCGAAACATTGATCGGTTGCCTCCTGTACGCCCCCTCCTTCTCCCTCTCCCAAGACCATTTTTGGTACTTGGGAATTAGAATGAAATACTGCATCAGACTTTCAAAGGATAAGATTACCCCAGTGAAGGTAGAGCTCTGAGAAATTATGTTGGAATGGCATGCTTTCAAATGCTCACCATAAGTATAATTTTAAGTGAAAATTTGTAAAGTATTTCAGTTTTATTATAAAAATGCACACACAACAAAGATGGTCTTAAGTCATTTCTTGGCTCTACTTGCCTTTAGTAGTTGCTCTTGAGCAGCTTTCTTTGCCTTTACCATCTCGACAAGTTCCTAGGAAGGGAGAAAGGTGTTATTTAGAATTGGTAGATATTTCTAGTGTTTGGTATAAATAGTAAAATATTCAAATTGGATAAATCTATAATTAAAGACACTACTGAAAAAAACTGAGTTTACTAATAGTCAGAACTCTGAAAGTTTCTAAGACTGGTCATTTCTTTGTAATTTTGGGCCTGTGACTAGTGTGACATTGAAATAAGCAAAAATTTATAAACTAAAAAAAAATCTACACCAATAATAACAGCAACAATAAAAAATAATAATAACAACAAAAGAAGCATTCTCAAATGGCTTATGGGATTTAACTAGTTGGAAGAGAGAGTGATGAATTTAATGAGAATGGCCTGGCTTGACTTTGGAATTGAGCTTTGGAGGAAGGGAATACAGGATGGTCAGTTAGGACAGAGGGATCCTGGGGTCACACCACACTCTACTTTTCTCCCCTTCCCTAGGGAGGGAATACATAGAGTCTAATGGGCCAGTCACATTCTGGAGCTGAGCATGTCATTAATTCATTAATGTGCAGGTGTTTTATAGTAATTCAAAGCCTTTTGCTTGATTCTTTCCCCCTTGCAATTTTCTGTGTGAAATTGTAGTCAAAATGCTTTTCTGAGCTCTATCACTGTACCATAACTGTCATCACTCAGTGGCTGCATTTGAAGATGACAAATAATTCTGTGAGCAGCATGTCTTTTTGACGAACAAATTAGGCTCAATATTTATTAGTAATAACTGCTTTCTATTACAGTGGATAATGAAAAACTGCAGGGCGGATTCATGTTGTGCTTTCTGGATGATGGATGTGGTATGAGCCCTGGTAAGTTAATTATCTAGATACCTAACTGGCTGTTAGAGGGAATAGTATTACAACTCATAAAATAACTATTTGTAACACTTTACACAATAAAACCCATAAAATAAATAAAAGTAAATTGAGGTATCTGTGCAGAAACAGATATGGAGCTATTAGGGTAAATAAATCCCAGCCTTAATGTATTGTTGAACTTTTTAGGTTTAAATATTTCAGCTGACAGAATAAATTCATTGCAACCATGTAACACCAAGACAAAAGTGAGCATAAATAAATATTGCCAGAAAAATGAAAGGCAGAGGATACCTAATTACTTGTACGAAAAAGCATCTGGGAGTGAATGGAATACAAATAGCTACTGGTTGCACTCTGAGATTGTTTTTAGACCATCCTTCAGGTATTGCTTTCGAGACCTCTTAGGCAGTTTCCAAAGCCTTTAGGCTATTTAAAAATTCCTGCTTAACCTTGAGGTAGAGGTCATCTTTCTTTGTTTTTAGCAGTTTGTGATTTTTCTTTGCATGCTCAAAGGTTTAGTTGCTTTGATTAGATGTACCTATCATAATGAATAACTACAATACATTACACGACTGTCTTTGTATCATCAAGGCTGGAAAAAGCCAGCACATGGGTACATAATACCTGTTTGCTGTGGAATTGAATTGTTACTTATTTCCTCTGATGAGGGCTTGATTTACGTGGACTCGCTTAACCCTAAATTCTTATAACACTTGTGTATGTGCCACAAGCCAAGATTTAAAAATAGGGAGTTCAAGTAACATGGGATTGTATAGGTCAGCTTCACACCAGAGCAAAGAATACTCATTCATGCTGATGGCAGCTGAGAATACAAAGTAAAGTTGTTACCGTCTTCTGTCTTCTGAGTCTTGGAAAAGCCTTGGTCTGAATAGTCATAGAGTAATTTATTAGCAAGTTTAGAAATGCTCAGATAGTCTACTAGGTTATTATTCTAACTTTGAGTAATTTTGATTTTTCCAGGTAATTTTGATGAAAAAGTATTGTTGGTTCTTTAGTTTAACTAAACAAGAGAGCAGAGTTTGTGAGAAAACCACACTGAAAAAGCAGTTTCATTTCCCACATCTAGAATGAATGTTAAGTTCATTTTCCTGAATTCTTAAGATAAATAACAGAATATGGAATACATTTTAAGGCAATTCTTTAATAAAAAAAAAGCAGCTCATTTTATATGGCTCCATAAGCAAAATGATCAAAACTCAAGAAAATGACAAAGATTCACATCTTCAGAAGGAACACATGTTAGTTGACATAAAAAGTAGTATTTTTTTAAAAGCCCACAAGTGTTGAAAGAGCAATTCTTTATTAATATTGCTTAGAAATTGAGTAATAAGTTAGAAGGAGGAGTGTATCTGATGACTGAAAATAGAATCTATCTGTTGTCCACACTGAGCCAGATCAATCTGGACCCACAGAAAATAACTGCAGTAATTTCCAAACTCTTTCACCCCCCAGTCTTGTACCATGACAGGCTGTTCCCCATACGGAAATCCTAAGTAGAGTTTTTCTTTTAACATAAATCATATCATATTATTCTGTTTATAAAAACTCTTAATGGTTTTTCATTACCTTAGAATACAATTCATACTCTCTAGTAACGCTTTCAATTTCTTGCGTCATTTGCCCCCTCACTTTTAGAAATGGTCTTGTTTATTTGGCTACTTCTTTCAGTCTGTTTCTCCTACCATGACATAAAGTTGTTGAGGGCAAGGGTCATGTCTGTTCTACTCAGTGTTCTGACTCTCTGCCCTGATCTCTGGCCCCATACATGGGAGTCTATGTGGTGTGTAATGAAAACCTTGGGATCTGGTCTTTGACAAATCTGGTCTGGGGTGTAATCCTGGTGGTAGCATTTATGAGCTGTGTGACCTTGGGAAGGTTACATCAACTCCTTAAACTTAAATTTCCTCATCTGTAACATGCAAATAATAATAATTTATCCATTGTAGGTTTGTTATCAATATTAAGTGGTACATGTAAAATATATTGATAGCACCTAGAACGCATTAAACAATCAATATATTGTAGTTAACATTATCATTATGGATACCCTCACCCAATATCCAACCCTGGATAAGAACATGAGATTGAATGTCAGATAAGGTTCTGACAAGCAGAGTATCTGGTAGCTTCGACACACCCCAAACCAGGTGCCCCCAGACGGACACAGGGTTCTCAGAACAATTCTAAAGCATGTATTCAAGTGGGAGACCTATTTCTATCTTTTCTTGTTTCCCTTGGGGCTTTTTGTTTCTGGAGGTATGTATTTTCTGAAATCAGGAAGATTTTTCTCTAGAATTCTAGAATGCCTTTAAGAGAACAGGAGACTAACTCTGAAAGTCTGAAACAAATAGCCCTTCCTCCCCAGGTTGTATCAGACCAGAAGCCATTTCGTTCTTCTTAGATTCACATGGGGCTCGATAAAGGCCACCTTTATAGAAAATTACTAGTGGTACAAGTAATCAGACTATTTAAAATTTATTAGCATTTATCAAGTTCCATGCATTGTGTCCAGGGTTTGAAAAATACATCATCTTATTGAATTCATTTTATTTATATTTATCAACAACTGTGTTACAAGTATTAATAGTTCCCTTTTATTTTATTTTTAAATGTATCTTTATTGTTGAAAGTATTACAAAGTGTCCCCTTTGTTTCTTTTTTTCCCATTGACACCTTCCATCCCACATCTGCCCCTGCCAGGCCTTCACCACAGTATTATCTGTGACCATGGGCTATGCATACAAGCATATATGTTTCTCGGTTAATCTCTCCCTCCCCAAGTCTCACCCCCACCTTTCCTCTGAAATTTTCAGTCAGTTCCATGCTTCTGTGTCTCTGGATCTATTTTTGTTCATCAGTTTATTTTGTTCATTAAATTCCACATATGAGTGAGATCGTGTGATACTTATTTTTCTCTGATTGGCTATGTCACTTAGCATAATACTACTCTCTAGGTCCATCCATGCTATTGCAAATGGTAAGAGTTACTTCTTTTTTACAGCCAAGTAGTAATCCATTGTTTAAATGTACCACAGCTTTTTATCCACTCATCCTCTGATGGACACTTGGGCTATTTCCAGATCTTAGCTATTGTAAATTGTGCTGCAATAAACATAGGGGTGTATATATTCTTTCTGATGGGTGTTTCTGATTTCTTAGGATATATTCCTAGAAGTGGGATCACTAGGTCAAATGGGAGTTCCATTTTTAATTTTTTTAGGAACCTCCATACTGTTTTCAACAGTGGCTGCATCACTCTGCATTCCCACTTGTTGTGTACTAGGGTCCACTTTTCTCCACATCCTCACCATCACTTGTTGTTTGTTGATGTTAGCTATTCTGACAGGTGTGGGGTGGTATCTCATTGTTGTTTTAATTTGCATGTCTCTGATGATTAGTGACTTAGAGCATTTTTTTAGATGTCTCTTAGCTTTCTCTATGTCCACTTTGGAGAAATATCTATTTAGTTCCTTTGCCCATTTTATAATTGGTTTATTTGTTTCTCTTTTGTTAAGTTGCATGAGTTCCCTGTATATTTTAGAGATTAACCCCTTATCAGATGTATCATTGGAAAATATGTTCTCCCATATAGTTAGCTCTCTTGTTATTTTGATGATGGTTTCTTTTGCAATGCAGAAGCTTTTTATTTTGATGTAGTTCCATTTGTTTATTTTTTCCTTAGTTTCCTTTGCCCTAGGAGAGGTAGGTATCCACAAACATATTGCTGCAAGAGATGTCTGAGATTTTGCTGCCTATGGTTTCTTCTAAAAATTTTATGGTTTCTGGACTTACATTTAAGTCTTGCATCCATTTTGAGTTTATTTTTGGGTATGATGTAAGTTGGTGGTCTAGTTTTATTTTTTGCGTGTCCAATTTTTCCAACACCATTTATTGAAGAGACTATCTTTACTCCATTGTATGTTCTTGCCTCCTTTGTCAAATATTAATTAAGCATAATGGCTTGGATCAATTTATGGGTTGTCTTCTTTTTTTAAATTTAATATATTTTATTGATTTTTTACAGAGAGGAAGGGAGAGGGATAGAGAGTTAGAAACATCTATGAGAGAGAAACATCAATCAGCTGCCTCCTTGCACACTCCCTACTGGGTATGTGCCCGCAACCAAGGTACATGCCCTTGACTAGAATCGAACCTGGGACCCTTAAGTCCGCAGGCTGATGCTCTATCCACTGAGCCAAACCGGTCAGGGCTGGGTTGTCTTCTCTGTTTCATTAATCTACATGCCTGTTCTTGTGCCAGTAACAGGCTGTTTTGATTATGGTGCTTTGTAGTATAATTTGATATCTGGTATTGTGATTCTTCCAACTTTGTTCTTTTTCAAGATTGCTGCAACTATTTGGGATCCTTTTTGCTTCCATATTAGTTTTTGGAGTATTTGTTTTAGATCTGTGAAATATGCCGTTGGTATTTTAATAGGGATTGCAGAATCTATTGATTGCTTTCGATAGTATGGACATTTTAATGATGTTGATTCTACCAATCCATGAACATGGTATATTCTTCCATTTGTTTTTATTTTCCTCTATCCCTTTTTTCAATGTCTTGTAGTTTTCCAAGTACAAGTCTTGTACCTCCTTGGTTAAGTTTATTCCTAACTATCTTAATTTTTTTTGTTGCAATGGTAAATGGGATTATTTAATTTCTCTTCCTGAGAGTTCATTATTGGTATATAAAAATGACATGCATTTCTAAGTGTTAATTTTGTATCCTGCTACATTGCTGAATTCACTTATTAACGCTGGTAGTTTTTTGATGGAATCTTTAGGGTTTTCTATGTATAATATTATGTCATCTGTAAATATTGACAATTTTACTTCCTCCTTTTCAATTTGAATGATTTTTTATTTTATCTTCTTGTCTGATCACTGTGGCTAGCACTTCTAGTACTATTTTGAATAAAAGTGATAAAAGTGGATATCCCTGTCTTGTTTCTCTTCTTAGGGGAAATAATTTTACTATTTTATCCATTAAGTGTGATGTAGGTTTGTCATATATGGCCTTTATTATGTTGAAGTATGATCCCTCTATTCCACTTTGCTGATAATTGTTATGAAAAAAGGGTGTTGGATATTATCTAATGCCTTTTTTGTGTCAATTGATATGATCATGTGATTTTTGTCTTCAAATCTGTTTATGTGATGTATCACATTTATTGATTTGCGTATATTGTACCAATCTGTTTATGTGATGTGTCACATTTATTGATTTGCATATATTGTACCAATCTGTTTATATGATGTTTCACATTTATTGATTTGCATATATTGTACCAATCTGTTTATGTGATGTTTCACATTTATTGATTTGCATATATTGCATCTCTGGAATAATTCCCACTTGGTCATGGTATATGATCTTTTTAATGTAAGTAGTTCCCTTTTAGAGATTTGGAAATTAAGCTTCAGAGTTTTAAACTCGTATTTACCCTAAAATCACATGGTTAGGTCTGTCTGACCTCCTTAAATATGATACTATTAAGATCCTGGTCAGAGATTATGGAGTCTGATAAGGAGCCTTGCTTTTGGGCTGATCCAAGAGATATGTGTGTTCTGAGATATGCATGATGTGCTAAGAACTGGATGTATGGCCCCTGTGAACTACTCATAATTCCTAACCACCTAAAACACTTTTGTGGATTACAGGGGAAGCCTCAGATATTATTTACTTTGGAACATCCAAGAAACGGTTATCAACCTTGAAGTTTATTGGGCAATATGGCAATGGTCTTAAAAGGTGAGAATTTCTTTTCTTTAAGACATATATTATTGATAATGGAACAATATTTAGTTAAAGGCAATCTTATGTAGAAACTAGTGGCCCGGTGCATGAAATTCGTGCACGGGCAGGGGGGGTTCCCTCAGTCCAGCCTGCACTCTCTCCAATCGGGCAACCCTTGGGTGATGTGCGACCGCCGGTTTAGGCCCATTCTCACAGGGATCGGGCCTAAACTGGCAGTTGGACATTTCTCTCACAACCTGGGACCACTGACTCCTAACCGCTCACCTGCCTGCTTGGCTGATCACCCCCAACTGCCTCTGCCTGCCTGCCTGATTGCCTGTAACCCCTCTGCTTGCCTGACTGATCACCCCTCACCTCTATGCCTGCCTGCCTGATTGCCCCTAACTGACACTGCCTGCCTGCCTGCCTGATTGCCCCTAACTCCCCTCCCCTGCTGGCCTGATCTCGCCCCCAACTGCTCTCCCCTGCCAGCCTGATCTCGCGCCCAACTGCCCTCCCCTGCTGGCCTGATCACCCCAACTGCCCTCCCCTGCTGCCCTGATTGCGCCTAACAGCCCCTGCCTTGGCCCCCACCACCATGGCTTTGTCCGGAAGGAAGTTGGATGTCTGGAAGATTGCCAGTCAACTTGGTCTAATTAGCATATTACCCTTTTAGTAGTATAGATAGATTATAAAGGATAAGATTGCTTAAATGTGGGGTGGGGGCTTTTTCAGCAGGAGGAGATGCTCTTGGCAGACAAAAATACATAATCCCTCTATCTGGACTAATAGCCAGCCATATGCACTATACTGCCAAACTGGTCATTAAAAAATTGAACTGCTTTTTTACACCTTACACCAAACAGCTGTTGCCCTTAAAACCCCTCCTCAGCCCCCACCTTAGGTTCTGCCTTTGCAGTTCACCCCTATTAGGTTCTGATTGGTTGGTTTCTATGCCAGTCAGTGTCTCTGGGCCAATCAATGGGCCTGATCAGCAGCCCCAGTGGAGGCCCAAGAGAAAGAGAGGCACGGCTGCTGGCCAGGACCTGAGCAAAAGAGAGAGGCAAGTGCTGATCAACAGCTTCCACAGAGGCTACAGATCAGACCCTGCCTCTCTCTCCCCAGACCTCTCTCCAGGCCTGATCCACAGCCCCCTTGGCAGTCAGTGCTGGGTCGGGGCGCCTGCAGCGTCAGCAGTCAGTGCTGACTTCCAGTTGGTCGAGCCTTCGGTCGTTTTTGATGTTACGGACCCTGGGTTTTTATATATTAGGATGGTCCAAGTTTATAGAACTTTAAAAAGAATATAAACTTAGAAGTCCTACCTTCGTTTGGATTCTCCATACCCATAACTGACTTGATCTTTACAACATTTTAAAATTTAATTTTCAAATAAGTGATGAATCTTCTTTCATGAATTGCTGTACTTCTGAGCTTAATTGCATCTCTGTGGTTTCTTATTTCTCAAAGCATAGTTTAGCATAAGTGCCATTTGTGTCCATGGTTTGTTTTAGTAGAATCCTATCTAATAAAGAGGGAATATGCTAATTGACCCTCACACCATCAAAAAGATGGCGGCACCCACAGCCAATAAGGAGGGAATATGCTAATTGGCTGTCCCACCCTCAAAGATGGCAGCACCCACAGCCACAAGATGGTGGCGCCCAGTCCCCTCAGCCCCTCTGGGACAGCGCGGGCCTGGCTGCTCTGTGCGCCTGCCTCCTGTGTCCCCCAGACCCCTTAGCCCCCCAGCTACCCAGGGCTGGCCCGAGGTGCAGGAAAGTCTTGGATGGCGGCTGCCAAGCCACCCAGGGCCACCCAAGGTTCAGGTAACCAGGGCCAGCCGAGGCTTGTGCTGCCAACAGTGGCAGCAGCAGAGGTGTGATGGGGTGTCACCTTCCCCTGATCACCGGGTCACCTCCCGCCCCTGAGAGCTCCTGGACTGTGAGAGGGGGCAGACCAGGCTGAGGGATCCCCCCTCCAGGGCATGGCTTCTAGTCTCTCAATGAAAAACAAGGCCACAGGCCATGATCAGCAGTGTGGCAACTGCTAGAGGCAGATGATTGT
The DNA here is from genome assembly GCF_027574615.1 of Eptesicus fuscus. Classification (NCBI taxonomy): domain Eukaryota; kingdom Metazoa; phylum Chordata; class Mammalia; order Chiroptera; family Vespertilionidae; genus Eptesicus; species Eptesicus fuscus. The sequence goes on from NC_072475.1 coordinate 70,164,601, forward strand.
GCTCTTCTTCAACCCCAGGCCATCTTTATCTCTGGAAGTCATGTCTCAAGCAAGAGTGTGGGCCTGGACTAGTTCAAATCCATCTGTTCTGCTTTGAGAAAAAAAAAACAAAAACATATTGAACTCTCTTGGTGATGGGTTAGCAAAACAGTGGAGCTATTTCTATGAAGAGAAAACGCATTAGAGAACACAGTATCATGCCTGCCTATTGCTCCTTTTTAGTGTTTGACATGTAAACTGTTACGTTCTTGATCTTTATACAGTGGGTCCATGAGGATTGGAAAAGACTTTATTCTTTTCACAAAGAAGGAAGAAACGATGACCTGTGTGTTTTTTTCTCAGACATTCTGTGAAGGAGAAGGTCTGAGTGAGGTAAGAGTTGAGATTTTTCTTTGGTTAAAAAGGTATCAGTGTTGTTTTTATTTCCTATCTCAGGAGGTAAAATCTATAATGAGTTCTTTCTGGTTATGATTTAGAAATTTAGGAATATGTTTGGGAGATGAAGAAAGAGTGACTGGGTCATTGGAGGCCTATCTTATTTTCTTTTGGGTTTTCAACTTCTAGGAAGTTTTCAGAACTTTTATCTATAAATCTCCCAAAATAAGAGGCTCCTTTTGGCACAATGAGGTGTTTTTGGGAGAAGCCTTCACATCAATTATACCACTTGTGCCGTAAATGGATTATCATTCTTAAAAGAAATAGAATATTGGATTCAAAGTCTTAATATAGAAAATCTAAAGAAACAGAATGTGAAATATACTTAATCTCGTAACTCCAGTGACCATAATAATTTCAACTCCATTTGATGACCCAGAGACATTTTATTAATTTGCAGTGTCTGAGTTTTACTTTTAGAAACATCAATTATAATTCAGTACACAAGTATATGTTAAGGAACTGCTGTCTGTCCATCACTGAGTAGGCCCTATGGAAGGTAGTAAACAAGAAGTAGACCACCTGACCATCAGAGTGTTTTTAGCGCTGCCACAAAATAAGGCAGACACATATGAATTATCTAAATAATAAAGTGGAATTGCTTAAAAAGAATGCTGTTCAACAAGTATGTGTTCCTGCTGCTACAAATTGTCAAAAGCAATGATATGGATTGACACGTTAGTGATCAATGGCGGTTTTATGGAGTGAGTACACCTTATTACTAGAAAGGCTGGTTTGTGGAGAGAGATGATGTACAGAAAGTCTCAAACCTGGAGATAAGAATGGGGTTTGAAGGGACAGTATGGAAATGTGAGATTGCCCAGCAAGAGCAGAGCGTGCTCACTGGCTGCAGTAGAGTGGGGCTGGGTAATAGGAACAGTCTGCAGGCAATAGGGAATAGCAGATGGGATGCTGACATGAAGAAAAACAATGCTTTAAGCTTTTATGTTGTACTTTATGTATGTAAAGGGCATGTAAAATGGGGCTTATGCTCTGTGGCTATAGCTTTCTAAAATGGACCATTCACCCTACCCTTATTTAAAAAAAAAATAAAACCAACAACCTCTTTCTATTTCCATAGAGGCAGTCTCTTTCAATAATATTAGCTAATTCTTTAATTCTGGATATCTTGTGTAATAGGCTTGTATTGCTTTTTTTTTTCTTTTTCAGGGGAGATATTTAATCAATAAATTCACAAAAATCAACATTGCAATAAAACTGTGCAAATATTTAACTAAATTGCAAAATATTATGAGTGTTTCCAGCATGCAATTTGGCATTATAAGAAATCATAAGAAAAACCATGCCTTTGTGCAATTGTATTGCTACTTTTGATTTGATTTAGGCATTACCTGTTAACCTCCTACTATAAAAGAACAGGATTTATCTATTTCTCCCCTGTACTCCTATCACACACATATCCTTCCAATTCCATAGCTCATTTGTCATTATGGTTATGACAATGTTCAGTATTTACATTATGAGACTATATAAACACCATTCATAATCATACCATGTCATAAACGGTTATTTTTTCTCTCCTGCCAAGTTTTTATTTTCCCTGGAATCAGTAATTGTCTGTTTAGTGTTCTACATACTTATCACTACCACCAACTATCTGCTTGGTTTTCTGTGTCTTTACCACTGTTCATGTGCTGCAGCTCACAATTTTGCTTTCCATGAGTGGTATTCAGCTGCCATCCTGGGATATGCCCCTGCCGTTGTCCCGGCGAGTCTCTGCATCTCTCTTCTGTGTTAAATCTCAGATCCTAAGTCTCTTGTCTTTTTGGTGTAACATATTCTCCAGTAGCATTTTAGCAAGGGTGCATGAAAGGTAAAATGTTTTGAGATCTCAAGTGCATGAAAGTGTTTTTACTTTCTTGCTTAAAAATGTAATGATAGTTGGTTTGGTCTTATTGCTAGGTTGGAATAAATTTTCCTTCAGAACTTTGAAGGCAATCCTCCATTATCTCCTAATTCCTAGTGTTGTTTTTAAGGAGTCTAAGCCATTTTAATTCTCGAGTCTTGTATGTGACTGTTGTTTCCCCCTGACCTTTACTTTTTGAAGGTCAATGGAATCTTCTTTGTCCCCAGTATTCTGATTTCAGTGTTTTGCCTTTCGGTGGTTCTGTTTGCATCCATTGTGCTGGGGGCTTGTTGGACATTTTCAATCTGGAATCTCGTGTCCTTCAATTTGGGGGCATTTTCCTATAACATTTGATGATTATTTTACCCATATATTTTTGTAGCTTCTATTTCTTAGCTCTTGGATGTCTGAGATGAGTTTTTAAATTTTCTTTCCTATATTTTGTCCTTTAAATTTTTGTTTTGTTTTCTGGAAGATTTTATAACATTTATCTTCCAACCTTTTCATATAAAAGTTTTTTCTGTAATCATAGTCTTAATTCCCAAGAAGTCTTTTCTTTTCTCTCAATGTTCCTTTTAAAAAGATATCTAGTTCTTGTTTTGAGGATACAGTACTTCCTCTTAGAGCTTTGAAGATATTAACAATGATTTGTTTTTCCTCTGAAAGTTTTATGTTCTATATTTTTTGTTTCCATGGAGTTACTTTGTTTATGCTTATTTGACCTCTATCATATTAGAGGCTTTGCTTAGATAGTTATTCATCCTGAACATAGTATGTCCTCACTTAACTTCCCAGCTAGGTTCTTGGAAACTGTGACTTTAAGTGAAACCAAATTTTACCATAGGCTAATTGATATAAACAAGAGTCAAGTTCTTACAGTGTATTTCTGGTTACAAAACATTACCAAACTTATAAAGAAAGACCCAAAATGCTTCCAATATTAAACATTGAAATAAATGAGCTACACATGCATTCGAGAAAAATTAACAAGATTAATTCTTTGCCAACCTGTTTATTGCAGTATAGGGTCATGGGTGGCCTCTCCCAGTAGTTCAGGGCACGCTGTGGGACCCCACCCTGGAGGGGATGTCCTTCCATTGCAGGGCCACTCACAGACACCCACACTCACTCCGACTGGGACAGTTCAGACACACCAATCTACCTCATGTGCACATCTTTAGGATGTGGGAGAAAACTGGAGTACCTGGAGAAAATCCACATAGAGATGGGGAGAACCTACATATTCCACACAGGCAGTGGCCCCTGCTGAGAGTTTTTTTCTCATCGACATTGTAATAAAAGAACATTGAACAAAACAGCATTTGAGAGCCTGCTGTACTTTAAAGGTTAGTCTAATAAAATGCCTATTGAAAATTCTGCGAGTGTGGGTGGTGGGGCTTGGCAGCTATGAGTGTCACGATAGGAAGATCTAGCTGGCTGTTTTATTGGGAAACCCTCAACATAATTTTCTTTATGTCTTTCCTTCTGGGTTTGTCAGATTTCTCAGAGAAGACTTCTACAGTCTTCTACCTGAAGACCTACCTGACAACTTTCTGGAAGCTAAATGGGAGAAGAGATCTCAGGTTCTTAGTACCCAATATGTACACTTTCACTTAATCCCTCTCATCTCAGTAAGGTCCCTTGACAGCTATACTTGGCATGTCTTGTAATTCAGAAACACGTTGTTCCAGTCTTTCCAGAAAGTGAACATCCAGTCTTTGTGGAGGTAGTTGAGGACTTATTGCCAGATGAGGGTCTGGATGCACATTTAGCTCTCTTTCCCCTTTGCCCAGGTCTAGAGTTGATTCATGTCATCAATTTTGGAGTATTTTAGTGGATTCTGAATTATAAATCAGGCTGCTTCTATTTTCTGGCATGATCTTTGGATTGCTTTTCTTAGAAATGCTGTCATTTGCTCTCCAGTTTCTAAATGCTGCTACTGTTGTTCCCTCTGCCATTTTACCCATATTTTAAAAGAAAGCAAAAGTAGATTCTATCTGTCCCCACATTTCACAATGGACCATTTTAGAATAAAGCCATATATTTGTGTGTGTGTGTGTGTGTGTGTGTGTGTGTGTATGTATATACACTCTCTATATATACATCCTATCTAATAAAAGAGTAATATACAAATTGACCATCACTCCAACACACAAGATGGCTGCCCCCATGTGGTCAAAGATGGCTGCCCCCATGTGGACACAAGATGGCCGCCACAAGATGGCCAGCAGGGGAGGGCAGTTGGGAGGGACCAGGCCTGCAAGGGAGGGCAGTTGTGGGCGATCAGGCCAGCAGGGAAGGGCAGTTGGGAGGCACCAGGCCTGCAAGGGAGGGCAGTTCTGGGTGATCAAGCCTGCAGGGGAGGGCAGTTAGGGGTGACCAGGCCAGCAGAGGAGGGAAGTTGGGGGCGACCAGGCCTGCAAGGAAGGGCAGTTGGGGGAGACCCATGCCTGCAGGGGAGAGCAGTTGGGGGTGACCAGGCCTGCAGGGGAGGGCAGTTAGGGGCAAACAGGCTGGCAGGGGAGCAGTTAGGCATCAATCAGGCTGGCAGGGGAATGGTTAGGGGTGATCAGGCAGGCAGGCAGAAGCAGTTAGGGGCAATCAGGAAGGCAGGCAAGTGAGCAGTTGGGAGCCAACAGTCCTGGATTATGAGAGGGATGTCCGACTGCCGGTAGGATCGGGCCTAAACAGGCAGTCAGACATCCCTCGAGGGGTCCCAGATTGGAGAGGGTGTAGTCTGGGCTGAGGGACACCCGCCCCCCCATGCACAAATTTTGTCACCAGGCCTCTAGTATACAAACACACACACACACACACACACACACACACACACACACACACACACACATATATGTTATGTTATGTGTCTCTTCCTTATAAAACTAGAATATAGGAGGGAAATAAACTTTTAACTTCATGTTTGGTTTTGTAATTTGGCTGAAGAGTAGACTGAATTATGAACAGATAAAAAGGTGATGGTTTTTATTTGTGTGTTTCACAGTAAATTGATGTGCTTTTTCTATAGGTTGTAGTTCCAATGCCTTCGTGGTTAACAAAAACCAGAGAATCTGTCACAGATGATCCTCAGAAATTCTCAACGGAATTGTCTATAATTTATAAGTACTCTCCATATAAAACCGAAGCTGAATTAATGCGGCAATTTGATTTAATCTATGGGAAATGTGGTAAGATCATAAAAACATTGAAATCTTGATGGAAGTATTTGTTTTCATTGTCTTATGAAAGGCACTATATGTATGTGTTTATATTTTTTCTCTTTATAATATCACATGCATCTCACATGGGGGAAGTCATTTGTTTTAGCCCTACAGTGTATAACTTTTGTATTAAGAGAATCCAAACATATATAACTTCAGGTCCCTGACAATGAGAGAAAGGTGTGTACTTGCATGAACTTGGTAAATATCGGTGAGAAGAGGATGATAAAACTATGACCACAGGGACTCTACAGTCCCGGCACCAGATAGAGTTAGGAGATGCTTATTGCAGCATTTAAGATGAGATGATCCCAGGTTTATGAGTTAGTAACTTATAAAGTAATTGCCAAGTTTATTTGGCAATTAGCAATAACTTTGTAGATACTCTTTTCCAAATTAATAGATCTCTTTTGCATTTTTTAATCTCCACCAACTTTCTGATGAGCATGAAGAATGTGCCATGTCTAGTAATATTTTCAGTGCCAATCTTTCTCTAGGCTTCCACACTTTTTATATCAAGAAGCAAAAAGAACCCTATTTTAGAGAAAGCTATGTACACTCTGTTTTTTTCCAACTCCTTGATTTATGTAATATTTATAGAAAAATTTCAACAAATTTATTTCTGAGTTAGCCTATGTTACTTTTGAAACTTCTTTAACCTGTGGCATTTTGTTTAATTAGTGGTGTTTTGTTCCATCCTTTTCTTTTTCTCATAGAGAAAAATATGGGCAATTATAGTATTCATTTTATTAACATACATGATATACTTTGAGGATAGTTGATGTCATCTCTTAGTTGACTTCTAATTGTGAAGTACTCTTATAAATAGTAATGAAGAGTGTACTATTTCCTGAATACTTTTCTAAATGGTTTATGAAAATTCATTTAATCCCTAAAGCAAGTATGTGCCACTGTATAGATGAGAAAAACTAGGTTCAGCGATGCTAGGAATCTTATCTGAGGTCATTGCACAAGTACATGGTTGATCCAGGATTTAGACCCAGGCATTTTGCTCCCAAGTCCAGTTCTTAGCCACTATGCTGTTCTCCCTTATGTTTAAGTGCTAGCAAAAAAGTGTAATTGGTTGTTCTTTTAATTTGCCTAACAATTCTGTTTATCTTCATATTATAATAACTTTATAAAGCATTTGTTTTTTGTTAACTATGCTTTAGAGCAGGGTCAGCAAACTATGGCCCCCACAGGTCAAATCTGGCTTCATCCCTGTTCTTGTAAATAAAGTTTTATTGGAATATGGCCACACTCACACATTTATGTATTCTCAGTGGCAGCTTTCATGCTACAGTGGTAGAGTTGAATTGTGGGTAGTTGTGCCAGAGACCATATGGCCTGCAAAGCCTGGAATAGTTATTACCTGGCCCTTTACAAAAAAAAAAAAAAAAAATTACCAACACCTGTCGTAGGGTCTAAAAGCAATACTTCATATTTGTACAAATTTTTTAAACTGGTATTTGTTCTTATGTGCATTGATTGTAGTTCCACCAATGAGAGCTTTACCTGCAGTACAAATTTGGCTAAGGCTTCTAATAATTTTTATAATGCAAATTATGAAAAGTGCCCAAGTTTAAGAATACACATTGTAAGAGTTATAATAAATTGAGTAGTAATAAGAAGCACTGTTACTGTGGAAACTCAACACTCTTTGCAGAGAGTGGAATTTTCTGTAAGACATATATTTTGGAACTTATCCAAGCATATTTACTGAAGTACAAAGGGAATTTTGGCCGAGGGCAGGCTTAAATCAATAGATGTGATAATATCACCATGACCAATATTTAGTGTAGTTAAAATATTGACAAGTTAAACATCTATTTTGCACTAGGTACTTTGCTGGTTATTTATAACTTGAAGCTTCTGCTCAGTGGAGAACCAGAGTTGGATGTTAAAACTGACAAGGAAGATATACTGATGGCCGAAGCTCTTGAGGAGTAAGTAATGTGTGTGTTTGACAGAAGGTCTCTCAGAATGGCATAGAGCTGTAGTGAGGAGCCTTGCATCATGGTTCAGGGTCTGAGGCTCCTGAGACAATTCATTTTACCCTCCTTACAGATGAAGAAAGTTAGGCTAGACTAGTGGTTGGCAAACTCATTAGTCAACAGAGCCAAATATTAACAGTACAACGATTGAAATTTCTTTTGAGAGCCAAATTCTTTAAACTTAAACTTCGTCTAACGCCACTTCTTCAAAATAGACTCGCCCAGGCCGTGGTATTTTGTGGAAGAGCCACACTCAAGGGGCGAGCTGCGGTTTGCCAGCCACTGGGCTAGCCCGCTGGTTCCCAACCTCGCTGAGCTTCTGAGTGACGTGGGCAGGTTCTTAAGATGTATAGGATCCTATGTCATCCCAAACCTACTGAGTCAGAGTCTCCAGACATGAAACCAAGAATTGAATATTTTCTATATGCTCCCCAGGTGACTCAGAGGTGCCAGCGTGTTTGGGGAACACTGAAATATAAGATCTCTAATAATCTCTAATTCAAAACCTCCTGCTTGATGAATATTAAAATGGAAAAGCCCACACACAGAGTTCATTATTCATACAGAGCATTAAAAATGCATGAGCATAATGTGAAGCAAAAAGGAATAGGGCCAAATAGCAATTGACAATGCTATGAACTGCATACTTATATTTTATAAATAAATAGACAGATTCATTTTTCTTGGCTATTAGGAATCCATAAAAACAGCATGAGAAAGCACTGGGGGGGGGGTGTGGGTGAAAAAGTGTGAAAAAATAATGAAATAGTGACTAACTTACGTTTCTCTAAAATAACTGTATTTAAAATGTATAAGCTTAAATGTGCAGTTTCTTCATGTTAGAACTTTAGAGCTAGAGGGAATTTAAAGGAATTTAATCCAATTGTAATCATTTCAGATACCAGTGTTGTTTAATAAAAGTATGATGAGAACCACAAATATGAATCACATATGTACTCTTACACTTTCTAGTAGCCACATTAAGAAATGTAAAAAGAAACAGGTGAGATTAATTTTAATAATGTTTTAAATTAATCTGGTATATATGAAATGTTATAATTTCATTTTTGATATGCAAATATCTACATATAAAAAGGCAAAGTGACCAACCGTCCATCTGTCCAACCATCCGACTGACCGACCAGCAGTACATATGACACGCACTGGCAATTTAAAAATAAATGTTGAGTCGCGCATGTGCGATACCTATAAAGCTCTCGCTGGCACCAATCACACACGTTTTAATTTTACAATACTATATTATATATACTATTTTGACATGTAATTTTTTGCAGTAACATAATTACTGCATGTATCTTTCTTCTAATTAATTGCCTTTCAATGTACATGAATCCGTGCACCGGGCCACTAGTTAAGATATATTTTACATTCTTTTTAATACTAAATTTTTGAAATCCAAAGTGTGTTTTACACATGTAGCACAAATCAATTTGAAATAGTGCCCAATAAGCATGGGTGACCACTAGCTGCCATTTTGGACAGGGCAATTTTAGACTAAGATATTAACACTCAAGTAAACATAACAACTTAAAGAATTTTTTTATTTTTTTTTTTTTTTGCCTTTGAGGTAAAATTTAGAAAGTCCCTTCCACAGTTAGAAATTTTCTGTTTGGTAACAAACTTTTAGATTTTCTTTTCAACTTATTCCTGTTTTATATTTTTTCCTCATTTTATTCCAATATCTGGAATTCTTAATTTACACAGAAATGGATGTTTTTTTTTTCCTTTGGAAAAAAATCCAGCCTAATTACTATTGGAAAAATGTTGGGAAGCCTTTTGCTAACATTAATATGCCAATATCAGAAAGGAGGCCCAGAATTGTTCCTGGCACCTCCATTACTATCTCCCCCTTTTCCCGCTGGCCCTGTCCTTCCACTTAAGAGCTGCTTCTAAAACCAATATGTCACGCTGTTTAAAAGCCTTGTGCACAAATTTTCAGTTATCTGTCAGAGTGCCTTGGCATTTCAACATGAGCACCAGGAAACAAGACATTATTAGAGGAATAATTTGACAGCTCATTCTTTGGGGAAAAGTTCTTACTGTTTCCAGATTGTTTAACAAAGCCAGCAGCTTCTTAAGCCATTTAGGCAGTTAATTATAAAACTAGAGGCCCGGTACACGAAATTCGTGCACAGAGGGGGGTTGTCCCTCAGCCCAGCCTGTACCCTCTCTAATATGGGACCCCTCGAGGGATGTCCGACTGCCCGTTTAGGCCCGATCCCAGTGGGCAGTCAGATCCCTAAACGGGCAGTCAGACATCCCTCTCACAATCCAGGACTGCTGGCTCCCAACTGCTTGCCTGCCTGCCTTCCTGATTGCCCCTAACCGCTTCTGCCTGCCAGCCTGATCACCCCCTAACCACTCTGCTGCCAGCCTGTTTGCCCCCAGCTTCCCTCCTCTGCCAGCCTGGTCACCCCTAACTGCCCTCCCCTGCAGGGTTGATTGCCTCCAACTGCCCTCCCTTGTAGGCCTGGTCCTTCTCAACTGCCCTCCCTGGCAGGCTGGGTGCCTCCCAACTGCCATCTCCTGCTGGCCATCTTGTGGTGGCCATCTTGTGTCCACATGGGGGCAGGATCTTTGACCACATGGGGGCAGCTATATTGTGTGTTGCAGTGATGATCAATCTGTATATTACTCTTTTATTAGATAGGATAGAGGCCTGGTACAGGGGTGGGGGCCAGCTGGTTTGCCCTGAAGGGCATCCCAGATCAGGTGGGGGTTCCCTTGTGGTGTGGGGCGGCCTGAGCGAGGGGCCTGTGGTGGTTTGCAGACCGGCCACGTCCCCTGGCAACCCAAGCGGAGGCCTTGGTATCTGGAATTTATTTTCCTTCTACAACTGAAACTTTGTAGCCTGGAGCGGAGCCAAGCCTGGGGCTCCCTCCAGGCCAGCAGCCATTTGTGTTGGGGTTATAATTGAAACTTTGTTGCCTTAAGCGGGTGGGCCCAGCCAGGTTGTGTGGAAAGCTTTGCTTCCCCTGTTGCCAGCAGCAACCCTGGCATGCCCTCTCAAGCTCCAATCTGCCGCCATTTGTTTGAATTTATTTACCTTCTATAATTGAAACTTTGTAGCTTGAGTGGAGGCTTAGGCCTGGAAAGGGCAGGTGGAAAGCTTGGCTTCCTCTGTTACCTAGGAAACCTTGCTCTCTGTGGCTGTAGCCATCTTGGTTTGGGTTAATTTGCATACTCGCTCTGATTGGATGGTGGGCGTGGCTTGTGGGCATGGCTTTGTGGGTGTGTCGGAGGTATGGTCAATTTGCATATTTGTCTATTATTAGATAGGATAAAGAAAATGGATCACACCTAGGATATATACAATTTCACTTTGGAATGTTGACTATATTGATTTTTTTTTTTATTGTTTGAAGTATTACAAATAGTAGTACATATGTCTCCTTTTTTCCCCCCTTGACCTCCCCCCAGCTTCCCCTACCCCCCAGCATATACCTTCACCTGCCCCCCCCCCCAGTATATTGATTTCTTTTTGTTTGATTTTTTAACAGAATTTTTCATAGTTCAATCACAAAGTCTTTTAAAGACAAGGATGGGGTCTTATTGAGGATGGGGTCTGTACCAAGGATGCTATACATTTCATGGCTTCTAATACCAGTACTATGGTGGTGCCAAAAGGGGGTGGCAGTTATCTTGAGGGGAAGATAGTAATGCCACCTGTTTTCTCCTCTGAAAAGTCAGTGGGTTCTGGCATTGACACCCCATTCCTCTTCACTAAGACTGGAAAAAAATTAACTCTTGGGGCTCAAAGAATACTTCTGGACCAAGGTGGATTTTTCTGACACTTCTTGCATTTATGACTTCTGAAATGTGAACTTCTAATCAACTACAGTCTACATTATCTTGGTTTCTAGAACAAGTGGTTTGTAATCCTAATATATAAAAACTCTGGGTCTGTCACATCCACAACAACCGGAGGCTCGACCTAATGCCCAGGCTGTGCATGCAGCAGGCTCTGGTGGGTGGGGGCTTGTGGCAGCAGGGTCAGGGCCGGGGGGGAGAGGGCCGGCACTCACACTCACTCACAACCGCACAAACGCACAGACACACACAGCACCCACCAGCTCACAGCCTTTTCTTCCTTTCTTTCTCTCCCTCCCAGCTTGCTCTTGGGGCCTCTCTCAGAATGAGGAAACAAAACAGACTGGGCCTGAAGAGGCTTGGATGGAAGGGAGGGCAGGTGGAGCAGCCCCCACTGGCCCCACCCCCTCCCAGCTGGGGAAAAAGGAAGAGGAAGACAGGGAGATAGGGAGGCCTGGAGGACTGCTGAGAAAAACAAAGAGAGACAGAGACTGGGAGAGACTGGGATGGAGAGGTGCAAACAAAACAGACTGGGCAAGATCAGGCTGACAGGGGAGGGCAGTTGGGGGCCAGATCAAGTTGGCAGGGGAGGGCAGTTAGGGGTGATCTGGCAGGCAGAGACAGTTGGGGGCAAGATCAGGCTGGCAGGGGAGAACAGTTGGGGGCAAGATCAGGCCAACAGGGAGGACAGTTAGGGATGATCAGGCAGGTAGGCAGAGGTAGTTAGGGGCAATCAGGCAGGCAGGCAGAGGCAGTTAGGGATGATCAGGCAGGCAGGCAGGTGAGTGGTTAGGAGCCAGTGGTCCCAGATTGCGAGAGGGATGTCCAATTGGAAAGGGTGCAGGCTGGGCTGAGGGAAACCCCTCCCCGTGCATGAATTTTATGCACCAGGCCACTAGTGTAATAATAATTCCCTTACCATTTCTCTTTCTTGTGGTTATTGTATCCCCTTAAGCCCACCAGGCATGATTCTACATCTGTTCAAAACACGCTTCAAATGTTGGAATTGTGCTATTTTCACCTTCCATTTTAGATGGTGTGGTCCTGCTGGTTCTGAAAATTATTTAATTTTCTACACAGGAATAAGGAAATGCAACCTTTCAGGCTTTTATTTGGCCACAGAGAAGAGGTTTTCTGGTATAATTATTTCCTTCAAATTTTGTTTACTGTAAAACCAAAAGTGAAATAATATTTTAAAATTATTTTAGGAAGAGAATTTACATGTTATCATTGAGTGTTAATTTGTATTATTCCATTCTAAGTGCAATTTCTCATATTTCTTTATTCACTTATGATTGGTTTCTAAGCTTTATTATTAGTTATTATGCAATATTTTTCCATTTTATTTTTATTTCTGTTTTTTAATTTTTATATTTAACATTTTTTAAATTACAGTTTACATTCAATATTATTTTGTATTAAATTCAGGTAAACAGCATATTGGTTAGACAATCATATACTTTATAAAATGTTCCCCCTGATATTTCCAGTATCCAATTGGTACCATACATAGTTATTAGAGTATTATTGACTGTATTTCCTATGGTGGATTTTACATACCCATGACTAGTTTGTAACTACCAATCTGTACTTCTCAATCTCTTCACATTTTTCACCCAGCCTCCCAAACCCCCTTCTCTCTGGCAACCATCAGTCTGTTTTCTGTATCTGTGAATCTCTTTCTATTTTGTTTGATCATATATATTGTTCTTTAGATTCCACATATAAGTTAAATCATATGGTATTTGTCTTCCTCTGACTTACATTTCATTTAGCATAATACCTTTAGGTCAATCCATGTTGCCTCAAATGGTAAAATTTCTTTTTATTTCTTATAACATTTTATTTTATTTTACTTTTTTCTTTATTCATTAAGGTATTACATATGTGTCCTTATCCCCCCCTACCCCCCCCCCACTCCCCAACTCATGCCCTCACCCCCTTGGTGTAAAATTTCATTCATTATTTTGGTTGAGTAATATTCCATTGTATATATACACTGAGTGGCCAGATTATTTTGATCTCCGAACGCATAATAATCTGGCCACTCAGTGTATATCCTATACACTAAAAGGCTAATATGCAAATTGTCCCCTCGACCAGGAGTTCAACCAGCAGGCAGGCTGGCCAACCGCCCATGTCCTGTCCCCTCCCCCTGGCCAGGCTGGCCGGACCCCATCCATGCATGAATTCATGCACCAGGCCTCTAATATTCTAATACACACACACACACACACACACACACACACACACACACACACACACTGAGTGACCAGATTATTATACGTTCAGAGATCATAATAATCTGGCCACTCAGTGTATATAAACTACTTCTTTTTTATCCACTCATCTATTGATGGCCACTTGGGTTGCTTCCATAGCTTGGCTATTGTAAGTAATGCTGCAGTGATCATAGGGGTACATCTATTCTTTCAAATTAGTGTTTCATGTTTCTTCAGCTATATCCTAGAAGTGCAGCCTGAGTCAAAAGGCAGTTACATTTTTAATTTTTTAAGGAAACTTCATACTGCTCTACACAATAGCTGAACCAATCTGCATTCCCACCAACGGTACATGAAGGTTCTCTTCTCTACATTCTCACCAACACTTATTGTTTGTTGATTTATTGATGATAGTGATTCTGACAGGTATGAGGTGATATCTCATTGTGGTTTTTAATTTGCATTTCTCTGATGATTAGTGACATTGGGCATATTTTCATATGTTTATTGGCCATCTGTATGTCCTCTCTGGAGAAGTGTCTGTCAAAGTCCTTTGCCCATTTTTAAATTGGATTGTTTGTTCTTTTGGTGTTGAATTCTTTACAAATTTTGGATATTATCCCCTTATCAGATGTATCATTGGTGAATATGTTCTCCCATGCAGTGAGTTTTCTTTTCATTTTGTTGATGGTTTCCTTTGCTGTGCAAAAGCTTTTTAGTTTGACATAGTCCCAGTTGTTTATATTTTCTTTTGTTTCCCTCGCCCAAGGAGATAATCAATAAAAATATTACTAAGAGAAATGCTCAAGATTTTACTGCCTATGTTTTCTTCTAGGATTTTTATGATATCAAGTCTTTTTTTTTTTTTTTAGATCAGTATTGTTTTTTCCTGATTTTCTTTTTTTTTTCTTTATTGATTAAGGTGTTACATATGTGTCCTTATTCCCCCATTACCCCCACTCATGCCCTCACCCCCCTGTTGTCTGTGTCCATTGGTTAGGCTTATATGCATCCATACAAGTCCTTTGGTTGATCTCTCCCCTTTACCCCCACCCTCCCCTACCTTCCCTCTGAGGTTTGATGGTCTGATCGATGTTTCTCTGTCTCTGGATCTGTTTTTGTTTATCAGTTTCTGTTGTTCATTATATTCCATAAATGAGTGAGATATGATATCAAGTCTTACATTTAAGTCTTTAATTCATTTTGAGTTTATTCTTGTATATGGTATAAGAAGGTGGTCTACTTTCATGTTCATGTATCTGTCCAATTTTTCCAACACCATTTATTAAATAGACTGTCTTATCCCATTGTATGTTCTTGCCCCCTTGTCAAATATTAATTGACCATATAGGCGTTAGTTTATTTCTGAGCTCTGTATTCTGTTCCATTGACCTATATGTCTGTTTTTATGACCGTACCATACTATTTTGATTATTATGGCCTGTAGTATAGTTTGATATCAGGTAGCATGATTCCTCCAACTTTGTTCTTCTTTCTCAAGATTGTTGTGCCCTTGGGGGTCTTTTGTGGTTTCATATACATTTTTGGATTATTTGTTCTAGTTCTGTGAAATATGCCATTGGTATTTTGATAAGGATTGTGCTGAATCTATAGATTGCTTTGGCTAAGTATAGACATTATAACAATGTTTATTTTTCCCTTTCCATGGGCATGGTATATGTTTCCATTTATTTGTATCTTCTTCAGTTTCTTTCTTCAGTATCTTATAATTTTCCAAACACTGGTCTTTTACCTCCTTGGTTAAATTTATTCTTAGGTTTGTTTTGTTTTGTTAATCCTCACACGAGGATATTTTTTCCCGTTGCTTTTCAGAGAGATTGAAAGGGAAGGAGGGTGATGGAGGGGGCAGAGGGGAGAGGGAGAGAGAGAGAGAGAGAGAGAGAGAGAGAGAGAGAGAGATCAATGTGATAGACACATTGGCTGGTTGCTTCCCGCACTTGCCCTGCTGGAGGTGGAGAGTGAACTGCAATCCAGGTACCTGCCCTTGACAGGGAATCAAACCTGAATCCGTATAGGTGCACAGGCTGATGCTCTAACCATTGAGCGAACCATGGCAGTATTTTATTTTTGATGCAATTGTATGTAAAAGGTATTGCTTTCTTAGTTTCCCTTTCTGATAGTTTATTATTAGTGTATAGAAATACAACTGATTTCTCTATATTTATTTTATATCCTGCTATACTTTAGTGAATTTTTAAATCAGTTCCAGTAATTTTTTTGTTGTTGAAATCATTAGGGATCTTTATATACAGTATCATATCATCTGCTATGTAGGCTTGATTAGTCTGATTTCATAATGCTTTCTTGATAAGTGACTTTATAATAGTCCATTGAATTGATTCATAATAATTTACATAACTATTCCTGTATTTTTGGATGGTAGCATTGTCCTTAAAGTTTCACATTTATGGGTAATCCTATATAATAAAGAGGCAATATGCTAATTGACCATCATACCCTCACAAGATGGTGGTGCCCACAGCCACAGCATGGCGGCGCCCAGTCCCCTCAGCCCCGCCGGGGGCGGCAGGCGCATGGCGTGGCCGGGCCCGCCCCCAGTTGTGTCCAGCGCACCACGTGCCTGCCGCCAGAGTCCCCCAGTCCCCTCAGCCCCACTGGCAGTGAATTTTCATGCAATCATTACCTTTTTAAAAAATCCTTACCCAAGGATATGATTATTTCTTTTAGATCATCTGTTCTCAGGGAGCAGGCCTAAGCCAGCAGGTGGGTATCCCCCAAGGGTCCCAGACTGTGAGAGAGTGCAGGCTGGGCTGAGGGAACCCCTGTGTGCTCTAGTCCTATATAATAAAAAGGCCAGGGACCATAAGCGTAACAACCGAAATGACTGCTCGACCAGTTGCCATGAGGTGCATTGACCACCTCTTGGTCCCTCCCTCCCTCAGCCTGCAAGTGGCTTGTGGTGGCGGGCAGGGCGGTGGCCCAAGTGACGAGTGGCAGTTGGCAGGGCAGTGAGTGACAAGCGGCGGCAAGCAGCAGCAAGCTACTCCCACACGATTTTGTGTGCTGGGCCTTTAAGTGTTAACATAAATGTATTCATGCTGATGGATTTTTAAAATTCTTTTGAATTATTTTTTAAGGTAGATTGTCAGGATGGTAGCTACTGAGTCAAAGAGTGAACTTTTGTATAGTTCTTGTGAATATTTGGCCTCAGTTTTCAATTTAGTAATCAAAACCCTTTATCTGCTTTGGGCTGAGGCTCTAACCATAGTAATCAGATCATTGGCAGGGCCTTGTTTCAATATGATAATAACCTCATGAAAATTTCATCAGGAGTGATGTTCAAGCACACAGGCAGTGGTGGCCTGGGCTTTTGCGATATCAGTCCAAAGACAGCCTGTTTTCACTTAAATTTTAAAAGTGTGTAAATAGATAACAGACATCTCAGAATTTCAGAATGCTGATGAGGTAGAAGTTTGCATTTAATGTGTGATATTTTAAATCTGAATTTGAATCTATGAATGTGGTATGTGATGGGTGGCAGGGAATCATACATCGGTTCCAGGGTGATATGCATAAAGTGTGTTGCACCTGTAAGAGAAAGAAACATGCTAAATTATATGTCATATACTTAAGCCATCTCTTTTCCAACTCTCTTTAAAAATATAACAGTTTGGATTCTTTTCATTAAGTCCACTAGGTTGATACTAATGTTATATATTTTTATTTTCTTCTACATTCTTTAGTTTTGTTTTATTTCATTTCTTCTGCTTCCTTGACGTATGTATTTTATTTGCTTACTTTCAAACTCATTTTCTAATCTAAACAATTAAGTCTATTATTTACTCTCTGTGTTATGGCTACATGATTTCAAAATTTAGAACTATCAGTGTTTCTTATTTTTGAATAGTTGATAAATTCCACTTTGATTTTCTCTTTGGCTCAGTAATTAATTTTAAAAGATATTTTAAAAATCTACCAGTGAATAGGATTTTTAAGGTGGGTTTAAAATATACTTTTATTATTGTTCTGTATCTTTTATTATATTTGGGGGAAATAGAGAATGAAGCCTGTGCTGTCTGCTCTTAGAATCTGTTGAGATTTTTCTTGCGGCCTAGTGTTTTAAAAAATTGGAAATAAAATTCTGATAAGGACAGATTCTGTTCATAAAGCTTTTAATTAAGTTCTTCAGATCACCCATATCTTTTTTCTCCTTGATCCTCAGTTTCTGAGTTTAGTATGTTAGACCATCTTACAGTGTCTATGGATATGTCCATGTTCCTTGTATTTCTACTAGTTTTTGCTGTATATGATTCTGAATTCTAGATTTGGGACACATATCATTTTGTTTAAGTGAACCTTTTGTTAAATAAAGTATCCCTTACCCTGGTCAGCGTGGCTTAGTTGGTTGGAGCATCGGCCAGTACCACCAACAAGGTGGCAGTTTTGATTAACGGTTAGGGCACATACCCAGGAGGTGGGTTCCATCCCTGGTTGGGGCACTGGCCAGAGATGTTTCTCTCTCACATTGATGTTTCTCTCACATTAATGATTCTCTCTCTCTCTCCCTCCCTTCCTCTCTCTCTCTCTCTCCCTCCCTTCCTCTTTTCTCTGTCTCCCTTCTTCTCTCTAAAAATCAATAAAAATGAAAAAGAAATAAAGGCATAATATTTAAAAAAGAAATAAAAATAAAGTATCCCTCTTTTCCACTTAATGCTTTACAATAATTTTGTTTCTTTTTATCTAATATTTACCTGTGTTTGGTTTCTTTTGATTAACTTTTTCTATATATTTTGACACTGCTTTCTTTTTTAAAAAAATAAATCTTTATTGTTGAAAGTATTACATATATCCCCTTTTCTCCCAACTGCCCTCTCCCATATCCCTCTCCCCCAAGCCTTCACCACCCTATTGTCTGTGACTATGGGTTATGTATATATGCTTATGAGTTCAATGGTTGATCTCTTCCCTCCTCCCCCCTCCTCAGCCTTCCCTCTCAGGTTTGATATGAGTGAGATCATGTAATACTTATCTTTCTCTGCCTGGCTTATTTTGCTTAGCATAATGTTCTCTAGGTCCATCCATGCTGTTGCAAATGGCAAGAGTTCTTTCTTTTTTTACAGCTGCATAGTAGACACTGCTTTATTTTCAACAGTGTTATTTTGTTTTGGTTTGCCTCTTATAAATGGCATATTACTAGATTTTTGACTCAGTCTGAGTGCTTCTATCTTTTACAGGTAATTTTCCTAGTTCACTTTTATTGTGACATCTGCTATGGTTGGACTTACTCTGCCAGGAATTTCTTTGAATTGTTAAAAAAAGAAATTATTTGAAAGTAAGTCTTGAGTAAAAGTTTCCAATATAAATTATAAAGAAGGATCTAGTCCATGGCTATCTATCTATCTATCTCTCTATCTATCTATCTATCTATCTATCAAGAGCCAGGGTGTGTAACATCCAAAATGACCGAATGGATGACCAAACATGGGAAGTCAGTCCTGCAGTCAGTGCTGGGTCGCCCCAGTGACCCAGCACTGACTGCCACACTGTGGGCTCCATGGTGACACAGCACAGACTGCTGCCATTCCAGGCGTGGCGACCCAGCACTGACTGCTGAGGGGGCTGTGGATCAGGCCTGGAGAGAGTCCTGGAGAGGCTAACTGGCATAGAAACTGACCAACCAGAACCAAATCTGGGTGAACTGTGAGGAGCTAATGGCTGCCTAGGAGGCAGAGCTTTTGATGCTGACTGGCATAGAAACTGACCAATCAGAACCTAATCTGGGTGAACTGTGAAGGCAGAACCTAAGGTGGGGGCTGAGGAGGGGTTTTAAGGGCAACAGCTATTTGGTGTAAGGTGTAAGAAAGCGGTTCAATTTTTTAATGACCAGTTTGGCAGTATAGTGCATATGGCTGGCTATCAGTCCAGATATAGGGATTATGTATTTTTGTCTGCCAAGAGTATCTCCTCCTGCTGAAAAAGGCTCCCCCCATTTATGCAAACCTAAATAATCTATCTATACTAATAAAAGGGTAATATGCTAATTAGACCGGGTCGACCGGCCATCTTCTGGACTTCCGACTTCCTTCCGGACAAAGCCATGGTGGTGGGGGCTGAGGCAGAGGCAGTTAGGGGCAAACAGGCCAGCAGGGGAGGGAAGTTATGGGCGATGAGGCCAGCAGGGGAGGACAGCTGGGGGTGAGATCAGGCCGGCAGGGGGATAGGGGCAATCAGGCCAGCAGGGGAGGGCAGTTAGGGGTGATCTGGCAGGCAGGCAGAGGGGTTAGGGGCAATTAGGCAGGCAAGCAGAGACAGTTAGGGGCAATCAGGCAGGCAGGCAGGTGAGTGGTTAGGAGCCAGCAGTCCCAGATTTCGAGAGGGATGTCTGACTGCCGGTTTAGGTCTGATTCAACAGGCATCGGGCCTAAACCGACAGTTGAACATCCTCCAAGGGGTCCCCGATTGGAGAGGGTGGAGACTGGGCTGAGGGAACCCCCCCTCATGCACGAATTTTGTGCACCGGGCCACTAGTTATTTTATAAATACTATTGCATTTTTATTGTGATAAGAGGTTGTCTGATTCTCTCTTTGTCTTTAACCGTTGCCATTTTAATTATGATGTACCTTACTGTGGGGCTCTTTGGGTTCCTCTTGTTTGGGAGTCTCTGTGATTCCTTGACTTATAAGTTTATTTCTTTCACTATGTAGGGGAAGATTTCATCTTTGATTTTCTATTTAGCTCAATAATTAATTTTAAAAGATATTTAAAATATCTACCAGTGAATAGGATTTTTAAGGTGGGTTTAAAATTTGTCATTATTTCTTCAAATAGGTTTTCAATATCTTGCTTTCTTCTCCTTCTGGTACCCCCACAATGTGAGTGTTGGTATGCTTGAAGTTGTCCCAGAGACTCCTTACACTATCTTCAGAGTTTTGGATTCTTTTTTCGTTTTGTACTTCTGATTGGGTGTTTTTTGTTTGCTCATATCCTAAATTGCTGATTTATTCTCATAATCCTCTACTCTACTATTGACTCCCTGTAAATTATTCTTTATTTCAATTAGTGTATACTTAATTTCTTACTGGTCCTTTTACATTTTTTTTTTTAATGTTCTCACTATTTTCCTTGAAATTCTCACTAAGCTGCTTGAAAGTCTCACCCTTGAAGCTTTCATTAATATCCTTGAGAAACCTTGTTATCATTGTCTTGAATTCTGTATCCAGTAGCTTGCTTGCTTCCATTTCATGGAGTTTTTTTTTTCAGGATATTTCTTCTGTTCTTTCATTTTGACATGTTTCTTTGTCTCCACATTTTGGCTGCTTTCCTGTGTGTTTGTTCCTATGTATTAGGTAGAGCTGCTGTGTCTCCTGGGATTGGTAGAGTGGCCTTGTGTAGTAGGTGTCCTGTAGGGACCTGAACCTCAGGCTTATATACAGGTAGGGTCTGTGTAGGGTGGGGCTGCCTGAGGCTGTCTTATAACTTTCACCCCTCCACAGTACATTGAAGCATTGTACTTCAAACCAATCCACCTTGGAGGCAGGCAGGGTGGTACATTATTAAAAGAATGGACTTTGCAGTTGCTTGAAACTGTGTCAAATACTGATTCTTTCACTTAGTAGTTGTTAGACTGTAGATAGTGAAACCAGACACAATGAGTCTGAGGCCGCCTGTCACTACTTGAGCCAAATTGAGCAGAGGCAGGGTTGAATAATATATGAGCACTTATTCCAATAATGCTGGCAGTATGGAGAGAGCAGTTGGTCACCCTGGAAAATCTGCTCTGACCCCCATCCCCAGTTGGCTGATTATATACACACTAGAGGCCCAGTGCATGATTGAATCATGCACGTTTAGCAGGGGAGCTGGGTGCCTGTCCGCTGGTCTGTTCTCAAAATGTATTTCTTTTCTGAGAAATAGATCCATCGAGGCATCCTATCTTTTTACAGCCTTGTTTCATCCTCCAGTATCCAGGGGTTTATAAGAAAAATTCTTATCTATAGTTAGTAAGGTGAATAATTATTAAACAACTGTTGCTCTATTCTTATTACGTGTCCTTCCCCACTATCAATAGTAGTTGTCTGACTAGTTAGTTTTACATTCAATGGATATTTATTGAGTCTCAGGCCCTGTTTTAGGAGCTGGAGATATAGATCAAGGAACATACAGATATCTCTTTCTAGTGGTTTGGATTCTTTTTCATTCTAGTGATAAGTTGTCTATTGACTATGAACTTCAGTTTTCTCATCTATAAAAAGAGGATATAATATCATCTACTTAATATAAATGCTAGAGAACTAGAATAGTCACAATACCTGGCACATGGAAATTCTCAGTGTGTTTTATTTCCCTCCATTCTACTGTCCCTTACACTTCTTTTTGACACTCATGTAATGCTCTGGGAACTAACTCAGTGACTGGCATATAGCAAGCAACAAATGAATTGAATTCAGGTAAACTGACTTGATTGACAACGTATAGCTTCTAAGGATATTGCAGATGTTTTCCCTGGAAGCTGCTGGCACTCTCAGTAGTGGATTCCACTCTCCTCCATTGTGAAGACCATTGGGGATATTTATTAGGGTGAGAGAGTGAGTTTTAAGACATTTTGTTAAGTGATTTTCTTATCTTTAAAATCTCATTTGAGTTCTAAACTATGAAAACTTAATCACTCCTATAGCATTTTTCCTGATTCTCTTTGTGGGGCTCAAGACCATGTGACCATTTCCCCTGGTTCGTGTGTGTGTGTGTGTGTGTGTGTGTGTGTGTGTGTGATTTCTTTGTATCCATATTGCTTTCAGTGACCTATTATTTTCTTAGTGTTATAAATAGTATACATACTCAACTTTGTGAGAAAATGGAAGAAAGCAGAGATTCTGGTTTTAAGAAGGCATGTTGTGGAAGGGACTGTCATCAAACGGGCCTGCTGTGCTCCTGGAATCCATGCGGTGCAAGATCTGAGGTGGCTGAAGAAACCCATCCCCTAAAACAGCCCCGAGTGTGAAGCTATAATACAGAGCAACGGGATTTAAATTTTATGCTAAGTAATGTTTTGAAATTAGATGCCAAGTTGGCAGAGTGTTTCTAAATTGACAGCATTGGGCAGCATTCCATAATCAAGTCTCTAGCTTATGTCTTAACTGAGCTGGCTAGGAACACATCAAGAGTTACAGCTTCAAGGTGTTCTAATGTCTGATTTGCCACACTGTGGTTGTGACAGAAGTACTTTCATTACTTTGCAAAGCTTATAACTTTTCTTTTAAATTACCTCTTTGAGTTTCTATTTCTCTTAGTATAACCTTCCCTAAGATTAAATTTGGTTAGCCCATTCATAGTTCAGAATTTAAACTAGTTAAAAATCTTTATGCACTTCTTTATATTCAGGATAATACAGGACTTGTTAATTTCAACTTCAAGAAAACTTCAGAAATTTCGTAGGGACTTTAGCAATAAATTTAGAAAACAATTTTTGTAATACTATACAGTATTTTTATGAATAAAAATATGGCACTTCAGAGATATTCCAAAAAGGATCTAATTTAGTCTAGTGCCTGGAGTTTAGATTTATTTTTTCAACCATGGACCTCAGTAGTTGGGCTGAATTGAAGTCTGTTGTCTGCATACCCAGTGTGGATAAATGTAGAAGGTGTCCTAGGTCTAAACACCTGTGAGAGACTGTTCTACTCCCTTTTCAGGCAACCTGACTTACATACCACCCTGTCCACTAGGTCTATGGGCAGTGGTTCTCAAAACAGGCAGAGTTCAAGGAATCACCTGGGTAGCTTTAAAAATTCCACTTTCTCAGATTCTAGCCACAGAGAATCTGAGTTGGTAGATAAAGGAGATAATGACTGGCTACAGGATTCCACTTTCTGACTCCTCTCCTGACCTTAACACAGTTGCTGACCACAACACACCAGTCCACTTATGGAGCAACACCTAAAACAGTAGCAGAACAACATGGATATATTGGGAGGAGGAGGCCACAGAGAGGCCACAGCCACAGCTGGAGGTGAAGTAGAAACTTTCTAAAAATACCTGTTGCTGAGCAGGTGACAAAAAACCTCTTTGTCTCCTCTTGTCATATTCCACAGACTATCAAGGCAGTTTCTGCCTTAAAATACTTCCCTCTTTCCCTATGTCTGTCATGTGACTCTGTGTGCATTTGGTGTTGTGTGTGTGTGTGTGTGTGTGTGTTGGGAGGTTTGCTCACTCTTTCTCTCTCGTTTGTTTTCAGTTTATTATAACCAGTTAAATGGAAGGTAAGAGAGAAAGAGAGGTTCAGATACATATAAAGCTATGGACACTTCAGGCAAAGTTTAAGACAGAAAAGAGACATTTAGGAGGAAACAAGAGAAGAGGACATTTTGAAAAAGATGCAAAGCAGTTCCTAATGGATAGAGAGTAAGAGTATATATTTCCTTAGATCTTCTGAAGATTCCCTGATTACTTTGTACATTTGTATCCCAGTTTCCCAAGCAAATGGCTTTTTTTTAAAATTACTTTATTGATTAAGGTATCACATATTTGTCATCAAACCCCCCCATTCCCTTCCCAAACCCCCCCACAAGCATGCCCCTCTCCCCCTGTTGTCCGTGATCACTGGTTAGGCTCATATGCAAGCACACAAGTCCTTTGGTTGATCTATCTCCCTTGTCCCTACCCTCCCCTACCTTCCCTCTGAGGTATGACAGTCTGATCAATGCTGTTCTTGTTCTTCAGTCTATGTTGTTCATCTTTTCCCCTAGATGAGTGCGCTCATGTGATACTAGGAATATACTTATAGGAACTGAAAATGAGACAAGCAATAATGGTTATGCTGAGAGGCAAATGAATCAGTCTATAGTGAGTTTCTTTCTGGGCCAACAGTTCTTTTGAGTCCCGGTTTCTATGTCCAACAGTTGTTTATGTGTTCATAACAGCAATGATATTTCAGTTCTGGATGGTGGACAAATGGTGGTAATGCAGGTCCGACCCTCTCTGGTTTGGTCCTGGGCAATCTGCAGTGACGCACATCTGCTGACTGCTAGTATGGCAAGGCATGGTCAGCGTCTTCCATCTCTGGACTGTTTCTCTTCTGACTTCATGGCTGGAGCACTCCTGTCAATTCCTCTCTGTTGCAGGAATCAGCAAATGGCTTTATAAAGAATGATAGCATTATCACTGAAGTTGATCCATCATTAAGAGTCTTTCTTACACAGGGAACCCCGTGATGTTCATTTTAAATTAAGCCAAGGGAGTGCTGAATAATTATTTTTTAGACAACACATATTTATTTTTCAGGATGCTAGTCTCATAGAATTTATAGCCTGATGGGGATACAGATAAACAGGCAATGGCACCGGTAAGTGACGTGCTGTGATGGAGAGGTACAAAGAAGAAGGGGAGCACCAGAGGAGAGTGATTTACCTTGGGGAGTGAGAGAAGGCTTTAAGAGGAAGTGAGGTTTCGAGTTGCATTCTCATGGGTGAAAAGGAGCCAACTGAAAGTAGCCAAAATATTGAATGTGCCTTGGCTTGGGGACATGAAAGCCTGACCCAATATCTGAAGAACAGAGTGGTCCTAAATGGCTAGATGGAAGCTGGTAAGAGACAAAGCTGGAAAGTTAAGAGGGGGCCAGATCATGAAAGACCTACATCATAAAAAGGAGTTTGAAAGTTACATTGGATGGCCCATTTCCTATACAGATTTTATAGTTCACTTTCTTTTCCCTTTTTTTTTTTTTTTAATCATGGATATCACAGTAGCATAAGAGGCATTGCTATTCTGTTTGTCACAGATAAAAAGGAACTTTGAAAGTACACATGTGTGTAGAAAAGGGTTAATGGGGAAGGCTTCTATTCATTGTGTCTTGCTTGCAAGGTTGGTCTTTGGTGGGCTTCTGGGAACTTGGACGATATACAATTCCCTACACGGATATAAACCTTTCCTAACAGAGAAAGGTGGCACAATGTGTCTAGACTATGCAAACAATATGGTTTATGCTGAAAACCTACTTTCTTTCTGGGACTCTGGAATTTGATACATGCTAGGTAGAGGGTGCCTACATGACCAGCTCCCAATGAAAACATTGGGTGCTGAGTCTGTGATGGGCTTTGTTAGGCAGAAACATCTCATACATGTTCCTGCACCTTCATAGCTGGGGAAAGAGTATGTTTTATGTGACCTGTCATGAGGAGAGGCCAAATGAAAGCTGCACATGGATTCTTCCAGACTCCACCTCTCTTCCCCCTATCATCCACTGTATATCCTACTCATCACTGTGATAAATCTTAGTCGTGAGTACCATTATATGGTAAGTCCCGTGAGACCTTCCAGCAATTCTCCTAACACAGAGGAGGTCTTGAGGGTCCCCAATACAGATACAGTGAATATTTATTAAGTGAAACTAGAGGCCCGGTGCACGAATTCATGCACGGGTGGGGTCCCTAGGCCTGGCCAGCAATTGGGGCCGATCGGGGCTGGCTGGCCAGGGGGAGGGACTGCGGGATGTTGGCCGGCCACAGGAGGTTGGCTGTGGGAGTGCACTGACCACCAAGGGGCAGCTCCTACCCCCTAGTGGTCAGTGCACGTCATAGTGATCGGTCAGTCTGTTGTTTGGATATTTTGTCGTTCGGTCACTTAGGCTTTTATATATACAGACTAGGGGCCCAGTGCATGAAATTCGTGCACTGGGGGTGGGTGGTCCCTCAGGCCAACCTGCCCCCTCTCACATACTGGGAGCCCTCAGGGGATGTCCTACTGATGGCTTAGGCCCACTCCCCATGGGGAGTGGGCCTAAGCCGCAGTCTGGCCTCCCTTTGTGGGAGACAACCGGGCTGATCAGGGGAAGGCGCCAGCCCTATCACCCCGCTGCTGCAGCCACTGCCAGTCACCACAGCCACCAAGGTGTTTTCATCAACATGGACTCCAGTCCCTTCACCAAGAAAAAAATGACAACTTTCTTTAGGCATTTTCAAGATGTGTCATTCATAGGATATGCATTTCTTTATTTATTTTTTATCCTCACCTGAGGGTATGTTTCCATTGACTTTTAGAGAATGTGGAAGAGAAAGGGAAAGACAGAGAGAAACATCAAAGTGAGAGGAACACTTTGATTGGTTGCCTCCTGCATGAGCCCAGATCTGGGCCCCGGCCAGGGAGGAACCTGCAACCTAGGTACATGCCCTTGATCAGAATCAACCCAGACCCTGCTGTGGGCAGGCCGAGGCTCTATCCACTGAGGAAAACCAGCTAGGGCAGGATATGACATTTCTTAGCCCTCCAGCAGCGGACCTTCGTTTTTTTTCTCCAGAAGTGTGGTGGAAAAACCCTAGATCTCCTTTTTGGATTCTTATTACCCAAGTTACTAAGAATATTACCAGTGGCATACAGGAAGCTTAGCCAATGTGCAGTCAGAAAAGGTGTTTCCTCTATAGTTCACACCAATGGAGGGCTGGGCCCTGCCCATGCCTAAAGCCTCTGGCTGAAGCTTTAGGCCTGGGCAGGGGCCCTCTAGCTCCCTGCGATAGATCACCGGCTCTGCCCCTGCCCAGGCCTGCCCAGGCTGAAAGCCTCTGGCAGAGGTTTTCAGCCTTGAGCAAGGGCACCCCCAGCTCCCTGCGATCGATGGCAGGCTCCGCCCCTGCCCACTGCCCAGGCTGAAAGCCTCCAGCGGAGGCTTTCGGCCTTGGGCAGGAGCAGACCCCCAGCTCCCTGCGATCGATCGCAGGCTCCCCTCCTGCCCACTGCCCAGGGGCCTTGGGCAGGAGTGGACCCCCAGCTCCCTGTGCTCGATCGCAGGCTCCGCTCCTGCCCCCTTGTTCTGATTGCAGGCTTGGCCCTGCCCAGGAGCCCCCTGGCTCAGGCCCTTCCCAGGCTGCTCTGGTTCCACACAGCCTTACCTCACAGTGACCTGGGTGCCAGGATATTCCTGGGACATAGGCGCTGGGTGCCTATGTATGCAAATTAACCACCATCTTTTTTGGGTTAATTTGCATACTCACTTTGATTGGCTATGGGATTAGCGAAGGTACGGTCAATTTACATGTTTGTCTATTATTAGGTAAGATAATTGACCTAACAAGAGGTAGAAGTATTAGTGTTCTTGTTTGGATTTGTATACATTTTTTTTTAACCAAAACTTGTCTAACGCAATTTGATCTCCCATTATATTTCTCTAATTCTCAAACTTGGCTCTGAATTACTTTTGACTTACCTCCATATGACAGAGATGTGCTTGCTTTTAGGACAGTCAAAAGAAAGCTATATTATATCTACAGGCAATTTCAAATCAGGAGATCCAGAAAGCATTTGAATAATGGCAAAAGTCCTCAAAACGTTTATACTGTCCCGAGGTGACTTTTTTTTCATTGAACAGATGAGGACTTAGTTAATTGTGCAGCTCCTGGTATACTAACATCAATCACATTATTGTAGTGCTATACCCAAATGCAGACAACCTCTTGTCACAATAAAAATGCAATAATATTTATAGAAAAATAGCCTTGGGATAGATCCTTTTTTATAATTTATATTGGAAACTTTTACTCAAGACTTACTTTAAAATAATTTCTTTTTTTAACAATTCAAAGAAATCCTGGCTTTTTAATGAACTTCAGATACTGCTGAAGGAACTTACCCAGTACTAGCAACCAGGAAATCCTTGGATTTCTTATGGACTTCATCTTCATTTTTGTAAATTCTTTGGAGAGCTCTGCTCTTTCTTACAGAGTAACTGGCATTAGTGTGACCCCATTGAGCAGCCTCCCTGCGATAGGTTTTATATTTCCTTCCCATCATCTTTGCTCCCGCTGGACTGAGGTAGGATTGCAAAATTGATGGGTTTACTGCTCCCTGCTTTCTATTTGGCCTTGGAAGCCCTTCAGTGTAGCCCTTCCTGGGACCCAGTAGATAAAGAGCACTACTGACATATGGCTTGGCTTGTTCTTGTCTGATTGGAGGAGATACACAGTTCATAAATGGACTTTAATATAGAAGCTCCCTGCAGTTAGTATGCAGCAACACAGTGATTTCTCAACATAGGCTATTTTACATAGTCTCTGCCCCCATTTTATTGTCTTCCCATCCTTTATTTTTATCTTTTCTCCTCTTTTTCACTTACCACGTCATCAAATTCCTCCCCTTGCTTGGACATAAACATTTATTTTAATACTTATTTTACTTGCAGAATGAAGTTTTGTGTTTCTAGTTCAGAATTTTCAAAGCAAATGAAATATTTTTACTGTATTTCTCTGAAATAGTTTTATGGAAATACTTTTATTCATGTAGGCCTAGATTCTTTTTGTTATGTTGGAGCAGGGGGATTGTTTTGTTTACTTGGCTTGGTTTTGTCCTTCTGGGCCAATAGCTTTAATGGAAAATATATTTTATACTGCTGATGTAAGTATACTTGGAAATAGTTATTTGCAAACAAAAGTTCAGTTCTAATCAAAGTGCAGATTATTTAAGTAAGCCCTTGTCCTTAGAGGTCTGCTTTTTTGTTGTTGTTATTTTTACTTAAATCTGTCAGTTGTCTTTTAATTACATGTGAGAAGAAAAATAAAACCTAGTATTCATGATTCAACCACTTATTTGTAAAGAAGCCTGCTTAATGAAGTACATGAGTGTTGCAAGATTGGCTTGTGTTTACTGTGTCATTAGGTTTAGAAGAAAAGTTCCTGAGGCTGCTAGTAGTAACCATCATAACCTGATAGTCTGATTTTATTATCTTCTGAAAATATGTGTCCTTATTGCATCCTCTAATAGCCTTTGCTGTTTTCTATTACAGTTTCCCAGAGAGATGGTCATTCAGAGCCTACACCTCTGTTCTGTATTTTGACCCTTTGATGAGAATATTTATTCAGGCCAAAAAAGTTAAAACAAAACACCTATGTCATTGCCTCTACAGACCCAGGTAACTCAACTTCCTTTAATTATATTCATACAGTTTTTATTTATAAAATCAATATGCCATCCTCTCCAAAATTGTTAAGGTGATTTGGTAGTAAGATTTATATAATCTAATAGCAGGATTTTACAGTTTGACAGTAAGATTTTTGCTCTCTATACTAATAAAAGGATAATATGCTAATTAGACTGGAAAAAGCCATGGTGGCAGTGGCTGAAGCAGAGGTGGTGAGGGGAAATCAGGCTGGCAGGGGAGTGGTTAGGGGGTGATCAGGCCGGCAGGCAGAGGCGGTTAGGGGCAATCAGGCAGGGAGGCAGGCGAGCAGTTAGGAGCCAGTAGTCCTGGATTGTGAGAAGGATGTCCAACTGCTGGTTTAAGCCTAATCCCACAGGCATCGGGCCTAAACTAGCAGTTGGACATCCCCTGAGGGGTCCTGGATTACAGAGAGTGCAGGCTGGGCTGGGGGATCTACCCCCTCCACCCCGTGCATGAATTTCGTGCACCGGGCCTCTAGTTGTAAATAAAATTTAAACTGTATTCTGGAAGGCTTTCTAAAGAGTAATCATGTGTAATGAATATTTGCCCAAAATACCAAAACACTGCAGTAAACTCTGTAAGTTAGATAAGCACCTCAAGTAAGAATTTGGTTTGTACTTTAATGAATCTTAGGTGCTTTGCTTGTGATAGTTCCCATAAAAAAAATCACAGTTCATTTATAATTTTTTTACTCAGTATATTTGAATTATTGAATCATGTACTTCTATGTGTATACATTTTATGTATAGAATGGATATATTTATAAATACACATTGAGTTCATTTATATTTAATATTTTAGCATAAACCTTTTTTTATTACTATAGTAAATCTAGTTAACATCTATCACCAAATATGTTACAAAAATTTTTTCTTATGATGAGAACTTTTTAAGATCTACTATCATAGCAACTTTCAAATATGCAATTTAACTATATTTACCAGACTGTACATTACATCCCCAGACATACTTTATTACTGGAAGATTGTACCAGCATAAACTTTTTTTTAAGCTGACATTTGCATATTATAAAACTTACCTTGACCAACTATAAATGCAATAAAAAAAGTTATGCTTTGTGTATTGATTTTTCTGGGTGAGCATTCATTCATTCATCGCACATTTATCAAAGTCTTTTGTGAGCTTGAGGTTGTGCTAGGTACAAAGCATAAAAGAATAAGATTAGCTCTAGTTTGAGGAGTTTAATATCAACTGGGAGAAACATTTAATGCTTGTACACTACATATATATATATGCCTTTTTTATTGATTTCAGAGAGAGAGAGAGAGAGGAAGAGAAAATGAGAGGTTGGGAGGAAGGGAGAGGGAAGGGAGGGAGGAAAGAGAAAGAGAAAGAGAAAGAAACATCGATGTGAAAGTGAAATATCAATCAGTTGCCTCCCACACATGCCCTGGGTATGTGCCCTGACTGGGAATCAACCTGCCACCCTTTGGTGTACAGGACGACGCCCCAACCAAAGGAGATGTACCAGCGAAAACTATATTTATGCCTGTTTACATGTATTGTTTTGCCTGATTTTTGCAGTGTCCCCAGGGGTTATATTTTATCATCACCATTTTAGAGATAAGGAAATGTCACAACTGGACAAGAGCTCAAAAAACCTCTAGCTTCAAATTCTTTACCAATTCAAATTCCATGTTCCTTTCCCTATACCACACTAACTATTTTTATAATAGACCTATATTTGTTATGTTGTCTTATTTCCATGAAAAAGTAGATGCTGTCCTGGGCCTTGCAATCACTCATATTAATATTAAAAATTACAGATCTGTTCATTGTATGCCCTGAGCACACACCAGGGGATTCCCCAAAAACTTTACTTTTGATTTCTAATTACTTTTTAAAAAAATATATATTTTTATTGATTTCAGAGAGGAAGGGAGAGGGAGAGAGAGAGACAGAAATATCAATGATGAGAGAGAATCATTGATTGACTGCCTCCTGCATACTCCACACTGGGATCGATCCCTCAACTCCACCATATGCCCTGACGGAATCGAATCGTGAC
The DNA here is from genome assembly GCF_027574615.1 of Eptesicus fuscus. Taxonomy (NCBI): domain Eukaryota; kingdom Metazoa; phylum Chordata; class Mammalia; order Chiroptera; family Vespertilionidae; genus Eptesicus; species Eptesicus fuscus. Next base: position 70,196,099 of record NC_072475.1, read on the forward strand.
CTTCTGATTCATAGTGTGACCAACCACTGAGTCACACCCGCTGGATGATTTCTAATTACTTTTGATCTGTAGATTATATTTTGAAAAGTGAAGTATATTAAGCTTAGCCTTTCTCTGTAAACCTACCTGTTTATTCCCTAATTCAAAAATTTTGTATTGGAAAGAATTTGAGGATAAGACACATTATGTGGTTTTGATTGCTCACTTATTTCCCTTTGGTTGCACACCAGTCTACCTCTAGTTCAGTTTCCAGATGTAATGTCAAGAATATGAAATCCAGTGTGTCCAGGATGGTGCATTTAGTTTCCCCAGATGCAGTTGGCCTGAGGTATAACAACTCAGATGGGGCCATGATATGCCACGAGATTAATGAAGTTCATGCTCTTCAGCAGTGGAAGGCCTGCCGTCGAAGATGAGGACAATTTTGCCCCTGGAAGAGTCTAGATTGTTGTTGAAAGCATTATTACCTTTGGAAGATTTTCAGCTAGGTGATTTCTAAGGTCTCTTTCAACTTAAAGATTCTATAAGCCTGTAATTCTTGGAGTCTTAAATATTGTTTATATAATACAGACAAGTTAATGTATGGCTATGGTACTTGATCTTTACTGATCAGTAAAGATCAAGTACCATAGCTATATATAGGCAACAGACATTACTGATTTCTGTTGGCTTTGAATTCTTTAACTTTAGTATATAAATAGCTCTCAGATTTACATAGATGCTAAATTTCTGCATATGAGGGCAAAATGGACATAAAATGGTCATTTTTGAAAGCTCTTTAAAGGCAGGCAGAGCCAAACTATCTGTTGGAAGATCTTCATTTTTCATTAACACGGCTTTGCCATAGACCCGTGGTTGGCAAACAGCGGCTTGCGAGCCACATGCGGCTCTTTGGCCCCTTGACTGTGGCTCTTCCACAAAATACCATAGCCTGGGCGAGTCTATTTTGAAGAAGTGGCGTTAGAAGAAGTTTAAGTTTAAAAATTTGGCTCTCAAAAGAAATTTCAATCGTCGTACTGTTGATATTTGGCTCTGTTGATAATGAGTTTGCCGGCCACTGCAGACCAGTAATACTGAAATGAGCCAAATTCATGGAAGTGGAGTCACCTGCTTTCTCTGGAGCAGCATGGTCCTTTTTAAGGTTTTCAGGGACGCCACGTTTATGGCCTGCTCATGGAGACTCTGCAACACTGGTTTTCTGGGACAGTCTTTTAATGTCTTAGGGACGCTCCCCACCTCTCACTGAATTGTTCATGAAACCAATGAATTGGATGAATATAGGATGAAATTTAGTTATTTTTAACATTAAGCTTTTTAATGTAGGTACCTGGGAAGACTTCTACAAATACTTCAGATTCTTAAATTTATCCAGCTATTCATTTCATTTCCTCATTCCCAATGCATTTTCCCTCTAAACACACATTGAGGGAGTATGTACTTAAAATTTGTTTTTATTAGACAACTAGAGGCCCGATGCATGAAATTTGTGCAAGAGTAGGCCTTCCTTCCCCCGGCTGCCGACAACAGCGTCCCTCTGGCACCCAGGACCTGGGCAACCCCAGCTTCGTCCAGAAGGTCGTCCGGAAGGATGTCCAGAAGGATGCCCAGTCTAATTATCATATTACTAGAGGCCTGGTGCAAAAATTTGTGCACGGGGGTGTGTCCCTCAGCCCAGCCTGCACCTTCTCCAATCAGGGACCCCTCGAGGGATGTCAACTGCCCATTTAGGCCCGATCCCACTCACAATCCAGCACTGCTGGCTCCCAACCACTCGCCTGCCTGCCTGCCTGATTGCCCCTACCAGTGGTTCTCAAAACCTTTCTAATGCCGCGACCCTTTACAGTTCCTCATGTTGTGGTGACCCCCAACCATAAAATAATTTTTGTTGCTACTTCATAACTGTAATTTTGCTACTGTTATGAATCGTAATGTAAATATCCGTGTTTTCCGATGGTCTTAGGCGACCCTGCTAGCGGTTCTCAACCTGTGGATCGCGACATTAGAAAGGTTGAGAACCACTGCAACCACTTCTGCCTGCCAGCCTGATCGATGCCTAACTGCTCCCCTGCCAGTCCAATTGCCCCTAACTGCCCTCCCCTGCCAGCCTGGTTGCCCCTAACTGTCCTCCCCTGCAGGCGTGGTTGCCCCCAACTGCCCTCCCCTGCCAGTCTGGTCCTCCCAACTGCCTTCCCCTGCAGGCCTGCTCCCCCCAACTGCCCTCCCCTGCAGGCCTGATCACCCCCAACTGCCCTCCCTTGCAGGCCTGGTCCCTCACAACTGCCCCTCCCCTGTTGGCCTGATTGCCCACAACTGCCCTCCCCTGCTGGCCATATTGTGGTGGCCATCTTGTGTCCACATGGGAGCAGCCATCTTTGATCACATGGGGGCGGCCATCTTGTGTATTGGAGTTATGGTCAATTTGCATATTACTCTTTTATTAGATAGGATGCTTTTATTATTATCGATAATAACATATTGAGTACTTACTCCATCAATTTTCAACCTTTTTCATCTCATGGCACACATAAACTAATTACTAAAATTCTGCAACACACCAAAAATATATATTTTTTGCCAATCTGACAAAAAAAAGTATACTTTTGATTCATTTACACTGAAGGCTATTGTGTTAGCTGTTGTCATTTTTAAAAATTTGACAATCTAAGGGGAAAAGAGGTCAGTGCCCCTGGCTAAATAGCCAGGTGTTACATGTTTTAAAAATTCTTACAGCACACCAGTTAAAAATCACTGACTTATTCCAAACCAGCATTGTTCTAAGTTCTTTAGCTCTATTGACACCTTTAGTTCTCATGACAGCTTTTGAGATAGATACTATTATTATCATTCAGCTATCATTTTCTTACAGATAAGGAAATGAAATCACAGAAATCGAAGTAATTTGCCCAGTCTTACACACTAGGAGGGTTAATACTAGACCTTTTACCCAGGCAGATGTTGCTACATCATGAAGGTGTTCTGTCTTCAGTACATCAGCACTGCTGCTGTTGAGATAATGGAAGAGATTCAACAGACTCCAACAATATTTAAACTACATGTGACCTGTTGATAAAAATTTGCATTACTGTGTACATAAAGTTAGAATATACAAAAGCAATTATAGATCAAGCTATCATTTAAAATCCATTGCTATTAGCATAGCTTCTGGGGATTGTCAAACCTTTTCTGTAAAGGGCCTGATAGTAAATCTCTGGTTACACTCAGCCTCATTTGCATATACTTTATATATATATATATATATATATATATATATATATATATATATATATTACAATCCTTTACAATGGAAAAATTATTCTTAGGTCTTAGGTTATACCAAAAGCGAGCTGACTGGTCCAATTTGGCACATGGACCATCTATTACCTATACCTGGCATAAACTCATTGGAGCACATAGATTTAGACTCTCCCCATCTACCTGAGCCAATACCTCTCTTTATATGTCTTAAGATAATTTGGTTTCCGGAAATGATCTATAGGTTTTTACCTAACTCTTGCTGAAAATGTGATGCCTTTCTAAAAATGAAGGTACTGAGTCTGAGGTATAAGGCAAAATTTATAAAATGAGGTATATAGGGGTTTGAGCATTAGCAAACCAAATATCGTTCTGGAATTTTCTCTCCATGATGATTTAAGTCAACATTTAAAATCCTGTGTTCCAAGAAGCCTCTATAATAGATATACACAGTTTCAACTTCATTCAGAGAACATGTGTTCTACAGTGCTTTTCTCACCTATACTTTGCTCCCTTTGAGCTGGAGTTTATAGGTATATATGTTTTCCAGCTCCTTGATTGTTCTAGAGTGTCTTTGCTCTCACTAAAGCAGTGGTAATAAAGTAGAAAATATGATTGAATAGCTTGAAATGATAATATGTGTTTCTCAGCATTTCAGTTAAAGATGACTGGGGACTTGGAGAAGCAGTTAATTCAGTGTCAGTGATGATCTGGATGAGAGAGTTATGTGTATTAACCAGAAACTTTGAGAATGGAGCAGTTGCATAGACATTTTTCTTTATAAGAAAATTATCCTATTTTACATGTATAAGTGACCATTTGTGTGGGCAGAATTTTTAAATTATTTATTTATTTATTGAAATTAATACTTTATTTTTTATTATTAAATTTATTGGGGTGATATATATATATATATATATATATATATATATATAATATATATAAAATCCTAATATGCAAATAGACTGAATGGTGGAACAACTGAACAACTAGTTACTATGATGTGTGCTGACCACCAGGGGGCACATGTGGAATATGCTGGGTGTCGGCCATAGTGGGATGGTGGAGCAGGTGAGCAGGAGTGCCAGACCAAGGTGGGGCGCTGGTCACTGTCATCGGGGTGAGCCTCTGGTGGTTACTGAAAATTCTTTGCTCCCATGTGCCATGGTTCCTGCTGCCGGCACCAGCCCTGCTTGCACCCACTGCTGGTGCCTGGCGCTGGCCCCGATCTCTTGGCACCCTCAACGAGTGCGAGTGGTGGCTGCTGGCCCCAATCGCCCCTCAGGGCTTCTCCACCTCCCCCTGCTTTTGAGGGGCAATCAGGGCCAGCAGCTGCCTCTCGCCCCCCTGTTGGTGACAGCCCCGATCGCCCCTGAGGGCTTCTCCATCTACCCCTGCTCCTTAGGGGCTATTGAGGCAGCAGCCACTGCTCACACCCACTGACAGTGCTGGCTCCGCTTGCACTCGCTGCCGGCACTGGCCCCAATAACTCCACTCCGTCAGCGTGTGGGAGCAGCGGCAGTGGTGGGAGCAGGGCTGCGGGCAGAGAGGGGACCAGGGGCCACGGCAGAAGGGGCCAGGTGGAGGATGGGCTGAGACCCATCTCTGTGCCCACTGCAGCCTAGCAGCCCACAATTCCTTTCAAGGTGCACAAATTTGTGCACTGGGCCCCCTAGTTGGTTAATAAATTTGTATTCTTTTCAGGTTTGCAATTCTATGATATTGTGTGTTCATCACCCCAAGTCAAGTATTCTTCTGTCCCTATTTATTCCCCTTTTACCCTCTTCACACTCCCCCAAACCCCTTTTTCTCTGGTAATCACCACACTGTTGTCTGTGTCTAAGAGTTTTCCTCCCATTTTTCTCTTATTTTATTTATTTATTTATATTTTATTGTTTTATTTTATTATTTTATTTCCATCACTATTTATCCTCCCTACACCCTCTTCCGTCTCTATCCACCTCCCTCTCCCCCGAAATCACTGCACTGTTGCCTGCGTCCATGAGTTTTTTCTCTTATTTTTTTCTTTTTTGCTCAATCCCACCCCAGCACCCCTCCTCACCAGAGCTGTCTGCCTGCTCTCTGTCTATGAGTCTGTCTCTATTTTGCTTGTTAGTCCAGTTTGTTCATTAAATTCCACATGTGAGTGAAATCATATGGTACTTGTCTTTCTCTGACTGGCTTATATATTTTCACTTATATGTGGAATCTAATGAACAAAATAAACTAACAAACCAAATAGAAACAGACTCAGACACAGATAACAGACTGACAGTAATCAGAGGTGAGGGGGGTTGCAGGGCTGGGTTAAAAAGGTGAAAGGATTAAGGAAAAAAACAACCTCATTGACACAACAGTATGGTGATTACCAGAACGAAAGGGGGAGGAGGGGGGTAGAAGAGGATTTAAGGGGGATAAATGATGATGGAAGGAGACTTGACTTGGGGTGGTGAACACACAATACAATATACAGATGATGTGTTATAGACTTGTACAACAAAACCTATATAATTTATTAACTGATGTCACCCCAATGAATTCAATAAGAAAGCAAAATTTTCAAGTATTAAATGGTAAGGAGTTTCTTTTTTAGGCATTAAGTTTTCTTATTTATCAGCTGGATGCAACTTACTCTATAAGTTATTCTTAATAATTATGTATCTCTGGAGTATATAGTGTTCTTAACGGATATTTTTGTACTATACTTTAAAATGATAATCTGACTTGATTATTTTATTTTTTAATTTTCAGAAAGTATCTGTATATCACATCTTCTTTTAAAGGAGCATTTAAAAATGAAGTTAAAAAGGCAGAAGAAGCAGTAAAGATTGGTATATAACTATTTATGGCTTACCTTATTATTGTTCATTCATTCTACAAACATTAATTGTGCATATATTCTAAGATACATACTGCTCTAGGCATTGTAGGAATAGCCACAATTAATCAAATGTAGTTTCTTCCTCTAAGGAATTATATACACATTTTTTCCATCTCTGTTAAATTATTGTTATTTATTAGTTTAAGTATGATCCAAGTGTAACTGGATGGGCCTATTTTAGGAACCCTTGTTGTCACTGATGCTGAGCTAGATCGTTTCCGAGATTAGTGCTGCATCCACTTCAGGAAGGAAAGTTGTACACATCCGCTTCTCACAGTGAGGACAGAACCATCATTTCCCAGTGGTGCCTGAGGGAGGAGTAGCTTTACGTCCATATTTTATGGATTTTAGATAGTTTTCAGTCAGCCAATAGCCAGTTGTGACTTTTGAGTTTACATGTATGTGTTTTTGCCCTTTAAATTGCCATGTCTAAGAGGAAGAACGCTACCTACACTTAGTATGTGTAAGTGCTATGGAAGGAATGTAGGATTTTCTGAGATGATTATTTGTAATCTCCTCTTTTTGGTCATGTTTATATATATCTATGTAAGTATATAAAATGCTCACTGAAAATTGCTTGAAAGAATTTCATGGTGTAATTACCTTGCTTCTGCTTCTAGCTGAACTCGTATTGAAAGATGCTCGAATTAGGGCCAACCAGCCTGATGGAACTTCCTTGTCTTCTCCCACCCAGGTATGACACAAAGAGCAATCTTCTTAAATGGCAAACAGTGTCCTTTGCTTTTTCCTGTTCACAGTTGTCTCTTGTAATTTACTCCCTAAATTTTTTAAATGCAGACAAGCTCAGGTGACTAAGTTAATTTGAATACAGGTAAACAGAATAGACGAGTGCAGAGAAGCGAGACAAAACTCAGCAAGTGGGGGAGGGCTGAGACAGAGCAAAGATGAACAAAATGTGGGGTGAATTCAGAACAGTTGGGAAGAGAGTCACAACTTATTTCTTTAAAATGAAAAGAAAAGGAATAGGAGAAAATAATGAAAAGCAGACAAAAGCTAGCTTATCAAATCTTCTTGAAAATATCTTTTCAAATCATAGCTCCCTATGGACCTAAATAAAGGGGCAGAGCAGGGAGAAGACTAATATACAATCCTTCTTTCTAGAGTTGGGAATTATGTGCTGTAATTATGAATATTAATAACAATGCTTCCAACTCACACAGCTCTTTTCGTATGAGGTGTTCCACACAGTTCATAAACATCCTCTGTAATTCTTGCAGTATACCCATGAGTGAGATAGGTTATAAAGAACTATTGTTATTAATTATAATGCATGGCAACTAAGAGAAGAAGAATATTGCTGCAAGACATGAATTTAAGTTTTCCAACTTTTACCAAAAATATACAAAGCTTTCTAGCATAGTGAATCATTACATATTTGCTTGCATACAAAGGGATAAGTAGGTATCTGGAGGGGAGAAAAAGGTTTTACTTAATCTTTCCTTCATTCTCTTCCACGGACTCAGTGTATGATTTCTTTCCGAGATTTGCCCTAAAACATGTGAAGACCAGGGCTGTATCTGATGAAGAGTTCTCATGTCTAATGGTCATGATTGGGAATTAAATCGAAGAGTGGCACCTGGTCATTCCCCAAAGCTATCCATGGTTTCCCCAAAATTCTATTACTTTGCCCCCTCCCACTTATTTTTTTTTTAAATAAGGCTAGACCTATCTTGCTATCAACTTAAAAGTTTAATCTTTTGTTATTTTGTTTCTAAGAAATAAATTTCCTTGGTTTTATGTATTTGAGAAACAAGAGAAACAGACTTTCTAATGGGTGAGGACCTTGCTTTCTTGTTGCCTTAACCTGTTACCTCTCACTGCCTCTTTGTCCGGTGAGCTCAGCGCGGACAGGAAGAGCAGGGAAGTCTTTGACCAGCTCACTTTGTTGCTCTGATGCACACTGGTTCATTTAACGCAGAGAAGAGAGCAAAGCAGAATGACCTCTGCATTTGACCTCTAAAATTCCTCTTGGCAGTTGAGTGGTTGAATTTGAAGTAAAATGAAATACCAACCATTTACCTTTTTTTTTTTTTACTTTTAAGTCAGTGAAAATAGTGTTCAGTCAGCAGTATACCCATCAAATGAGATGTCCATTTTTCACATCAGGTGGATGGAGCGTGTTAAAAGTCTATTCTTATTTGTGAAATAATAATGCATTTTTTCCTGTCTGGTTAGAGGGAGTGTATTAGAGATAGGGTAGTGAATGAGCCAAATATATCAAATAAAAGAGAAGAAAGACAGAAGAGCCTGGTACTAAGGCACTCTGAGAGGGAGAAAGCCTAGGTGGGATATCCTAAAGGGAAAGTTGAGGGAGTATCGGGAACTTTATATGAAGGAAACATTTTCTTCATATAACTTTTTTCTTTTTTATTAAATTTATTTGGGTGACTGACATTGGTTAATAAAATTATATAGGTTTCAGGTCTGACAAAATTTTTTAATCATAATTTTTTTTCCTGAGAGAAGCCTTAGTGATTGATGGAGTGATTCAGCATTTTCTGTTCTCACAGATGAAAGCCAGAGCCTCAGTACGTTGAATGACTTTCCTGAGCTGTCAGGAAGTTTATGTGAAAAACCTCCGTGCTTACAGGGAGCAGTGGCCCTTTCTCTGAAAGGCAGAAAGGACATCGGAATTAGTGCAAGATGAGAACTGCGGGCTGGGATTTAGCTTGCCTTCTTAGCTATTAGAACTTAGTCATTTATCAAGTATTTATTGAGTATTTACTGTGGTAATATTGCATTAGGCAATGTGACCTATCACTGTTACCCTTGTGAAACATTTGTATAATAGGATAATAAATATCAGATCAGCTTTCGTTAATCTAATGGCATAATGTTCCCTCCTAACCAAATGTACCTCTCCAGGATGTATTACAGAAAGCTTTGGAAGATGTGGAAGCAAAGCATAAAATTCTTAAAGAGAAAAGGAGGTAAGACATATGATTTTCTGTTTGCCAGAATCCTTGGTGCTATATTAAAAACAAATTCTGATTTCTGAGTAAGGCAGATTTGGTGGTTTTTGTGACAAGTTCTCTTTCTCAACCTGTGACATCTTATGATATTAAGCATCAAAATCCCCCAACCAACATAATCAATCTAAAGTATTTATAAAGTATATATTTGCATGTACACATAGGTTTACATAATGTTAAAATTTCTGAATACAGAGTAAAAAATTAGTTCAGTGTCTGATCAGACGAAGAAGTGAACTGCCCAGGGGATCAGCTGACAACTTCATGTTCCCGGTGTCCTTTGCCATTTAAACCCTGGAGAGTTGGTCCCGTTTCTTCCCTCTGCTGGTACTGATGAACATTTATGATGGAAAAATCTTTCAAATAAATTATCACTTATATGTAGTTAAGATAAAAATTGCAAGCCTATAGTACAACACCATTATTGACATTTGTAAGGTTGACTCAGGTGTTTCACAAGTTAAACTGAAAATAATTGCTGTTATTCAAGTAAGGTCAGACTTTGAAAACTGCATTAACTCTGAGAAACAAGTTTTTAGGGAATTATTACTAGTTTTCAGCATTATTTTTTTGTGAACCATGAAGTGCTATACAACCATCATTTTCCCCAAACCTTAGATTTGAAATATTAATTATGCATTTATCAAAATAAATGTTAAGTGAATGTCAGAGAAATCTTCATTGAAAAGCAAAGGCCTCTTTAAAGTCTTCAGGAAGAAAAAGCTGTTTGATGGCTTGTTTGAAGTCACAATGATATGCAGGAAATGTAACCAACCTATATTTTATTAATAATAAAGCCAGTTGGTGTGAAATCTTTATAGCAAAATGCTTAAAAAAAAACTTTGAAGGCAATCAGTATGCCACTTAATATCACGGAGTGACTGTGTCATATCCTGTAACACCCTATTTTGGGGTTCCTTACATAGTATTCTTTTTTTGTCAAAGAATGGGGGTCTAATTATTGAGTAGATACTTTTGAGGAAAAGTTTGATCCATATATATTTAACCCTACATGTACATGCATTTAAAAACACATAATTATGAACCCATATTAATAACTTCCTCAGAAAGTCTGATGTACTCATACCATATCCCATGGAAGGACTGATAGAACTTTATTGTCATCCTTCAATGACAGATACATTTAATCAGTCCAGTAAGTATCTGATGTCAGTTGTAATAGCTGGTGGGCATGAATTTGAAAAGAAAAAGCTGTTTTTGTGGAATGAAAGGAACTACAGGATGAATTATATTTGCAGTCATTCTTGGGAAAAGAAAATAACATTTGCTAAGCACCTAATCTGTTCCAGGTTTATATTTAACATTATCTCGTTTAGTCTTCATGACATTCCATGTGGCTAGAGAGGTGTTTTCTTTCATTATTTAGATGAGACAGAAAGTTGAAGTGACGCATCATAGTTAGTACATGGTTGTTACAAAGACAGGCTTTTATTTTTATATTTGAAGCCAGGTCCATCTTTCTGGTTCTTACATCCAGGCACTTTTCATAGCTCCACACAGCCTCCTATTAGTCCAGTTGTTTCTACCACATTCTGCTTTGTCTCAATTTCCATCTTACCCTTTTAAATAGAAAAGTCATATAAACCACAGTATTGCAGGACAGAGTTAGAAAAACAGGAGCTCATAATCTGCCTACACTTGCTTTATTAACTTCCATTTACCCTTGATTTTGGAAAAAAGAAAGGTAAAGAATCTCTTGTGGCACATTCCGACCTATGTAGTATACTTGGAGGCTTGAGAACATGCTAGAAGTTAGAAATCACATCCAGTGTCAGAAATATCTGCATTTAAAAACAGTCAAATCATCAGTTTTCAGAAGTGCTGCAATTAGGTCAGTTAACATTTTACAACTATTTGGCATTTTCTAGTTCTTATAAATGAAAATTGGCAAACTTGTTTTTGAATCCAGGAATGCTTGTGTTTGCCTGGCATGGTTATTGGCCATTATATTTATGCAGAATACTTGGCTATGCAGGGATGCTCAGTGTACCCACTTGGTTTTGCAAAATACCTGGATATCTTATATGTAATTCCTTTGATAGTTGCCTTCTGAGTTTAATTATTCACATTTTTGTAAACTGTATATTTTTACTTAATAAAAATATTTTTAACTTTCCTAAATATAATGCTAGAGAATTAAAAACAGCAAGGACACTCTCTCTATTCTTTGGAGTGAACATAGAACACCGAAGCCACGCTGGGATGTTCATTTACAGTAATAACCGCTTGATCAAGATGCATGAGAAAGTGGGCCCACAGTTGAAACTGAAGTCCCTGTAAGTATGCTTTGTTTTCAGAAGCATAGGCAGGAGGAAGGAGGCTGCAGTGCGATTCTGTCTGCGGGGTTGGATGAGTGATTAAACATAATTGGAGCAGGTGTCATATCCTCTGTTCACCCTTCCTGTCATTGCACAGCCATTAATCTGCCTAATTTACACCAGTGGAGCTGTATGCCTACTCCAAGGAAGAAGCTCACTTTGGGAAATGTTTTCAGTGCATCTTCTGAGCAACTTGATGTTTTACCATTCTTTGCGCCATTTACTCAAATTAAGGTTTTAGTATTTTACCAAGTAAAAAGTAATGCAGGCACATTAAAGAAATTTTAGAAAAGGAAAATCCATAGTCTTACAAAGCAGCTCGCAGCCCCTTCATGTATCAGTTCTTGCCAACATGAGCATGTATTTTTAACACTGCAGCTTGTTTGAATTCTGGAGTAATACAGTCTGGTGCTTGCCCAATGGTCTGAAACTCCACAAGCTGTTTTCATGAATTATGTAAAGTCCTGAAAAGAGACCATAGGGAAGCACAGAGACAGACAAGACAACCGTGACCAGTAGAATGGCTCGGGGGAAATTTTTCATCTTGCTTCCTTACTCTCAAGGAATTAGCAATTCATTCATATGTTCACTTAAGCAGTTATAGTGCAGTATCATGTGGGCCAGGCATTGAACTAAGCTCTGCACACAAGATGGTGAAGACCTACTACCACTTGCTGAGGAACTGTGGTCCAGTGAAAGGATCAAGTGTATAAATATGTATTTTTAATATTGTATGGAAACAGCAAGAATGATCTTTTAAAACATAAATTAATTTACTGTCTTGCTTAAAACCCCAATGCATGCAGAATAGAGGTAGTTGCCATGGTCTTCCAGTGATCTGGTCTCTGCCTGGCCCTGTAACACCCTGCCCCACCCTCTCATTGCATTCCCCTCACACCACCCTACTTGCTGTTCCTCAGACATCCTAAGCTCACTCCTGCCTTAGGTACTTGGCACTTGTCATTTACGCTGCCTAGAGCCTTCTGTCTTTAGATCTTACTGCTGGTCCTAGCATGCCACTGAGGCACCAGCCCTAAAGTCTCCTCCTCAGGAAGGTCTTCCTGGACTGCCCAAGTAAAATTAGCCCCTGCCATCACTACCCCCTCACATATCTATCACTTATGTATATTTGTATTGATTTCAGAGAGGAAGGGAGAGGGAGAGAAGAGATAGAAACATCAGTGATTAGAGAGAATCATTGATCGGCTGCCTCCTACACGCCCCACACTGGTGATCGAGCCTGCAACCTGGGCATGTGTCCTTAACCAGAATCGAACCGGCGACCCTTCGGGTCTCAGGCCAACGCTCTATCCACTGAGCCAAACCAACTAGGGCTGTCTATCACATTTTACATATTACAGCATCTGCTTTATTTTCCTCAGCTCACTTATCACCATCTGAAGTGATTTTGTACATTGATGCCTTTACTAGCATTATGCCTTGTCACCCTTCAATAGCAGAGAAACTTCATAAACAGCGACATTTTCTGTTCTACTCTATTCCTAGTTCCCGGAATAGGGCCAGGTGCTCAGCTTGAATGAATGAATGAATGAATGAATGAATGAATGAATATAGGCTAGAGGCAAGCATCAGGTTTAAAAGACCATCTAGGCGGGGCAATAAACCAAATCAGTCAGGCTTCCCAGAAGAAATGATGTCCTAATTTAGACTTACACAATCAATAGTGAAGGAAAGGTTCAGTGGGAGGGGGAAGTGGTGAAAAACTTGATAGGAGAAGCCCCAAATTGGGAAAGCTTGATTTGTATGCCATTCCAAGGTTTTTGGGTAGGCCCTAAAGCGTTAGAGTCCAGATACTCTTTCCCCGAACAGGTTATGTCACTAAGTAGGATATCCTAGTTACATATATCATGAGCTGCTAAAAATGTGGTGGTGGTGGTGGTGGGGGGGGGTATTGAGTTTATTCATAAGACTAACAGGCAGATGCCTGTTATTCTCAGGAATTGTCCAGCCATTATGTTCCCTAGGTAGGATTTATTGAGCATCCTTTGGGCCTTTGCAATGATGAGAAATCCAACTTGACAGATGAAATGAGGATGAAGAAAGTTACTTGTGACCAATTATATTAGTTTCTTGCAGCAAAGCATTCTTAGTGGTGGTTATTGCTAAGAGACCTCCTCTTCCCCCAACCCTGAATCCCCATGTAAGGAGATAGGTTTGGCAAAGGATGCATATTAGTTCAGTAATTATGTACTAAAGACATTTTGTATTATGAGACCAAATATACCTGGGATCATCATAGATTTGTGTAGCAAAATACATTGTAAAATAACTTGTTAAACTTTGGCATGTTTCAGACCAAGTGAGCTAATTTATTTTTGAAAAAATTAATTTAAAAATACTGGGTATATTTGCTTTTTTTCTCCCTTAGCTAATTTTTTTCTAAAATATTCTCCCAAAATTTCTATATGTCTGTATTTCCCTAGGCTTGGTGCAGGCGTGATTGGGATTGTCAATATACCTTTGGAGATCATGGAACCATCTCATAACAAGCAGGAATTTCTCAATGTCCAAGAATATAATCATCTACTAAGAGTCATGGGACAGTTCTTGGTCCAGTACTGTAAGGACACCGGGATCAGTGAGTATCAGTCATAGTAAGAGGTACTTAAAGGGGATTAACTTGCGTGATTTCTTTAAGTAAGCTGAAATGATTGTACTGATTCAGGTAACCACTATCCCAAAGCCCTGAAAGAGAGCTCCTGCATTGAAAACATGAGGGAAATGAGAAGAGAGCCAGTCACAGAATCTTTCCCATGTATTATGCGAAAAATAAAGCAGCAGATTAAAAATTGTAATTGGAGGGCAATCAGAGAGCAGTATGAAGTGGCAGCTGATCGTGGAGGAAGGAGACAGAACTTTGCTCCAAATAGGCTGAGAGACCCCCAAAATGTGTCTCAGACTCTACTGTGTAAAAGCACACAGCCCACCTAGACCTGCGTGGTTCCTATAGCATTGTTATATGGTGCCATAGAATAATCATTGTGGGCCCTGGATAATTGTAGATATGTTAAACTTTGTTTTGTGTGTCTAAGAAGTCTTAAATATGTTAGTTCCAGAAAGATTTTGTTTAAAAATCACTAAAATAAATATACTTGGAAACTTAAAAAGATAAACTTCAGTTATCTGGAAAATTTGAATTATTCAGATCGCCTCACTCTCTAGAGATACATGAACAATAAGATAGTGTGCTGTGCATTAATTAAATCAACTTCCTGTAAGCTATGCAGACAGGGCTTCATTTATGGAAACAAATAGAAGGCTACTGTGTATTTGTTCAATGATTTGCATGAAGTATGTATAATTTATGCATATCAAAAATTATGTCTCTACCCTTGAGACAACTTAAAATCTTATTATTGCTCCACTTGAGGTTGATATTTTAGAATATTTTATTTTCTTTTATACCCACTCTGCTTGGTCCTAAAATTTTCTCATACCAGTGAAACAAAAAGTAATGCAGGAACTCAGGGTACGGGGGAGGCGGGGAATATAAGTGAGAATGAATTTGAGGGCACAGATTTCCTGCCAAAGCCGGATTTGCATGTGTTGGTCTAAAACCTGCACAGAGTGTGGTCTGTGGACCAGCATCACCTGATAACTTAATAGAAATGCAGAATCATAGGCCTGCCCTAGACCTACTAAGTTAAAATCTGTGTGTTAGCAAGATCTCAGGTGATCTGTATGCACATTAAAGCTTGAGAAGCACTGCTCTGAAAAGCACGCCATGTAATTGTTGTTTAGCATAGGCATACTTCTTTCACATATATTTTTTTCTCAGACATGTTTGAAGTTATACTAAACCTAAGGAATGACCACATTATTTGACAGGGTTTGCTGAAAACTATAGAAAGCATAAGGTGAAGGGATTAGCCAAAAAACGTGTGTGTGTGTGTGTGTGTGTGTGTGTGTGTGTGTGGTGTGTGTATATATACTAGAGGCCTGGTGCACGAAATTCGTGCATGGGGGAAGGGGTCCCTCAGCTCAGCCTGCACCCTCTCCAATATAGGAACCCTCGAGGGATGTCCGACTGCCCATTTAGGCCTGATCCCAGTAGGATCGGGCCTAAACGTGCAGTCAGATATTCCTCTCACAATCCAGGACTGCTGGCTCCCAACTGCTTGCATGCCTGCCTTCCTGATTGCCCCTAACCGTTTCTGCCTGCCAGCCTGATCACCGCCTAACCACTCCCCTGACAGCCTGATTGATGCCTAACTGCTCCCCTGCCAGCTTGGTCACCCCTAACTGCCCTCCCCTGCAGTCCTGGTCCCCCCCAACTTCCCTCCCCTGGAGGCCTGGTCCCCCGTAACTGCTCTCCCCTGCAGGCCTGGGTCCCCCCCAACTGCCCTTCCCTGAATGCCCGGTTGCCCCCAACTTCCCTCCTCTGCCAGCCTGGTCACCCCTAACTGCCCTCCCCTGCAGGCTTGATAACCCCCAACTGACCTCCCTTGCAGGCCTGGTCCCTCCCAACTGCCCTCCCCTGCTGGTCATCTTGTGGCGGCCATCTTGTGTCCACATGGTGGCAGCCATCTTTGACCACATGGAGGCAACCATCTTGTGTGTTGGAGTGATGGTCAATTTGCATATTACTCTTTTATTAGATAGGATATAATATATATATATGTATATGTGTGTGTATGTGTATGTATGTATGTATGTATATATGTGTATATGTGTATGTATGTATATATTTACATAGACACAGATAACAGTGTGGTTATAGTGAGAGGAAAAGGAGGGTGGGGTTGGTGGAAGTGGGCAAAGGGGTAGAAATGGGGAGGAGAAGAGACTGCCTGTGCAGATAATGTTTTGAGTTGTACACTTGAAACCTGTATGGTTTTGTGAACCAATGTCACCCCAATAAATAAAATTTTTAAATAAAAAAAAAAAAAGAATATACAGAGTGCAGTAAAAATCAAGCACCTACTTTCTGGTCTTTAAGTGCCAGCATGACATAGTACAGAAGGAAAATGTTAAGCATTTGAAAATTGTGTATATTTTCTCTGAAGCCTCTTTCTTGTTTTCCTCATCCTTAAACTAAGGAACTAAGTCTTCAGAAAGAGTTAGACATTAACATTTAAAGGTGACAGGGATTATTTCCATCCAGGTCATATTTACTCAGGACAGTCATGTCAGTCCTATGGGGAAGGAGCTTTCTCGAAGCCCCTTTGTCTGGTGTGTGTGTGCCCTCCCAACAATTGTACTCTCTACTCCAGGCTATCACTTGTCAGTCTTCTCCCCTCTTATCTACTCCTTAAGTAACTCCCTGTCTCTACCTTATCTACCTGACTTTTTCCAAAATCTTCTCAATGGATGTAATAAGATCCAAAAGAAATGTTATATTTGTATTTTAATTATTAGTTGTTAATAACATTATTTTCCTAATCTCATAATTGTCTATGAATTGATTTCGGCTCCAGGGTATTCTCACAAAAGATGTTCCTCTAGAAGGGAGGCAGAGTGAAGAAAGGACAGTGAGCATGTGCATTTGTTCACACTCTCATAACTTCATACCAAAAGTTCATTATCACTGAGTCAAGTAATCAAGGTCAGAATTGGTAGTCTCAGAACTGTGCTGAGGAGATTGACCTTCAAGATCTTTGCCTAATGGTTCCCACAGGAATAACCAAAGCGTCATGTAATGTTTGCCTAATACTCTGAAGGCCAGTATTATAGGACACACAATTTTAATGAAAAATAGGTTGGGTAGGGTTTTTGCCTTATAAATAAAAGATGCAATCTTTGTATTTGCTGTAAATCTGATCTGTTTCTATGGAAAATTGGGTCCTTGTAAAAAATGGAATGGACAGAAAGGGCAATGAGAGGTAATGACTTCGTGTCATTTATCCAATCTGCATTTCCTTTTGGCATAGCTGATGCTAAAGGTCTCAAATATTTTCCTCGTCTCTGAGTCTGACCTCACCTCACTGCCTGATTTTATGTTTTCTGAAGTTTTATGTACCCTTATAGTAAAACAGAAATATTAATGGTCAGCTTTTTGGAATATGGAGAGAAGAAAGGAAAGATAGAATCATCAGTTGAGATTTGAGTTTGAACAGAAGCAATTACATAGAAATTCATTACTAAACTTTTCCAAAATGGGTCAGAATATGGCTGATGCACTAAAATGAAATATATGATACAATAAGCATAAGCTTTCCCAGCAAAACTGAAATTATAGGGCCTCAGGTTGGCAAGGAGGCTAAAAATCATTCAATCCAGTCACCCCTACCTCATGCTTTATCCCATCTATGTCACCCACCTGCCCCAGGCAAGTGGCTGCAATTTTAACCCTCAGTGAGGGCCTCCCATGAAAGAAAAATTGCCACTTCTTTTTTTTAAAATATGTTTTATTGATTTTTTTTACAGAGAGGAAGGGAGAGGGACAGAGAGTTAGAAACATCGATGAGAGAGAAACATCGATCAGCTGCCTCCTGCACACCCCCTACTGGGTATGTGCCCGCAAGCAAGGTACATGCCCTTGACTGAAATCCAACCTGGGACCCTTGAGTCCACAGGGCGATGCTCTATCCACTGAGCCAAACCAGTTAGGGCAAAATTGCCACTTCTTGATGGAGCCTGAGAATGTCTACACAACTATACTAAGAAATATATTTTAGCACTGGCCGGTGTTTCTCAGTAGTTAGAGCATCAAAGGGCCACCGGTTTGATTCCTGGTCAAGAAGGCATGTACCTGGGTTGGGAGCACATACCTAGGTCAGGGTGCATGTGGAAGGCAACCAGTCAATGTGGCTCTCTCTCATTGATGTTTCTATCTCTCTCTGTCTCTCCCCATCCCTCCCTTCCACTCTCTTGGAAAAGTCAATGGTAAAAATATCCTCAGGTGAAGATTAACCAAAACAAAACATTTTCATATTCAAGTCAAATCTGTTTCTCATGTATTCTTTCATTCATTCACCTGTGCTAGGCACTGGGTGTTATAGGACTAACAAATCAGACCTGGTCCACCTTTCTGGGAATTTACAATCCCACAGAGCTAATATGATTTGACAATTAGAAATAGGATTGGTGTGCAACAGAGAGAATGAGTGCTGAGGAAGTCAGTGATTGGCTCATAATCGCTGAAGAAGTGACATTTCCTAAAGTTAGCCAGGCCAACTTAATTCTCCTTCTTGGGATCATGAATGATTGGCCTAAAGCCTTTTTACATGACAGCCCTCCACATATTTAAAGACAAGCTTTCTATCTCTCTCCAGCCTTGTTTTATTCTAATATTTCTAATTTTATTGCTCTTCTTCATTTAACATGGCATTTGACATATTCACCATTTTAACGTTATACTTTATAAAGTGTATCACCTAGAAACAAAAATTTCAGATGAAACCTGAAAAACATTGAATAAAATGGGATGATCATCTCTTTTTTATAAGAAGTTGTAATTCTGTTGATACCGCCTAATGTAGTAACTCAATCAATACATTATTGACCCTCAGCATCTTTATTAAACAATTTAAATTCTTTTTTTTTTTTTTTACTAAATTGGTTGGGGTGACATTGATCAACATGAACATATAGGTTTCAGGTGTGGGTTTCTATGTTACAAGATCTGTATATTGCACTGTGTGTCCACCACCCAAAATCAAATCTTCTCCTGTCATCTTATATTAGGACCCACTTCTTCCCACCCACCCCCAATTTAAATTCTTAACAAAATTTGTAATGTGTATTCTTCTGAGCCATACTTATATGTTTCCATTAATGCTTTTGGACCCTAGTGTAGAATCATACATTTATATTCTTACTAAGTTTTATCACCTTATTGGGCCCGTCCTTTCAGGTCGTCAGGACCTTTTGAGGAATTAATGTTGACGTCTAACTAACACGCTAGTTTTCCAGCAGTGTTAAATTTGGCCACTATTTTCTCTATGATTTCATTTAAATCCAGCAAGCACTTAGCTTTCCATTGATGAATTCCACTGAGGTGGAAATGGGACACTCGGTGAGGACAGTTAACCAGTTACAAAATTTTCCTAATTATGCTGTCACCTAACTCATCAATTTCTCAGTTTGTGTATAATTTTATACACGTGAAATATAATATTAGCTAGATGAATAGTTTCTTTAAAAATAGATAATACTTTATGTTTTAGCTTGGGTTGCTATAATAAAATACTATAAACTAGTGGTTTATGAACAACATAAATTTATTTCTCATAGTTCTGGAGGCTGGAAGTCCAAGATCAGGGTGCAACCACGGTTGGGTCCTGCTGAGACTCTCCTTTGGTTTACAGATGGCTGATACATTGTTGTATCCTTCTATTGTGGAAAGAGTGAGCTAGCTCTCTGGCCTCCTTATAAGGTACCAATCCCATTCATGAGGGCTTCACCCTCTTGACTAAATTACCTCTCAAAGGCCCCACTTTCAAATACCATCACATTGAAAACTAGGTTTTAACATAAATTTGTGGGTCATAAACTCTAGTAGCTAGATATAGCTAGCTGCTCACAACAAAATTTAGTTTACCTTATGATTGTACTTTAGCATCTGAGATCTTAGAAAGCCACTACAAAAATATTGAAATACAACATTTCTGCTAGGGATATACACTAAAGGAGAAGGCCTATGTAAAATATTAAAAGGTGAGAGAGACTGTGAGACAAGTTTACATGAAGATATAGGCCAAAAAACAATTCGTATTTATTATGTATTTTATATATTCTACTTTATTTTTAAAATATTGTATATTTAATATATTTTGTTTTATTTTTAAATATTTCATTATGGTGTTATGGGCTAAATTGTGTCTTTCCTGAATTTATATGTTTTAAATTCATATAAATTGGAGATAGGACCTTAAAAGAGGTAATCAAGTTTACATGAGACCATTAGAGTGGGCCCAATGCAACTTGACTGGTGTTCTTTTTTTTTATTTCTTTTTTTATTTTATTGATTTTTTACAGAGAGGAAGAGAGAGGGATAGAGAGTTAGAAACATTGATGAGAGAGAAACATCGATCAGCTGCCTCTTGCACACCCCCCATTGGGGATGTGCTCACAACCAAGGTACATGCCCTTGACCGGAATCGAACCCGGGACCCTTGAGTCCGCAGGCCGATGCTCTATCCACTGAGCCAAACCGGTGACTGGTTCGACTTGACTGGTGTTCTTATAAGAGGAAATTTGGAGACAAAAAGAGACACCAGCAGTGGGTGTACACAGAGAAGAGGCCATGTGAGCAAAAAGGTGGCCACCTACAAGCCAAGGAGAGAGGCCTCACAAGAAAGCAAACCTGCAGACACCTTGATCTTAGACTTCCAATCTTCAGAACTGTGAATAATTAAATTTCTGTTGTTTAAGCCACCCAGTCTGTGGTAATTTGTTATGCAGCCCTAGCAAACTCACATATGTGGGAAACTGCAAGATTAGACAGAATTAAAGAGAACATTATAATGAAACCTGTAAAATCATCTTTCAATCGCAACAATTATCAAGCCCTGAGCACTTGTTTTCATCCATATTCCCAACCTGTTCCCCCACAACTGGATTATTAAGAAAATTCCAGACACTATATAACTATACCTATATGAATTTTAGCATGTATTTCTAGAAGAAAAAACACTTTAAAAACATAACCATGGTATAAATATTACACCTAAAAATTAATACTTCCTTAATGTCATAAATATCCAGTTTATTGTTTACATTTCTCGTTATTTGTTGTCATAATATAATTTATAGCCAGTCTTACCCATCCCCATATTTCCCTTTCTTTTTTTTTTTTTTTTTTTTTGTTTTTCCTTGTAATTTATTTGTAGGAAAAACTGGGTTGGTTGACTTGTAGTTTTTACAGTCTAAATTTTACTCAGTGCATTATGGGTTGTAGTTTAACAGATTCTTCCATTCTATTTATTTTTTGTACATTTGTAGAATACAGCAGCTTGATCAAATTCAGATGTGTGTGTGTGTTTGTTGTTGATGTTAATTCTCACCCAAGGATATTTTTTCCATTGATTTTTAGAGAGAGTGGAAAGAAGAGAGGGAGCAGGGAGAGAGAGTGAGGGAGAGAGAAACATTGATGTGAGAGAGACCCATTGATAGGTTGCCTCCTACATGCCTCCACAGGGGTCCTTTGGTGTTCAGGCTGATGTTCTAACCATTGAGAACACTAACCAGGGCTGTTTTTTTTTTTTTTTTTTTAAGATGCTTCATAGGTAGTATCACGTTTTTCCATGGGGAGGCATATATTGTTTGATTGTCTCTCTTATAAATATATGAACAGTTAATGATGAATACTCAGATCCTTTAAGAGTTCTATAACCTTATATTCTGTTTCTATCTTATTTCATCATTTGTTAACTCTAATATTTCTATAAAGAAAAACTTACTTTCATCTCCCATTTGGTTATCCACATCCACCGGTGATTTTACTATTTGACAGAAGCAACAGTAGAACTCTATATGCTCAACAATTTGCATTGGATAAAAGCTTTCTGTGAGAGGAATTGGAGATAAAAACAAAATATTAAAAACGATGAAGATATTTTGCCTAACTGATTTATATGGCATAACTATGTACTGTGTTTAATATTGTTACTTATGCCACCTCCCTGCAAACAGCAGGATGGTTCAGGAGTTCACTGGAGTGACTTCTCTTTTAAAAACTCACAGTCTTAGATTTTATCCATTTACAGTGCTATCACCTAGTAATTGAAATTAGCACTATTGATAGAACTTAAGCTTTCTTTTCTTTCTGACTGCACTTGTATTATTACCATGATAATGACATTTTTATATCTACAATGAAGTTTCTTGCTAAAATACCTCAGAGGACCTCACTCATTTATATTGCAAATAAAATACTAAAAATCCTAGTGCACTTCTTTTGTCTTGAATTAAATACACTTTTATTCTTTTTTTTAAATTTCTTTATTGATTAAGGTATTACATATGTGTCCTTATCCCCACATTACCCTCCCATTCCCCCCCACTCATGCCCTCACTCCCCTGTTGTCTGTGTCCATTGGTTAGGCTTATATGCATGCATACAAGTCCTTTGGTTGATCTATCCCACTTACCCCCACCCTCCCCTACCTTCCTGTTAAGGTTTGACAGTCTGATCAATGTTTCTCTGTCTCTGGATCTGTTTTTGTTCATCAGTTTCTGTTGTTCATTATATTCCATAAATGAGTGAGATCATGTGATATTTATCTTTCTCTGATTGGCTTATTTCACTTAGCATAATGCTCTCTAGTTCTATCCATGCAGTTGCAAATGGTAAGAACTCCTTCTTTTTTACAGCAGCATAGTATTCCATTGTGTAGATGTACCACAGTTTTTTGATCCACTCATCTGCTGATGGACACTTAGGCTGTTTCCAAATCTTAGCTATGGTGAATTGTGCTGCTATGAACATAAGTGTGCATATGTCCTTTCTAATTAGTGTTTCTAGTTTCTTGGGATATATTCCTAGAAGTGGGATCACTGGGTCAAATGGGAGTTCCATTTTTAGTTTTTTGAGGAAACTCCATACTGTTCTCCAAAGTGGCTGCACCAGTCTCCATTCCCACCAGCAGTGCACAAGGGTTCCTTTTTCTCTGAATCCTCACCAGCACTTGTCATTTGTTGACTTGTTGATGATAGCCATTCTGACAGGTGTGAGATGGTACTGCATTGTCATTTTGATTTGCATCTCTCGGATGATTAGTGACTTTGAGCATGTTTTCATATGTCTCTTGGCCTTCCTTCTGTCTTCTTTTGAAAAGTATCTAGTATTTAGGTCCTTTGCCCATTTTTTGATTGGGTTATTTATCTTCCTTTTGTTAAGTTGTATGTGTTCCCTATAAATGTTGGATATTAAACCCTTATTGGTGATAACATTGGCAAATATGTTTTCCCATGCAGTGGGCTTTCTTGTTGTTTTGTTGATGGTTTCCTTTGCTGTGCAAAAGCTTTTTATTCTGATGTAGTCCCATTTGTTTATTTTCTCTTTAGTTTCCATTGCCCTAGGAGCAGTATCAGTGAAGAAATTGCTTCGGCATATGTCTGAGATTTTGCTGCCTATGGATTCCTCTAGTATTTTTATGGTTTCCCGTCTTATGTTTAAGTCCTTTGTCCATTTTGAGTTTATTTTTGTGTATGGTGTAAGTTGGTGGTCTAGTTTCATTTTTTGCATGTATCTGTCAATTTTCCCAACACCATTTATGGAAGAGACTGTTCATGCCTCCTTTGTCAAATATTAATTGAGCATAGTTTACCAAACATTCAAGGAAGAACTAAAACCTATCCTCCTCAGACTATTCCAAAAAATTCAAGAGGAAGAAACACTTCCAAGCTCATTCTATGAATCCAGCATCACCCTAATACCAAAACCAGATAAAGACAACACAATGAAAGAGAATTACAGGCCATTATCCCTCATGAACATAGATGCCAAAATCTTCAACAAAATTCTAGCAAATCGGATCCAGCAGTACATCAAAAAGATCATGAAATATACCATGACCAAGTAGGATTTATCCCAGGGATGCAAGAATGGTACAATATCCGCAAATCAATAAACGTGATACATCACATAAACAAATTGAGAGATAAAAATCACATAGTCAAATCAATTGATGCAGAAAAAGCATTTGACAAAATCCAACACCCTTTTTTGATAAAAACTCTCAGCAAGGTGGGAATAGAAGGATCATACATCAACATAATAAAAGCCATATATGACAAACCCACAGCCAACATCATACTCAATGGGCAAAAACTAAAACCATTTCCCTTAAGAACAGGAACAATACAGGGATGCCCACTCTTACCACTCCTGTTTGACATAGTACTGGAAATACTAGCCATTGCGATCAGACAAGAAGAAGAAATAAAAGGCATCCAAATTGGAAAAGAAGAAGTAAAACTGTCCTTATTCTCAGATGACATGATACTGTACATAGAAAACCCTAAAACCTCCATCAAAAAATTATTAGACTTAATAAATGAATTCGGCAATGTAGTAGGATACAAAATTAATGCCAAGAAATCTTTGGCATATCTATACACCAATAATGAACTTACAGAAAGAGAGACTAAAAAGCAATCCCATTTACCATTGCACCAAAAAAAATTAAGATACCTAGGAATATACTTAACTAAGGAGGTAAAAGACCTATACACAGAAAACTACAGGACGCTGAAAAAAGAGATAGAGGAAGACATAAACAGATGGAAGAACATACCGTGTTCATGTATTGGTAGAATCAACATCATCAAAATGTCCATACTACCCAAAGCAATCTATAGATTCAATACACTCCCCATTAAAATACCAATGGCATATTTCACAGACCTAGAAGGAACTTTCCAAAAATTCATTTGGAATAAGAAAAGACCCCGGATAGCTGCAGCAATCGTGAGAAAGAAGAACAAAGTAGGTGGGATCTCAATACCAGATATCAAGCTGTATTACAAAGCCACTGTTCTCAAAACAGCCTGGAACTGGCACAAGAACAGACATATAGATCAATGGAATAGAATAGAGAATACACTTTTATTCTTGGTTTGACTTTTCCCTGCCATATGAGAAGCAAGACCTCAGAAATCTCTCTTAGTCTGCTTATGTCTACCTTAAGCAAAAAAGACTGAATTTAAAACAGTGCAATAAAGATTAAATATAAGTTGTATTAACAATAGCAACAAAATCTTTGATTCTTAAGAACATTGAGTCAGTCAGTGGGCTATGTATATGTATATGTATGTGTCTGAGTAAATTTAGGAGAGTCCTGGTAGATAGAGAAACTGTGCTAACCCAGGAATTGGGGAGACATAGGTAGTTGATGAGGTGATTGCCCACAATAACACAGAACAGTCTGTGAATATGCTTTAGATTAGATTATCTAATTTTGATTTCCACATTGTAGACAGAATTAGGAAAACTGGAGTGTATCCAAAGGACAACAGTGACAATGACTAAATAAAATTACAGCCTAAAAAGAGAAAGTAAGTTATTTCTTCCTGAGGGGAGACTCAGAAGAGGCCTCTTTCCTTTTTTTTTTTTAATTATTAAATATTTTTATTGATTTTTAATTTTTGTTAATCCTCACCTGAGGATATTTTTCCATTGATTTTTACAGAGAGTAGAGGGGAGGGGGTGAGGCAGAGTGAGAGAAACATCTATGTGAGAGAGGGACCTGGGCCAGGGATCAGGCCTGCAACTGAGGTATGTGCCCTTAATCTAGATACATGCCCTTGACTGGAATCCAACCCAGGACCCTTCAGTCCAAGGCTAATGCTCTATCCACTGAGACAAACTGACTAGGGCCAAATATTTTTATTGATTTTTAGAGAGAGAAGAAGGGAGAGAGAAACATCGATATGAGAGGGAAATACTGACCAGCCGACTCCTACATACCCTCTATTGGGGATCGAGCCCTGCAACCTGGGCATGTGCCCTGACCAGGAACTGAACCGGCAACCTTTTGGTGCATAGAACGATGCCCAACTAACTGAGCCACACCAGCTAGGGCTCCTTAGTTTTGTTTTTGAAGGTTTGTCATCATGAGGCCTCTGACCCTCTCCCTTCTAGTCTTCAGTGCACAGAAGAATGTGGTTCTGGGAGTCAGGAAGCCCTAGGGGACCTAGAGTATGACTAGAAGTTCTTGAATCCTGGTCTACCAGTTCTTGTCTAAAATGGCATTATGCCTTATACATAAATATGCTACCATTTTTCAAACATGTACAGATGTAGTTGTGGGTAGTAAAATGCAAAATCTCATAAGCACGTTATTAAATTCATAGCTTACTTTTTTGTCATCATGCATTTTCTCAAGTCAGGGATGGTGGTTCTGAAATTATTTTGCAGCTTAAGGAGATCCGCATGGGAAACCACTGATATGGAATGAGAAAATGATGCTACATTGCCAGGTAAAGTAATGAAGTTGCTGCCTAGAGCAAGTTGGAGCAACTCAGCAGATTCCTGGAGTTTTGCTGTGGAGCATACTGTGCTCACAGTAGAGTGGAGAAGTGAAGACGTTCTGACTGCAGCTGCCACTTACTTCTGCCATTGACTGTACCCCTAAGTGAGACTGGCCCACTCCACTCTGCCACAAGCTGGAGCCAAGAGAAGGCATGGGGCCATAAGCACCTTCACCACTGAAGACATTTTGCCTTGCTTTCCTTCAATTCAAATAGAGCCCTTTGGGAAGTGATTGTCTAGGTCCTCTCTCATCTCACATGCACCGTAGACTCTGAGCCGACATGACAGCGATTGGCCTCTTGATCCTACAGGCATCACAGCCAACTGATCAGAATGGGCATATCACTTGGAACCAGTTTGCCATTCCTATCCCAGAAATTCTATTGAGAATATAGATGACAAATGATCACACCATGGATCAGCTTAGGAAGGGTGGAATGGCTGGTTTATCTAAAAATGAGAGAGTAGTCTTCCTTTCTTGACCCCTAGCCATCTTGGCAGCTGCTCCTGTTTGGGGGCCATCCTGCACCTAAGGATGTGAAGGTGAAAATGAAGGTGAAAAAGTTGCTGAGTTGATCAACTCTAGGCTCCAACTTGTTACGAAAACCGGATAGTACATGCCGGGGGTACAAGGAGACTCTGAAGATGATCAGACAAGGCAAAGCAAAACTGGTCATCCTTACCAACAACTGTCCAGCCTTGAGGAAATTTGAAATAGAGTGCTATGCCATGTTGGCCAAGCCTGGTGTCCGTCTCTACAGTGGCAATGATATTGAATTGGAAAAGACTACAGAGTATGCTCACCAACTGTCATTGACCCAGGTGATTCTGGTATCATTAGAAGCATGCCAAAACAGACTGGTGAAAAGTAAATCATGCAACATTTTTCTTTAATAAAACTGACCAGAGCTTGGTTTAAAAAAAAAAGAGAGAGTAGTAACAGGATGATATTCAACACAGGAGGAGACCTGATTTATAGTCCCTTGAGAGTGGTATGCAATTTCTATCTCAGGAGATCTTTAAAAATAGAAGATAATAATTTGTTTAGAGGCAGAACTACCTGAAGGCAGGAACCTGATTTAAATACCTTCTCTAGTTTATCATTTTCCTGGTGCTTTGATTTCATAAACTATTTGGGATTTCTTATTTTTATTTAAACCATCAGAGCTTTGCTTTAGCAGTTTATTACTGAATTTTATTACTTCTCCTTTTGGGTAATTGCTTTCTTGGATGTCATTGTGCATTCTATGAACAGATATGAAGCTGACATCTCAGAAGGTGTTACATTTCTCCTGTTTTTCAGAGGCAAAATCTGTGTAAACTGCTCTTTTAGTTACTGGTTTTGACAAATTTTCAGTAAGTTATTGCAGCATTTTATATTATATTTTCCTGGTTTTAAGAGGCTCCTAAAAAATTAATCAGATGAAATTAAACAGAAGTCTTCTGAATTAAATACTCCATATATAGTTAGCAGTAAATTAAATTTTCAGTTTTCTCAGATACTTATTCTAGGAATTAGGACTTTAATTCTGTGTACCTTAATCCCTGATTATTCCATTAATTTAACAAGCTTGTTTATCTCAACGAAAGTCTCGAGATATGTATTCTTTTATAATTTTAAATATTACTTGTGTGTTTGTAGCATTTTTTTTTTTACAGATTTTTAAATCAGAATACCTTGAGGATGTTGAAATAATATAGTTTTGGAATTAATAAATTTTGGATTATCTACATAACTTAATAGTGGGTGTAAATATTTAAGATATATTTTTAAAAATCACGTTTTGAAATTTCACTTTTTTGCTCTTAATGGACTTCCAGATGAAAGGTGTTACTATACAGGACAACCCCCTGAGTCAGTGGGAGAGGGCTGTCCCCAACCTCGATCCTTGTCTTCTCATATAAATGAATTTATACAAGACCCTGACTGCATTGTGAAAAGCCAATTTATTAAAGCATGCACCTTTATTGAAAAAAGCAAAGCAAGCAAATCTGTACATCTGCCTTATGAACACAGACAGGCTCTAGCTAATCAATGAGCACATTGGGAGTGGGTCCAAGGCATTATATACCCTCCTATATATAGGTCTCAAAATTCCTCTGCCAAATACTTTGATACAAATTAATTCTCAAGGTCCTCTTTTTTTACTTCATTGTGGCATTTCCAGAAATCATGAGAAGCACCTGACAACTATATTTTGCCAAGCCTTGAGACTGCTGGCTTTTCTGTGGGTAAAATTGCCCTTGTTTCCCTTCCCCCTACCCCCCTTTCTATATTCTCTCATTAGGGAGGTTTTTTAACCATTTGTTCTGTGTACTTGGCTGGGGAAGATAATGGTTTGTTAGTTACAAGCTGGTTGCAAATTACTCACACTATTGGCCCTTGTTTTACCTTTCCTGTCTCAGTTTCCCTATTCCTCCTGCCCTGGAATTTTGTATCAGCTATACATATTTTAATACTTGTATCTTTTAACTTTTACATTAGAGTTAAGCGATTTATACACCACCATTATAATATTAGAATATTTTGATTTTGACTATATACTTAACCTTTATCAGTGAGTTTCATATATTTAGGTCTTCGGGTTACTAATTATTGTCCTTTCATTTCAGTTTGGAGAACTCTCTTTAACATTTCTTGTAAGGCAGATCTAGTGAACTCCCTGAGCTCTTGTTTGTTTGGGAAATTCTTTATTTCTCCATTTTCTGAAGGAGAGCTTTTTCAGATTAAGTATGCTGGGTTGGCGTGTTTTTCTCTTTCAGCCCCTTGATTATATCATCCAACTCTCTCCTGATGTGCAAGTTTCTGGAAAAAAATAAAATAAATCTGTTTATAGTCTAATGAGTTCCCTTGTATGGGAGGAACTTATTTTCTCAAGGAGGATTTTTTTTTTCTACATTCTGAGTAACACGTGAAAGTAGAAACTGACATGATATGTTTTCTCCCACTGCCTTCCCTCTGGACATCTGGCTTATCTGCTTGCTGAAGCATCTACCTAGTCTTCAGGGTCCACTCCATGGAAATTGGTTTTAATAACATCATAAGTTGTACATGTTGGACTAGCTTCTATCTGAAGAGAAAAAGCCAAGGTTTCATTGGCAATTAGAAAAACCCATTTCTGATTTTGAGTTTAAAAACTTTCTTTGCCCTGGTTGTTGCCTTGAATAGCATATCTTCCATCAGTTCTGGTCAGTAGGTGTTTGGTATAGTGAATGTTCTATTTGTGCCTTTGATAGCCTGCAATTCTTTTTTTTTTTTTTAAATATATTTTTATTGATTTCAGAGAGGAAGGGAGAGGAGAGAGAGATAGAAACATCAATGATGAGAGAGAATCATTGATCCGTACACCCCGCACAGGGGATTGAGCCCACACCCCGGGTATGTGCCCTGACCGGGAATCGAACCGTGACCTCCTGATTCATAGGTCGATGCTCAACCATTGAGCCACGCCGGTCTGGCTAGCCTGCAATTCTTTAGTATTATTTAATCCTGTAAGTAAACATTAAGCTCTGTGTGTCAGCTACTGAAAACAAGATCCTGAACTTCACCACTGTCTTCAAGGATTTCACTATCCAAAGGGGGAAATAGGCACAAAGCAAACTGAAATGAGATGGGTGTTAGTGCTGTAAGAGTGGTGTGATCACAGAGAAGGTATCACTCTACCCTCGAGGAGTGTGTGTTTATGTTTCTAACATCCTAGTAGTTTTATCACTCTTAAATGTTTGTGTCAGGGTTCACAGTTGATATGCGTTTTCAAATGTAGCTGTGTTGTGTTAACTGTGTTTAGTTAATGTTTTCAGGGAAAGATAGTATTTCACCTTCGTTTTATCCCACAGAACACATTAATGAGGTATTTTGTCAAGACTAGCAGCAGTAGTTTTTGAGGGTTTCTTAGGTACCGGATGCTGAGCTGTGTGCTAAGGGCATGCAACGTTTTAAAGCACAGCTCCTCCTTTGAAAGGCACAGTCTTCTGCAGGAAGTAACATTTAGAGAGAAGATAAATGCAACTCAAAAGCAACTTAAATGTCTGCAGGGTTCTATAGTTTTAAATGTGCCTTCACACTTATTCTTTTTGATAAGCCTGTTGGGCAGGTTATTGGAAATACTTTATGATTAAGAAATTTTAGTGGCTTTCCACAATTATACCCGTAATGTGTGCCAGAGACAGCACTGGAAGCCACCTTACTTTAAACTACAACTCCTCTCACCTTAACTGAGTAGATCTTGTGGAAATCAGAGGAAAAGTCTTCACGAGCCCAGTCCAGACACCAAAAACTATATCAGGATTTGGCGTGCAGCACAGAAATGGAGTCAGGGCTGGGCCAAGACCAAATGCTGAGCAAAGAGCAAAAATATGAAAGTCTTAATTGAGAAAAACCCAAGAAGCAGAATCTAAAGGGATAAATGAGTAGAGAGATGTTAGGGATTTTGTGCAGAGACAATGGGAACCTGGGAATTTGTGAGGGCAGCTTTCAGCCCGGCCCAGTTGTAAAGTCTCTTTTGAAGGATCTGGTCTTCCAGGCACAAAACATTCTGAATCTAAATTTTAACAGGATTAGTAAGGTGTAAGGATGCTTACTTGTATTTTGCATGAATTACACAGTCATGTGATATATGGCCAGTCCTATTTCATGCATTTTAATTCAAAGGTTTATATTTTAGAGCCTCATTTTGAACTTTGAAATTGATGAAGTGTTCTATATCTGTCACATGTCAAGTGCTCAGTAGTCACATGTGGTTAGTGGTCAGATTGGACAGAATGGTACACAAAAATTCTTTTTAAAAAGTGTATTTTTAAAGTAATAAGTGCACATATAAAAGTATTGAGTGTTTAGAAAGTAAAAAATGGAAAGTAAAAGTATCTTCCCCTGTCTTCCTCTCAATCTCTCTCTCTCTCTCTCCAGTGGTTTTCCTTATTAAAACATCTTGTTTCCTTTCAGGAAAAGAAATATCCACCAAAGTTTTATATGTATACTAGAGGCCCAGTGCATGAAATACGTGCATGGGTAGGGTCCCTAGCAGCTGCCGGCTGCCGGCTGGGGCCTTCCTTCATTCCACACCACCCCCTGGTGGTCAGCGCATGTCTGACTCCCGATAGTTCGAACTCCCGCCCATGGGGACAATTTGTATATTAGTCTTTTATTATATAAGATGCTTTTTATAAATCACAATAATTGACTATACTAGGTAGGCTGTTTTACATTTTTTAAATAAAATTAAAACTCTGTCTCTGATGTCTTGATGAAGTAATACATTTAGCTTTAACTCCCTGTTTTAAAGGTTTCCTTGTTTGGAAATGGAATTTACTCATTCTGTATTCTAGTCTTTCATGATGTTCCCTCCCCCCCCCCTTTTTTTCTGTTCAAATAGTGCTCTAATATGTACATGGCCATTGTTGTGTATGTTTGTAGGGAAGATTCCTATCAGTGCAATTGCTGGATGGTCCTTCATGACAAGTGCTGTTTCTAAGCAAGGAAGGAGTAGAGAATCTGGCGTGAGGTTAAAGCATAAACAATAAAGATTGGTAGAAAAGGGAGGCAGAGACAAAATAAAGATAAACTCTGGCTGTGAGACAAGATCATAAATATCTGTATAAATAGTCTTAAGGGTTGCCTTTAAGTTTATTCAGTGCCATCCCTCCTGGGAGTACTTAAGAAAAAAGTTTTAAATGTCAATGTATTTCATTGCAAATATATATATATATATAGAGATATAGATATAGATATAGATATAGATATAGATAGATATAGATAGATATAGATATATATCTATATCTATCTCTCTATATATATGTACATATATACATATATATTTATGTGTATATATATGTATATACTGCTATTGTGTTTGGTTTTATTATAAAGTTATTGCATATTATATACAGGTTGGAAAATGTAAGAAAGTATAAAGCAGAAAACAAATTTCACCCATACTCAGAGAAAACCAACAATAATACTTTAACATCTTATTTCTGTGTATTGGTTTTTACATAGCTGAGATCATATTGTACATACATGTGTTTACATCTAAACTTTTCTTTGCTTATCATCTAATCTTGTTGATTATCTTTTATTACTCTTTTGCTGTTTTGTTTTGTTTTTAGGTAATAGAAACCTAACATTGTTTTGGAATGAATTTGGATACCAGAATAACAAAGACACAGAGAGGTCTTTAGAGTCTATTCAGCATCAAAGAAGACAAGCCATGGCCATCCCATTCATCATTCAGTGTGGTGAGTGTTGAATTCCATTCAAATTAGCAATCATTTAGTGAGTTTTTAAATATGCAAGTCATTGTGCCTTTAATGGTGCGTGAAGGAGACAAAGGTGGTGGGTAAAACCTGATTTTTATATGCAGTGAGGTTAGAGTCTAGGAGAAAGGTCAAGATAAGCATGAAAATAATTATAATAGAGATGAAATTCAGATAAATGATAGAACAGAGGCACAAAGTTCTATGAGGGTTCAAAAAAAGAGGAAGTTGAGGCAAGGCTTCATGACAGAGGTAGCCTTTGCCATAATCTTTAAAATAGAATTTTGATAGGCAGAGAAGTAGCAGGAGATATGTGTTAATATCAGATATACATTCAGCTAAAAACTTAGGGGTGGAATGATATAAACAGCCATCTTTCTTTTTTTTAATTCTTTAGTGCTTAAAAGTATTACATATGTCCTTTTTTTCCCCCATTGACCTCTCCCTGGCCATTCCCACCACTACCACTGCCCGCCCCCGCCCAGCACATGCCCTAACCCCCCTACTGTCTGTGTCCATGGGTTATGTTTATATGCATGCATACAAGTCCTTTGGTTGATCTCTTACCACCTCCCACTCTCCTCTGCCTTGCCTTTGAGGTTTGACTGTTTGTTCGATGCTTCTATGTCTCTGGATCTATTTTTGTTCATTAGTTTTTGCTGTTCATTATATTCCACAAATGAGTGAGATCATGTGATATTTATCTTTCTCTGACTGGCTTATTTCACTTAGCATAATGCTCTCCATGTCTCTCCATGCTGTTGTGAATTGTAAGAGTTCTTTCTTTTTTACAGCAGCGTAGTATTCCATTGTGTAGATGTACCACAGTCTTCTAATCCACTCATCTGCTGATGGGCACTTAGGCTGTTTCCAAATCTAAGCTATTGTAAATTGTGTTGCTGTGAACATAGGGTGCATATATCCTTTCTGATTGGTGTTTCTGTTTTCTTGGGATATATTCCTAGAAGTGGGATTACTGGGTCAAATGGGAGTTCCATTTTTAACTTTTTGAGGAAACTCCATACTGTTTTCCACAAAGTCTGCACCAGTCTGCATTCCCACCAGCAGTGCACCAGGGTTCCTTTTTCTCTGCATCCTCTCCAGCACTTGTAGTTTGTTGATTTGTTGATGATAGCCATTCTGACAGGTGTGAGATGGTACCGCATTGTTGTTTTGATTTGCATCTCTCGGATGATTAGTGACTTCGAGCATGTTTTCATATGTCTCTTAGCCTTCTGTATGTCCACTTTCAAAAAATTTCTATTTAGGTCCTTTACCCATTTTTTCATTGGACCTTTCAGTCTGCAGGCTGACGCTCTGTCCACTGAGCCAAACTGGTTTTGGCTCATTGGATTGTTTATCTTTCTTTTAAAACAGCCATCTTTCTGTTTTTAATACCTAATACTGTGCTAAATATATAGTTGGTACTTAATAATTGACTACTGAATACATGAATGATGACTAAATAATAAAAGACAAAAATATCAAATTAAATAAATATGTTAGAGGGTCTCGAATGCCAAGATAATGAGTTTTTACTTTGATAAGCAATGGAGAGGCATTGGACATTATTTGATAGGAGAATAACATCATTGAAGCATTGAGCACTTAATTGTGTTCCTCTGGTATATCTTCTAGTCACTATTCCTAGAGTTAGAGAATTAAAGACACTCTATTATCTGTAAGGAGTCTGCTGTCCAGTGAGGGAGCCAAGAAAACAAATAAAGCACACCATAGTTTGTAAGACTTTGTAGTTAGTTACACAGAACCAAGCGAACACCTCCCTAACCTTGAGCCTTGGGTTAAGGACCTGACTGGTCTAATGTGTGCTAGATACTGCTAGAATCCAATCTCTAGTATTATGAAGCTATGGAATGAGGCAAATTCCTTAATTTCTCTAAGCCTCAGTCTCCTTTTTCATAACATGAGGTTAGTATTTATAGCTACATCAGACAGTTCTGATAATGTATTAGCTTATGTAAAGTTCACTAAGTGCATAGGATAGTGCAATAGGATTCTCCAGAGAAACAGAACCAATAGAATGGCTGGCTGGCTGAAAAAATATATATGATAGATAGATAGATAGATAGATAGATAGATAGATAGATAGATAGATAGATAGATAGATGATAGATAGATATTAATTATTGAGAATTGGCTTACATGATTATGGAGGCTAACAAGTCTAAGGTCTTTACTCAACAAGCTGGAGACCCAGGAGAACCATTGATTTAATTCTAGTTCAAGTCTGAAGGCCTGAGAAACAAGAGACCCAATGATGTAGTTCCAGAGTAAATCTTGACAGGCTCAATACCCAGAAAGAACTGATGTTTTAATTTGAGTCTGAAGGCAGAAAAAAGCTAGTGTCCCAGCTCAAGACAATCAGGAAAGAGAAGTTCCTTTTTACTCTCCAGGGGGTCAGCCATTTTTTGTTTTATTTAGGCCTTCAACTGATTGGCTGAGGCCCACCCCACATTAGGGAGGACAATCTGCTTTACTCAGTCTATCAATTCAAATGTTAATCTCATTCAAAACACCCTCACAGACACATTCAGAATTGTTTGACCAAGCACCCCATGGCCCATTCAAATTGACATAAAATTAACCAGCACAGATAATGTCTATCAATGCTGGCTTTTATCATTATTACTATGTATGTTAACCCTCAGTAACCTTTTAGGTAAGTACCAATAGATTTTCTTCTTACAGATGATGATACTGAAACACAAAGACATAATTTGTTCAAGATCATAGACGTAGTAACTGGTGGAGCTGTTCAGGTTCTTAACCACTGTG
This sequence comes from Eptesicus fuscus, assembly GCF_027574615.1. Classification (NCBI taxonomy): domain Eukaryota; kingdom Metazoa; phylum Chordata; class Mammalia; order Chiroptera; family Vespertilionidae; genus Eptesicus; species Eptesicus fuscus. Next base: position 70,231,550 of record NC_072475.1, read on the forward strand.
CAAACTGCCTCCATCTAAGATGAGCAGAGAGAAATGTTTACCTAAGAGGCATTAGCAGTGTGTCTGGGAGGAGTTCAAGATTAAAGTTAAGAATAGCCTGGAGAGTATGGAGTGTCTTGGTCCTAAAAGCAAGGAGGGACTGCCAGGGAGAAATGGACAAGGAAGGCAAAGAAATTGGAAAGGAAAGTCACTGGAAGTCTTCATGTGGTTTAAGAAGAGAGAGGGATCAATTACTTAAAATTTTTTGGCTGAAAGCAAAAATCCAATTGAAAAGAACTTAAGCAATAATAATAATAATAATAATAATAATAATAATAATTTATTAGGAGTGTCCAAGGGTAGCTAATAGAATCATAGACTAGTTGTGCCATCAAGTGTAATGGTATATGATCAAGGATTCACTTGCCTTTGGCTGGAAAGATACCTCATACTTTTGGTATATGCAACCTGACGTCTTACTATGAAAGGATACACTTCTGACTGGTCTTTCTTGTGTGTGATTTTGTTTTGATGATCAGATCTTTGCCTTAAATGGAGAGTCTTGCCTCCCTCTACTGATTATCAGGAAAAAGAACTTTTGGACATCTGGATTTGTGCTAATAATCCTAACCTCTCAGAAAACAGGTAGTGTTTGATGGTTTTCTAAAATTCTTTATCCATTTTTAATTCCTGAAATACATATGTATGAAACTGGAAAATGTTAGCTATAGGTACTTTTCAGCTTAGTCGCTGTCATCCCCTGGAACTCTCTCTAGCACTTTGCCAGTTGTCTAGAGATAGTTGATTAGTGTGCTTTTCCATCAAGATGAAAGAGGCCTGGCTGTAATGCTTTGTATATATTGGGGCCTGCAGCTCTAGGCTCCCACTGGTAGGAGACTACCACTCATATTTAAGAGATCTGCCTTTCAGTTCATTTTCACACAACATAGCACCTTATAATACAGGAGTTTTATCCAGATGGTGTCTCCAGGAGCCCTAAACTGTTGGACCACGTGCATTTTCTATTTAAGTCATATATTGATTTCATTGCTTTGTGCTCTTGGAAGAAGAAATTCAGACAAAAGCAGGAAAAAGACCAATTAAATATTAATGAATGCCAGCGTTATTACAGGTCCTTTTAAACTTATATTCTTTTTCTTGGGGGGGAGGCAGAAGAGTTAGTATACCCCTTTAATAAAGTCACTTCTAAGTCAAGCATTGTTTTTCCATGGAGTTTGCTGTAAGTCCTTTGGCCTGCATAAGTAAATCATCAATATTGCTAATACAGACATTAGGGTAATAGCTCTTGTTGGATTACTTTTATCCAGTCTAGAAAAAATAAAGGACAAATAAAAAAATTTTAAAGAAGAAAACATTCAGAAACTACTACTACAACCCCACTTGGAGTCCCCAGGTTAATCATATTTAGAAACTAAGAAAGTAAGTCAGATGACAGACAGGGCTCTTAGATTTCACATGATCCGAGGTTTTCTAGGTTCCCTTTCTTGGTTTGCAGCAGAACCTGTTTTGTTTTGTTTTCCCCCAAATAAAATTTGCTTCAGACCCTAAATATATGAACTAGATAAATGCAGAACTGCCCCATTTTGAATTGAAGGTTGGGAATATGGGGGCCAAAGGTACCCATCCACTTCCCACTTCTGTTCCCTGCTGTTGGCAAAGAGCTAGAGCTCCAGGGAGTGCGCTTAGGAAACACTGATCTAGTCTCATGTCTTCACTGTAGAGAAGTGAAAAGTGAAGCCCAAAAGGGGCCTCAGAAACCTGTTCATGAAGCCACTAGCCAACGTCTTTTGATTCCTAACCTGATTTCAGCCCTAACTTGGAACTTAAATATCTCCCAAATAGGAATAGTGTTGGCTTAGTTTCAGTATTAATAGTCTGATATATAGTGTTTTCATAGCCAGTATCATTATTTTTATCAAAGTGTTAATAGAAGTTTGTTGCTGCTGTTGTTTTTAAATTTCTGTGTGGAAAGACCTGTGCTTGAAAATGTAAATAAAATTGACCTAAGCCCCCAACCCTCAAAACAACAACAACAAAAGAATAGTTAGTAACATTGATCACTTATTGTGAACTAAGAACTTTTCATACAGCGTAGGATAGTGTTTTAGAGTTCAGACCCTGGAGCCAGACTGCCTGGGTTTGACTCCTACCTCTATTAGCTGTGAAAAACCTTGAACAAGTGTCCAATCTCTCTCTCTCTCTCTCTCTTTCTCTCTCTCTCTCTCTCTCTTTTATTTTTTAATACGTTTTAATTGATTTTAGAAAGAAAGGAAGGGAGAGGGAAAGAGAGATGGAAACATGGATCAGCTGCCTTCTACACACCCTCTCCTGGGGATTGAGTCTGCAACCCAGGCATATACCCTGATCAAAATTGAACTGGTGACCTCTTGGTGCATGGGACCAAGCTCAGTCCACTGAGTTATACCAACTGGGATCCAATCTCTTTTTAACTCAGCTTCCCATCACCTAGAGTGGGGTGTAATAATAGTATCTTTTGCATCTTTTCTGAGTCTAGCTGAACCCCTTGTAAAGTCAATCTGCCATGTCCCTGGAGAATTTTGGCCCCTCTCCACAGAACTAACCAAGTACCTTGATTTCTTAGATCAGTCTTAGTCATTGTCAGACCCATAGAACTTGGAGACTACCCTCTACAGTTTTCTTATTGCCAAATTATCATTACTTACTCTCATACCCTTTTCTCCTTGAAAAGTGGTGATGCCATCAGAGAGTACTGTTTCAAAGCTGCTCTAATTCTGTCTCTTTTGCACATCAAAACAGTGCCACTTGTGACGACAGGCAAGATAAATTTAGCCATGTTGGCAGAAAACTGAGGGACCAAGCCTAAAATGCAGAAAGTTCTTTTATACTTATAATTTCTTTTTAAATATTTGCTTTGCTAAATATATGGAATTGTATATTAAAATTTAACTTTTTTCAAAACTCTTTGAAGATATTTGAATGGATAGCACTTTCATAAAATATGTGGGGTTTCTCTTTTTTGAATAAAAATTTAAGGTTCCTTTCTCCCATGAAATAGAAACTTTATAGGTACCGCCCCACAGGTGTCTTCATCTTAACACCACGGGTGGCTACATATACAGTAGGTGTCCCCTGATTTGTTTATCTACCACCTTTCTTTGAAAAGAACAATAACAACAAATACCATACGTGGGTGGAATTAAGTGTGTGTGAAGTTTTTTCACAGTAGTACTTGAATTTGCTTGTAGTTCTCTGTTGGTAGGTATAAGATATATATAAGCTGCAGCTCCCCAAAGCAAAGAAATTGTGGGTTTGATCTGCTTCAGATCAAAAGTGCTTATGCACTGTTTCAGATGAGAGAAGGTCTCTCTCTATTCCCAACCTCCTCCTCCTCCTCCCTCTCCTAGCCTAACATCCATGTATTTTGTCCCTTCCCTCTCCTTTTTCTATTACCTACATAATAGAAAACCCCTGTGTAAAGCAGGCTCTAAGAATTGACCTTAACGTTTTGACCTTAACCGCTCATCCTCAGCCATGAAACAAAGCCATGCCCAGTGGGAGTTGAACCTCTTATCCTTGCCAAGCCTCGATTCCAAGGTGAACAATATAATCTCTCAGTTTTTCAGCAGTATGGCTAACTCAGCTCCCAGCACATAGCCACAAAACCAAAAGTAGGGGGAAAGGCCTCAAACCTTTCAAATCATATGTCCCAAAAGTCATTAGCACTTTTTGTAGCCATAGCAGGGGAAACCCTCATTCGCAGCCTGTTTATTGTCATTTAGACACAATTCTACTTGATGATATACATGTGTTAACACACTGGTGATTAGAGGTTGGGAAGCAGAATGATCAGCAGAAGCAGATACACTGACAGCAGCAGGAGAGAAGGATGCTGCAGCAGGGGGTGTTATTGGGGGGTTATTTGGTGAAGGACTCTACCACTCCCCCAAGGCTGTCAGTGAGCGCATCACATCAAGGTCCTTCACAGTGATCCTGAATCAGCATGCAAAGGCTCCGTGTGTTTCAGAAGCAGAACTGTTTGGTGTATTGTAGACAGACAGATGGATTTCTATCCCTAATATTTTTGGGGGGGGGGGGCGGGGGAGGGAATCCTATATGATAAAGAGCTAATATGCAAATGGTCATCACGCTCTCACACAATCACGCCATAACGGCTCAGACACTCAACACTGGGGAAAGAGGAATGGGGACCAGCCAGGCACAAATGAGCTCATGAGAGAGGCATGGGGACCAGCCAGGCTGCGACCTGGGAGAGAGACAATCTGCACACCCCATGGTCCCTGTGGTCCTGAGCACCAGTGGCTGCCCCTGTGCCTGCAGCCCAGGAGAGGGACAAGCCGCCTGCTCCATGGTCCTGGGTGCCAGTGCCTGCGGCCTGCAAGAGGGACAAGCCGCCTGCCCCGCGGTCCCGGGCGCCTGTGGCCATGGCCCAGGCAAAGCTGGCCTGGGGCCTGGGTGCCTGCAGCCGGCCATAGGGAGGGAAACCTGGGTCCGGGTCCCGGGTGCGGGGCGAGGCAGAGGTGGTTAGGGGCAATCAGGCCAGCAGGGGAGCAGTTAAGGGCGATCAGGCAGGCAGGCAGACATGGTTAGGGGCAATCAGGGAGGCAGAGGGGTTAGGGGTGATCAGGCAGTCAGGCACGTGAGTGGTTAGGAGCCAGCGGTCCTGGATTGCTAGATGCAGTCGGACATCCCCTGAGGGGTCCCAGATTGGAGAGGGTGCAGGCCAGGCTGAGGAACCCCCCCCCACCTGTGCACGAATTTCGTGCACTGGGCTTCTAGTGTTTAATAATAATAAGATAAGATTTAATTATCTAAAAACATTTTTGCAAAAGGCCTCATTTCCTGATAATGGGAGATAAATGAAGCAGCTATACTAATAAAAGAGTAATATGCTAATTAGACTGGGAGACCTTCCAGGAGACCTTCCAGACATCCTTCCGGACAAAGCCATGGTGGTGGAGCCGAGGCAGAGGTGGTTAGGGGCTATCAGGCCGGCAGGGGAGGGCAGTTGGGGACTATCAGGCCAGCAGGGGAGGGCATTTGGAGGTGAGCAGGCCAGTGGGGGGGGACACTTGGGGGTGAGCAAGCCAGCCGGGGGGGGCAGTTGGGAGTGAGCAGGCTGGCAGGGGGGCACAGTTGGGGGTGAGCAGGCCGGCAGGGGGGCAGTTGAGGGCAAGCAGGCTGATGGGGGGGAGCATTTGGGGGTGATCAGGCTGGCAGGCAGAGTGGTTAGGGGTGATCAGGCAGGCAGGCAGGTGAGTGGTTAGGAGCCAGTGGTTCCTGGATTGTGAGAGGGATGTCCAACTGCTGGTTTAGGCCCGATCGGTCAGACATCCCCCAAGGGGTCCCAGATTGGAGAGGGTGCAGGCTGGGCTGAGGGACAACCCGCCCCCCCCCCCATGCACGAATTTTGTGCACCAGGCCACTAGTTAGTAAATAATGAAGAGCTTTCTCATTCTGGTAAATATATACAACCTTTCACTTTTTCCATTTAGCTGTTCCCCTACTCCCCCCATTAAGCTCTTTTTCATGATTTAAGGTCTTGTATTTCCTAAAGTCATCAATACAATGCTCTTCCCTTATATTCAAATTTTGGAAATAAGACACAAAGACTTTTATTATGCTTGTAGAAGTAAAGAACCCTTTACAGACAATGAATAGTTTTATGTTTCCTCCTGATGTTATTATATTATCTCTTGTACTTGTTGATTGTGAAGTTGTCATCAGGCGGAACGCTTACCTCCCATCCCCCTGGGCACCATGAGCACAGTATCACCATCAAAAAATGAGAAAGAGAAGCGACTTCAGGAGTCAGTCCGGAGGTATCAGGATCAACTGGCAGAACAGCAGCTGGAGGTAAGCAGTTAATTCTTTTCAAAATCCACCCTGATGCTTGAGCTGTTGGTTTCATGTGTGCAAATGACTAATAATGTTTACCCAGATAAAACGTGCAGCCTCTTTTTTCCATCCTCTTTTGTCGCCTCCTCCCAATTTTGGATCTAAGGACTGTTCTAGAGGTGAGCACAACGGCTCCCGGGGGCCAGACAGGGAGGAGAGTTCTTAAAAAATACTGGACATGTGTTGTCTGAGCCCAACTGCACAGCAGTGGTGTGAGGAACGGGGAGTTTATTTCCTTCTAGGATTGCACGCAGAGCCTCATAGAGGTCACCCAGCATGTCAAAGGCCAAGTGGTCGAGACTGGGACACCAGTCTGTGTGACTCCAAAGGTTAGGCTCTTTTAAATTTATTAAGCTTCTTCCTTAAGGGCGGATTTTTTAAGTAAAGAGTTGTTCTTTTAAAAAAATATTAGCCTGTTAATACAGAAACTCAGAATCATATTTAATTGTTAAGAAAATTCAATGAATAAAACATTACTATCAGTAAATGTAGGTAACCATGACAATTTCAAGTGAAGGAAAATTTGCAGAAATATTGTTTTAATATCTGCTCTAATAAAGTCATTAGATCTGTTTCCTTTATGGATTTGGCACCTAAATTCAATAATTTTTAATAGTGTAGCATGTCAACTTCTTCAAATAGCACTTGAGAATTTTAGCCGCCTATGTCCAAATGTGTGACCCCTCTCTACATGTCAGGACATAAGATGCTCATTCAAATCAAAAACTCTTTTGCAGAGAGGAAGGTAAGACCCCCTAGATTTAATGCCTTATTAGTATGTGTATTCCTGGGCTCTTAGAAGATAAGCCTTTTTTTTTTTACCCCAGTTTCTGTTTTCTTTTCTCCCCCCCCCCCCCCCCCCGCAAGGGATCTGCTATGCAAATCAGCTGCCATCTGAAACCTGATTTGCATATCACAGCTCAAGAAATCTGACCCTCCTTTATAGTCTGGCATCGCAAGGTTTCTTTGGGGAAAATACTGATAGTCACTTTGGGAATACATTCTTCTATGCATTCCCTATCACCCTAAAAGCAGCTCAGATTTCTACAAATTTAATGCCTCTAGTTGTGGGTTTTTTAATAGGTTAGAAGTAAAGAAGGGTATTACTTATGGGGTGGGGGGTGGGGAGATGTGGTTAGGGGCAATCAGGCAGGCAGGCAGATGTGGTTAGGGGCGATCAGGTAGACAGAGGCATCCTGATCTAAAAAATGGACAGTTGACTAAATCAAATACGGTTCTGGATCTTAGATTCTGTGATTTCTGGGCTTTTGTCACTGACAACCAGGAGGGATAGGATAATGGCAAGGTAGCCTTATGGTACTAGTATGAGAAATCAGCTCCAGCTTCTTCTCCACCCCTCATATACTCCACTGGTGTGTAGAGTGACAGTCTAACTTCTAAGAGCACTTATTTTCATAAATAATGAGGTGGAGTCATATCTTTTCACTGTGGAATGTCATAATTTGTTCTGTTTCTTATTTTGTTTACCACTCCTGGTAGCTCTGTGGAGGCATTCAGCGCAACCTGAATTGATTTGATCTTTGTTGTTGTGGGGTTTTTCCCTATAAAGGCCAGAGCTGGCCCTGGCAAGTACTAGTGCCCATCGTGAGTCTTAACTACCTTTCTGTTTGTTAGGATTGGATGTTTTATTCATTAGTGAGGTAGAGGTTTTGATTGATGGTCGCTGGTGGAATAACAGATTTGGGCCATCCATTCTGTTTATTCTTTCTTTCTCGGTAGTTGACTTTTTCATAAAAAGTTGAGCCAGGGTTGCCGATTCATTCTCTTTCAAATATAAACAAAGACGTTTAGCAGTACTCAAACACAATCCTACTTTCACCAGTTTAAAGGATATAGACTGCTTGCCATTCTCTTTGTCCCATTTTGTGAAAATAAGCCTAGCATCTCAATATCAGGATATAATTAGAGGCATGCCAGGTAATTATCGTTTGCCCACCTCCTGCTCTCTCATCCTGCTTCTGACGACAAAAATGCCTACTCATCCATTGACCAGACCTGTGAAGCAAGTATAAAAATGACCTAAATTTGCACACCCCACTTCTTATTCTCTTGTGCTTCAACTTTCATGGCAGAAGGCATCCTGATCTAAAAAATGGACAGTTGACTAAATCAAATACAGTTCTGGATCTTAGATTCTGTGGTTTCTGGGCTTTTGTCATTGACAACCAGGAGGGATAGAATAATGGCAAAGTAGCCTTATGGTACTAGTATGAGACATCTACAGCTTCTTCTCCGCCCCTCATATACTCCACTGGTGTGTAGAGTGACAGTCTAATTTCTAAGAGCACCACCCCGGGACGTCCTAGTTAGAGAAGAGCCCCAGTGAGTTAGAACACTATTCCGATAAAAGAGGTATTCCAATGATTGGACCTGTTCCTCTGGGAGAAAATGAAGTAGCTGGGTCCAGAGCTGTCATTTCAACGGATGGTGTCTTAGAAATCCTCACTGCATTCCAGCTGATTACATCAATTATAACAACAGAGGGAAGTGAAGTTCAAAGAAGTTAAATAACTTGAATCAAGTCACACATCTTTAAATAGCGAAGTTGGAATTTGTTTCCTTTTTGCTTCATTCTAGCACTGATCTCATTCTCTCACAGGATAAACACAGACAAAAAGGACCCCAGAACATTTACAAAGGCAACAAACAGATCATATTTGTTAGGGAAATGTGTGCGTTTTCCCTAATAAATTTAATAGGTGAGCTCAAATTCAATATATAATTGATAGGCTGTGTCAGCAAGCCAAGACCCTCTTTATTCCTTGTGCTTCTGAAACAGTCCACTCCACTTTCTCCTTGCTGAGTAAATGAAGGAGTAATCTGTTCCCAACTGCTTTTACAGCTCACCCCTTAGTACCTGCTGTTTTCTATAACCTGAGTGACTAGTGCCACCTGCTGGCCAAACTATGAAGCATTTCCATTTTCCATGTGTCTCTTGAATTGCTCAGCTACTAACTAGTTGTCCTATTATCTGCATAATTTTTATTCTGTTTTTCATTAAACCAAGACAACAATTTAAAACCATTAAGTAGAGCTACACTTCCCCCTTTCTTTGTTTTAACATACAATTTAGATTCTCTTCTACCTTCAATTGTATGGCAAGGATGAATGTGTCTTGATTGTGCCCAAGAAATACAGTTTGGGATACATTTCATTCAGGGTTTTTTTTTGGTATCACTCTAAATCCACTTGATGCTCTCAGTCATTAGAAGACAGATGATAACTAAATTTCCTGAACGAAGCCTACTCACATTTACCCATTTATACATAAATAATGCTAATGGGTAGTATCTATATATATAAAAGGCTAAGCGACCGTCTGATTGTCCAACTGGTAGCTATGATGCGCACTGACCACCAGGAGGCAGGCACTCAATGCAGGAGCTGCTAAGCTGTGGTGACTTGGCAGCTGAGGTTCTTGGGTGACACACCCAGAACCAGAGAGGAGGGAGCCCGATTCCAGGGTGCCTCACCCGAGAACCACCCTCTCGTAATCCGGGACCCCTCGGGGGATGTCGGAGAGCCAGTTTCAGCCTGATCCCCGCAGGCCAGGCCGAGGGACCCCACCTGCCAGAGTGACCCTGCTCACTCCACAGATGACCTTCGAGCCACAGCGCCACCCCAGGTGTGGCTGGCCAGGGAGGGACTGAGAAAGGTTGGCTCCAGGGCATGTCCGGCCGTCTTGCCCAGTCCAGCCCTGCCGGCCACCTTCTAATTAATTTCCTTTCAATGTGCACGAATCTGTGCACTGGGGCACTAGTGTTTATATAATCAATTTGTTTGTGCAAATGGGCTGTATTGCTTATGTGTCCTCTAGGTCTTTCTGGGTTAAATTTTCTAATCAATATTTATTTCTTATCCTACAGTGAATCCAGGCTTTCTTATCTGAGACCAGTTACTTTTCTTGAATTAGTTTCTTCCCTCCTATAGGGTCTCCCACTGAGCTGCTCCGTGCTCCTTATGTGTGTTCTCCACTTCCATGCTGCTCCGAGTGCTCTTCTCCCTGCTGTTTTGTCATTTTGCCATTTTCCTCTCCCCTCATCCTTCAATATCTGAAACTAATGTCATTCCTATATGAAGCTTCTCTCATTTCCCTTTGTCCTTCATGGGTGTCTTTTTTTCAAGCAAATTTTGCTTTCTCCCTGGTATTATAGTTACTTGTGTATATAATGTCTCCTATATTAGACTGTAAGCTTTTCGCAAGGAGGGACCATTTTTATTTATCTTTGCATTCCCAACAACACTTAGGCCTGGATCTTTTACATAACAGGTGTTTGCTAAACAAGAACGAAGGATCAAAGGAATTTGATTTATGCAGAATTATTTACAAATAGGTACAAAAAGAAATATTTCTCATTTGAGTGGATTGGTTGACTCTACATAGGTTGCACTTAAAACCTTTTGCATATGTTATTGGAAACCAAAATGTCCTTACACTTGCTCAAAATAAAGTGTTACATTTGGATGGGAGTGCAGAGACTGTATTTGGATTTTATTGTTGTGTTCACAGTCTTTGCATCTTTGTTAAACCCCACGCCTGTTGAAAAAGAACTCCAGCAGTAGCTTCCTTTTCTTTTGTCGTGCTCACATGGACACAAACAATGCAATATGTAGTTTAAGCTGACAAGTCCCACATTGGTTGTTTCAGCACTAAACGTGGAGAGAAAAGACATACCTAACGACGTTTAGCTATATTTTCCAGTTGAAATGGCATATCTAAGTACAACTTTGTAATGAAGAATGTGAACACTTTTCCCCATTTACATTTTCATCTTTTTAATGTGTCATCATTGTGTAGGATGCTGAGATTTCAAACCTGTATAACTATGCAGACAGATGTCTTAGTAAACATATTTATTCATCAAGAGTACTTTTCAGCCTCCTTACATAAACTGCCATAATCTAAAATTTATGACACCTAAAGTCCTTTGTCTAACAAGAGGCTATTATACACACTGTAGCTGAAATATTTTACTTTATTACTCTCCCTACAAAGATCCCATTTCTCCATGGTGATGCATTGCTTTTCCAAAAGGGATGATGCATAACATATTCACCCTTGTGGGCCCTGTGTTCACAGCATAGACATTAAACGAATTGCTCATGACGAACTAGTTGAGAAGTTTCTTGAAGGCAAGCATCTTGTGTACCTCCCACCATCACCCCTGGCTCACTGTTAGGAACAAAAGGTGTTCAACTTCTTAACTTGAATTGCTTGTGCAGATTATTCTTTTATCCCTTCTTGAGGAATTGATGTCACACTACCGGACAGAACAATATTCTTAGTTTACAAAGCAAACAGGACAGCACCAGCAGTCAGAGGGACATCAGTACCATCTGGCTTGAGAGCAGTGTTCTGTGATGAGACCAGGAGAGTCCCTGCTCCCGGATTCATAGGTCAGCCTATTCTGCCCTGGAGATTGGGACCAAGGAATACCATCCATTGCCGTTTGCTCCTGGGTTTCACAGAAGTGACCAAATGTTGCCACAGAGGCACATAGCAGTGTGAGTCCAGAGGGAGCTGATCTTTACTCCAAGAGGGACAGGAGTAGCTTTGACAGTGGCAGGCAGTCTTGCCACATGTCAGTCAGTCATTTTTATTCCATCCACAGGATTCAAGTAGAGGTTCAGGTGTGTTGCCTGAAATGATTTTTAATGGAGGGAATACTAATTTGGGTTTCACTACAAATATGCCTATTTTATCTCTGCCCTACAAAAATTCCTTAAGCACCTGAACTGTATGTTCATCCATTTCTCAATTAGCGTGCATGCTAATCAGGGACAGTCAGAGGCTGCCTGGTAGCCTGGGTGCACCGCAGGTCCTAAGTCTGCTCAGAGTAGGGTACAGCTGTTTGACTTCCTTCCAAGGCAGGCTACTCACTTGACCTAATCTCCTTCTTACTCAGAACCCAACTTTACATTTTGAATTCAGTTTAAGGACTGTACTTCACGATAGTTCTGATTTTGAACAAGGGGGTAGAGGGAGGATTTCTTGATACATCTGGAGGTTCTAAATCAGTCCCAGAGAACTAACTGATGTCTGTCTATGACCTTTGCTTCACAATGGTCTAGAATCATCCTTCCCCTATTCAGAGAAATCTCAATTATGTGCTCACCATCAGAAGCCTAGTTTCTTTTTGTCACCCCTTTTACCCTCTTGGTCTATCCCCCTTCTCTTCTGGTGACCATCATTCTATTGTCTGTATTTATAAGTTTGGTTCTTTTTGTTTATTTGTTGGATGCCACATATGAGTGAAATCATATAGTTCTTGTCCTTTTTGTCTGACTTATTTCACTTAGCATAATACTCTCAAGATCCATCCATGTTGTAGCAAATGGCAGTATTTCATCTTTTTTTTTTATGGCTGAATGGTATTCTATTATATATATATGTACCACATCTTCTTTATCCAATTATCCACTGAAGGACAGATGGGTTGTTTCCATGTCTTGGCTATCCTATATAATAAAAGCCCAGTGACTGAATGGTGGAACAACCAGAACAACCTGTTGACCAGTAGCTATGATGCGCACTGACCACCAGGGGGAAGATGCTCAACACAGGAGCTGCACCCTGGTGGTCAGTGTGCTCCCACAGTGGGAGCACTGCTCAGTTGACCAGGATGAGCGGCTGAGGGTGGGTCCACAGCCACTCGGCTGATCTGGATGAGTGATCCCTGCAGGCCACGCCCCCCACCAGTGCATGAATTCTCTGCACCGGGTCTCTAGTTGTAAATAATGCTGCAGTGAACGTAAGGTTACGTATATATTTCGGCCCATTTTTAATTGATTGCTTTTTTGTTGTTGTTGTCATTGAAGAATTCTTTGAAGTTTAAAGAATTCTTTGTACATTTTGAATAACAGTTTGTTTTTTACCAGATGTTTCTTTTGCAAACATTTTCTTTCTGTCTGTGGTTTGTCTTCTCATTGTCTTGATCCATTGGTTTTTATAACTTAAAGTCATTTTTCACATAAGCAAGATAAGTTTCAGAGAATAAGCCAGGTTGGTTGAGGAGTCAATGAAAAATAAAGAAACGGGAGCAATAAGTAATAAGCTACTTAGAAAACTTTTACTGAAGGAGCAGAGAAGATAGAGGTAAAGGTAGAAGGGCGGTTAAGGTTGGGAAAAATTTGTGGTTGGAAGAGATTTGGCAATGTTTCTGGACTAAGAGAAATGAACCAGTGCAATTAGAGAAAGTTCACAGCAGAGATGAGGCCTGACTGATGTAGAAAAATTGCAGCAAAAACAGGTAAGAAGGATTACTAGAACTCAGGTAGAGTTTAATTTAGGGTAAAAGGATGGACATTTTTTTCCCTCCAAGATTGTGGGAGAGAAATTAAAGGTGTCCACACACCTGTAATAAAAGAAGAGTCAATATTTGCATAATTGGGAGTACCCAAAGAAAAAGTATGGGCAGAAAACATTTTTAAAGGTATAAGTCAGAAAAAGTTTTCAAGAAAAAAATAGAACTTCAAGCTATGTATTTGAAACGTGGTAGAGAAAACTGTTCCAGAATAGTCAACAACAAAGCATATTCTAGTATAGTTACCCAGTTGAAAAGAAAAGTAATCCTTTGGTGAATAGGCATAAAGACCAAATCATTTATAGGGAGAAAAAATAGATTGGCTTCAAATTCTCTACAGAAGTCTCAGCTCCAGGTGGTAGTGAAGTAAACTATAAGATCCTTAAGGAAAGGAGTTGTAAACCAAGAATTTTATATTCATCATACCATTCTCAAATAAAAAACCTACAAATGAATTTTGATAATAGAAAAAAATACACCTTAGACAATATTGTTCTCATGATTCCGTTTGAGGAAACAACTGGAGGTCAAATTTGAACCAGTCAAGAAATATCATAAAATTCTACAGCGAAGAACTAGAAATAAGCAGACTGCATTTAACTCTAGGAATAAGACAAAAACTCATGTAACATTAGGTACCAAGCCGAGTGTAAATATCCTGGAAATGTAGTAATAATCCAGCTAACAAAAATAGGAGTCAAGAATGAAAGGTGAAAGGTAAGTTGTCTGACCTGTACTAGGGGAATAAAATCTATCATTTAAGCAATTTAAACATACTTTTTGGTACTAGTATAAACACTAACAAAGAGAATATCAATAAATAACAGAGAGTGTGAGAAAAGAGGGAGAAGAAAATAAATTTTGTTACTATTCAGAGTAGGAAACTTATAGGCACTATCTAAAATAGAACTAAGAATAAGGGTATTATATAAAGTTGTCATTATAATGGTACACAAAGAAAAAAACCCTACATATCAGAAGTACCTACACACACACACACACACACACACACACACACACACAAATGGACTGTATCATTAAAAACTTAAGAGAAATTATAAGAAAAACAAAATAAAATCATATGACAACTAATACCAAACACATATATCAAATCAATATATATAAATGGCCTAAGCTTACCTTAATAAAGGATAAGGAAATTCAGGTTGTAACACATAGCAAAGATCAAGCCTACACTGTATGCAAGACATACATCTAAAATGGTAATTCAGAAGGGTTGAATTCAAATAAATATACAAAAATAAATTAGGGGTCTAGCCTAAAACCAGACAAGTTGAAATTCAAGGAGAAAACTATTAAACAGTGCAGGGAAGGGCATTTAATTAGGCAAAAGTCATTAGTTCACAGTGAAGATGGTATCAATTACAAATCTCTCACACCAGTTAATGTAGTGTTGAGTTCCATAAATAAAAACCTACAAATGATACATAGAAAAAGAGACAATAATCCTATATAATAAAGAGCTAATATGCAAATGGATGTCACGCCATCATGCTGGGGCCGGGGAACCTGAGGCTGTGCCCCCCTTCCTGGTGCCAGGGCTGCGGGACCCGAGGCTGGGCCGGGGCACCTGAGGCCATGCCCCTGCCCCGGTGCTGGGGCCAGGGGACCTGAGGCTGTGCCCCCTGCCCAGTGGGGCTTGACAGGGTACCTGAGGCTGTACCGGGGGATCTAAGGCCATGCCCCCCACCCAGCACTGGGCCAGGGGACCTGAGGCTGTACCCCCCGCCCAGCAGGGCTTGACAGGGGACCTGAGGTTGTGCCCCCTGCCTAGCAGGGCTTAATGGGGGACCTGAGGCTGCACCCCCCCACCCTGTGGGGCTTGACAGGGATGGGGCCGGCTGGGTCTGTGTCTCACGCAATTTCGAGGTGTGTGTGGGTAGGTGGGAACTTGACTCTGGGTCCTGTGGCATGCCCCAGACTCTGAAAGGAGGGAGATTTTTATATACATTTTACTAATTTTCTTTCATCTCTGACACTTCTATTATAGGGAAAGGGCAAATAGCAATATTAAAATATTTCCTCTAATTAATTCCCTTTTAATATGCATGAATTTTATGCACTGGGCCACCAGTATTAGTAATAAAAAACTTTAGTTTGCTCTCAGCTTAGGAATGCCTAACAGTTAATAATAATGATTATATAGATACCCTAGAAGCCGGATGCATGAAATTCATGCAAGAGCAGGCCTTTGCAGTCCCGGGTGCCTCGGCCGCCCTCGTAGCCCCAGCTTCATCCGGAAGGTTGTCCAGAAGGTCATCCGGACGGTCGTTCCACTGTTTGGCCCTTTGGTCGATTTGCATATTATGCTTTATATATATATATAACATTGTACTCTCAAAATAGAGAATTAATTTTTTATTAAGTGTTCTTGGAATATTCACGAGAATCACTGTATGCTAGACCAGTGGTCGGCAAACTCATTAGTCAACAGAGCCAAATATCAACAGAACAACGATTGAAATTTCTTTTGAGAGCCAAATTTTTTAAACTGAAACTTCTTCTAATGCCACTTCTTCAAAATAGACTCGCCCAGGCCATGGTATTTTGTGGAAGAGCCACACTCAAGGGGCCAAAGAGCCGCATGTGGCTCGTGAGCCGCAGTTTGCCGACCACGGTGCTAGACCAACCAAAAGCCTACTGGCGACAATTCAGTAATGTCTATCAAAATTGAAAGTGCATATACCATTTGACCCAGACATTTTTCTTTTAGATTGATTGGACAGATGTACTCACATAAATATGAAATTACTTATTTATAAAGTTACCTGTTTTACAAGTCATTGAAAAATACTTTGTGTAGTAAGATATTGAGACAACCTAAATGTCTATCAACAGGTCTGGTTAAATAAAATGTTGTGCAGCAATACATTAGAATACAATGCAGCAGAAAAAGGCGATGAAGAAATTTTTAAAGTACTAACAGAGAAAGATCTCTAGGATATATATATATCCTTAAGTAAAAGAGCAAGATGCAGACTATGTATGTAAATACTAACATTTTTCCCTACCTCAAAAAAGTGGGGACAATTTATTTATATATGCTTGTATACAATGTGCAAACAAATCTCTGGAAATAAAAACAAAAAAGTAGCAACAGTGGTTACTTGTTAGAGGACTGTGAACTGGACAGATGGAGAATGGAGTAGTAAGGAAACATAAAAAATAGACTTAAATGTATGTTGTTGCATGTGGATATATTATCTACTAATATATAAACATCAAAAAGAAGTTATACTACATGGGCATAGAAGATAAAGCAATTTTCCCTTAGGGAATTGGGAGATGTATTTAGAATGTACAAAATTTGAATAGAGACTTGAAGGATGAGTGAAATCTCAAAACTGGAGAAGATTGGGAAGTTATTACAGGCAAAGGAAATAGGCTATACAAAGGCATGAGAACATAAAACTGAACCTGGGAAATACTGTAGGGTTTGGGAATTGAGTCTGTGAGGGCAAGAGGGGGCATCAGAGGGATGGAAAATGGCTCAGAAGAGGAATTTAGAAAGTTTAGGCAGAACCATTGGAAAGCTGATTGTATATTATGGTAAGTGCTGTTTGGTTCCATTTAAGGGACTTGAATGTCTGTATGGGCCATTCCATATGCTAGGTGCTGCAGAAATGAGACTCTGTCTGCTAGGCTGGTGGTTCTCAATCCTGACTGCTTATAGAATCACGTGGAGATCTCTATAAAATGCTGATGCTAGGCCCCCTCTCCACACAATTCAGTGAGAATTTTAGAGCATAAGGACATGGCATCAGTTTTCTCTAAACACTTACCAGGTGATTCTAATCACATGCATTTAATTTTGAGAATGCCATATACCCCCACCCTTCCTCCTCCTCTTCCTTATTTTAATGAAGGGAATAATATTGTATAGAAAGTGGTTGTGACATAGGTCTAGAGAAGTCTCTGAACTAGAGGCAAGAAAATGGGAGATTATAGAAAACTAGAGGCCTGGTGCATGAAATTCGTGCACGAGGTGTGTGTGTCCCTCAGCCCAGCCTGCACCCTCTCCAATCTGGGACCCCTCGAGGGATGTCCGACTGCCCATTTAGGCCCACCGGGATCGCCTAAACGGGCAGTCGGACATCCCTCTCACAATCCAGGACTGCTGGCTCCCAACTGCTCGCCTGCCTGCCTTCCTGATTGCCCCTAACTGCTTCTGCCTGCCAGCCTGATCACCCCCTAACCACTCCCCTGCCAGCCTGATTGATGCCTAACTGCTCCCCTGCTAGCCTGATTGCCCCCAACTTCCCTCCTCTGACGGCCTGGTCCCCCCTAACTGCCCTCCCTGCAGGCTTGATCGCCTGCAACTGCCCTCCCTTGCAGGCCTGGTCCCTCCCAACTGCCCTCCCCTGCTGGACATCTTGTGGTGACCATCTTGTGTCCACATGGTGGCATCCATCTTTGACCACATGGGGCAGCCATCTTGTATGTTGGAGTGATGATCAATTTGCATATTACTCTTTTATTAGATAGTATAGTTCAATCAGAGATGATAAAAGCCTTTAAAAAGTATGGTTATTTACCCTAGCCAGTTGCTCAGTGGTTAGAGCAGTTAGATTCTGGTCAGGGCGTGTACCAGAAGGAGGCAAGATTTGATGTGTCTCTCACATGGATGTTTCTCTTTCTCTGTCTCTATCCCTCCCTTCCACTCTCTCTAAAAATCAATGGAAAAATATTTTTGGGTGAAGATTAACAACAACATCAACCAAAACTATGGTTATTTGAGGCCAGTGCAAAGTTTTGAATTTAAAATATATTTAGATGGAGAAATCCACAAGGCTTGATCACTGATTAGGTGGAAGGGATTGAGAGTGATGATTAGCCAGAGATAACCTAGCTTGGATGACCGGGTGTATGGTGATGTCATTAGTTGAAAGAGGAATGCACTGCCGGGCTGGCATGGCTCAGTGGTTGAGCATTGACCTAAGAACCAGAAGGTCACAGTTTGATTCCTGATCAGGGTATATGCCTGGGTTGCAGGCTCGATCCCCGGAGTGTGCAGGAGGCAGCCGATCAATGATTCTCTATCATTGATGTTTCTCTCTCTCTCTTTCCCTCTCTCTTCTGAAAGCAATCAAAATATATTTAAAAAAAGAAAGAAAGAAAGAAAGAGGAATGCACTAGGAAGTACTGGTTGGGGTGAGTGCAGGTAGAGGCAAAATAATGGATTCAGTTTTGGAAGGGTTGCCTTGAAGGTACCTGCAGTTATAAGATGCACCAGGGGGCATTTGGATCTGAGCACAGAGGGAAAGGCACTATTTCAAAATCTTTGCATTTCATCCACATCTAAAAAATTTTCTGCAGAAGACAGATCTCACCCTTAATCAGAGTCAGGACCAATTTGGGGGATAGGTACTTACAGGAGCAAGGTAAATATTCTGTCCTAGAGAATCTGGACGGAGCTGATACTGCAATGGAACAGAAGAGATGATGGGTGCACTGAAAGGAGGTGCAAGTGGTCCCCTACCCAGGGTTCCAACCCAAGGGGAGTGAAGCTGGGCCTGGGGTGCAGAGCCTGCGTGGTTCTTTATCCTCTCTGTGTATTTCATTAGTGTCTCATTATTTTAGGATAACGTTCATCACAGCCAATTTAGCTTAAAAGGTGCTTCTTTTTCAGGGAGAGAAAATGCTTCCTCTCCCTGTAGCCCTGCCTCTGCGTACAAGGCAGCAGCTGGATGAGGGGGCTAAGGCAGCATCCAGTGAGGAGGGACACCGTTAAAGCCACTCTACCCTCAAAAGTCCCTTGATGCTCAGGCCAGGAGCTCTGACCTAGACAGGGCTATTGCTGAAGGTCAGATTGCATTCCAGATGCTGGGACCTCTGAGTAGGAAACCAAGCGTCTCTGAAAGGGGAGAGAGGCCTGGGGAGATGATACTTGATGCAGGGGCTCCCTCACCTTGCTCATGAGACACTTGATCTGTAATGCTTCAACAGCCATTGGGTTCTCTTATACCATCCAGTCCCCACTAATCAGAACATCTAAACTGAAAGGGACCCCTAAGTAATTACCAATTATCGGTGAGGATATGCAATCTCCAACTTCTTTTCTAAGAAATGAAGAATATTGAATTATTGTAATATGCCAATTGAAAGTTATTTGTTACTCACATTTGTCTAATGACTTTTTCCATAAAAGCCTCAGTTTATACCAACAAGCAGGATCGCTGAGTCCACTACCATCTGCCGAATTTCAGCATCTAAGGTGAGTGATTAAAGTAGGATTGAGCCATTTGTGTGATGTTTTTCATATAAAGGATAAGCCTTATCAAGGGCCAAATGTCATCATGGTTTATGAGCTTCAGAAAGTGAAGCACTCTGGGAGGAGGAGGTAAAGGGGGGGGGGGGTAAATGGGAGATTATGTGTAATATTATCAACAACAAAAAATATATTTAAAAAAAGTGAAGCACTAATGAATTCTTTTAAAACTGTCACCATTTTTTTTCTTATTAGAGTGATGCATGTTTATTAGGAAAACACAGAAAATAAAATATAAATAAGAAAATTTAAATCATGTATTGTCTTACTTCTTGGAGCTGATGACCATTTAATATATTTTAATGTATTTCTTTCCAATATTTTCAATGGATATATATGATACTTATATTTATATACTTAATATAAAGAGAGAGACTATCTGTGGATATATTTGCCTAGAAATATATGTGTAATTTCTACATTGTTTCTTATGTTTGCTAAATGTCATATCCTATATAATAAAACCCTAATATGCAAATCGACTGAACAGTGGAATAGCTGGTCGCTGTGTCGCACACAGACCCACCAGAGGGCAGATGCTCAATGCAGGAGCCCCCTGGTTGTCAGTGTGCTCCCACAGGGAGAGTGTTGCTCAGCCAGAAGCCGGGCTCACGGCTGGCGAGCACAGTGGCAGTAGCAGGAGCCTCTCCCGCCTCTGTGGCAGCACTAAAGACCCCCTCAAGGGTTCCCAGACGGCAAGAGGGCACAGGCTGGGCTGAAGGACCCCCCTCCCCCCCAGTGCACAAATGTCATGCACCGGACCTCAAATGTCTATTATCTAAAATTTAAAATGTAGAGGGAAAATTTTTAAATCTTTACATAAAGCTTTAAGTTATAACATCACACAGAAAATATGGAAAATTATAATTTTAGTTGTTTACATTTGTTAACAGGCAGGTTATGAGATTGATAAACCCAGCCAACTTTTAGATAAGTAGATTACTGATATATATGCACCAGGGAGCCAAAGGCAAGTAAATTTCTGTTGGAAGGAATCAAGAAGCACACTGTTCTCAATTTGGGGTTTTCTGAATCCTCAAAATTATATTTGTTGACTCAGCACAGCTCTATTGAGTCAGATTCTGAATGAGCCATTACAGTCGTATACATTTGCTAAAGTCTGTTTCTAAGCTTCTGCTTTTTAAGGTTTTTATTAGTAATAAATATCACCAAGTGTTATAAGGTTTTTAGAAAAATGGTGCTTAATTATAAATAAGCTGACTACCAAAAAATAAAAACATACTCTTCGTTGTTTAAGGAAAATACAAAACCTCGGAAAATCAGGCCTTCGAGTTTTGAGTCGAAGCATGAGTCTCTTGCATGCTTTGAGCTCTCGGCCAGCCAAAGAAGCTGGAAGAGCAACACGGAAGGGACGGACTCTGATGTGGAGTTCGTTTCAGAGACTAAAGTGATAAAGTCTACAAGGAAGAAGTCAGAGCCACAGCAGAGACATCCAGCAGCCCTCCCAGAAAAGGTCAGACTCACTGAGAGATCCCAGGTGTGTTTTTTCTCTTCTTAGTCACCAAATGTGTAGTATTCTTCTTCTTTGGAAATAGCATGTGTTATAGGCTTTGCTTCATTTTCACATTTTAAAACACTCTAATTGTGATCTCAGTTTCCTGGACAAGGTCCCAATGTCTATTTTTTCTTCTGTGTTCTCTCTTTTGGAGGAAAGGTCAGATTGCTAATATCAGCACATCAGCAAAATGTATGGAGAGCTCAACCAACTAAAGGGCCCCCAAAGAATATGTCTGTATTTAAGAGACATATTCATATAGGATACTCATATAGGATAAACCTGTAGACTTGAGGATTTTGCATCCAATGCTTTATAGCAAAAATGCTTAGCCAAATTCTATAATAGTTACCCCTGTAGTCATGCTTCTGGAAAAATGGGATATAATTTCAATAGTACAACTAAATGTTGAGACTGATTTTAATAAATGTTCTACCTGAGAATGTCCATGTATCCAAATTAGTTTCTTTTCTTTTTAAAATTTATTCAGAGATGTTTTTATTGATTTAAGGGAGAGGGAAATAGAAATATCAATGATGAGAGAGAAACATCGATTTGCTGCCTCCTGCAGGAGCCCCCTACTAGGGATCAAGGCCACAACCCAGGCATGTGCCCTGACCAGGAATTGAACCAGCAGCCTCTTGGTGCATGGGATGATGCTCAACCACTGAGTCACACTGGCCAGGGAGAGTTTCTTTCTTTTAAAAGAACCACTGTACTTTCATTCTTACAATATTACCTTTACTTAAGTCCTTTTTGAGAATTAGCCCTCAGATTCAGTTTATAATAATGACAGTGCCCAAAATTGAGTGTGCCAGACACAGTACTAAATTATTACAGACATTATTATCTAACTACCATTTTAAATCCTTTATACGCCAAAATTTACGGCCTAGTTTATCTGCTTTGCTCATCAAACTTGACTTCTAATGTCTTTTTCTTATTTCCAAAAATTAAATTCACCCTTCAAGGGTAGATATCGGCCACCATAAAATATATTAAAAAGAACTGTTGTAGGCTCTGAAAGGAATAAACTGCTTTAATCAGCAGATATCTACTGAACTTCTGCCCTCTGTAATATACTATGTTATGCATTGGAGACCAGGTATTTTAGGCATGGTTCTTTCAGAAGCAATTATTCTGAACAATAGTTACATTACAGAAATATCTCACACATTCCTTTGTAATATCCTTGGCAAGTGGTGTATAGACTTTTCTTGAAAATCTTTAGTGATGGAGACTCATTACCTCCTAAGCAGCCTTTGCCATTCCGTTTTTGGGTAGCTTGTTCTCTTAAAATATTGAAAGTCCAACTCCCTATGACTTCGAAGTTTTGGCCATAAATTGTGGTGGTTTTTTTTTTTTTTTTTTTTTGAGACAAGAGAAGCCAAGCTGAATCTGTCTATAATCATCAGAATTTTATTTTGAATTGTGTATCATATACATACAAGTTCATGTATTCAGCCGATATTCATTCAGCCCTTGCTATGTCCAAAATACTGCATGTGAGTAATACCTTGTGTATAAATTAGTTTTATCCTTTAACCCTGACTTCCACTAATTGTGCAATTTCAAGATTGTGGATTTGTTGGCAAATCCCCAATCTTGAAATTGGGGATTTGCCTCATTTATTTGCTGCAAGTTTGACATGCTTGGTCTAGAGGCAACACACAGCTGCTCAGGTAATAGCTATAGGTACAGAGGCTGCTGCTGCTTTATGGGAAAGATGTATTTGTTAACCAGCCAGTGTGCAGCTGCCTGTATGGGACTGTTGTGAAGAACTGGTTTGTCTAATGCTCCTTGTTAGCAGTGGCCACTTGGCCTGTAATAAAGACTCATTCATACACACCCACAACGTCTCATGGCTTCTCTGTCTACCACCCAGCATCCAAGAAGGTCTAGCCCCTGACAGAGGGGCTCAGACCCTACAGTTAGCGTAGTTGGACAGGATCAGAACCTGTACTCCCATACTTGTACCAGCATGCAGCGTTTGGCTCATAGAGCATCAGCCTGCAGACTGAAGGGTCCCTGGGTTCGATTCCAGTCAAGGGCACATGCCTGGGTTGTGGGCCCGGTCCCCAATAGGGGGTGTGCAGGAGACAGCTGATCAATGGTTCTCTCTCATCAATGATGTTTCTCTCTCTCTCTCTCTCTCTCTCTCTCTCTCTCTCTGTCCTTCCTTCCTGAGATTAATAAAATATATATTTTTAAAAAAGAGTGCTCTGACAGTGGCATAGTCGGCAGGATGGTAAACTGAGGCCACTGGAGCAGAGGACTCAGGAGCAGTGCATGCTGTGACAGGGAGCATTGTGAATACAAAGTGCCTTAGGAAGACAGCTAAGCTGTGATGGGGCAGTGAGATTGAAAGAGGCCGGTGTGAGACGAGGATGGAGTGACCAGAACCATACAGATCCTATATATAACATTTGATAAGCGGTTTCACATTTATCCTCAAAGCAATGGGAAACCATTGAAGAGCTTCAGGTAGGGAAGTGGCATGGCTAGGTTTTCCTTGAGAGACTATTACTTTGGCTGAGTAGAGAGCAGAGTGAATTCAGGCAGGGCAGTTAGGCAATTATAGTGTTCGCATGAGAAATACCAGTAGTGAGGGCTAGGGTGATGGTGGGGGAGTAGAGAGAAATGGATCCATTTGTTTCTTCTATTGTCTTGAGGAGGGAACACTGACACCTCTGGGTGATATATCCTATCTAATAATAGACAAATATGCAAATTGACCATACCTCCGACACGCCCACAAGCCACGCCCACCATCCAATCAGAGCGAGTATGCAAATTAACCCAAACCAAGATGGCTACAGCCACAGAGAGCAAGGTTTCGTAGGTAACAGAGGAAGCCAAGCTTTCTGCCAGCCATTGCAGGCCTAAGCCTCCACTCAAGCTACAAAGTTTCAATTATAGAAGGTAAACAAATTCAAACAAATGGCGGCAGAATGGAGCTTTAGAGAGCAGGCCTGGGTTGCCACTGGCAACAGGGGAAGCAAAGCTTGCCGCACACCCTGGCCGGGCCCACCCGCTTAAGGCAACAAAGTTTCAATTATAACCCCAACAGAAATGGCTATGGGCCTCAGAGGGAGCCCCAGGCTTGGCTCCACTCCAGGCTACAAAGTTTCAATTGTAGAAGGAAAATAAATTCCAGATACCAGGGCCTCCGCTTGCGTTGCCAGGGGGCGTGGCCCGCCTGCAAACCACCACAGGCCCCTCGCTCAGGCCGCCCCACGCCCCAAGGGAACCCCACCCTGATCAGGGACACCCTTCAGGGCAAACCAGCTGGCCCCCACCCCTGTACCAGGCCTCTATCCTATCTAATAAAAGAGTACTATGCAGATTGATCATCACTGCAACACACAATATAGCTGCCCCCATGTGGTCAAATATCCTGCCCCCATGTGGACACAAGATGGCCAGCAGGAGAGGGCAGTTGGGAGGCACCTGGCCTGCAAAGGAGGGCAGTTGGAGGTGATCAACCCTGCAGGAGAGGGCAGTTAGGGGTAACCAGGCCGGCAGAGGAGGGAAGTTGGGGGCAAACAGGCTGGCAGCAGAGTGGTTAGGGGGTGATCAGGCTGGCAGGCAGAAGTGGTTAGGGGTAATCAGGAAGGCAGGCAGGCAAGCAGTTGGGAGCCAGCAGTCCTGGATTATGGTCTCAGATTGGAGAGGGTACAGGCTGGGCTGAGGGACAAACCCCCTCTGTGCACGAATTTCGTGCACTGGGCCTCTAGTAGGATATAGAAGATGAAGGCAGAGGGAAATGGCAAGAATGACTGCAGAACCTCTGGCTCTTGCACCTGGTTGGATGGTGATTCCATTCATTGAAACAGGGAATGCTAGAAGATGGCTGGGCTTGTGAGGAGGAGCATGAGTTCAGCTTATACAGTTCGAGACTCTCAAGGGGACATGCCAAGTCAGGAGTAAGGGTAAGAAGAAAAGAAAGACTACATAGAAACCTGCCTAGAAGCCTGAGGATGTGTGCACAAGGGATTGTGAGGGACTAGCCAGAGCAGTAGGAGAAGAAATCAGGAATTTGTTTTATTATTAAAGCCAAGGGCAATCCAAGGTAAGATGGTCAGAGAGGCCAAAAGGCCTCTAAAAAAGTCCATTGACTTAATGACTTAGAGGTAATATGGATGACCTCAGGAAGCATTTTACTGTTTTTGTTGGAGTAAAGAGGGGAGAAGAATAAAATAGTTTGATTAGCCAGTGGAGGGTGAAGAAAGGGAGACTGGTTATTTGTCAACTCTTGGAAAGGTAAGATAATTTTACTTCAGAAGATATCATATACTTACCAAAATCTACAAGTGAGGTGGATAGATCAGGAGACTGTGTCATTCTTTATAATCTGTTGAAAAATGAATTGAATCAGCTTTTAAACTGCAATTGAAACAACTTTTAATTACTTGAGGATTATTTGCAGTGAATTTTTAATATCCTGTCTAGTAAATATAGTACTAGGCACTACCACTGCCAAAGGAGGTGCAAGGAGTGTAATTAATTTTAATATTAGCCTAAGTAGATGGGATTAGGAAGGCAGATGTGCTCTGAGTAAATCTCATCACGTGCTCCAAAAGCTTGATAAAAAGGGCTCTGGTGTTAGCAAATGATTTAGCTCATTTGCACCACAGTTCTGCTCTGTTAATACAGGTAATTAATTAATTAACTGTTCTTTCTAGAGAATTGTTTTTATCACACTCTTGTGTTTCTCAGGAGATTCCACTTTTTTTTATCCCGAACAACTTTCCTCCCATTTCCTGAAAACAGGTCTCCCACTAAAACTAATATTCTTATTGTTTTTTACATCTGCAACTTTTAATTCTTTTAAATTTTCCCCATGTTATTTGTTAATCCATTTCTCTGAACAAAAAAATATATATGTAAATCATTTACTCTGGACCAAGTGCTGAGGACTCCAAGATTGACACAGTTCTTGCCCTCAAGAAGCTAAGAGTCTGCCTCTAGCCTTTCTAATCAAAGAAGCCCTTACCCTGCATCATAAATTTTTCCATTATGTTTCTCACCTTGCAAGTATGAGGACATCCTTTCAATATCAGTAGCATGACTGTAGATATCTCACATAATACTAGGCATGTCTAGTATCCATTGTTAAGAACTACATAATAAGAGAAAGCCATTGTAGATATTGTGAAATGAATGCATATCTTATTCTCTTCAGCAATACCTCCATAAATTTTAAGAACAGTGTGTATATCCATATGAGACATTATTTATCCAGTATATGGGCAGTAATTCATTCAGCTCCTTTGCAAACTACTACAAGCCTTTTGATTCACTGTTGAGCATCATAGTTTACACCACTCATTTCATACTTAATTTGTCTTATGATAGTCTTTTGAATTGTTGCCTGTTATTATTTAACCTTTACTAATGCATGTCTAAATCATATACTTCTTGAGAGCAACGATCAGAAATTGAATTTCCTCTGTTTCTCCTACAGAGATCTGCTTCTGTACAGAAGTTAATAGAGGGTGAATGAAGGTAGTTTAATGTGTATCATCGATTGCTACTAATCCTTGTATATTTTCCTTAATACCTTGCTATAGGCCTCTTCTTGGGAAATGAAAAGGAAGCAGAATCAGAACCTTGTGCAAGAATGTCAGGATTTGATTGAAGTTGAAACCAGCAACAGTGATCAAGATATAATCCTGGTGAGATGAACTTTACTGGCTAAATGACACCTTGAGATTCATTCACTTTCATAAAGATTAGATGAATCCAAGAAGCATTTCTCATTAGTGCCTCAAAGTAACTGAAACATTTAATTGAATGACCTAGTTTTTTAGGTGATGAAACAAGGCTCAGAAAAGTTAGTTACTTGCCCAAGGCTAAACAAACTAGTAAAAATAAAACTAACTCATACATCCTGATTGCTAGCTCAGGTTGCTTTTCATTTTAGTTACTAGAGACCCGGTGCACGAAATTCGTGCACGGAGGGGCGTTGTCCCTCAGCCCAGCCTGTACCCTCTCCAATATGGAACCCCTGGAGGGATGTCCGACTGCAATCCAGGGATGTCCGACTGCCCTGGATTGTGAGAGGGATGTCCAACTGCCCGTTTAGGCCCGATTCTAAACGGGCAGTCGGACATCCCTCTCACAATCCAGGACTGCTGGCTCCCAACTGCTTGCCTGCCTGCCTTCCTGATTGCCCCTAATCGCTTCTGCCTGCCAGACTGATCACCCCCTAGCCACTCTGCTGCCAGCCTGTTTGCCCCCAACTTCCCTCCTCTGCCAGCCTGGTCACCCCTAACTGCCCTCTCCTGCAGGGTTGATCACCTCCAACTGCCCTTCCTTGCAGGCTTGATCCCTCTCAACTGCCCTCCCTTGCAGGCAGGGTGCCTCCCAACTGCCCTCCCTTGCAGGCCGGGTGCCTCCCAACTGCCCTCTCCTGCTGACCATCTTGTGGTGGCCATCTTGTGTCCACATGGGGGCAGGATCTTTGACCACATAGGGGCAGCTATATTGTGTGTTGCAGGGATGATCAATCTGCATATTACTCTTTTATTAGATAGGATAGAGGCCTGGTACAGGGGTGGGGGCCAGCTGGTTTGCCCTGAAGGGCGTCCCGGATCAGGCGGGGGTTCCCTTGGGGTGTGGGGCAGCCTGAGCGAGGGGCCTGTGGTGGTTTGCAGGCCGGCCACGTCCCCTGGCAACCCAAGCAGAGGCCCTGGTATCTGGAATTTATTTTCCTTCTACAATTGAAACTTTGTAGCCTGGAGCGGAGCCAAGCCTGGGGCTCCCTCCAGGCCCGCAGCCATTTGTGTTGGGGTTATAATTGAAACTTTGTTGCCTTAAGCGGGTGGGCCTGGCCAGGGTGTGCGGAAAGCTTTGCTTCCCCTGTTGCCGGCGGCAACTCTGGCCTGCTCTCTCAAGCTCCATTCTGCCGCCATTTGTTCGAATTTGTTTACCTTCTATAATTGAAACTTTGTAGCTTGAGTGGAGGCTTAGGCCTGCAACGGCTATTGGAAAGCTTGGCTTCCTCTGTTACCTGGGAAACCTTGCTCTCTGTGGCTGTAGTCATCTTGGTTCGGGTTAATTTGCATACTCGCTCTGATTGGATGGTGGGTGTGGCTTGTGGGTGTGTCAGAGGTGTGGTCAATTTGCATATTTGTCTATTAATAGATAAGATTAGGCTGTGAAAACTTTTATATTATATACATACATATACATTATATATATAACTTGAAGATCATCCCAAAACCTATATGCTCAAATCCAAAGCATCTGAACCTTTCTGTAATTTGTAATATGAATTCACATCAGAAAGTGTAATTCCAAATTAACTTAAACTAGACTACTGTCAAAAAACCTTGCTAAGAGAAGTCTTTTTAAAAAATACAGACATACTTTCCACTTACTCCCCTTGATTTAGTATCCCTGACTCTAGCTTGGTAGTTGATATCAAAAGGCTATATGTCTGGACTATTCTACCGTAGACCCCAACAGAGTTGCTTTGTCTCACCGAACCCAGTGCAAAAGCCCTTGGTGTTTAAGAAGAACTGACTCAGGGACTGACCACTTGAGAAACACTTGAGTTTCTTGAAGCCAAGTTAAAGACATTGTCCATTATGTTATACTAGAGGCCCAGTGCATGAATTCGTGCACCAGTGGGGTCCCTCGGCCTGGCCTGTGGGATCGGGCCGAAACTGGCTCTCCGACATTCCCCAAGGGGTCCCAGATTTTGAGAGGGCACAGGCCAGGCCGAGGGACCCCGCTGGTGCATGATCAGGGCCAGGAAGGGACACAGAAAGTTGGCCAGCCGGGGAGGGACCGCAGGAGAGCTCCAGGGCGTGTCCAGCCCATCTCGCTCAGTCCTGATCAGCCGGACCCCAGCAGCAAGCTAACCTACCGGTCAGAGCATCTGCCCCCTGGTGGTCAGTGCATGTCATAGCAACTGGTCAACCGGTTAACTGTCTGCCCCCTGGTGGTCAGTGCACGTCATATCGAGCAGTTGAGCGGCCTTAGCATATCTATAATAATAAAAGAGTAATATGCTAATTAGACCGGGGTCCCGTGTGCCTGCCAGCGGCCAGAGGGAAGCCCTGGTCCCCGATGCCAGTAGGAAGCTGGTGCCGACAGCCAGGGGAAGAAAAGCCTACTCTTACACCAATTTCGTGCATCAGGACTCGACTCATTAGCATATTATGCTTTGATTGGTTCAACGGCCGACCAGTTGACCAGACACTTAGCATATTAGGCTTTTATTATATAGGATAGTGTCCTTTGTATTATAATACAAAGTTCATTCAGATATTAGAATTTAATGCCAGGAAAAAAATCTATTGATTTTTTTTATCAGAACATGAATTTTATTACTTACTATGATTCTCTTTTTACCTTTATTTCCAAGAAGCTTATAGTTAAATTTTAATCTAAATAAGAATAACTATAGTCACCTAGATGATTGCTATTTTTGACATGATAACGTAATGAGCGTATTTAGAAAAGGGTTTGGCTCATTGTTCATGTCTTTAGGTAAGGTACTGCAGAATGCTATTTGGAATTATAGATTAGATTTCAGTTACAAATGAGCCAATAAAGTCTTCTGACTTTAGCCTAATTTCTATCCCTTTGGCAGAAAACCATTGTCATAAGGTACAAGGTTTAATAATAATTGGCTTTATTTTTTAAATTTTTCATTATGGAAACTTTCAAATATAGTACAATCAACTCCTATGTGACCATTTTGCATCTCCAACAGTGATCAACTCATGGCCAGCCTTGTTTCATTCATACCTCCCCCAGTCCCCATTACTCCCAGGCTGCATATCACTTCATCCACAAATTAGAATTGTTTTAAGAAGCTATTGAAAGGATATTGAAAAGAGGAAAGTACCTCCTTATTGACCAATAAGGGACTACTAAATCCAGGATGTGGAGAAAGGGAACACCAAATTATTTTCCAAAGAAAAAAATTTAATCTGAGGCCTAAAAGGAAGAGAAAACTGCAACTACTATTGTAAATAATGACAACTTTATTTACCTCTTTGAAGCAAAATATGGTATAGCTGTATCCGCCTTCTTTGCAGGATCTTCAAACTCTTGGCTTGTATTTTATGCAGCCATTGCTTTGTCACCTTTCCAAGCTTTTTTTTTTTTTTTTTTTTTTTTTTTTAAACCCATACTTTTATTGATTTCAGAAAGGAAGGGAGAGGGGAGAGAAAGATAGAAACATCAATGATGAGAGAGAATCATTGATTGGCTGCCTCCTGCACACCACCTACTGGAGATTGAGCCCACAACCCAGGCATGTGCCCTTGACCAGAATTGAACCCGGGACCCTTTCAGTCCTCAGGCCGATGCTCTATCCACTGAGCCAAATCCACTAGGGCTTTTCCAAGCTTTTAGTTAGTGCTTTTCATAGATTACTAGTAGGTATGACATTTATATTAAAATTTTTATGTAATATTTTTTATGTAATATTTCTCAAATTCTTATTTCAAATTAGGAAATAATTCTGAGTGTTTGACTATCGATACATTCTTAAACTCAGAAATCAAACATAATCTCTTTTTATGTAATATTTCTCAAATTCTTAAGTTACTTGTGTGTATGCATGTGGTATCATTTATTTGTGTCCCTGTGATCCTAGTAGGAAGTCTGTTTTGAAACTCATGGGGTCTAATTAATTTGGATAAATAGGGATTATCCAAAGTTGCATACCAACTTCTCCATTTGGCTATAGTTGCAGTAATTCCCAGTAGGAAATAATTCTGAGTGTTTGACTATCGATACATTCTTAAACTCAGAAATCAAACATAATTCTTCTTAACCCCTGGGCATCTTCCCAGTTATCTTCTATTTATGGTGCCTATGTGAATGTGTGCATGCATGTACTTTAATTCCGACCTATATCTGTCACATTTGAAGAAGGAAGGCACTCGGGGGCTAACAGTGCTATGAGAGGTTATTACTTAAGGAAGAACAATTAGCTACTGCACGGGGCACTCTCCACCCCTCCCCATAACCAGGTGGTTTTTGTTATTTTGATGAATTTGCTGGGACACAGGGTCTTATTATTTTCAGGTGTAACAGGCTCAGAACTATATGTTCAGCACACAGAAGAAAGTTCATCCCACAGGGATGATTTCCCATGATCTGAACTCATGAGACTGTTTTATAAGATCACAATGGCATTTTAGTCATTTAGAAGATGAATACAGCATCACTGCAATTGGAAATCTCAGACTGACCTTACACTGGGCATTCTTTCCTTGTACACCAATCTTCGTGGGCCAGCCATCTGCAATCTGACAGCTGCTGGTGAGCAGTATGTCTAAATATTGAAAAGGCTTCCAGTTAAAACAGCCTGCTGTGTCCGTCTCCCTCGCACTGTGCCTACCTGTGCTCCCATGAGAGTATTTTTTTATGTTGTATGATCCATTCTGATCAGCAGCATGTTCTTGCTTCTGCTGTGTTAATAATGTCTGTCTGTCTTCTGAAAGGATTTTTTTCCATGTTAGGGCATTTCATTTCCTTCTCTTCCAAGTTTCAGACACACCTCGCTCTGGCTCTCTGACTGACCAGTTGTACAGTTTCGAGTGAAATCATAAGAATATTGTTTGCTTCTCAGATTTATGTTGACTCTGACCATAGCTTATTATTTCCACCATGTTATAATCATTCATTCCCCCAAATCATCTCCTCTGCTGTGGCTCAGGGTTACAACAGTTTCATCTGTTTTCCTAATGTCTTCCTCTTCCCATTCCCATTCCCTTAATTCTTGATTGACTGCCCTTCATGTTCCTTTTCTCCAAGGCCTACAGTCTATTGAAGCTATTTGTAAAAACCCACATTATTTAGTTGTTTTATTTTTAATCCCAATGTGATAATCCTTACTTTCTAGTCATTTTTAACTTTTGTCTCTTTGCTCTACATTTTGTATCACATTCACCATTCTCCCTTCGTTTTCCTCACCTCCAGTTGCTTCTGATCATATACTTTGTTGGTGTCACTTCCATGACATTTTATTTCTTTTTTATATTAATTTATACTTGCCCTTTTAGCCAGTGCAGGCCATTCATTTTCAGAGTCCATGTACTGAGTGTTCTTGATCAGACCTTGATCAGATTTGGAGCTTTGGAAACCTTTGACTGGGATGCAGTTAAAACATCAGCCATTTTCTTGAGATTAATAAAACTGTCATAATAACCTACTGAGTGGGAGAGCATATTCACCAATTATATATCTGATAAGGGGTTAATATCAAAAATTTATAAAGAACTCATACAACTTGACACCAAAATACCAAACATCCTGACTAAAAAATGGGCAAAGGACCTGAATAGACACTTTTCCAAAGAGGGCATATAGATGGCCAATAGACACATGAAAAAATGCTCAATGTCACTAATCGTCAGAGAGATGCAAATTAAACCACAATGAGATATCACTTCACACCTATCAGAATGTCTGCCATCAATAAATCAGCAAACATCAAGTTTGGCAAGGATGGGGAGAAAAGGGAACTGTTGTGCACTGTTGGTGAGAATGCAGATTGGTGCAGCCACTATGGAAAAAAGTATGGAGTTGCCTAAAAAAATAAAAAATGGAACTGTCTTATAACCCAACAATTCCACTTCTAGGAATTTATCCAAAGAAATCCAAAACACTTAATTTGAAAGAATATATGCACACCTATGTTCATTTACAGTGTTATTTACAATAGCCATGATTTGGAAGCAGCCCAAGTGTCCAAGTAGATAAAAAAGCTGTGGTACATTTACACAGTGGAATACTACTCAGCTGTGAAAAAAAGAAGGAAATCTTACCTTTTGTGACTGCATGGATCAACCTGGAGAGTATTATGCTGAGTGAAATAAGCCAGCCAGAAAAAGACAAGTGCCATATGATTTTACTTATATGTGGAATCTAAAGAACAAAGTAGACTAACAAATAAAATAGCAATACTCATAGATACATAGAAGGGACTGACAGATATCTGAGGGGAGGGAGGTTGCGTGAAAAAGGTGAAGGAAATAAGCAAAATAAAATAGAACAAAACTCATAGACACAGACAACAGTATGGTGATCACCAGAGGGAAAGGGGTGGTGGTGACAGTAGAGGGTAAAGATGATAAATGGTGATGGAAGGAGACTTGACTTGGGGTGGTGAACACACAATACAATATACAGATGATGTGTTATAGAATTGTACACATGAAACCTATATATTTTTATTAAACAATGCCAACCTAATAAATTAAATAAAAAACCCCACCAGTAATGAAAATAATGAAGAGTTCTTTTAAAGGACATCTTAATCCTCATCAAAATGCCTTTGGAGGTGATGTGTGTGGAGCTATCAGCCTGCATGGCAGCAAACTTCTTTCAATATTTTATCACAATCTTGTTAGCACAGCTACAGTTCCCTTCCCCATTTCAGGGAAACTAGTGTGACCCAGATTGATGATCTCTGGCCCCGTAAAGCTGTACTTTCTGAAATTCTCTCTTTGTGCACACACAGGTGAGTCTTAGTGGAGGCAGCCTTTCCTTTTTTTATGCAGCTCTGATGAAATTCAGGTACTGCACTTCACATGCATTTATCTAATTTAATGACTTTAATTATTACCTGAGGAGTAAGTTCTCTTTTCATCCCCAGTTTACAGATGAGGAAAATAAACTTGCTCAGGGTCACACTGCCAGCAGTGGGCACCTTGAGCCTTAGCTGTTTGACTTCAGCTCTCACTTTCTTAGCCACTTGTTATTACGACTTTCCTCTTTGTTGTCTATATCTGTATCCTGTCCCCCACATTGATTCAACCAGCCCATTCCACACAGATAGGTTGGAGTATACTTTACTCCATAGGGGTGAGGATTTCAAGGTACAAATATATACTGCATTGGTTAACAGTCAACATTTTGGCTTAGACAGGTTTTCAAAGTTTTATGAATGGACATTCTCCAGCAAGGATTCTTGAACTTATTTTTAAAAAATCAATCCATCATCTACTCCTTGCTCAGAATAGGCTAACTTCTCTTTAGCCCATTCCTCCTCCTCCCCCCATCCACCCTAGATAGGACCTGTACAATGAAGTTCTTTACTGCTCGAGGCCTGGCTTTTCTCTTTCTAGTCAGCCTACGTCACAGGACAGTCATCAGGGCCATCATCCCAGGATGAGTCCTGGGAGGGAGAGTCTTCCCCTTGTCCAAGATAATCACTCGAATCATCTTTGTGGTCATAACATAACCACAGACCCATTTTATGAGCTAGTGCCACCTGACCTCTGGCCTCCAGAAAATCCTATTACTTCCCATTTTCCACACTCAAAATGCATCCTGCTCTCTCTTTTAACACATGCTGAATATGCTGAACTATTTCTGTCTTAAGCATTTCTAAACCCACAGGTAAAGTTCACACTTGTCTCCATTAACCACCAACAGGAAGGGAGTATAAATTCTTTTATAGCTCCTCTTACAGATGCACCAGCCTTTGTCAGGGGAATTAGCCTCTGAGGACAGGTTGCAAGGCTCTGTTTTACTGGAGCAGTGCCCTGTGGTACTGTTGTAATTAACGATTTGTCTAAGTTCCGTGAAAAACTCTGGTGCACTGCCATGTGATAAATCAGCAGTTCAGCTTTACTCCAGGCAAAATTTGGCATATGAGCTCCACATCACCCCAGTGCCCCTCCAAGTGATGCATTCGAATCAGCTGTCACTGCAGCATGCTTAATAGAAGCAGGAGAAATAAAAATGAAGCAATGGGACAAAGTTACCAAGCATCCTGACAGGCAAGCAGTCTCAAGTTATGTCATCATATGAGATATAAGAACTGACTGTACAGACGAGACCTCCTAGGGGATCTGTTCTAAAAGGTAACTGGGAAAATTAGGTTGCCAGACCACAACAGATGGTCAAGAAAGCAAATGATTAATTTGAAGAAAGCTTCAAAATTGAGGAACACCAGGGGAATAAAATGAACAGTGCCAACAGTAAGTTAGAGAAGTTGGGTAGGAATAGTTTGCTGAGACTCAAGCCACAGTGGTAAAAGTACGGATTTTTTGCTATGCATGTTTTTATTCATCTTGGTAGAGCACATACACCAAGTTGACATTCAAATATCTGACTGCAATATGAAGCAACATTTACCTCTTTCCTAAATATTGGTATTTGGGTATTTTTTTCATATTTTAAAATAATTTTTTTTTTCAGTTACTGCTCTGTCAGTGGCAAATTCAGATTGCTAAGACACTGAGAGAATATCTCTGGTGTGGTTGTTTAAGGTTAGGTTAGTCCTGCCTGTTTTATAACCAGGAAGCATAATGCCTTTTTGATTGGATGGTCTTTAGCCCTTATGTCATCTGTGGTCACTCAGCACTCAGGTCTTTTTTTTTTTTTTCTTTGCTTGAACTTGGCCTTGAGAGCAGATTGGTAGGTAAATTTATTTCATTTCCCCAATTTGAAGACATTTTAAAAAATGATGACTAGATTACCACGACATGTATTGTAAGAGTTTGGTGATGGAGTGTCTGGTATTCCTGTGAAAGATGTAACCTCCAGTGTCTAACCCAAAGTGTGGCACTTTCTGGGGCTCAGGAAAGATATATGAATAAAAAATGAGTGGATGGAACCACCTTCCCATCACAGAACTGAGCTATGTTCTTTACCAATTACACCTATTAGCTATTTGGGCATTTTTCAAATGATTCTGGCTCAGGAAAGTCATCTATCAACCTCCTCTGGGTTCCTAGGGTCATTGATAGGCCCTCCATGGTATTTTATAAAAGCAGAGGAATGAATGGAAGAGCTGATGAGTTTCCAGCATCTAGGTTTGTGGCCAAACAAATAACAACAAAAACCAAAAACAACAACTCCAAGTTCTGTTTTTGCATCAGTGCTTTTTGACAATAAAAGTGAAAAGTGGCTCAGTAAACTCAGAAGAAGATAAAAAAGAAAAGCAAATAACCTGCCTACCTAGTCCCTAAACCAGCTACATTCACCCTAAATACACATAATTTTTTGATTCCTCTAAGATATTTTCAATGGGAAACTACACTGATATTGCAATAAATGCTTTGAGATGATTGAAGTTGCCTTAATTTTAAAAGCAGGCCAATTCTCAATCAGTTTTCATGGCTGGTGATGTTACCATTTCCTTTCTATGAACCGGTATGATTCTGTGATTGTTGCTCACAGTATCAGAAATTTCACGAGCAGAGCCAGCCTCTTTACAAGATACAAACCAAAGTTGCCCCAAGGACTTAAGACAAATTTATTCAACAATACAATGTTAGAGATTTTGAGGGACACCAAAAAAATAGTAAGATATAAAAGGCCCTCGCCTTAAGGAGAAGGAAAGTTGGAAGACAGTTTTACAAAACCACAAGATAGCAATATGTTATGGAAAGAGTCAGGCTCCACACTCTGATAAACCAACCCAGGTTCAAGTTCAGACCTACATGCCACTTGTCAGTGGTATCAACTTTTGATCTTTTGTTTTCTTTTTTTATATAGTTTCATAGTTTTGACTTTTATTTTTAGGTCTTTAATGTGATTGAGTTTTTATTTTTTAATTATGGCTTATATTCAATATTATTTTGTGTTAGTTTCAGGTGTACAGCCTAGTGGTTAGACAATCATACACTTTATAAAGTGTCTGCCCCCCATATTTCCAGTACCCACTTGGCACTGTACATAGTTATTACATTACTAGAGGCCCAAAATTCATGCAAGGGGCTCGACCCTCGCAGCCCCAACTGGCCCTCATAGCCCCTCGCAGCCCCGGCTTCGTCCAGAAGGTCATCCGGATGGTCATCCGGAAGGGTGTCTGGACGGTCATTCTGCTATTCAGTCCAATTAGCATATTAGCTCTTTATTATGTAGGATTACTTATTATATTCCCTATGATGTAAAGTCTTCTGTTTTCTTATCTATAAAATGGGAATAATATTACCTACTTTCAAGGTTGTTATGTGAATGAGTGGGATGATTTGTGACAATGAAAAGTTTTTGTGCATTATGAGAAATATTGTTTTAATCTCCTTCTGTAATTCTAAAGAAAGCAAATTCAACCTCTATTGCATGGGCCAGAAGATGGGGGTAAAGAATTAAAATTGAGAGCGTGAGATTGCTTGTGGAAGAAAAGGGAGAGCTAGAAAGTGACCCTGTTTGGGGGGTGGGGAGGGCAGTTATGCCTAGATAACTTATAATCACATTGAGAAGAGCTTTTCAAAAAAAATCTCCACCCAAAGATATGTTTTTATTGATTTTTAGAGAGACAGGAAGGGAGAAAGAAAAATTGATATGAGAGAGAAACATTGATTGTTTGCCTCCCATACGTGCCCTACCAGGGATCAAACCCACAACCTAGGTATGTCCCTGACCTGGAATCAAACCCATGGCCTTTTGATGTATGGGATGATGCTCCAACCAACTGAGCCACCTGGCCAGGGCAAGAAGAGCTTTGAAAGCCAAATAAAGAGTTTGTACTTGAGGGAGTGAGCCATCAGGAGCTCTAGGAAGGTTTTGAGAAAGAGTATTTAATCATGGATATTTTGTCTAAAGAATTGATTCTTCATGTTATGAAATGTGATAATGAAGTAGTACTGGGAAGAGCAGAAACTTTTTTTTATTCTATGAATATATTAAGAGTTAGGTACTGTCCTAGACAGTGGGGATGCAGCATGAAAAAAATTGACAATTCTCCCTCATGGTGCTTCCCTTCTAGTGGACAATCAGACAATGAACAAGATAAATAAGTAACATACGTTGCATGGCAGGTAATGATAAGTACTAAGGAGCAAAATAAAGCAGAAGCATATAGGAAGTGCCAGCATTAGTGGTGAGGTTGAGATTTAATTTTGTATAAAGAGGGGATGTTTGAGGAAAGACTAGAAGGAAATTAGGAGAACAGAACAAACATATTAACAGCAAATACATTAATAACCTTGTGAGAGGAGGCTCCTTGGATGCTTGGAAAGTGTCTAGTGAGGAGAAATGAGGGCATGGAATGAGAACAGAGAGGCCCAGAAGCAGCTGGGCTCAGTTATGACATACCTTTCTCTAGCCTGCGTTACTTTTCTTCACAGAATTTACATTACCTGATATTATATTATATATCTTCTTTTTTATTGAGTTCATATCTTTTTTTCCCCCTTACTAGAAAATAAGCTCCAAAAAGGCAGTACTTTGTCTCTTCACGGTAACAGTGTCTGACCCAGACTGGGGATCAATTTTATTGAGTAAATGACTGACTGAAATGGAGGAGCCTAGAACACAATGTTAACTATGGAAGAGTGAAAACAGAAAAGGTCTGCGTTTGACAGGAAGGCATTAACTGGTCTGGGAGCCTTCATGGGTCCTCGATGATGATAAATGCTTGGGGTGGAGGGTTGAGGGACAAAGGAATAGAAGGAAAGAAACCACAACACAATCAGTCCTTGACTCACGTAAGGGTTACACAGCTGACTACAGTGTGTTCTTTTTCATTTCCCTAACTTATTTATGATGTATTTATCCTGTTAAACAGATACTTCACAAAATTGAGTTTTGGGTATGTTGCCAATCCATTGCATCTCTTGGGGACTGACAAATTCCATTCTGCTCGTTGTTAACATAATTTTAATTAAGGTATTGAAAGCCCCATGTTCAGACTTAACTATCATCTCATTTACTGCGTGGGAGGTGTTATCTATTTCATGACTGAGTAAAATCTTAGGAAAACAATATCCCTAAACTGCAGAGGTAAGCGTACAGACTGCAGACATTTCTGTAATGGAGTAATATATGTGAAAGAGCTTTGTAAATAACAAAGTACACAAATAGTGTTAATGAAAAGACAGCTAACTGCCCCTGTCTTCTTGTCTCAGCTTGAAGACATTCAGACCTTCAAAGCCACAAGCACATTGTAATAGAAGGGAGCATCCAGGAACTCAGAGATTTACATGGTGTTATGTAAAAGAAAATACTGTAGGCTGTGAGTTATTCATCCAAAATCTTTTAAACATTTCTATGGCAAAGAATAAAGAAAATACTAGAAAGGAAAAGAAGGAAATCACTCTTGCAACAGAGATGGTAGAGACATTTTTGGGGAGAAGGGGCATATCTGATCTTCATGAAATCAGCCTTCAAGAGGCAGAGCTCAAAGCAGAGGACTAAACAATGAAATGCAAAAATAATTTTATGAAACTGTGTTAATAGCACCAGCAACAGAAGTTCCTAGCTGGGAGTGCTGTAATTTTTATTAATCTTAGCCGCTGCCATCTTATCTGTTTTTCATCATAAGAAAGGTTTTCATTAAAGAAAATGGAACACATCCTAAGCAAGACCATCATGGATGATAACAAAGTGGTTATAACTTAAGGCATTACATTGTTCCTCTTGTAAGCTTATCTTGTGGTTGCTGCTAACTGTTGTGGGAAATCGTTCATGTGGCTTATAAACTGGTCAAAACATATTTAGTTCAAAGTGAGAAACACTTAACAAAGTATATAGATTTTCCTTAAATATCAGCACATCAAAAGAAACCTTTAAATGTTATGATACATCAGGAATAAACAAGATACATTTGAAGGTCATTTTGCAAAATTAACTTTTAAAAATATATGCACTTTATTTACTTCCCGGAGCATGAATCTATTTGCAGTATAAGTACAAAAATATTTTAAACAGACAAAAGTAGCTTAGCATCAGTTTTATTTATTTTCCTCTGCCTACAAGGCTCTCCTTCCCCTGGACTTGGGTGAACTAGAAAAGGGGGATGCTGGACAGCCTCGCGGTTCTGTCGTTGCTAGGCTGCATGTGTGCCCATTCCACCTGCTTTCCGACAGCATTTCCTGGGAAGGGGGAGAAAGGCAGGTTGATAGCCTCCCCCTCCCACGTTTGCTCAGCATGGCGGAGAGGGCATGAAATAGGAACACATCCACAGTGGGCAAGCTCAGAAAACCGACAGCTCCACCTTCCACCAGGCAATGGAAGTGGGGAGCATGGTTGTGTCTTAGTGTGTGTTCAGGCGTCTTCAGATCAAGCAGCAGATGGGAGCTTTGCCTTATCTCTGCCTTTGACATTTTTCTTTTTCTACTGCCTGTCTCCCACCTTCTCACAGATTCACAAAATACATAATGTGGGGAGCATTCTAGGTCTGTTTTTCTAAAAGACATTAACTCTCTCCCAAAGAAATACATTCCAAAAATGTAAGTTTGTTTTGTGTGAGCCTTGTTGAATGGGTCATAGAGGATTCCCAAAGTGATGATCTGGCTTCTATATGCCACCCCCCCAGCTCTCTCACCCCGCTGTGCCCCCCACTCCCAGCATTACACATACACATCTGCTCACTAAGGTGCCACCAACACTCCTGGCCCTTGCATTTAACACATTAAGGCTTGATAACCCCTTTTAGACAGATTTTCTGGGATTCTGTCAAAAGGCAAGGTGTCTCTTCAATCACCTTCCCCATTTTCTTCCCCATCATGCTTTGGGGCCTTAGACCCCAGCTTCCAACCTCCCCAGTGTTTCCTTCATTGCACTGCTGTTGAGCTCATACTCTATGCTTGCTCTGTACCAATGAGCGGTGTATTGAGCCTCTTCCAAATAGCAGAGGCTCCTTTGTTGCTCCTGGTGAATCAAATACTTGGCTCATTTGTTGGAGTCATTGTTACACCTATGCAAGATAAGGGATTTTTGAAAATACCTGTGCAAAGATTGGTAGAATGTAAACATCCCTTTAAAGAAATGGTAGAAGTAAATATGACAGTTATCATGGACCCATCCTGATGATGCATGCCAAAATAATTTTCTACAACACGTGTGATTGTCACCCTTCATAACATACACATAAACCTGTACTTCGGGCAATGCTGTGGTCTCTCCTCTGGTGTGGGCACTGATGTTCAAGGTCGTTTTTGCATCCAATGCTATGTCCTATATTTTTGTACAGCTTTAAATAAAGAGCTTGTTTTTCAGATTTTAGATCAAAGTGACAGCAATGTTTTCTTGAAACATGAAAAAAAGGAAGGTCCTCTTATGAAAAAAGGTAAAAAATAGAATTCAGTTTATATATATTAGCTATAATGTTTGAGTTGTTTTCAATATGACTGTGTGACATAACTTGTGTGGGACATGGGCCACAACTTTGGCAGCAGTTTGGGTGTAAAAAAATTAAATTTGTTATTTCAGAAGCGGGGGGAGGGGTGGGAAAACGGCCACCAACCGCATGTGTTTTGAAGAGGCAGAGATATACCTCCTGCCTGAGAATCGTGCCCCCGGCCCCAGCACTGCCACACTGACTGAAGCACCCAACACCAGACTTACGTTACCCTTCTCATTGAATGTCGTTTCATAATGTGCTGAGGGTTGATATCAGGTCTATAATTATCAGAATCTATTTTGAAAATTATAATGGCATTCCCTTATTTTCAATCATTTAATCCTTTTCTTGCTTATCATGGATCCTCTGAGATCAACAAGAGTGATCACATTTATTAGTTCCTTCATGTCCTTGGGGTCTAATTTGTCTCAGGTGAGAGATGTGAACTTTCTTTTAAACATAAAGTTGCCATCTTATGATATTCAGTTTAAAGACAGTTTCCCTGGAGAGAGAAGCTGGGAACAAGCTGGACTCAGAAAATTTTATTTTCTTAGTTTCCTTTTTTTTTTTTTTTTTTACTTTGTATTCTCTCTTTTACTTTAATATTATACCATTGGGTCTAAGCAGTAAGTACATTATTTTTATGGTCATCTTATTATTGTCTCAGCTCATTTTGGCTTCATTATTCACAATCATTTTTGTGTTGATCCATCCATGCCATCATTTTGTGTTCACATTTGGTTGTAAGCTCTCCCTTCATACTTTGTTGCTTAGGTAACCTAATCACCCATTCATTCACATCTTTATATTTGAACTCATTAGTGAGGTCCCTAAGAAATCACACTTTTTCTTTTCCATCTTAATTAGAATAATTTGCTATTTATAA
Organism: Eptesicus fuscus; assembly: GCF_027574615.1. NCBI lineage: Eukaryota > Metazoa > Chordata > Mammalia > Chiroptera > Vespertilionidae > Eptesicus > Eptesicus fuscus. The sequence continues at coordinate 70,273,514 of NC_072475.1, forward strand.
TCAGGATTTGTTTTGTAAGGAACTCTAAATTTTAAAGCCAATCTTTTACAGAAGTTTTAAACTATTAACAGACCTTCAAGTATGTGCCTGTTGGGTTTCCCGATTGCAATGGAAAAATTGTTAATACAATTTTGACCCTAAAATTAATATTTAATTGCCAACAATCCCCTGGCTTTAGAAGAAACAAATTGTGAAATATTTTCAAATGACTGTAATTATGGATTAGTTGGCTGTTGGATTAAAAAAACTTCACTTTGTATGCAAGTCTGTGAGCAAAACCAATAGCGCCTTCAGTGTGCTTGGAAAATGTCTATCCTCTCTTATGTTTCCTTAAAGAGTCAGCAGAGCCTCAGCCATTTACCCACCATCTAAACTTTCCTTGTTCTGTCCTGTTCCTCGTGGCCTTCGATGGTCCTAAACTTGTTGCTAAGGGTTTATTTGGTAACAAGCTATTTGGACAGATATCACAAAGAATTCTAGAGATAGGTGGAAGGACACATTGATTTATTTCTTGTACTGTCCCCAAAAACTCTTAACACCAATCCAAGGGGACTGAAGCATTTCTGGTTCTCTGTGGACTGTAAACAAATCACTGACTTCTCTGAACCTGCAGTTCTGAGGTTCTCTGAGTGAGATGATCGGATAGGTAACTCTAGATCTCTTCCTGCTTTAAAGTTACACTCTCTACCCGAGACACATTTCTAACTGGGATCTGTCAGGATGTCTTTGAACCTGAACCCAAAATGGAATAGAGAAGGATGCCAGAGGGTAGACAGGTTGGTGAGAGTAGGGAATCTGAACAGCCCAGTCAAATCACCCCATGCACAGCAATAGCAGATAGTGCGCATCACTACAAAGAAATAATGAAAAAACAAGTTACAGAGGCCCTTGGGTTATTACATATGCTATATTAGTATACACTTTGTTAAAAAAGGTTATTATATACTGCCTTGAAAACATATTGGTGCAGATTTACAAAAGGGTGTTTGAATACAAAGCCAAATTGTATACAGGTAGTTAATGAACTGATAGCACTTCTTTCAGTTTATTATGTGATAATCAAAAAGTGACTGACTTCATTTTGTTTATGTTCTTTTGAAGAAAAACAGGAGCTGTGCAGTGACATTGCAGAAATAAAGAGAAACTCTTCATTACCTAACTGGAAAAGGTGAGTGTACCGTAATTATATAATATCCAAGTGAGTGAAATTACACTATTGAAAAGTAATTATCAATGTTTAAACACAAAAAGAAAGAAAATAATAGTAACAAGCAAAAGCAATTAAGAATGGAACCAAATTTTATAAAGGAGACAAGAAAGAATAGAATGCACTAAATTTCTTACTTTTCCCCCAAACCTTTTCATTTTCTTTTGTGAGGACTGGGTATTATAAAATGAAGCAGGCTTATCTTCCTACTCACAGCAGGCAACTAATTCAAATTACGGTAATGTGGTCCAAGAATGGAAAATGTTGCATATATAAGGTATAACTATGAAATCATGAACCGATTTTTTGTGTGGTTCATTATCTAATTGTCATACATGTATGCAATTATAATAATCATTGCATGCTAGAGCTTTCTTGACATGAGACTTCGCAAGTAAATGTTTTGGATACCTATCAGAATGAAGAGAATGTTTTCCAGGAAGCAAACTCTTACCCTCACTCTACTACAAACCTATATAAGCTGCTTTTCAGATATTCAGACCGGGTGTCTCTGAATCCAAACACCGCCCCCCCTGCTGCTTTTGCATAAGAGCTCCTTGAATAAAGTGCAAGAAAGGACAGGAGCTTTTATGTTCCACACTTACTAAACAGTAGTCATGCTAACACTCACATCCCATCACTTCACTCATACTCAAAAGAGTTTCATAGCCCTGTCACTGTGAAGATAAATGATCAAATCCTGAGCCTGGCACAGGTCCCCTTCACTCCTGGCCCTCTCTCTGTAGCCTCCACTTTGCTTCCCAGAGTTCCTGAATTGCTTATAGTTCTGTTTTATCACATACCTCCATTTTTGGTCCACACTACTTCCTTTGTTTGAATGTCCTCTGAAACTTGTACACCGGTCAAGTTTCATTCAACTCTTAGTTTGAGTGTTCTCTCCTTTGGGGTCCCCCTGACCACAAAGGTATTCACAGAGCCTCTGTTGCAATGATCATATTACATTATTCAGCTTCAATAATTATTTATTACTAGAGGCCCGGTGCACGAAATTTGTGCATGGGGGCGGGAGGGTGTCCCTCAGCCCAGCCTGCACCCTCTCCAATCTGGGACCACTTGAGGGATGTCCGACGGACGGTTGGACATCCCTCTCACAATCCAGGACTGCTGGCTCCCAATAGCTTGCCTGCCTCTGCCTGATTGCCCCTAACCACTTCTGCCTGCCAGCCTGATCACACCCTAACCACTCCCCGGCCAGCCTGATAGATGCCTAACTGCTCCCCGGCCAGCCTGATTGCCCCTAACTGGCCACCCCTGCCGACCTGGTTACCCCCAACTGCCCTCCCCTGCAGGCCAGTCCCCCTGCAACTGCCCTCCCCTGCAGGCCTGGTCTCCCCTAACTGCCCTCCTCTGCCGGCCCGGTCACTCTAACTGCCCTCCCTGCTGGCCTGATTGCCCAAAACTGCCCTCCCCTTCCTGGTCCCCCCCCCAACTGCCGTCCCCTGCAGGCCTGGTCTCCCCCAACTGCCCTCCTCTGCCGGCCCGGTCACCCTAACTGTCCTCCCCTGCAGTCCTGGTCCCCCACAACTGCCCTCCTCTGCTGGCCTGGTCACCCCCAGCTGCCCTCCTTGCTGGCCTAATTGCCCACAACTTCCCTCCCCTGCAGTCCTGGTCCCCCCCAACTTCCCTCCGCTGCAGGCCTGGGTCCCTCCCAACTGTCCTCCCCTACAGGCCTGGTCCCCCGCAACTGCCCTGCTATGCCAGCCTGGTCTCCCCCAACTGCCCTCCTCTGCTGGCTCAGTCACCCCTCACTGCCCACACTGCCCTCCCCTGCAGGCTATCTTGTGGTGGCCATCTTGTATTCACATGGGGGCAGCCATCTTTGACCACATGGGGGCGGCCATCTTGTGTCTTGGAGTGATGGTCAATTTGCATATTACTCTTTTATTAGATAGGATGGTCTGTCCCACAATGGTGAGCAGTGCTTCCCAGTCAAGTGGAATTGTCTGTCTGAATGTCCGTCTTCCATTGCGTGTGGCCTTTATGAAGGATGGGTCATGTCTTTTCCTCTGCATAACTCCAAGCCTTTGAGAGGCGTTCCCTGACCACTCAGTCTAAAATGGGCCACCCCACTTCTGACAAGGAACATGGTCAAACCATATCATCCTGTTCTGTTTTTTCTAGGGCACTTATTACTATTTTTAAATATCTATCTCATTGCTACTGTTTCTTTTAATGTTTTACATTCTAATTTGCTTATTTTCTATATATTTTTCACTCAAAGCTAACTCACTCCATGAGAACAGACGCTGTCTTGCTCACCTGTGTTTCCTTAGAGTCCTGAATAGCTCCTGACTGAAAGTGGGCACTCTTTAATATTTGCTGAGTGAAGAAATAATGTAATACCCCCCGCCCCCAACACACCCAGTGTTATGAGGCCATTTTATGGATAATGCTTTAACCTAGAGTTATTTATTAAGATTTAACCTAGAGTTATTTATTAAGATTTAATCTAGAGTTATTTATTAAGATTTGAGTTAAAATTTAAAATCCATCTAAAAACTAAAACACGTTTTGTGTGTGTGTGTGTGTGTGTGTGTATGTGTGTGTGTTGTTTCATAACAGGAGGTATTGAGACACATTCTTTGTATTGTTTAATCCTCAGCACAGCTCTCTGAGGCAGGCACTGTTGTTATTTGGCCGAAGAAGGAAAGTGGCTCGGAGAGGAATCCCTGTGCTTGGGGGTAGTGCATTTTACCCTCCACCCCTACCACCAGCATAAATCTCCAGAATGCCAAAAACGATAAAAATATGTTTAAGGATTTCTCTTTAGTTAAATTTCAGCATAAAGGAAGTTTTGGTTAATGGGCATTCAGACATTGTACAAGTATTTTTAACAGACAATTAAGCATTATAATGTTCTTCATCTTAAATGAAATATAGCTGAAGTTAGTATAATTAATGCCAATGAACAATAGAAGCACATTTCATTTGGTATGAACTATTATCCAATTGTTAAAAGTATAAAAATATAAAGATATAGAACTCTTTTTAATTTATATCATCTCAATTGTGAAAGGATTACAGTAATCTATTAACTGACAGACACACCCCTACATGATTTGTTCCACACCTGCCCACCCAGCTTTGTTTCCTATATTGCACAGCCTTTGACTTTTCTTTTTCCCACCACATTGAAAGCTTTGGGGTTCATTAACATTCAGCACTACTTTATGCATCCTCATTGTGTGTATTCTCCATGCTGCGGCCAGTTATGCTTTTAAAACACGTATCAGATTACCTTAAGGCACTATCATGGTAGTGCCTGCTCTGCTTGGAATAAATTCCAGCTCCCACTCCATGGCCAGTGCTGTCCTCACCCATACCTCTCTCCTTCTGCCCCTGCACTCCACCTCAACAGCCCTGGCCTCCTCATTCCCCTTTGATCAGCCCTACCTTGTTTCTATCCCGGGATCATTACACTTCACCTGGAACGTTCTTCTTCCTCCAGATTTGACTAAATTTTTCTTTCAATTGACTTTGCCCCTGTTTTGTTTTCTTTCTATATGTACCTCCCCCACCCTAGGCTAAACTAGAATTTTAGTTTAAAAGCCTTTCACCAAATAAGAGACAAATGATATATGACTACTGTTGTAAATAATAAATCACCACCAATTTTATTTAATTGTGACCACCCATAAACCTTGGAACAAGATTTGTCAGGAATAAATAGTAATTCTTCTACTTAGGGATTGATTTTATATAACTATACTAGTATTAAATGAGTTTTCAGCATCACACGTATGTCCTTTTATATGGTGTGTATTCACATTTTATTTGTCATATATTGATGTTTCTGAGGTTATTAGTATCTAATGTGATTCCTACTTTGAAATAATAAATCTCGGTTGTTTTTGCCCAGCATACCAGTGGAAGACTTAGGTCCAAGTTCTGGACATAAAGCCAGAGTTGCTGTGAGTAGTGGCTGTGAAGTTGGTTCTTCGTTGACAGAGTCTTCTCAGAGCCCATCTGTCAAGGAAACAGTAAGAAAACTGACATCTAATTTATGGTAAAGATATTTACTAACATATTTCCACATGCTTTGTTAAAATTTCTTAGAAGTGACAACTCCTGATTTTTTTTTTTTTCCTTATTAAGTGGTAATAATAAGAAAATTTAGTCAAATGACTTTAAGATTTGTCTCCTAACTACACTGACTTAGCCAGATCATGGGTTAAATGTCCCTTGAAATAGAACTATAGTTGCTAAATGCCTGTTGTTACATGGTTCAGCACTATGGTGGATGGACATCAGTCCTCTCTCAGATACAATGAATAATTTTTACTGAGCTGGCCTTACTGAAATAATTTTTCTTCCTTCCTTCCTTCCTTTCCTTCCTTCCTTTCTTCCTTCCTTCATTCCTTCCTTCCTTCCTTCCTTCCTTCATTTTTTTTTATTATTAATATTCCTCATGATATTTGTATGATCTTCTAAAAAGTGTCATTTTTTTAGCTTTAGATACTAAACTTCCTGAGGGAAATAGTTTTACTTTTTGGCTCAGCGTAGAATGTTAAATTTGTGGCCATGGTTAATGAGGAACTTAGATGTCTGGATCTCAATTCTCAAAGGATGGAGAGACAGAGTGGGCAAAGCCCAGGATTCAGTTTTTCCAAATAGGGACCCATGATAGGAGGGGGCTTTACAGTCAAGCCAAGTTAGTATACAGAAGAATGCTCTAAATAGGTGTCATGTGGGAGGGTGGGGGCAGGAGCAGTAGCATGGCTGCATTAGTGCAGCCTGTTGGTTTGGTTGGGGGTTGCAGACTATGAGGAGACTGTGTGGTAAGAGGCTTTCAGCCAAGGAGGCCACACAACATGCCCTAGCTGGAAGATTGTTTTTCCTTTGGACAGTTACTTTGACTTTCTGATGAGTGGCGGATAGAATATTCCTGGAGAAGAGACTTAGCAAAGAATAGAAGCAGATAGGAAGAGAAAGAAAGGTAGAGGTTGGTTGTATATAAATGACAGGAACTCTGTCCTGCAGTTGTCCTGCAAATTTTTGGAAACTTCTGTGGCAACATCCAGGGCTGTGGAGCTGTGCTTACATGGGTGTGAAGCCCCCACCTACTGTCCTTTAGGAACACATTCCCAACACCTATCCTGCTGTAGGAGAAAGGAGAAAGCACTCTTGCTTATATGTAGGTGGATCTACCTTGGACTTTGCATCAAGACACATTTTATTAACAACTTTCAGAGACAAGTTGTTAACCAAGAAATGAAGCTAGTGTGCTACATTTCTGAGTACTAACTTCTGGCCACCAAATCTACCATAGTGACTGGGTTGGCAAGCTTACACCAGCCTGGGAAAGAGGCAGGCACAGGCCAGACCTCAGTGTTGGACAGATATTAAGAGGTTGAAAAAGACCACTTCTCCACTGATCTAGATGGATGTCAGTCTCAAATGGCCACAGCCTATAGCATAGTCCCTGAAGAATGGGATTCTCCAACCAGTTTCTTACCTTCTGTGACTGTTTGATCAGAAGTGATATGTAAATTCTCAGCATTGAATTAGTTAGCCATATATTTGAATCCTGGTGTTTTACTTACTAGTTCTAACATTCCGGCATGTCCATTGGTCACTGAGACATTGTAGTATGCAATAAATAGCATATGTATGAGCCTTTGTATATGTGAATAAATGTGTGCATATTATTAAAGTATGGATGTGATCACATGTCCAATGATTGTGACAGGCTTTCTTGATCATTAATAGCTATAATTTTTGAACCATTACAATATTTTAGGCATTCACCCAAATGCTTTATATATGTTTGCTTTTTATTTCCACAAACTTATAAGATTGGTATTACTTTTAACTTTTTTTATGGATAAGGAAACTGAAGCTTAGAGAAACTGAGTAACACACTCAATGTCTCAAAGAAAATTGTACAGCTACTAAGGACAGGGCTGGGTTTAGCCTCCTGCTCCCTGATTTGGAATCTCATGCTCCTCAACACTGTATATATAAACATATACGTAGGTATATACACATATACACACATGGGAATATAGACACATGTATACATATGAAAGTGTGTGTGTGTGTGTGTGTGTGTGTGTGTGTGTGTGTCCATCCACACTATGAGACCTCAAGAGACCTGTCTGGTTGTGTTGCAGCAAAGTTTGGATGTATCACTGTGTAACATCATTTTCTTTTTTTTTTTAACTTGGCTATTTTTTGTTCTTCATCTAAGTGGATCATTACTATTAATTTTGATGAGTCACACTTGATCAAAAAGGAGATAATCTGATTGAGTATAGTAAGACTTTAAAGTACATCCACTTTTATAATTAGCCATCAATAGAAAATTAAAGTTTCCCAGAAACCATCTCCCTAATGAACATGTAGAATCTTTAGTGCTTGAAATGATCATGCTATTATCAACTGAACATTCTGAAAGCTAAATGCATTAATAAATCAGATCTTTTCTGCACCAGCTTGAATTTTTGTGGTTTTATAAAAATGCTCAATAGAAAGAGAATTTTACAGAACATGAGGCTCTAACTGGAACGAAATGAGTTCCTCATTTACCAGTTTTCTCTTTTGCCTCAACCAGCAGTAGTGTGTTTTCTTACATTTCACCAATGAAAACAGATTTCTTGTCTACTCTCTATTTTCTTCCTGTACTGCTCCTGTTCTATATCATGTCTAACATTATTCCTTGTGTTAACTAGATTTTAAATCCCTCAAGGCATGAAGATTATGGCTGGTTGTGTGCAATGTGGAGGGCACTGTGTTCTGTAAGACTCACTATTGTTGGCCAGATTTGTCCTTGCTTGTCACATGGTTAAGAGAGTAGTTAGAGCCCTTTCAGGTGTGTGGAGTGTTCCTTCTCTCCACTTGATTTTTTTGGACATGGCATCATCCTTACCCTTTCAACACAGCCGAAGTAGAGTCAGGGCACCTCTGTTTACTTCCTACATTTGTGGTTTTTGTTATCTTAGAGTGTTTTGCTCAGTTTAGCATTTTCCTGTCTTGTTTTGTTTTTAACAGTCTGTTTCCCTCAGGAAGTTTACTATCTAAACCTACAAAAAAAGAGACTTTTTAGAAGGCCATAAAAATGTCTGCTTTTCTAGTTAGTCTTATGGGATAGAATTTCCCAAGGAAAAGCTGTTAGTAGCAGCCCTGTGAAGGGGAGAGCAAAAGGCTGAATCCTGGGGTCCTAGAGGGAGAGACAAAAAGGAGAGCACAGCCAACCTGCTTGAGGCTGATGGTAAGGGTGGGGATAAGGTCCTTAATACCAGGAAACCAGAGATGTTCAAAATAGGAATAACTCCTCAATCAGAGTTTCCATAAAAATTATATATATAAAGCAGATAGCAATGCCCCAGCCCCTGCTCCCTGCAGCTGGCTAACTCCTCTCTTTGGGGCTCCCCAAATTATGGGTTAGGGTCCTTTCTATCAGTACCTGTGGTGCTGCATTCTCATTCTCATCTTAACATGTTTTTCTAGAAGTACTTCCTCTGAAGGTTGCTGATAATCTGTAAACCCAAAAGAGTTCATATCCACCATGAAAGGACCAATGCTCAGAAGAGAGTTCAGCCCTGTATTGGAGGAAGGGAAGCTGGATTTATGGAAAGAGAGGAGTGGTTTATGTAAAAGAACTCTCATAAGGTTGACCAAACCAACCATAGGGTCCCTTTCCCAGGGACTCCAGATGTAGCTCTTCTCTCTGTGTCATCTGATCTCTGCTCTTCTTTTTTTTTTTTTTTTTGGGGGGGGGGAGTCTCAACTATTTTTTTTTTTTTTAATTTTTTTATTAAGGTATTATATGTGTACATATCTTACCATTGCCCCCCCACTCCCATATATGCCCTCAACCCCCAGAGTTTTGTGTCCATTGGTTATGCTTATATGCATGCATACAAGTCCTTTGATTGATCTCTTATCTTCCCCATCTCTCCCTAACCTTCCTGCTTTAATTTGACAGACTGTTTGATGCTTTACTGCCTCTGTATCTATCTTTTTGTTCAAGTTTATAATGTTCTTTATTATCCATAAATGAGTGAGATCATGTGGTATTTTTCTTTAATTGACTGGCTTATTTCACTTAACATAATGTTCTCCAATTCCATCCAGGTTGCTGCAAATGGTAAGAATTCCTTCTTTTTTATGGCAGCATAATATCCCATTGTGTAGATGTACCATAGTTTTCTGATCCAGTCATCTGCTGATGGGCACCTAGGCTGTTTCCAGATCTTAGCTATTGTAAATTGTGCTGCTATGAACATAGGGGTGCATATATCCTTTCTTATTGGTGTTCCCAGTTTCTTAGGATATATTCCTGGGAGTGGGATTACTGGGTCAAATGGGAGTTCCATTTTCAGTTTTTTGAGGAAACTCCATACTGTTCAGTGGCTGCACCAGTCTGCATTCCCACCAGCAGTGCACGAGGGTTCCTTTTTCTCTGCATCCTCGCCAGCACTTGTCGTTTGTTGATTTGTTGATGATAGCCATTCTGACAGGTGTGAGATGGTACCACATTGTTGTTTTGATTTGCATCTCTCAGATAATTAGTGACGTTGAGCATGTTTTCATGTGTCTCTTGGCCTTCCTTCTGTCTTCTTTTGAAAAGATTCTGTTTAGGTCCATTGCCCATTTTTTTATTGGATCATTTATCTTCCTTTTATTAAGTTGTATAAGCTGCCTGTAGATGTTGGAGATTAAACCTTTATCAGTGATGCCATTTGCAAATATGTTCTCCCAAGCAGTGGGCTTTTTTGTTGTTTTGTTGATAGTTTCTTTTGTTGTAAAAAAGCTTTTTATTTTGATGTAGTCCCATTTGTTTATTTTCTCTTTAGCTTCCATTGCCCTAGGGGCAGTGTCAGTGAAGAAGTTCTTTTGGCATATGTCTGAGATTTTGCTGCCTGTGGATTCCTCTAGTATTTTTATGGTTTCCCGTCTTATGTTTAAGTCCTATATCCATTTTGAGTTTATCTTTGTGTATGGCGTAAGTTGGTGATCTAGCTTCATTTTTTTGCATGCATCTGTCCAATTTTCCCAACTCCATTTATTGAAGAGACTATCTTTATTCCATTGTATGTTCATGCCTCCTTTGTCAAATATTAATTGAGCATAGTGGTTTGGGTCAATATCTGGATTCTCTATTCTGTTCCATTGATCTATATGTCTGTTCTTGTGCTAGTACCAGGCTGTTTTGAGAATAGTGGCTTTGTAATACAGCTTGAAATCTGGTATTGAGATCCCTCCTACTTTATTCTTTTTTCTCAGGATTGCTGTGGCTATTCGGGGTCTTTTTTTATTCCAGATGAATTTTTGGAGAGTTCTTTCAAGGTCAGTGAAATATGCCATTGGTATTTTAATGGGGAGTGCATTGAATCTATAGGTTGCTTTGGGTAGTATGGACATTTTAATGATGTTGATTCTACCAATCCATGAACATGGTATGTTCTTCCATCTGTTTACGTCTTCCTCTATCTCTTTTTTCAGTGTCCTGTAGTTTTCTGCGTATTGGTCTTTTACCTCCTTAGTTAAGTTTATTCCTAGGTATCTTAATTTTTTTGGTGCGATGGTAAATGGGATTGCCTTTTTAGTCTCTCTGTCTGTAAGTTCACTATTGGTGTATAGAAAGGCCATAAATTTCTTGGCGTTAATTTTGTATCCTGCTACATTGCCGAATTCATTTATTAAGTCTATTAGTTTTTTGATGGAGTCTTTCAGATTTTTTATGTACAATATCATGTCGTCTGCAAATAAAGACAACTTTACTTGTTCTTTTCCAATTTGGATGCCTTTTATTTCTTCTTCTTGTCTAATTGCAATGGCTAATACTTCCAGTACTATGTCAAACAGGAGTGGTGAGAGTGGGCATCCCTGTCTTGTTCCTGTTCTTAGGGGAAATGTTTTTAGTTTTTGTCCATTGAGTATGCTGTTTGCTCTTGGTTTATCATATATAGCTTTTATTATGTTGAGGTATGAGCCTTCTATTCCCACCTTGTTGAGAGTTTTTATCAAGAAAGGGTGTTGGATTTTGTCAAATACTTTTTCTGCATCAATTGATATGACTATGTGATTTTTATCTCTCAACTTGTTTATGTGATGTATCATGTTTATTGATTTGCGGATATTGTACCATCCTTGCATTCCTGGGATAAATCCTACTTGGTCATGGTGTATGATCTTTCTGATGTACTGCTGGAGCAGATTTGCTAGAATTTTGTTGAGGATTTTGGCATCTATGTTCATGAGGGATATTGGTCTGTAATTCTCTTTCATTGTGTTGTCTTTATCTGGTTTTGGTATTAGAGTGATGCTGGCTTCATAGAAGGAGCTTGGAAGTGTTCCTTCCTCTTGCATTTTTTGGAATAGTCTGAGGAGGATAGGTTTTAGTTCTTCCTTGAATGTTTGGTAAAACTCTCCTGTGAAGCCATCAGGCCCCGGGCTTTTGTTTGCTGGAAGCTTTTTGATGACTGCTTCAATTTCGTCCATAGTTATTGGCCTATTGATCTCTTTAGATTCTTCTTGATTGATTTTTGGAAGGTTATATTTTTCTAGGAATATGTCCAATTCCTCCAGGTTTGTCCAGTTTGTTGGAATAGAGTTGTTCGTAGTATTTTGTAACAATCCTTTGTATCTCAGCGGGGTCTGTTGTTATTTCACCTCTTTCATTTCTGATTTTGTTTATTTGGGTCCTCTCTCTTTGCTTCTTGGTGAGCCTGGCTAGAGGTCCATCAATCTTGTTTAACCTTTCAAAGAACCAGCTCTTGGTTTTGTTGATCTTTTGTATTGTTTCTTTGGTCTCTATGTCATTTATCTCCGCTCTGATCTTTGTTATTTCCTTCCTTCTGGTTACACTGGGCTTTTCTTGCTGCTCTTTTTCTAGCTCTTTGAGTTGTAAGGTTAGGTAATTTATTACCCTTGTTTCTTGTTTTTTTGCAATAGGCTTGTAGAGCTATGAACTTCCCTCTCAAGACTGCTTTTCGCTGTGTCCCATAGATTTTGGATTGTTGTGTTTTCATTGTCATTTGTTGCCATGATGTTTTTTATTTCTTCCTTGATCTCTCTGGTGACCCAGACCTTGTTTAATAGCATGCAGTTTAGTCTCCATGTGTTTGATTTCTTTGGATTGTATTCATTGTAGTTGATTTCCAGTTTTATGCCACTGTGATCTGAGAAGATGCTTGATATAATTTCTATCTTCTTGAATTTGAAGAGACTTTGCCTGTGACCCAGCATATGGTCTATCTTTGAAAATGACCCATGTGCACTTGAGAAGAATGTATATTCTGTGGCTTTGGGGTGAAATGTTCTGAAGATGTCAATTAATTCCATCTGGTCTAGTGAGTCATTTAGGATTGCTGTTTCTTTGCTGATTTTTTGTTTAGAGGATTTGTCCAAAGGTGATAGTGGGGTATTTCTCCCTTGATATCCTCCAGGAGTTATTTTTTTATTTTTTTTTTATGTATTTGGGTGCTCCTATATTGGGAGCGTATATGTTTACCAGAATTATTTCTTCTTGTTGGATTTCTCCCTTTAGTATTATGAAGTGGCCTTCCTTATGTCTTGTTATGGCATTTACTTTGAGGTCTATTTTGTCAGATATAAGTATTGCTACCCCAGCTTTTTTTTCATTTCCATTTGCCTGAAAGATATTTTTTCCATCCCTTCACTTTCAATCTGTGTGAGTCTCTTGTTCTGAGGTGGGTCTCTTGTAGACAGCATATATATGGGTCATGTTTTTTTATCCATTCAGCCACTCTATGTCTTTTGATTAGAGCATTTAGTCCGTTTACATTTAAAGTTATTACTGAAAGGTATTTGTTTGTAGTCATATCTGTTTTTGTGTCTGTATTCCTTCTTACCTGTTTATTTCTTCTTTTTACAGTATTCCCTTTAGCAATTCTTGCATTGCTGGTTTGGTGGTGATAAACTCCTTGAGCCTTTTTTTGTCTGCGAAGCTCCTGATTTCCCCTTCAATTTTGATTGATAGTCTTGCTGGCTATAGTATTGTTGGATTCAGTCCTTTGCTTTGCAACACTTTGTATACCTCCTTCCATTCACTTCTAGCTTGTTGTGTTTCTGTTGAGTAATCATTTGACAATCTGATGGGTGTTCCTATGTAGGTAACTCTCTGTCTCTCTCTTGCCGCCTTTAAGATTCTCTCTTATCATTTATATTTGCCATTGAAATTATGACATGTCTTGGTGTGGGTCTTTTGGGGTTGATCCTGCTTGGGACTCTCTGTACTTGCGTAACTTTTATCTTTCCCATATCTGGGAAGTTTTCTGTCATTATTTCTTCAAATAGGTTTTCTAATCCCTGCTGCTCTTCTTGTCCTTCTGGCAGCCCTATTATACTCATGTTACTTCGTTTCATGTTGTCCCGAAGCTCCCTTAGGCTTTCCTCCTGCTTTTTAATTTTTTTCTCTAATTGCTGTTCAGATTGAGCTTGTTTCTGTACCTGATCTTCTAACTCACTAATTCGGTCCTCTGCTTCTTGAAGTCTACTGTTGAAACTTTCCATGGTGTTTTTGATTGTAGCTATATCACTTTTCATTTCTTCCTGATTCTTGCATAAGTTGTTGATTTTCTCATCCATCCGATGTATAAATTCCACGACCATTACTCTGAACTCCTTTTCGGTCATGTTGCAAGCTTCAGTTTCACTAATTTCCTTTCTTGGCGACTCCACTATTTCTTTCCTCTGTGAGTTATTTCGTTTCCCCATTCTGGCTATCAGCAGAAAGCTCAAGCTTCCGTTTGCGTGGACCTGGGCCGTGTGCTGTGGGGACTTCGCTCCACCCGAGTTTCACTGAAGTGCTCTGACACTAGGACGTGTGGCTGCCTTTGGTTGGTGGGAACCAGACTTGCCCAGGGTCAGTGTCCCCTGTGTTCCGTGTGGTCTCATGTGCACACTTAGAATCAGGGTCCCTGTCTGCACCACACTGTTGGTATGTGCCGAAAATGAGATCCTTAGTATGTGCCAGGAGTCAGAGTTTCCCTGTGTCTGCACCAAGAATCGAGTGTCAGAGTCTCTGTTGCCTTGTGCGGTTTCTCGTTGAGAATCAGGGTCCCTGTGTGTGCATGCACCAACAATTGGGGTCGCTGGCTCTTAGTGTGAATGCGCTGTGAGTCAGGGATCCCAGGCAGCTGTGTCCGGCGTGCCAAATTCCCTGAAGTGGAGCTGCGTCCTGTGTGTGCTCTCTCTACTGAGCCAAACTGGCTAGGGCGCACACTCTCAAATTCCTGAAGGTGAGCTGGCTCTGTGCACTCTCCCAGATTCCCCAAAGGGGGGCGGAGTCCGTCCTGTGCACCAAATTCCCCAAAGGGAAGCCCCTCTGTGCACGCTCTATGATTCTCCGAAGGGGGAGCTGTGACCCGCAAGCCAAATTCCCCCAAATTCCCCGAAGGGGAGCCCTCTGTGCGCACTGACAGATTTCCCTGATGGGGAGCTGCTTCTGTCCCGCGCGCCAACTTCCGTAAGGGGGAGCGAGTCCCTGCGCAAAGCTCTGCAGCTTGGGCGAGGGGCGGGTCTATCAGTTACTATGGCGCTATCAGTGTGCCTGCGGGGAGGGGGATAGGCTCTTTGACTCACAGAAATCTGCCGGGAAGTCTGGATTCTTGTTGTTTGTTGGTCTGAAGCTGTGATAGCAGTTCTCTGTCCCCAGTGACTGCAGGGTCCTGGTTTGTGTCAGAAGCCAGGATCCAAGTCTCAGGCAGCTCTGTTTCTCAAGATGGCATGGTCTCCGCGCCAGCCTCCGAGAAGTGTCCGCTTTGTGCGCGGGGCTCCGCCGTCTAGGACTGCCCGGTTAGGCAGTCCCTTGGAAGACCTGCAGAATCTAACTGACCCTAGCTCATACACACACACACACACCACACATGTCTACACTCTCCTCTATGGGTTCCTCACTCACACTCTCTCTCTCCCTACCTTCCTGCCGGTCGCCATCTTTTTTCCTCTGATCTCTGCTCTTCTCAAATACCTGAAGGCTCCATATCACTCTGCCCAACCACTCGCCTTCCTACTAGCCAGACAAATAATTCTGCAGAATGTGTGTGTTGGGGGGGAGGGGTTTGGGGTGTACATGTGTGTTATATTGGATGCTATGCAATGCTGAAAATTTTTAACTTTTCAGATCGAATCTCCTTAAACCTATAAATAAACATTAGCACAATAATATACTTAGAATATTGGGAATGTCAGTTGTATAAGAAACAGCTGTTTTGTCTTTTGTGTGCCATATTATTTCACAGTTGAAAAGTTTTGTCAGTCCCTTGGATATTGTACATAAGGTTCTTGGAGCACTTCAACATAAAAGCACTATACAATTTAAAGATGTGTAGCTATACGTGTCTAGATTTCATATTCTCCCCGGAATGAAATATGTGTCATCTAGGTCAGTGGTTGCTAACCTTTCGGACCTCACAGCCCACCAGTGTCCGTGGACCACCGGTTGGCGACCACTGATCTAGGTGATTAATCCTAGAAAAGCTGTCTCGAGGGAAGGGAGAGTGTCACTGCCTTTTGCCAAATGGAGCACCTGTTAGAACAATGGCCACCCTGTTTGGGAAGAGCAGGGTCCACGTATGATTTGTGAGAGTGTCCTGGAGGGCCCAATGAAAGGACTTCCTCTGGAGAGTTAAGTTTTATTTTCTTAGGAAAAAGTCAGTAACCCATAGCCTGTTTCTCTCCAGGAATTTTGCAATGCTGAGTTCTCTTCCCAGAGTACTCGGGGGTGCTGGGCTTTCCTGGGCTGCTTGGCTAGGGGTGGGAATTGTGAGCCTTCCCTCTCTCCCTCCACCCTCCCTCCCTCCCTCCCTTCCTCCTTTCCTCTCTTCCTCCCTTCCTTCCATAAACTTTTTATTTTAAGACAAGTGTAGGTTCACATGCAGTGGTAAGAAATAATACAGAGATCCCATCTACCCTTTACCTGGCTTCTCCCCGTGGTAACATCTTGGAAAACAATAGAACAGGATCACAATAGGGACATTGGCATTGACAGTCAAGACACAGAACAATTCTGTTTCCACAGGATTCCTTCTGTTGCCTTTTAATAGCCAAACTTGTTCCTCTCCCAGCTTATGCTTTTGAAGAACACTTTAATGCCAGTGGTAAAACAGTGTGGTGGGCATAAATGTTCATGTTTGCTAAGATGTTTAACACCCAGGAGTCAGGGCCAGGCTGACAGATGAGTGCTCTGTCTCTTTTCCTGGTACATTCCCATCTCTGCTGTGCTTTTTCCCCCAGGGAGATTATTCTATATTTCTTTCCTGAGTACCAGCTACCATCAGAAATTGGCTACTCATCTGTGGAGGAATTTGTGGCAAGCTTGGAGGTAAGCCAGTTTTTGTGGAACTCTGAGGGAATGATAGAAGAGCCTGAATTTAATTTTCAGTGAAGAAAAATGTGAAGTGTTCCCAGTAAGAGGAACTAAGTGAATGAAGATGGGGACCTTTATACCAAATGGGTGACTCAGAATTAAAACCAATGTGGTCAAGGGCTAAATAAGCTTCAGTAAGATCTTGCAGACTGAGAACAGTCGGTTACAGAGATACGAGTAAATGGAAATGAGACATAGTCCAACTTCCCTCCCTTGCATCAAAAACAGAATTTCTGTCTCTCAGATACACTTCATCAGCCACCTCAGTGTCTTATTAGAATCACTGAGACTTCATCCGGAAAGATGAAAACAATTGCATTTATCAAATCTATTCTCAGAGACGGACCACATATGAAGGAAAGGAAAACTTTACTTAGTTACCTGGGTGGACAGGGTGAGGCTCACACTGCCTTACAGTGGGTGTCCTCACGCTGCCCAGTCGCCACAGGCCCTGGTGAAGCTCAGTGAGGAGTGCAGGCCCACAGCTCAGAGCTGCTCCCAGTGTGGAGAAGGGCCAGCATGATGCAGAGGGTGGGGTACCTTCCCACCCTCATGCTCAGTGTGATTTTTGGGAAGGATGGGTACGTGTGGAAAGACTGTCAGTGAAATGAGCACCAAATTATTAATTTGGCCAAAGTGCCACGTGCTTTAATTTGATCCTGGATGAAGTCCTTAGTTCTCTAATCTATAATCACTGTCTTAGCTTCTTCACCCTGTGCTCTCACCTCATGGTCTCCCATCCTGCTTCTGACTCCACTGCTTCACTGCGGCTGTCCTGCCAGGCCGCCCGTGACCACTGTGCTGACATGTAGTGGTCACTTACTTACCTGACTGCTCAGGTCTTCAATACAGTGATTCCTCCACCACCACCCCCCGTCTATTTCTGGGTGTTCCCATCTAAGAAATCCAGACTCCAACTACCTTACTGATATTGCTTTGAATATTTATTGTTTATCATTTACTTTTCCTTCACCTTGATTATGTTCTTTGCAATTGTTTTAACCATGCTGTATTAATTATGTGGACTGCCTTCATCATTTTTTCGAATGAGGTAAGGTATACCTTAGTGAATTAATTTAATTAGACCCAGGCTTAAAAGACCCACTGTATTGGTGTTGGCCAGTTCTAGGACTTGATGCTTCTTTTATATTAGATATTGCATGTTGTAACTGCTGTAGACAGCTGATTCTGTAAAAGTTAATATCCTGTTTTATTATAATTTATGAAAACAGCTGGAGCAGTGCACAGAGCAGACAAACAGAAAGCTGAAAATGTGTTTCCAACAGGTAAGCTTCCTTTCAATGTAGTCATTTATATTCTAAATGATCCTGTATTCCAAAGGAGAAATAATATACATTTCCAAATGTTCTGTTTGGAAGGAAACCAAATTTGCCTTCACTTATCAAGACGTGGAATTTTGAATTTTAAAATGCAAATGTTTTCACAGCATAAAGCTTATGAAATGCTTGGAGTAGGATTGTTATTTGTACTAGAAACAAGACATTCGGAGTCTTTAAGAAAGATAGTCACTGACTAAGCCAGGAATTGATCATAGATTAAAGTTTTAATTACAGTTAAGTCCTCTCTTAACTTCGTAGATAGGTTCTTGACTTTAAGTGAAATGCTGTAGGCTGTTGATGTAAACAAGAGTGAAATTCCTGTGGGATCTCATCTATGTTATAATGAAACAATGTTGAACGAAACTACTATATTTGAGGACCTGCTGTATTCTGGACAAATTCATATTTCCCTGGCTTTGTTTGTTTGTTTAGTATCCTATCAACAGTTTTTAAAGTTTATGATTTTTTTTCATTAGAAAAATAATTAGTGCTACTAAAAAAAGTAAAAGAAAAAAAAATCACTCATAATCCCAAACCATTCCAAGATCACTGCTATTACTATCTATTACTATTTTGGTGTATTTCATTACAACTTCTCTCTCTCTCTCTCTCTCTCTCTCTCTCTCTCTCTCTCTCTCTCTCTCTCTCTCAGTATATGTTTTCAATAATACTGTGTATGTAGGTCTTAAAGATTTCCTGGGGGAGGGGGAAGGGAAAGAGTCCATAGGGTCGTTCAGTTCTATTAGAGAAATATCTAAAAAAATCATATGCCTCAACTCCCTTAACTCACACTCAAGGGAACAGAGATTCCAAGATGTAAACTCCAACCATAATCCCCAAGTAGACAAAGGGAGTGAATGTTGGAGCCAAGACAACTGGAGGTTCACAGATTCCTTAGAGGCCACAACATCTAGAACTTTCATGACACTAAGATCAATGTTGAGATGTTACTCTTCACTGACACTCAGGTTTGCTCAAACAGGTACATCAGCTCCATCATTAGCAAATATACTAGCATCTTCTTCCATCTGCTAATGCTGTTAAAGAGGAAACCACTCAAAATAGCATCCCTTGCGTTAAATCCCACGATACCAAACCTAGATTTAATACCTGACCTAATTGCTGTTTTAACCTCTCCCTGGAAATGTATTCTAAATCAACCAACCTGGAATTTTCTAGTCAATACTAATGAAGTAATTTGTCTTATGGCCCCTCCTCATCTCCCATAAAAAGAAAAGGCAATCTACATAATAAAAACCCTGTTCCCTTTCCCCACAAAAGATATCTTAGTCTAAAAATAATCTTTTCTTTTGTTAGTAAAAAAAGCTCCCTTGCCCCACCCTTCTTTCTATAAAAGCCTTCCATTTTGTCCAAACCCTTGGAGAGCCCTTCTTGTTACTAAATGGGATACTGCCCAAATAATGAATTGCTTAATAAATCCAATTAGATCTTCAAATTTACTGTTAAATTTTTTTTTTTTTTAACAATGCGTACAGTCATCTTCTGGGAAACTATCACAACAACATGCAAATCTATCAAGACTAGGAGGTGAATGGTATCCCCTGAAGTTATGCAAAGCACAACTATAAGCAAAGGCATTGCCTCATCTCTTTAGTAAGAAATAGAGTATATTTGAGTAATCTGGTTTTATAAATGAAATAGAATTGTGAAATAAGTTCCCAAAGACATATAACTAGGCAACCTGGAAATGAAAATTAGAACCTAAACCAGATTTCTTGTCAGAAAGGCTGTATTTGAATTTTAGGGTGTGCCTAAATGTCACATCCTGGTTGATATATTTGCCTCTGATGTTTCTGATTGAGTGTCTACTGGGCTGCGATAGGCATAAATGAAGGTGTGTTGTAGGTCTTAGTTTCTCATCATTGGTCAACTGAAAAGTGAGTTTATTTTCTGAATAATGTCTTGTTGAAAAAGCAGTAATTGAACATTTTCAGCTTGAAGACTTAATTATCAACATTTCCAAACTAGAATAGAGTAAAAGACTAAGTTTTCTTTTAATATATTTTTACCCTATGTTAACACTACACTGAGTGGCCAGATTATTATGATCTCTGAATGCATAATAATCTGGCCACTCAGTGTGTGTGTGTGTGTGTGTATACATATATTAGAGGCCCGGTGCATGAATTCGTGCATGGGTGGGTTCCGGCCAGCCTGGCCAGGGGGAGGGGACATGGGCAGTTGGCCGGCCTGCCTGCTGGTCGAACTCCTGGTCGAGGGGACAATTTGCATATTAACCTTTTATTATATACGATATATACTGAGTGACCAAATTATTATGCATTCAGAGATCATAATAATCTGGCCACTAGTGTATATTATTATCATCTATATATATAAAAGCCTAAACGACCATCCAGCCATCCTCTACTTTGGGAGTAAAAAAAAAAAAAAGAACGAAAGAAACTGTCCTTTCCTTTCTCCTTCTGCCAAAGTGCTGATTTCTTTGGTGGTTGAGAATGACTCCTCCCTTCTCTCTCCTTTTCTGCATTCTTTAGTTAGTCATTTAACCATTTGCTCTGAAGCCTCCTTGGCTCTGGGAAGATAAGGGCCTGTTATTTACAAGCTGACTGCAAATTGTCACATTGTTTGGCCTTGTTTTAACTTTATCTCAGTTTCCCTATTCCTCCTGCCCTGAAATTTTGCTAGCTTCTCACTGACCTGTAACAGGACCACCATCCTTTATTTTTCCCCCTCACAAGCCATCTGGTCCATCCAGATTGAAATTGCTCCAACCTACTAGACTAGGCTGCCTCTGAGCCTTTCCCTGTGCTGTACCCCAGAATACTCTTATGTACTCTGCCAGTCCACAGTTGGCCTCTTGAAATCCTGCCCACCCCATGTAGGACCTGGTCAGTGTTGCCTTCTACATCAAGCCTTGCTCACTCCAAGGGAAATTAATCTTGACTTTTCTGTGCTCTGAGAGAGAGCCTTAACATTTGATTTTAGCATTAAATTTTCTGCCTTGTATTGTAGTAGTTTGTGGTATTTTTTTTTTTCACAAACGAGATTATAGAATCTTTAAAGTTAACAATCCTCTCTCACCAAACCCTGTACACTGATGGCATTCAATCAGTAACTTTGAATGCATCTGGGTCTTACTATTTGTGCGTTGAATTTAAGTTTATTGCTTGGGAAGAATTCAGGTTTTGATCTGCCACAATTCCTCTGCAAGAGGAAGTTTATCCAGCAGAACCAAGCCTCTCATCTTGTTAAAATTATCTACTCACCTTAAAATGTCAATACAACTGGAAGTCCTGTTATATGGAACTTTAAAAGTTGTCAAAATTGCTACCTTTTATAGAAACCTCCTAGAAATGTTAACCTAAGAAAGGCAGAAGAATAAATCAGGAAACAACAGGCTGGGGGTATTTGAAGGAGATATAGTTTGCTGGTTACAAGACAGAGAACTTTGAGAAATTACATATGACTTTGAATGTAATGTGCTATGTAAACATTCTTAACGTCATACCATATTAACAATGTTGTCTTCTGAACTTTTTATTTAAGTAATTATAGATACACAAAAATTTACAAAATAATGTAATGCAGCCTGGCCTACACCCTCTCCAATCTGGGACATCCCTCTCACAATCAGGACCGCTGGCTCCTAACCGCTCGCATGCCTGCCTGCCTGCCTGCCTGCCTGATTGCCCCTAACCACTTCTGCCTGCCAGCCTGATCGCCCCCTAACCGCTCCCCTGCTGGCCTGATTGATGCCTAACTACTCCCCTGCCTGCCTGATCTCCCCCATCTGCCCTCCCCTGCCAGCCTGATTGCCCACAACTGCCCTCCCCTGCTGCGACCCACCTCCTCTGCTGGGACCCGCCTCCTCTGCACTGTGCAGAGCCGCGGGACCCCCAGGCCTCACCGCACAGGGTGGCCACCGAGCCCCACCTCCCCCGTGTGCGCAGCCATCCTGTGATGGCCATCTTGTGACAACATGAGGATGTGACGACCACCTTGACTATTATTATATAGATATTACAATGTCAAAACCAGGACAATGAAATTGGTAAAATATGTGTCTCATTTTATCATATATGCCGATTTATGTAACCATTAAAACCAGGATACAGAACTCCCATTACCACAAAGATCTCCATTATAGTCCCTCCTCCCATGCACAAATATGCCTAACTCCGGGCAACCACCAATCTGTTCTCCATCTCCAAAACAGGATTTACCATCTAATCTAATAATAGACAAATATGCAAATTGACCGCACCTTCACTATACCTAAGCCACGCCCACCAGCCAAGCCACGCCCACCAACCAATCAGGACGAGTATGCAAATCGCCCCAACAAAGATGGTGGCTAATTTGCATATCAAAACAGCGTCCAAAGAAGTCAAGAGCTGCAGAAGGGAGTAAAGCTTTGAAGAAGCAAGCAAGCCGGGTGGGGGAGGGGGAGGATAAGGGCGGAGCAGAGGCAGGGCCGGGGGCGAAGGGAAACGTGGGCGGGCTGGAGGAGAAGGTGAGGCGGGGGACAAGAGCGGGGCGGAGGCGGGGCCGAAGGGAAACCCAGGCGGGCTGGAGGAGAAGGCGGGGCGGAGGACAAGGGTGGGGCGGAGGCGGGGCCGGGGACGAAGGGAAACACGGGCGGGCTGGAGGAGAAGGTGAGGCGGGGTGATAAAGGCGGAGCAGAGGCGGGGCCGGGGCCGAAGGGAAACACGGGCGGGCTGGAGGAGAAGGCGGGGCGGGCAACAATGGCGGAGCGGAGGCGGGGCGGGGGGCAAAGGGAAACGCGGGCGGGCTGGAGGAGGTGAGGCAGGCGAACAAGGGAGGAACAGAGGTGGGGTAGAGTGCAGCAGGAAATCCTATTGCAGGATTTTTCCTGCAACGGGAAAGCTAGTGTATTTTATAGAAATAGAATCATACAGTATGTGTCTCATATTATGATTGGCTTTAATCGCTCAGTATAACGCCCTTTAGGTCCATTTAAGTGTGTCAATAGTGTGTTCCTTTTTGTTGCTGTTGTTTTTCTAAATGTTGTTTTGAATATTTTATCTATTTTTTCAATTTTATTTGTTTTATTGTAATTGCTTATATAAAAGAGGGTTTTGTGGCTATTGTTCAGCCTGGCACAAGTTGTAAGATTCTGGAGTTCTGAAAACTAAGAAGCATTGATGGCTGGTGACATCTGACCTATCTGACCTGTCCCTATTCCA
The DNA here is from genome assembly GCF_027574615.1 of Eptesicus fuscus. Lineage (NCBI taxonomy): Eukaryota > Metazoa > Chordata > Mammalia > Chiroptera > Vespertilionidae > Eptesicus > Eptesicus fuscus. Next base: position 70,296,611 of record NC_072475.1, read on the forward strand.
GCTGAATTGAATTATTTACCCTACTCCACCTGCAAACCATGGGAATGTCACTCCCTGGGTTTGACTGAAGCCTCCGTAGGAAGCATCTGTGAAACTCCCTGGAGGAGGTGTTGTTGCCTTAGTTGTAAGTCATCAACTTTATGTAGGTTGACCTGAGGATGTTCGAAAGTAGATTCCCCTCCACGATCTCAGAATGTGGCCTGGATTCCAAAGGAAGATTGGCCCACATGTCTGAAATCCCCTTACTGTGAAGGCTACATATCTGCTCTCCTAACTCCCCAGTATTTAGGCCTCACTGTGTGGCAGGCATTGGAAATGCAGAGGTGAACAAAATCAATTTTTTTTTTTTTTTTACATTGAGGTAACATTCTAGAGAAAGGGATAAACACATAAATAAAACATAGTGCAGTGTCACATAATGATAGATACTAAACACATAAATAAATAAACATATAATGGGATATGCCATAAAATAACTGCAGGGCCGGGGATAGACAGTGATGGTGTGTGTTGGGAAAGGGAAGCTGTTCCCATTGAGCACAGAATACCTGAGCCGCGTTTCAATACAGACCCGAGGCAAAGAGGCAGCCTTGTCTAAATCTGGGGTCAAACTTTCAAACAGGGAAATATAGCAGAGGTGAAGGGTCTGAGGCAAAATGAGCTTGGTGTATTCCTGGAACAAGGCCTAGAACTCAGGAAATAAGTTAAAAATAGGCAGAGTTCGGTCAAGGCTTTCAGAGTCTAATTCCTGGTGCTTCACACTAGAAGCTGCTTGAGGGCAAAGACTGAACCTTATGTCTTTGTATTACCTATTATTAAATTCAATGCCTCAAATTTAGGAAATAGTTGGTGAGTGTCTATTAAACAGAACTTAATATACTTAGGAGTGTTTGTTTGTTTGTTTAAAGGATTTTTTAAAAAGAGAAGAAATTCATGATGAGGTCAATGAGTGCAAAGGAGACCATGTGGACAATGTTTGGCAAGGGCCTGCACATATTACTGAGTGTGGTGGAGAAGGGATGAAAGGGAAAGGGTAGACCCAGAAGACAAATAAAGCTACCTTGTAATTTTCCTGGCAACCCAGTCATGTTAGTGCACAGAATTCTCATTATAAAAACTTTCACATGATTATCAAAACAGGATTTGCCTTGTATCTATCTCTTTTCTCAGAATATTCCCTGGCCCTCTCAAAATGTTGACACAAGAAATTAATGTCCTTTTGAAATGGGAAGCATTTGTACTCTGCATTACCCATCTCTACTCTGTGAGTGCCTCATGCGCAACATGAGCTCTTAGAAAACAACCAAGACTCTTGAATGAGCAAGGGTTGTATGCGTTAGTGTATGACTGCACTCTTTACATCGGGGAACGGGACCCCGAGAAAGCCACAGACAGAACAGGAATTCTCTTACTGTAGTTGCTGTGCTTTTCAGGTGCTACAGACTTGAGTTATAAATAACACAGTATTATTTTTTAATATATTTTATTGATTTCTTACAGAGAGGAAGGGAGAGGGATGAGAGAGAAACATCGATCAGCTGCCTCCTGCACACCCCCCACTAGGGATGTGCCCGCAACCAAGGTACATGCCCTTGACCGGAATCGAACCTGGGACCTTTCAGTCCGCAGGCCGACGCTCTAGCCACTGAGCCAAACCGGTTTTGGCAAATAACACAGTATTATCTGCCATGAAAGCCCCGAGTGGCTGGCCCTGCTGTCATTGTCTATGAAATACTGGTTCTGTGGAGAGAGTTAAAGGGACCTCTCCCCTTCGTGCCTTGAACAAATTCAACCAGTACTGGGTTCCTTCTTCATTCCGAAGCATTATAGTTACTGGGCTATATTATAGTTACTGGACTATTATATATCTTCCTTCCTTTTTCTTTCTTTTTTTTTTTTTTATCAGATTGTACATTCCTTAAGTTCATGGAGTTGATACTTAGTATCTATGGAGTTGACACATAGTATATATGCATGTAATTGAAATAGAAAATTGTTTTTCTGATATTAGGGGGGAAAGTAAAATTTAAAAATATACTAAAACTTAAAAACAAACATTCCCAGATCCAGGATGTGTACATGGCCCAATATGAAAAAAATCTGAAGAGAAAAATGCAATCTATTATCTATGATGCTAACATAAGAGGAGTGATTAATGAAATATCTCTGGTGCAATGTGAACAAAAAAGAAAAGTCACTGAAGATAGACTGAATAATCTTCGTGTAAAACTGGCAGCATTGCTGCAGAAACTTCAGCTGGTAAGTGATGGGACTTTGAGTGGTGGGAATAAACTTTGTGGAAAGAGCACTCGGCTAGCTTCCTCTCCTAACAGCATTATCTATTTATTGACCTTGGACAAGTCACTAACCTAGCCCTTACTCTCCCTATAAGGATATTGAAATGACAGATAAGTGAACTTTGAAAGTACATACTAGAACATTTTTAAAGGTCTATTCTCTCTCTCAACAAAATCAGAATCTTGCCTTGTGCTGTTGGTATAGTTTGATTACCCTCAGGTCTCCTCCATAGTATGTTTCTAGCAGGAAATTTTTTCTAAATCTTTTCAGAAAGCAAACTGTGTTCATTTATTTTTATCCTGATACATAAATAAAAGTAGACTCTTCTAATCTTAGAGGATAGATTGGAGAGGTCAGGAAACACCATGTATATATGGACTATTGTCTCTCTTGTTTGTGTGTATAGTTTAATGCATAAAGAACTGGGCTTCTGGAATTAAGGTGCTCAGTGAAGCAGCTGAAAGCTGGACAAATGATTAGCATCCTCACAGGAAAAACTCTTTCAATTACTAGAAAGGCTACAGTTTAGGACCCACCTGACTTAAATGCTTATTCTCTTACATACATAAAGTCTTCTATTAACTATTTCACCTTGTCAGTCTTCCATGTGAATTGTTAAAGTTGTAAATAAAAGAGTATAAGGTCTACATTTTTACATGACATATTTATTTCTACATTTTTACATTGATGTTTATTTCCTAGTAATGGCAACAACTGAAATTCCCCATGAGCCTTTGTTGCAAATGTAACTACGTGAAGATTATTGATTTTTTGTAGAAAAATATTAAAACTATAAAATTTAAAAAAAAGAATTGGGCTCCTATGATATTTAAAGTACATACTAGAACATTTTTAATGTTAGGTAACATTAAAAATTTTACCTTCTACTTTATTACATAGAAATGTTAGGTAAAACACATCAAAAATTAAAATATATATAGCCAAGGTTGAAAAGTCTTTCTGTAAATGCTAGAAATAAGCTGAGAAATCAACAGTGAGCACATGGCATTTTCCTCAGAAAGATCTCTAACCTGGGACACATACAGGGCTTCCTGGACCGTGCAGGGTGCGAGGGCAGGGGCTGAGTCTCCCCAGCGAGCCCTGACAGGGAGGACTGAGGCTTATCTTGCCAGGAAGGGGTTTGGGGAGGGACATGGACTTTGAAGGCAGAATGCCTGGTTTTCAGTCCTGGCTGTGAACATTTCAAGCTAATAGTCCATTTGTTCTTAAAAACTAATAAACATATTTTGTTTTCTCTGGGGTTTTTGTCTTATATTGAATGCAAAATAAAATGCAGAAAATATTTTTGCTTAACTGAAGTAGAGAGCCAAAAGAGAAGACCCCTCCCCACCTTGGGTGGTCTAGGCAACAGTTAAAATATTTCATTATTAAAATATAAAGACAATTAATGCTGTTTTCACATAATGGTAATTACATTTATGCTTCTATCAGTGGTACTAAATGAGCCTATTATTCAAGTTGGTTTATTGCTGTAAGAGTGGGATGTGACTGCAGCTCCTTTTGTTTCTTGTGGCTGTAAAGGGTGGGAAATATTTTTATGGGCAAAAGGTCTAATACAAAGCCTGGCATATGGTAAAGTTTCAGTCATAATAGTTATTGCACTAAGAAGGAAAACTAGAGAGACCAAAGAAATTCTATATCATAGAAATTGAATATCACTCTTTATAAGACAAGTTCATAAAAATAGTTGGTTCTCAGAATAGCAAATGTGTATTTGGCTAAAAAAAAAAATAATAATTTCTCTCTCTCTCTCTCTCTCTCTCTCTCTCTCTCTCTCTCTCTCTCTCTCTCTCTTGGTTATTTCTCACCCAAGGATATTTTCTCCATTGATTTTTAGAGAGAATGGAAGGGAAAGGGAGAAACAGAGAGAGAGAGAAACATTGATGGTAATGAGACACATTAATTGGTTGCTTCCCGCAAGTGCCCCAAATGGGGCCTGGATCTAGCCTGCAACCCAGGTATGTGCCCTTGACCAGAATCAAGCCTGGGACCCTTCAGTCTGCAGGTCCATGCTCCAACCACTGAGCCAAACTGGCTAGAGCTAATTTGCTCTTTATGCCAAACCCCTGGGCTCTCCCCAAAATAGTCAAGGTAATTATATAATTTAATTTGCTTTCTTCTCAAAGTTTGGTAAGGAGGCAAAATGCTTTAGCCCACAGAGTATGATACTCTTTAGTATCATTGGAGAGGGACTCAAAAGTTTCCTGCCCAAATATATTTGCTCTCATCCCCGACTTGAAGTTTCCATTTTTTACTGTCTCTGATTGCCAGAACAATTGCAGTGGAATAGAGCAGGGACTCGAGGTGAGGTAGACCCACCAGCAGACATGGCAGGCACATGAAGAAGCTGGGAACCCACCTGAAGTTCTAGGAGGACGTTTAGTCAGCCAGGTAGAGAGCAGTATTCAGAGGATTAGACTAGACCCATGATCAGCAAACTGCGGCTCGCGAGCCACATGCGGCTCTTTGGCCCCTTGAGTGTGGCTCTTCCACAAAATACCACGTGCGGGCGTGCACGTACAGTGCGATTGAAACTTCGTGGCCCATGAGCAGAAGTCAGTTTTCGGCCTGGGCAAGTCTATTTTAAAGAAGTGGCGTTAGAACACTCAAGGGGCCAAAGAGCCGCATGTGGCTCGCGAGCCGCGGTTTTTTGACCACTGGACTAGACGAACTAAGCCGAGAGTGGTCAGTGTCAGAAAGGGTCACACAAGGTATTCCCCAGGGTCAGTGATATCAATATTGTGGACACCTATCTCCAGGAACAGGGTTACATCACAAAGCTGGGACATAATACAATTTAGTCTTGTTAGAGGACTGAGCAGATCCAGGGCAGTGGGAGCAAAGCATGGAATCAGTTAACGGATGGAGAAAGTAGGATGGTGGTGTTACACCTTTGTTGGGAACAATAATAAAACTGGGATTGTTTCTGAAAGATCCTTCCTAAAAATTCTCTTTTCCATCACCTCAGTTGGAGAGTGGGTTGATCCCATGGTTGGGCCTGAGGGGAGTGAGATTTAGGTCAGTAAAGAAGGAGCATTTGTTCAGCTGTTCATGGATTAAGAAGCCCAGGGAAGGAGAGCATGAAATTAACTCAGAGATCTGGGGGGAAAGAGAAAAGGGAGCAGATGCGGGCAGCAAGCCAAGCATTGCAGGGAAAGATGCTACAGAGGAAAAAGGAGAAACAGAAAAGTCAAAATTTTCCTAGTCATCTGTTTTGCTTACAAGGCTAAAGATTTATGAATTTTTAAAATGGGAGGTAAGAGCCTATGACAGAGAAAGATGAGTGGGGGGTGGAGGAGGGGCTTTAGGAATAAAACAAGTAATTAAATAGAAGGAAAAAAAACAACAGTGAAATTAACCTCTGCTAAAGAAGAAAAAATGATCCAACTTTCTAACCCCTTGCAGGCATAAAATGGGGTTAAATGTGAAAACATTTTGAAAAATTAAAAGCATTTTTCAGATGCAAGGTGGGTTGTGATGTTAGATGAATCATAGAGAAGACTGTTCAGAGGCCACCCAGGTTATAGTTGTAGCTTGTTTCCCTGCTATGACTGTTGCTTTCCTTTTCCAGGGAGGTCCAGTAGGAGACATGGAGCAGATTGACAGTTATTTAGAAGCTTTGCTTAAAGAAGATCATCTTTTGGGGAACACTTTCAATAAAGGGAGTACAGATGCAGGACATAGTCTCCCTTTAGAGAACAATGAAAGTACTTCTCAAAACTAAAAGTCAGAAAAGTCATTCCTTTCTTTAAAATGCTAATAAGAAAAAGGAAACTTATTTTCAAAAAAAATTTCCTCTTGTACTTGTTATTGTGAAGTTCGTCCTGTTTGACACTGAAGAAATTGTACTAGTTATACTTTGGAAATGGAGAGTGATTAACAATTTACAAACTTCCCGTCTTTTTCCCTCTTTCTGTTCTTTCAGAAACTATTTCATGAGTTCTGTAATTCCCAGGTGAGCAACTGAGAAAGATGGAAATGCCATTTAGGCTTAAATTTTTATTTTACTTAAAAGATTGTAAAAACTGGAAAACAGTGGTTATTGAAATCAATGTACACAGAACTACAGAATCACCTCCTTCTGAAACTTGTGTTAAAAAAGACAGGGATTATGCCCTTTCTCCATCATAGCCAGTACTCAGCAGAAAATACAAATCCTCAAAAAACTTTGAGCTATCGTATATATGTCATAATTTTCTTATTGAGTTACTGTAAAAGAAACACTCTTCTAAGTATAATGTGAACACACATTACACATATGTAAGCATTGTGTTTATACGTTTTCTTTGATAACTGATTTTTTTATGTTTGTTTAGAAATGTCTGTTGCGTTGGATGAAAACAATAAATATTTAACATTTATTTGTGGAGTTGTGTATTTTAATTTTATGTACATGCACAAAGCATAAAATTCAGAACCTGTGAAGTGGCATATGGTGCAAATTCTCCACCCCCTGCTTGTCTTTGGCGACTTATTAGTTTTCTCAAGAGGCATGCTTTTACCAGTTCTTGTGAGTCCATTCAAGTAAAATCAGTGCATATAAAACCATACAAATCATGATATAGATACTAGAGGCCCGGTGCATGAAAATTCATGCACTGGAGTGGGGGGTCCCTCAGTCTGGCCTGCCCCCTCTCACAATCCTGGAGCCCTCAGGGGTGGGAGGCGACCCAATGATCAGGGGAAAGTGACACCCCCATCACACCTCTGCTGCTGCCATTGCTGGCAGCACACACCTCAGCCAGCCCTGATTACTTGAGCCTCGGGTGGCCCTGGGGGGCTGGGGACTGAGGGGAATGGGCGACTCCTGAGGCAGGTGCGTGGAGCGGCTGGGCCCGCCTGGAGGCGGGCCCGGCCTTGCTGCATGCCTGCCGCCCCGACAGGGCTGAGGGACTAGTCACCGCCATCTTGTGGCTGTGGGCACCGCCATCGTTGAGGGCATGGCAGTCAATTAGCATATTCCCTCCTTATTGGCTGTGGGTGCCCCCATCTTTGCAATGGTGTGAGGGTCAATTAGCATATTCCCTCTTTATTAGATAGGATAAATGTGGAATAGCAGCCAAAAGATGTTGATGCTTTTCCATTTAATATGCCTTCAAGATCATTCTATATCAGGATCCATACATGTAGAGCACTCATCTTTAACTGCTCCTTATTACTCCATTCCAAGGACATACCAAAATTTACTTAACTATTCTCTTATTCAATAGATATTTACATTTTATCTATTATTTTGGATTTACATGCACACAACAGTGAATATTCTTTTAAAATATATATATTTTTTATTGATTTCAGAAAGGAAGGGAGAGGGAGAGGGAGACACCAATAAAGAGAATCATGGATGGGCTGCCTCCTACACACCCCACACTGAGGATTGAGCCTGCAACCTGGGCATGTGCCCTCAACTGGAAATGATCCTGGGACCCTTCAGTCTTCAGGCCAATGCTCTATCCACTGAGCCAAACTGGTTAGGGCTGAATATTCTTTTAAATATGTTCATTTCACATAGGTGCAAGTATATCTGTTAAATATCAAAGATGAATTGCTAGGTCAAAGGGAATGTACATTTTATTATTAATAGATATTGCCTAATAGCACTTTATACAAAGTATTAATATACACTCCCACATCAATGTATGAGTGCCTTTTTTTAATACATTTTTATTGATTTCAGAGGGGAAGGGAGAGGGAGAGAGAGAGAGAAACATCCATGATAAGAGAGAATCATGGATCATCTGCCTCCTGTACGCCTCCTACAGGGGATCCAGTCTGCAGCCTGAGCATGTGCCCTTGACCAGAATCAAACCCAGGACCCTTCAGTCCGAAGGCTGACGCTCTATCCACTGAGCCAAACCAGCTGGGGCAGGGCCTGTTTCTTCACACGTTTACCTACCTAGTGAATTATCAATCTTCCCAATCTTGCTGATCAAATGGATAAAATGTGGTATATCTTTGTAGCTTAATGTATATTTCTTATGAGTAAGGTTGAGAAACTTTTAATGTTTAAAGTTCTTTTGAATTTTTAAATTTAGCCTTTGTTCATTTTCTATTCAGTGATATTTTCTTACTGATGTATAGGAATGATTTTCATATTAGGGAAATTATCTTTTTATATTATATGTATTAAAAATATTTTCTTATAATTTTTCATTTAAAAATTTTTATAGTGGTTTTAGCCATATAGGATTTTAAAACTTTTTTGTTTAATTTTCTTTTGTTTATGGCTTCTGGGTTTTGCAGCCATATTTAGAGAGGACTTTCCAATGGAAAAAGTATAAAGAAAATTTACTTTGTTTTCTTAAAATGATTTAAATAATTATATTGTTAAATCTTTGATTCATCTAGAACTTATTTTGGTGTAAGGAGTAAGTTAAAAATCCAATTTTGTGTGTGTTTCCAGATAGTCACAGTATTGTCCAGAATTATTAATTAAATAATCAATCTTCTCTCCCACTGATCTGCAAGCCACCTTTATTGCATGTTAAATTCCTATTTATATGTGGGCCAAGTTCTTAAAAATAATTTATCTCATTTTTCATTGATTGTCCCCTCTTTTCTTATGTCAGGCCCATGTTGTCTGGGTAGGACTAGGCAGTCATTTTATATTTCAGGATTTTCCTGTGTGTCCTTGCATGTTTCTCATTCAACTTAGATTTAGCTTTTTAGTCACCACCCACCCTCAAATTTTCTGTATTTTGTTAGGTTTGTGGTGATATTATAGGTTAAGATAGAATTGCCATTTTTAAATATTATATTTTTCAACCCAAATCCAAACAAAATATGTCTTTCTATATGTTCAAGTCTTCATTGGTGCCGTGTATTAGCATTTAAAATATTTCTTCAAATACACTTAGAACATTTTAGTTAATATTCATTGTAATTAATTAGATTTATGCTTTGACCTATTATAAATGAAGCCTTTCCCATTATTTTTCTCCCATTATCTCATAACTGGTTAATGTTGTATATAGCAAAACTCCTGATGTTTACTTAGATATCAATATTGCATCCAATATAAGAATTCTCATATAACTTGTAATAGTTTATTTCCTTTATCAACAAGTAATAATTATGTAGATTTTTTAAAAGTGTGATTTCTGAATCTCATGTCCTTGTATTCTTGACCTACTCAGACTTTTTCTTCCTTGAGGGATTTTCTTGGTCCCTTGAAAACTTTCATTACCTTTATCTGCCATCATCAGTGTCCATTCTTCCTTTAATTTAAAAATTAGTGATTAATAAATGCTAATGGTGATAAGAAGTCAGTGCCTCTGAACACCCTTCTGGCAGACACTTAGAAAGAGTCTGAAGAGGGACTTTCCAGAGAATAGATTTTGAAGATTCTAACAGGATATTCTTCATGTTTCATAAATGAATAATGCCCAGGGCTGAGTCCTTATTATCTCATCTACTCTAATCATGTTAAATAATACTACCAAATGAATGAGTTCCAAATTTCTATGATCTTATTGAGCACTTGTTACACAACTCTATGAAATTAAAATTTTCTATTGAAAATCTATAATGATATTTTGAAACAAAATTAATCATATTCACCTTAACCATTACCACTTCCTATCAAGACAGTTCATTTAAGGCCCCAATGGCTCCCGTTCTTGAGGAATCTGGGGTTTTAAACACGTAATCAGGATTAAGGAGTAGGGACTAAGGCAGAGACCGACTTATGAACTGAGTCAATAATATGAATTGGGGGTGAGGGGAATGGAGTGAGGTTAGGAGAGGAGCAGCATGCTTGGAACCAGAGGACCCCCTACGCGGAAATAAGGTGATTCTCTTACTCCTCATTGTGGCTGTAAACCACACTTGTCTGCATACTACATCTACAACTTTATTTTTACTACTAATAATATTGTTACCTCTTACCCATTTCCCTCTCCTATACGTAGACATTCTTTTCATTTAGCAATACTCATAATGTCTAGTTTCCCTCATGGTTTTAAAAAATGTTTTTCATCTAAATTTATCTTCACAATAATTAGATGTGAAAAGGCAAATAGTCTTATGACTCTTTTACAGATAGGGAAACTGAGACTGGAGAACATAAGTAATGTTTTGATGTAGTTATTACATGGCAAACAAAGCTTTGAACCCAAACTTCCTGATGGCAACTCAAAGTTCTTTCATTAGCTCCACTGTGTCACTATAACGTAGGCCGAATTTATGGCTAACAATATGGCAAGAGTTACCCTCTCTAACTTACTGCCTCTGCCCTACACAGAGAGCTGTATCTCTGAATAGCAAGTTAGCACAATCCCATCAGTTAGCAGCAAAAGACCTAAAACTGTACAGATGAGTTCATCTCAATGGCTTTCTATTCTTATTTAGCCTTAGCTGTAAGAGGTTTAGAGTAGCTTTCCAAGGGCATATGTTAGCCTCAAGTTTTAATGAAGTGTGAGGGACTAAATACAGATAGACCATACCTGGAAACAACCTGAGGAAAAGCTGCAGACTGAGTCATGATGGGAAAAAGCGCATCTATAGCTGAAGGCCTGACAGCAATTCCTGCCAAGGAGAGCTATGTGTGGTACAGAAAATTTATGATGGAGTATCCCTCCGGCCTGCAAACTCTACATGAATTTAAGACACTCTTAGGTCTGCAAGGTCTGAATCAAAAGGCCAATCAACATGTTGATCAAGTCTATAATACCTTTGACATGAACAAGGTAAGAACTATTACTTTGCATTTGGCTATGGTTCTGCATTTTGCCTTTTTTTAAATATAAAGTAGCCTGAGGTAAAACATGTGCTTCCCTCTGAATTGGGGAGGTCTTCGGAGACCCCACAGCTTGTGGGTAAGTGAGTTATTAAATGCGTTTAGCACTGACGGCGTGAAAATAATTGGGAACTAGCCACTCCACCCTTGGAAATGTTCTGCATGTAGGGAGTTATTTTAAAACCAAAATTAAATCTCCGCATGGAATGCTAATGCTATCATTTAAACAAATCTAATAAGTGCAGATTGATTTACAAAGACTATTATCCAAGTGTTTAATGCAATGGTGACATTTTATAGAAAAGCAAATTATAGAAATCTGCTTTCTAAGGTGTGATTGCATCTAGATTGGCAGATAAAATCATTACTCAGCTATTGTCCTAAATTTACTCATTCCTGAGGAGTCCTAGCACATTTCATTTCATGTCTTGGAAAAATATTAAGATGAGAAAAGAAAATATGTAATAGTAAAAATAAGATAAAAAAAGTAATCTGAAATACCAGGCTAAAGATGTTGCTGCCTGTTTTTCCTTGTGCATTTCAGTTATTTTACTTGTAGATCAGTAAATTTCAAAATATATTGATGCCATCTAGAATAAAAGGGAAGGGGGAATACTATTCATAGAAAAACAGATGACATTGGAAGGCCGGACATGACAATAGAAGAGAAAGAATGGCTGATGAACTTACTACAATTAAAATGATTGCCTGACTGTTAGGATGTGTGGAATCCAGCACAGCCCTTTTCCAAAGCCAAAAAGCAGATGACCAAAGGGGTTGATAACAAAGAACCAGAGTTAATAATGAACTGTGTGAAATTAATGCCTATTTTAATCCTTATAGTAAAGTCAGGAACAAATTTCTTCGAGGACATTGTTGTCTTTTCTTTCTTGTTATCAAACACGAATGAAGCGCTGCCTGTGTAGCATGACTGTGCTTTCCTCATAAATTGTACTTAGCATAGTTGCATGCAAAAGGGGCTCAGCCCCTACGGAGCTTACAGGTCAGTGGGAAAATGAGAAAGATTCTGCTTGTGTTCTTAACTCTGAAATATGTTCTGGACGTGCTGCAGAGTGAATGTGCCACCCCAAATTCATATGTTCAAATCTAAACCCCAATGTGATGTACTTGGAGGTGGGGTCTTTGGGCGGTGATCAGGTCATGAGGGCAGAGCCTTCCTGAATGGGATTAGTGCCCTTTTAGAGTGACCCCCAGAGAGAGTTTTGTCACCCTTTCCCCCATGTGAAGACACAACGGGATGACAGTTACCAATGAACCAGGAAGCTGGTCCTTACTAGACAGGGAATCTGTGCCTTGGTCTCGGATTTCCCAGCCTAAAGAACTGCGTTAAACTACCCAGGCCATGGTATTTTGTTACAGCAGTGGAACTAAGGCGGATACCATGTGCACGTCGCGTGTTGTTTCTTTGTCTCTATCTCTGTGGCCATCTCAGGGCATGCTCGCTTGCTCTCTCACACTGTCATTCTCGGTTTCACAGTGGAAGTCTGTTCTAGACAGCAGCTTCTTGGCTCTGACAGTACTCCTGAGAGGTGAGAAGATGACTTCCCATCAAGTTCTGTAGTTATTCTCCAAAGGTGTCGATGTCATATCCCAGGACAGCGAACCTGCTGTCAGCCCACTGTTTGTGAAAGCACTGTGCATGTCTGTGGTTCCTAGGCACGAGCAGGAACACATGAGAGGCAGTGTTGAGTAGAAACAGGGTGCTGGCAAAAGGAAGCTGGCTGTCAGGGAAGCAGACCATGTCCAGACAGGCGGCCTAGGGCATGTGCCATAGGAGTGAGAATCCTCTCAGTGACCAAGCCCATCTCAGGATGTAAACAACTTGGAAGCTCTGCTAGCATTCATGATTTATTGTAGAGATTTTATGTTTGCTTAGGAAGCAAGAGCACCAGGCAGTGATGACAAATGCCATGAGAGGTGTGGGGATCTCAACATAAAATCAAGTCATAAAATGAGAAGGCTAATGATTGTTCATTATCAAGTGAGTAAAAAATGATATGCAAAGGAAAACAAAAGAGCCATGGATGTAATTAGAACAATAAAACAATCAGCTGTCCATAATATGGAGGATTTACTCTTTCTGTGGAGCTCCTCTGCTGCTTTAACTGTTCTGGGGAGAAATCATTCTAAAATGCATTTCTTACTTTCCTCCTCCTCAAAGTGCTGCCAAACATTTTCTTGATATCACTCATTATTATGAACATTGGTTGTTACATTCATAAAATACCATGAAGCACCCATGCCTATTGAAGTTGCTGGGGATAAGTTTCCTAATGTTAAAATTCCTGAATATACCTGCTTTTGTTAAAGCTTTAACATCCCAATCTCTTTTTACTCTGCCATTTTTTACATATTATTATACTAGAGGCCCGGTGCATGAAATTCGTGCACGGAGGGGGGTTGTCCCTCAGCCCAGCCTGTACCCTCTCCAATATGGGACCCCTCGAGGGATGTCCGACTGCCGTTTAGGCCCGATCCCGGTGAGCAGTCAGATCCCTAAATGGGCAGTCGGACATCCCTCTCACAATCCAGGACTGCTGGCTCCCAATCCCTTGCCTGCCTGCCTTCCTGATTGCCTCTAACCGCTTCTGCCTGCCAGCCTGATCACCCCCTAACCACTCTGCTGCCAGCCTGTTTGCCCCCAACTTCCCTCCTCTGCCAGCCTGGTCACCCCTAACTGCCCTCTCCTGCAGGGTTGATATCCTCCAACTGCCCTCCCTTGCAGGCCTGGTCCCTCTCAACTGCCCTCCCTTGCAGGACTGGTCCTTCTCAACTGCCCTCCCTTGCAGGCCTGGTCCTTCTCAACTGCCCTCCCTTGCAGACCGGGTGCCTCCCAACTGCCCTCTCCTGCTTGCCATCTTGTGGTGGCCATCTTGTGTCCACATGGGGGCAGGATCTTTGACCACATGGGAGCAGCTATATTGTGTGTTTCAGTGATGATCTATCTGTATATTACTCTTTTATTAGATAGGATAGAGGCCTGGTACAGGGGTGGGGGCCAGGTGGTTTGCCCTGAAGGGTGTCCCGGATCAGGTGGGGGTTCCCTTGGGGTGTGGGGCGGCCTGAGCGAGGGGCCTGTGGTGGTTTGCAGGCCGGCCACGCCCCCTGGCGACCCAAGCAGAGGCCCTGGTATCTGGAATTTATTTTCCTTCTACAATTGAAACTTTGTAGCCTGGAGCGGAGCCAAGCCTGGGGCTCCCTCCAGGCCGGCAGCCATTTGTGTTAGGGTTATAATTGAAACTTTGTAGCCTTAAGCGGGTGAGCCTGGCCAGGGTGTGCGGAAAGCTTTGCTTCCCCTGTTGCCGGTGGCAACCCTGGCCTGCTCTCTCAAGCTCCATTCTGCTGCCATTTGTTTGAATTTGTTTACCTTCTATAATTGAAACTTTGTAGCTTGAGTGGAGGCTTAGGCCTGACAAGGGCAGGTGGAAAGCTTGGCTTCCTCTGTTACCTAGGAAACCTTGCTCTCTGTGGCTGTAGCCATCTTGGTTTGGGTTAATTTGCATACCTGCTCTGATCGGATGGTGGGCGTGGCTTGTGGGCATGGCTTTGTGGGTGTGTCGGAGGTATGGTCAATTTGCATATTTGTCTATTATTAGATAGGATATATATTTTTTATTGATTTTAAAGAAGAAGGGAGAGAGAGATAGAAACATCAATGATGAGAGAGAATCATTGATCAGCTGCCTCCTGCACACCCCTTACTGGGGATCTAGCCGCAACTCAGGCATGTGCCCTTGACTGGAATCGAACCTGGGACACTTCAGTCCACAGGCTGATGCTCTATCCACCAAGCCAAACCAGCTAGGGCTTTACTCTGCCCTTTTTAAACCTGGGTTTGGCTTGTAGTCGTTAACCAAACTTATTTGAATAGTGCATGAAGTAAAAGTAAATAGATTCTGAAGTTTAGAGTATCAGGTTTATAACAAATCCTTTGCCCAACCCCACACCCTTGCAGGCTTCTCGTTGGCACTCAGTAACAATAGTTAATGCTCTCTGAGTGCTTATTATAATGTGCCTGACACAGTTCCAGGCACAGGACATAGACACACACATTCAATGTCACATGATTGTAAAACGTACTGATGGTGGTACCTCAGACCACAAGGAAAGGCAGTTAATTGACCATGGCCCCAGTGAGTCACTTTGAGACCAATCACTGCGCTTATATTGAGTCCATGCCTGGGTTTAGATAACCACCAATGAATGAGTGCAGCAGAAATAATAAGGCCTATCTATTCCTAAAAGACAGGGGATTCCATTGTCACCTGACTTTGACTCAAGGATTCCCTGGAAGTTTTGTCCACAACCATAGATTTAAGGAGTATTTAGGACATTTTTCTTACTCTCTTCACCTGGGACAGGTTAACGTTTTGGTCTGACATCTTCCCCAATCTTCCCTGACTTTCTTCCTATTTCCTCTACATAACGTTTCTCCAAGTAAATGTCTTAAATTGGATTAAGAGGTCTAAGATCCTATGAATAAGAGTCACAGAAAAAGAGCCCAGAGAAAATGTAAGATTATAACAAAACAAACTAGAAAAATTTCCTAGACCTATCAGATACAAGGGTCCAGCACAATCAATAGAAAAAAGATCAACCTACAGCATATGCTGAAAAGTTTTGTAACAACATGGTTAAAAGAAGATCCTAAAATCTTCCAAGAGGGAAATAAATGAAATCAAAATAGCCTTACGTGGTCAGTGTGACTCAGTTGGTTGGAGCGTCATCTCCTACACCAGAAGGTGGCAGGTTTGATTCCCGGTCAGGGCACATACCTAGGTTGCAGGTTTCTCTCTCTCTCCCTCTTATCTCTTCTCTTTTCTCTCTTCTCTCTCTCAAAAATGTAAAGTAACCTTGAGCTTCTTAAGACCTATATAAGAGACTAGAAGTACAGGTAAATGGATAAATGCTTCCAAAATTTTGAGGGGGGAAGTATCAAGCCAAATCAAATGTGAGAGAAAATAAAGACATTCAATGACTGAAAATTTTACTTCACACTCCCCGCCCTCTCCCTTAGGAAGCTACTGGAGCACATGCTTCAGTGAAATGAGGGAATCTATTGACAATGAGGGCCAGAATGAATCCAACATAGGAAAATAAATATGTTCCAACCAGGATCATGGAGAAGGAAAGTACAGATAAAATATTATGCAAAAGCCCAACGTGCTGCTAATCTAAATGAAAAAGAAGGAAGGGGACTCAGGGAGGAAGACATGAAGAGGTGACATTGATGCATTATCTACTATGTTTGAGAATTTCAAGACAATATTATTAATTGCTATTTAGCCAATTTAATAGTGCATTTGAAAAAAAAACCCTCAAAATTTAAACTGAAGAGACTTAAAAATTTATTACAAAAATTTTACACATATACAAAAGTAGAATAATTAACTCCCATTGACCCATCATCGATCTTCAACACATCAAAATTTTGTCATTTTGCTTCGAAGTTATTTTTTTTTCTGAAATCCTACCTAATAAAATAGTACTATGCAAATTGACCACACCTTCGCTACACCTAAGCCACGCCCACAAGCCAAGCCATGCCCACCAGCCAATCAGGGCGAGTATGCAAATTACCCAACAAAGATGGCGGTTAATTTGCATATGCTGAGGGAGGGAGAAGTGAAGACTGAAGACAACTTAGAAGGAAGAGGGAGGAAAAGCGGAAAGCAAGGTGACTGCCAGAGGGAAAGCCTGGGTAGGGCGGAGCGGGGCGGAGCGGGGTGGGCAGCAGCACACGAAGGTGCAGGCGCGGCAGCCACAACAGCGGCAGCAGTAGCGCACGTGGCTGCAGCGGCCGCTTGCAGGATTCTTCCTGCAAATGGGCTACTAGTTTGTTTTATAATAAAATAAACCACTCAAACATTATACGATTTCACCTACAAGAACTTCATTATTCAATATAACAATAAGGACTCTATATTTTTATTTTTGTTAATGCTCATCCGAGGAAACTTTTTCCATTGATTTTTAGAGAGAGTGAGAGGGAGAGGGAGGGAGGAAGGGAGCAGAGGGGAGAGGAAGAGAACCATCAATGTGAGAGAGATACATGGATTGGTTATATGGCTTTCCCAGACCAGGCACCTATGGCATAAAGTAGATGTTGAACAGATATTTACAAAGTAATAAATAAAATAATAGGGGAAGTGACAACTTTAGTATCCTCACTTTTTTATACACACACTTTTTCCTTCCCATTCCTCTCTCCTTCCCTTCACTTTTGTCTCATATTTATACCAAGCATATAGTGATTATCTCAAGGAAGGTTTTTAAAATTTATTAAATTTTTTTAATTGCCCTTGCCGGTTTGGCTCAGTGGATAGAGCGTTGGCCTGCAGATTGAAGGGTCCCAGATTCGATTCCGGTCAAGGGCATGTACCTTAATTGCAGGCTTGATCCCCTGGCCTTGGTGGGGACCAATGGGAGGCAACCAGTCGATGTGTCTCTTTCACATGGATGTTTCTTTCTCTCTGTACCTCTCTCTCCCTTCCACTCTCTCTAAAAATCAATGGAAAAATATCCTCTGGAGAGAATTAACAAAAAATAAAAAATTCAAATACTCTCTGGAAAAAAATACATACATTAAAAATTGTATTGAATTTATTGGGGTGACATTGGTTAATAAAATTATATAGGTTTTATGTGTACAATTCTATAATTCTATCATTTGTATATTGTATTGTGTATTCACCACCCAAAGTTTAGTCTCTTTTTGTCATCATTTATCTCCGCTTTACCCACTTCTATCTACCTCACCCTCCTTTCCCTCTGGTAATTACCATACTATTGTCTGTGTCTATGAGGTTTTTGTTTATTTGTTTTACTTAATCCCTTCACCTTTTTTCACCCATCATCCAATGAAGACTAAGTTCCCCAAACCCCATCCCCTCTAACAGCTGTCAGACAGTTCTTCATATCTATGAGTTTGTTTCTATTTTGTTTGTTTGTTTTCTTCATTAGAGTCCACATATAAGTAAAATCATATTATACTTGTCTTTCTCTGACTGGCTTATTTCACTTAACAAAAGTTAAGGTCCATCCATGCTGTGGAACAAGGTAAGATTTCCTTCTTTTTTACAGCTGAGTAGTATCCATTGTATAAACGTACCACAGCTTTTTTTTAACACTTATCTACTGATGGAACTTTAGCTGCTTCTGAGTCTTGGCTTAATAGTGCTGCATATATTCTTCTAAATAATGTTCCAGGTTTCTTCAGATATATTCCCAGAAGTGGAATCACTGGGTCATATTGTAGATCCATTTTTAATTTTTTGAGGAAACTCCATACTGTTTTCCACAGTGGCTGTAACAATATTAAATATTTTTAATTTGTGTAGCAGGTCAGAATTTCAGCTCACATACTCAAGCATTGAAGAAATGTAATGTTAGTTTTCCATAATGCAGTTAATTTATACTTTTAGTCCCCATTTCACCAAGGAGAGGTCTCCCTCCACTTTCCAGGGTTGCATATAAACCCCATGGACACATCTAAACCTCAAGGTATTAATAGGCCTTTGCTGAGGCAGCATCATGTCTCACCTCCTACTTCACTTAGAAGGCTGCTGTCTTGCTCAGCGGGGCCTGCTGGGTCCAGTTTTCTCTCAGTTACTTTATACTCGTAGAAGCCTTGTAGACTGCTTCAGAATTGTCCAACAGTACTCCTTACAGCCTTTCCTCCAAAACTATGTCAGGTTCAGGGAAACTTGGCGAGTTTCCACCCAGTCAGTGAATCATAGGTGCTTATGCTTTTACATCTGCCAACCCCACCTGGCATATCTATCAGCCAGCCCTCCAACCATTCTTGGCCTTTCAAAGTGGTAACCTCTCCCTCCTCCTCCCCACTGCCCAGTGTCTTGTAACTTTCTCTTCCTTCCCTATTCCATACTTCCCTAGTCTATGGAATCTTCATCTACTTTGGGAATAGCCAGGAGAAACTAGAGAAACTGACTCTAATTTATGTATTCTTCGAAATTTTTGTTAATGACACCAATTTTATTCTCAGAATCCTGGAAGGCTTAAATTTCTGAAACTCAAGATCTAAGAATGAACATTTGATTTCTGCTCTTTTGCTATAATGACTTATCTCTCAAGCAACAAATGTCTTTACTGAACGCGAGAGGGCTGGATGGTAGAGAGGATTTCCACGGGGCAAAGTCACATCCTGATTACATAATATTATTGCCCCACTGCACTTGCAAATATTTATTGAAGACCTGGAGGCTTGCAGAAGGAAAGTAGGTACAAAGATGAATAGAAATTGGTCCCTTTCCTCAAAGGAGTTTACAATATAGAGGGGTGACAAAAGCATTCCTCAACAAATAAAAGGTAGTAAATAAAGATTGAGAGGGCAAAGCCCAACTCTAGTTGCAAGGTTCCAGATGGGTCTCGGGTATTATAGGGATGCTTTTATTTATTTATTTTTAAAATATATTTTTATTGATTTTTAGAGAGAGAGGAAGGGCAGGGATAGATAAAAACGTCGATAAGAGAGAGACATTGATCGGCTACCTCCTACTGGTGATTGAACCCACAACCAGGCATGTGCCCTGACCTGGAATTGAACTGGGGACCTCTTGGTTCCTGGGTCAATGCTCAACCACTGAGCAATACTGCCTGGGCTGTAAGATGCTTTAAACCCTGCCCAGTAATGTGACCTGTAGCCCAGCCTCTTCCTAGACAGGCAGTCTGGATGGAAGGGCCAGGGAAGTCTTTAATTTCATCCCATCAGGGTAGGAATTGGTAGAAAAATCACACTCAAACTGTGAAGGTGTGAGGGGATGAGGGTGAGTAGGTAGGTAGAAGACATGATTTTCTGTGCCCCCAAAGAGTTGAAAAATTACTTGAGGATAAACATTATACCAAGATTAAATGACCAAAGAATAAAATAAGGCTGTATAATATGACATACTAGCATGGCTGCTCTATTCAAGGTACATTTATTGGGCCCAGGAGATGCAATGAGGACTAAGTTGTAGACTTAGTTAGGAAAGGCTTTCTGGAGAAGTTGAGGCATTTGGGGATCTCGAGCAAAGTGAAGAATTTGAATTATTATTTCTGTACCAGTCACTGTTTTAAGGATATTATGTTTATTGTCTCAGAATTCTCACAACAATAATATGAGTGGGCACCATTTTTATCATTCCCATTTTACAGATGAAGAAACTGAGGTACAGACAGGTTATCTAACTTGTCTAAAACTACACAGCAGGATTGGAATGCTGGCAATCTGACCCAAAGGGCCATACTCTAACTTGTGGTGGTATTTCACCTTTAACAAAGGAGTTGAGAATTTCAATGAAGACAAAAGTATTGAGTATTTATAAAGTATTTAATTTAATACTCAAATTAAAGTATGAGATAGAAGAAACAAGGGTATGGGGAACTTAACTAAGGCCAAGGGAGCACACGCCAGGCACCTCATCTGTATCTTTTGTTCCTATAGGTAACCAGCCTGTTGTTGGGGCTGCATGAGACACTCAGAGCATGAGATGCCAATAGTGGGTGACTGGCTTGGAGAATCTAGAGCAGAAAGTCAGTCCACAGTCCCTCTGGCTCCTGGTTTGTGTTCTTGCTCCTGTATTAGGTAAGAAGGTAAATGTATGGCCCTCAGGGACACACCGAGGCATCTGGATTTTATCCAAACAGTGCCAGTGCCAGCCCTTAGATAGGATTAAAGGTGCTCTAGGAATAATCATTTGCCAGATATGTGCATGCGAGAGGGCAGGGATGAGGCCTTTTCTAATGAGCAGAAGTAGGGTAAGAAAAGACTGGTTGTTGGAGCAGTAGAGATGTGGCTGGGATTGGAGGGGAAATGGACCCAGAACACTTGTTCGAAGATTTGCCTCTTAAGACTCAGAGATAAACAAGGGAGGTAAAAATGGTTTTTCTGAATCTGTGGATTTGGAAATTAAACCAGGAATAGAAGGATGATTTAACGTGGAAAAACAGTTGTCAGAACTAGAATACATCTAAACACTAGGATAAAACAAAACAGCCAAAGCAAATTTTCAGGTTACTTAAATTAGCAGCCTCAGACAACTCCTGGGAAGCAGGAGTGAAGGAATGGTGAATGAAAGAAAAGTGAGGATAAGCGCTAACCTGTGGGATTTAATACATGTTAGTTTTCCTATAAATATCTTCACAAATCAAATCCTAGCTTTAATGTATCAGAAGTCCTTGCTATTTTTAGATAAGTCCCGTGGTGAATCTCTTTGTCATCATGGGGATGGTGGCCCAGCACCTCAGCTCTGACCCTACTGCTGTGTATAATCTTGGACGAGGCTCATAATCTCTTTGTGTGAAAGTTATCCCTTCTAAAATCAGGCAAGACCTATCCTGCCTGCATTTCACTGAGCTTCTGTGAAATAACGTAGGAGGAAACTTGGCAAAAATAGGAAACATAGCCCACAAAGCGATGATATGTTTATCTGTAAAATGCAGATAACTCTGACCTCAACCCCCGCAGTTTTCATAACAGTGAAGATTAACTCTACTTTTTTTCAATTTCAAATTCTATTTCCAAATGAAAGAGTGCCTGCAGGGGCAGGAGTTGCTTTCCCGCCATTTCTCATTTCTAAATGATCCGAGTGCCGTAGGCATTCCTTTGTGCTCTTTGAGGCAATATTGGCCCCTTGCAATGGTTGCCCATCTGAGAATGAAATTAATTAAATGGGAATCATTTTTAGAGTTTTATCTGTCTCTTAATCTAACTAGGACAACTCCTGCTTGGGAGTTCCAGCTCTACTTGAAATTCAGAAGTGACCTTTGGTCATCTGCTTCCTTCACTTCTCTTTGTGGGAGAGCCCTTAAAAACTGGAGCAAGCGAAAGATTTATGTGATTTGAAAAGGAACCCATTTATGTTTGCCTTGTGCTGGTTTATGGATTGGAATTTTTTTCTTAACTAATGTGAAGTTTTTATGTTATATATGTAGTAACCCTCTGCAGTATTTGTCATGAATACTTTTTTCCCAGTTTGTTCTTTTTTTTTTTTTTTACTTTTGTTTTTCATTGCAAAGGAATTGATGACATTGAATTTCATGTGCTTTCTTTTTTGACTTCTTTTGTTGCCTTCAGATGAACAAGCTTGTTATTCTTTGAGAACTCTAACACTGATTCTGTTTTTCATCCTTTGATATTTCTTAAGGTTTAATTAAAAGAAGTTTCTTGGGGGAAAAAAATTGGATCAGGCCACCTGGCTTTTAACTTGAGTCATAATTGCTGCCATTCATTAACCCCCTGGCTGCCCTGCAGTCTGTAAGGCAGTGTCCGATTGTCTGACCTACAAGGTGACCACAATTACTGCTGCTATTCTTGGGGCACATTTTCTGGAAACAAATGGCCATCTCTTAGACTGCAGTCTCTTAAGGGTAAAGACCAAGGCTATTAACTTCACAACCACCAACATAAATGCTCTCAGGAGACATTTGCTGGTGATAATAAAGCACCTCATATTTGTTTAGCATATTATAATTTACAGAACATTTTCACATATATCATCCATTATTAACATTTGGCTGAGCCTTTCACAGAATTTTACCCATTAAAGATATCAATTGTGCCTGCTGATATACATTTAAACTTTGGCTGTTGTAACTCATATATTTTAACAAAATCTGTTGGAATTGTGCTTCTTAATTTTGGCTACATAGTAGAAGCACGTGGGGTTATTATGAAAAACTAGAGGCCTGGTGCTCGAAATTCATGAGGGTCTCTAGGCCTGGCTGGCAATCAGGGCCAATCTGTGGGGCGACTTGCGGGGCAATAGGTGGGCCAATGCTGGCACCCATCTTGGCTGGCCTGGGGCCTGCAGGCTTTGGGCAGTTCCTGTGTTGAGCGTCTTCCCTCTGGTGGTCAGTGTGCATCATAGCAACCAGTCATTCTGCAGTTGGGTCGATTTGTATATTAGGCTTTTATTATATAGGACTAGAGTCCCGGTACACAAAATTCATGCATGGGGGGGTGTCCCTCAGCCCAGCCTGCATCCTCTCCAATCTGGGACCCCTTAAGGGATGTCTGACTGCCCATGTAGGCCTGATTCCAGTAGGATTGGGCCTAAATGGGCAGTCGGACATCCCTCTCACAATTCAGGACTGCTGGCTCCCAACTGCTCACCTGCCTGCCTTCCTGATTACCCCTAACCACTTCAGCCTGCCAGCCTGATCAACCCCTAACCACTCCCCAAAAAGCCTGATTGATGCTTAACTGCTCCCCTGCCAGCCTGTTTGCCCCTAACTACCCTCCTCTGCAAGTCTGGTCACCCCTAACTGCCCTCCCCTGCAGGCTTGATCGCCCCCAACTGCCCTCCCTTGCAGGCCTGATCCCTCCCAGCTGCTCTCCCCTGCTGGCCATCTTGTGGTGGCCATCTTGTGTCCACATGGGGGCAGCCATCTTGTGTGTTGGAGTGATGGTAAATTTGCATGTTACTCTTTTATTAGATAGGATAGAGGCCTGGTGCATGGGTGGGGCCAGCTGGTTTGCCCTGAAGGGTGTCCCGGATCAGGGTGGGGGTTCCCTTGGGGCGTGGGGCAGCCTGGGTGAGGGGCTTTTGTTGGTTTGCAGGCCAGCCACACTCCCCGGTGACCTTAGTGGAGGCCCTGGTATCTGGGATTTATTTATCTTCTATAATTGAAACTTTGTAGCCTTAGTGGAGGCCAAGGCAGGCCAGGGCAGGCGGAAAGCTTGGCTTCCTCCATTGCCAGGGAAACCCAAGCCTCCTGCTCTCTCTGTGGCCGCAGCCATCTTGGTTGGGTTAATTTGCATACTCGCTCCTGATGGGCTGGTGGGTGTGGCTTGTGGGTGTAGCAGAGGTATGGCCAATTTGCATATTACTCTTTTATTAGATAGGATACCAGTGGCTGGGTCTCCACCCCAGTCCAATTAAATCAAAGCAAGGTTTCATTTTGTTTTGCTTGTTTTAAGTTGCAATGTGGTTGGGATGTGCAGCCAGACATGAGCAGCGCTGCTAAACTAGAAAGACCACAAAGTGGCAAAAAACTGGGTTCTAGGGCCATTCCTGCCACCAAAGGGCTGTGTACCATGGATATATACAAAAAAGGGATTCTAGATCCAAAACTACTAATCCAGAAGCAGTTCCTCAACTTTTTTTTATTTGTAGTCTTGGTAAAGGAACATAGCCTTGAAGCAAGTATTACATGATGTGTTACTTGTAAATATGTTCCACCATCTATTCTGCCATTTCTACATTTTCTACTCACCTCTTCTATTCATTAAAGGACAATGATCCAGGCTCTTTCCTAGGAAATGCAACACCATTATGAGACAGGCTGACTGAATCAGGGTGAGGCTGAATTTTATTGTATCTGTTGCAATGTCAGTTTAAGGAGACAAGTACTTATAAGAGGAAACCCACCTTGGCTACCTGAGGAAATGCCTTGCAAAAGGCTGCCATTGCTGTAATTAGCTCATTCAAAAATGATCAAGCTCAGACAATTGTCTTGCATCCCCAATCGCAGGAGACTGGCTTCTAATTCGCAGTGGGTCGGACACCTGCTGAGCTGGCTGCATCCTGGGGGCAGATGGTCAGGGCTTGCTGATAAACCCAGGAAACCTAGTAATAATCAAGCACTTAGTGAGTAAATATTATGAGAAGCCTTGTGTCCTAGGATCCTTGATTTTGTATAGTCATGGTTAAGTCCAGAACAACCGTGTCTGATCTGCATAAAGATCACATAAGAGAACCAATTTACCAGGCCAGCGTATGTTTCTCATCTTACAGAGGGGAGTCGCTCCTCAGGATGTTCCAGCAATTCCATGGCTGAAAAGGAGTCTGTGTTTCTTATGAATATAATTGCCTGGAGGTGAAAATGGGCAAGGTCATACATAACATTTCCCTTATAAATTTTAAAAATTTACAAAAGTACTTTAAAAGTATTCACATGTATTTGTCATGATAAAGGTGGCCCTTATATTGCCTGCTTTCCTTGCAGTTCCTAAAATGCAAATTAAATATCCCTAATAAGTGTTGCTCAATCCTGTAATGTGCTTACACCAGCTCTCTGGGTTTCCTTCCTTCTGACCATTTGAATAACCATTTTCAAACATTTCACTTCTTATGTTGTTACTGACCCACCATAGCTGGTAAAATGTCAATGAAAAGTATCACATGCGGAAAAAGAAAACATCTGCATGTCTTTAGGTTAAGGGCTGTGACAATTCATGCATTTCCCATAGATAGTGATGCTGTGAAAAGCAACAGAAAGTTAATGTTGTGGGAGGAAATGGGGTTAATCTGGGCCTATAGTTTGGTGGATTTCTGTTAGATTTGAATTATTTGTTTTCCTGAATAAGAGGCTCCACTAGAACAAATGAGGTTGTTATTATGACAATTATCTCTATTCTGTGGTCTTAGTGTTACTAGACCCAGGATGATGTGCTTCTTGGTCAGTACTGTGTACTGTCTTGTTAGAGCTAAATGAGCTCATGTATGTAAAGTACAATACCTGGCACAATACGTATAGCAAGTATTATGTGAACACCAATAGTTATCATTGTCATCATGACTATTACTATAATTGTTATTATCCATAGTCCAGTCCATTTCTCATCTGCAAAACGAAGGACTTTTTCCAGAGCTTTAATTCTATGATTTGAATCAAGTAAATGAAGACAAGTTACCCTAATGTCTCTGCTTCTTGGGGTCACTCAAGCAGAGAGAGAGTGATGGCAGGACCATATTAGGTATATTGGATGACATCTACAGTGATATTTTACCCAGGGACTTTACAGGGTGGGGAGAATGGAAGGATTACTCAGGGCTATAATGCAGGTGTGAGGCCCTGAAGAGGGGGAAATGCTGAGCCAAAGCAAGAACCAGCTACACATCAAAGAAAGTCTATAGATTCCTAGCCAACAGCATGGATGAAGACTAAGAATAGGATCGATGAAAGCAGGACCAGTAGGTACGCGTCAGGTTCCGGAGGGGCAGCTTGGTAAATTTCCTGGGACAGGATGTTATCTATGGAGACAGGGACTAAGGATACAAATGAGAGAGGAAATTTCATCAAAGACACTAGGCAGCAGGAGAGGGCAAGAGGAGAATGAACAACTTTTGTCCTGCTGGGCCAGATGGCTATGGGGCAGGATGAGGGAGGGCCTGGAAGTGGTAGCCCCGAGAGCCCTCTGGCTCACAAGTCTCCCTGATGCCAAGCAGCTTAGAGCAGACAGGCCAGCTTTACTTGGGCAGCCCCAGGCATGAAGGCAGCACAAGCTCCAAGGGACAGCATCTCAGACACTCAGAGTTCCTTTACGTTAAGCAACTGAGAGACGAAAGAGTTCACACATAGGAATCCAGAGCAATATGCTGCATCGAGCATGCCCCATCTCTTCAAGCCTATGGACACCTTTTCCAGAAAGAGCATTCAGTTGTAATGAGTTTTGGGGATACTATAGGGTGGTACAAAGGACAAAAGTCTTAGAGTAAAGTAAGGCTGACTGGGTTTAAATCCTGGACTCTCCCACATCCCAGCCCTGTTACTTTAACTAGTTCAACTTTTCTGATAATCACTTTTCTCCTCTATAAAATAATAATAATAATAATAAGGCTATTTGTAAGATTGCTGTTAGAATTAAAGATAATGCATGGAAAGTGACTAGTACAGTGCTTGGAACATGGACTTTATTCCCTTTTTGAAATATAAATCATAACTCTTAGTAATAAATAAAATAATTATTTTCATATGCATATAAGCTTTGTAATTCAACTTTCTACCTGCATTTCAAATTTATTATATCTTGAAAATAACTGTGATTTTTGGCAGGTCATGAACATTTTCTGGAGGCCACATATTTCACCTATGGATTTTCTGTTGGATAGAAATGCTACAGAAAAAAAATACACACACACACACATTGTTATAGATGTAAAAAGCATGCTTATAGTTTTCATACATTTGAGAGACTAGGAGAAAGCTTAAATTTAAAGTCTCCAAATATATATATATATTCATCCCCTATTTTTCTTGTTTTAAACCCTTTCTATAAAATGACTTATATTAATGGAACCAAACTCCCCCAGAAGCCTGAGAAACTATCATGCTTCCATATCTTGACCCCTATTTTGATTCTTCTGTAAACCACTCCATCCTCAGATGTATAAATCTATAAATGTGTTGGATTAAAATTATTTTTGTATTTCTTTATTGATTAAGGTGTCACATATTTGTCCTCATCCCCCCATTCCCATCCCACCCCTCTCCCCACGCATGCCCCAATCCCCTGTTGAACTTAACCGTTGGATAGGCTTATATGCATGCATACAGGTCCTTTGGTTGAACTCTCCCCCTCCCCCCCACCCTCCCCCTACCCTCCCCTATCCTCCCTCTGAGGCCCGACAGTCCGATCGATGCCTCCTTGCTTCTGGTTCTGTTCTTGCTCCTCAGTCTATGTTGTTCATCATTTCCCCTAGATGAGCGAGATCATATGTCACTAGATATATACTAATAAGAACTGAATGTGAGACGAGCAATAATAGTTATGCTGACAGGCAAATGAATCAATCTCTAGCGAGCTTCCCCCTGGACCAACAGTTCTTTTGAGACCCAATTTCAATGTCCAGTAGTTCCTTATGTGTACATGTCAGCACTGACCCCTCAGCTCTGGATGGTGGACAAATGGTGGTAATGGAGGTCCGAATTCCCTCTGGTTTGGTCTCGGCCGAACCCAGGGGCATGGCGTCACCCGGACTAAGGGGCACGTGGCCTCACCCATACCCAAGGGGCGCGTGGTCTCACCCGGGCCTGGGACCCAGCCTCACCCGGATGGATCCAGGGGCGCACGGCCTCACCCGGACCCAGGATCTGGCTTCACCCGTACCCAGGGACGCTTGGCCTCTCCCAGACCCAGGGGCACGTGGCCTCACCCAGGCTTAGTTGCACAAGGCCTCACCTGGATCCAGGGACCCATGGTCTCACCCGGACCCAGGGACGCTTGGCCTCTCCCAGACCCAGGGCCACTTGGGCTCACCCGGGACTAGGTGCACGAGGCCTCACCCGGATCCAGGGACACATGGTCTCACCCGGACCCAGGGACGCTTGGCCTCTCCCAGACCCAGGGGCACGTGGCCTCACCCGGGCCTAGGTGCACGAGGCCTCACCCGGATCCAGGGACACATGGTCTCACCCGGACCCAGGGACGCTTGGCCTCTTCCAGACCCAGGGCCACTTGGGCTCACCCGGGCCTAGGTGCACGAGGCCTCACCCGGATCCAGGGACACATGGTCTCACCCGGACCCAGGGACGCTTGGCCTCTCCCAGACCCAGGGCCACTTGGGCTCACCCGGGCCTAGGTGCACGAGGCCTCACCCGGATCCTGGGACACATGGTCTCACCCGGACCCAGGGACGCTTGGCCTCTCCCAGACCCAGGGCCACTTGGGCTCACCCGGGCCTAGGTGCACGAGGCCTCACCCGGATCCAGGGACACATGGTCTCACCCGGACCCAGGGACGCTTGGCCTCTCCCAGACCCAGGGCCACTTGGGCTCACCCGGGCCTAGGTGCACGAGGCCTCACCCGGATCCAGGGACACATGGTCTCACCCGGACCCAGGGACGCTTGGCCTATCCCAGACCCAGGGCCACTTGGGCTCACCCGGGCCTAGGTGCACGAGGCCTCATCCGGCTCCAGGGACACATGGTCGCACCCGGACCCAGGGACGCTTGGCCTCTCCCAGACCCAGGGCCACTTGGGCTCACCCGGGTCTAGGTGCCCGAGGCCTCACCCGGATCCAGGGACACATGGTCGCACCCGGACCCAGGGACGCTTGGCCTCTCCCAGACCCAGGGCCACTTGGGCTCACCCGGGTCTAGGTGCACGAGGCCTCACCCGGATCCAGGGACACATGGTCGCACCCGGACCCAGGGACGCTTGGCCTCTCCCAGACCCAGGGCCACTTGGGCTCACCCGGGCCTAGGTGCACGAGGCCTCACCCGGATCCAGGGACACATGGTCGCACCCGGACCCAGGGACGCTTGGCCTCTCCCAGACCCAGGGCCACTTGGGCTCACCCGGGTCTAGGTGCACGCGGCCTCACCCAGATCCAGGGACACATGGTCTCACCCGGACCCAGGGACGCTTGGCCTCTCAGACCCCGGGGCACGTGACCTCACCCAGGCCTAGGTGCACGAGGTCTCACCCGGATCCAGGGACACATGGTGTCGCCTGGACCCAGGGGTGTGTGGGCTCTCCCAGACCCAGGGGCGCTTGGCCTCGCCCGGGCACGGGATCCAGCGTCATCCGGGTTCCAGGGGTACATGGCCTCACCCGGACCCGGAGTCCGGCCTCACCTGGACCCAGGGGTATGTGGCCTCACCTAGACCCAGGGACGTGAGGCCTCACTTATACCCAGAGGCGTGTGACCACACCCTAGCCCAGAGGCGCGCAACCCCGCCTGCACCCGGGTCTCAGCTAGGCCCCGTCTTCCCGATCCCAATTCCTGCCGGTCAATCCCCCCTCAGCAATTCCCCTGGCCATCCTTCCAGAGCTCCAGTATGGCTGCTGCAGAACTCGTCGGGCGGCGGCTCGGCAAAGCTCCGGTGCGCCCGGTGCATGGCGGTGGGCCGGTCTGGCGTCGCTGCGTCGGCCCTTGGGTCTGCATCGGTGGCCGGTCGCCGAGCATGCGCACCTGGCCGCTTCCGGGGCGTTGAGATTCTTGACGGACTCGGAGGTCAGCAAGCGCGGAGTCTCCCACCCCATGTCTCATAGGGGCTCGTCTGTCCATGCTTGGCTGGCAGTGGAGCCGTCCCCTCAGCCGGAGACCGCCGGGGGAACTGCGCCGAGCACGTTCCAGGCCGCTGTTGTATCGCCTGAGCCATAGTTCTTTTGTGTCGCCTGAGCCGTAGTTCTTAAAGTGTGGTCTTTGGGTCACCGGCATCAGCATCATCCCACATACCCCTCTTTTATTCTAGTTGTAGAGCATCTACTCAGCCAGCCCTATGGTGGTCTTGGATGGTGTCTGCTCTGCTCTCTTGTCGTAGTCTCAAAGTTGTTGTGGTAGGCAACAATCAGGCTTCCGCCCTATGCCTCCATCTTGGTCCTCCTTTGTATAGTTAAGTCTTGATTGTTGTTGGTGTCACTGGGGGGGCTCTCTTTGTCTATAAAGGAAGAGTTGCTGTGCAGGAGACACGTTTATGGGCCGGGTCTTGGTGCAGCAAAGCTTTGGCGCTCACTGAATATTCCTGTTGAATGTGTCCCTTATTCACGTGGTTGAAATCTGGTGTCATCTCCCACAGACCACTAGATGCCCTCGTTTCTGGGTCTCCAATGGGGTGTAGATCAGCTACTGCCTTAGGCACTCAGCAAGGATTACAGCAAAAACTGTAGTTTCCTCCTCCTGTCTGAGTGGCCCTGGAGCAGTCCGACTAGAACAGCAGTTCATCTGGTCCGCTGCCAGAGGGCAGGCCACCCACATGCATAAGCCGTTGCTTGGGGCGCAGGTGTGCCTGCAAGACTTGCGGGGCAGGTCTTCAATACGTGCGGGGTGGGTCTCAGGGCGGGGCGGGTCCCAGGGCAGGGCGGGGTCTCAGGGCGGGGCGGGGTCTCAGGGCGCCAACAGGCCATGGTGCGCGGCTGTGAGTCTGGTCCTTCTGCCTTCCACGTATCTAAGTCCCCTCGTTCCGCACTCCAGCGCAGCAAACACTGATTGCTGGGCGCACCTCCGCAAGAGTCCCGCCTCTCCCCGCAGGCATCTGGGTCTCCCGCGGTTCGCCAGAAGATGGATTTCAGGGTGATGGAGAGCTAATCTCCCCTAGGTTTAGAACAAAAGCCCCTTTCACCCGCCACCAGCCAGACCCACGCGCCTCCACACCTCATCCCCTCCGATTTCGCTGGGTGCGAGGCAACAGAACAGCCTTTAACCTCCGCCGCCATCTTTTTCAAACTTCCCAATTTGTACTTCTTAATCCCTTCATTTCAGTCAACTCTACTGAAGTCTAGCGCCGCCGGGAGGTGCACGGAAAGGGCGCCCGGGCCTCCGTCCGGTGCGCGGTGCGCGCGTCCCGCGGAACCAGGCGCGCGAGGGCCGCGCGGCGGGGACGGGCGCTGGGCGGCCGCCGAGCTCCAGGCGCCGCCATCACCGCGTTCCGGGCGTCGCCGCCGCGGCGTCCCCCCAATTTGTACTTCTTAATCCCTTGAATTCAGTCAACTCTACTGAAGTCTAGCGCCGCCGGGAGGTGCATGGAGAGGGCGCCTGGGCCTCCGTCCGGTGTGCGGGGCACGCGGCCCGCGGCACCAGGCGCGCGGGGGCTGCGCGGCGGGGACGGGTGCTGGGAGGCCGCCGGGCTCCGGGCGCCGCTGCTGCGGCTGCGTCCCCAGCGTCCCGGGCCGGGCGGCCTGCGGGGGCGGCGGAGTTGCGAAAGTGAGTGAGTTTCCCAGGGTTTCGCCCGGAATGGGGTTCAGTGCAATCGGAGCCGGCGCTCAGCGCACTCCGGAGCCTTTATCTCCTTCCTGCCAGTGAACTCCGGCCAGGTCATCAGCCGCCCCTTCCTCTTCGGTTCCATCCTCCCCGCAGGCGCATGTGCTCGTGTCTCCGCCCGTTTCTCCATACCTTAGGCTTTTACGGCTTCCCCGACTGTCCCCGTGGCCTTCTCCTTCCCCCCAGCTGTGGGCATTTCAGTCCGCCAGCTCTCCTGTGGTTCTGGACGCTGTCCGTTCTGACCTCTAGTTGTATTTTTGAAATTGTTGTGCCCGGCTGCAGGTTAGGTGTTTAACCTATGGCGCCATCTTGGTTCCTCTCGACATTAAAATTATTTTTGTATACATCCTCCCAAACTCTTCATTCCTTAGGCTCATGGAATGGCTTTGTGTGTTCCCAATTTGCCAACCTTCCCTCATCCTCTAAAGAGGATCCTGCCATTGCCAAACTGATTTTCTAGGATTTTGTGATGCAGAATAATGAGAAGAATTGGTGGAGTAAGAGGGTGAAATGGTCTCATGCTAGGCTGGCAGCAAAGACATTGAGCTATGGAGATTGTTGAAGACTGAGCAGCAGGGAGCACATGAAAGAGCAGATGGGAGAGGAAGGGGTGTTGCGAAGACATGCATAAATTTTGTGCAACTTGTGTTTGTTCCAGAAATGAAAGTAAAGACTGGCTGTTATTTTGAAATTAATTTTTGATTGCTGGACTGTATTTGTAAGACTATGTCAGAATTAATTTTTCTAATCAGTCTTATAAGGTTGCATAAATTCATGTAAAAATAAGTCACACTTACAATAGCCACTCGGAGAGATGGCTAGATGATTACATTGCCTACAAAGAAAGACGTGGATAAGAAAAACAGCTTAGGTCCATGGTTTCCAAGTCTTGGGATATCTAAGACTCACCTGGGAACATTTAAAAATACAGACTCTTATACCCCATCCCAAGGAATTTTGATGTTGTTGTTTGGTGTTAGGGTCTAGGAATTTGCATATTTCATTGTCCCGACATAATTCTAATACAGGGAGTTTAAGAACCCCACTCTGACATCACCAGACAATTTTGTGTGTCCTGGGGACTCCTGTAGCCCAACTACAGAACTATGAACATAACAGTGTTTCTTTGGATTTCCCCTAAGAAAAGTTTTGGGGCATTCTCTATTGCATTCACATTTGCAGGGACACCTCACCTTCTTTGAAATTCAGCCCCCATTCCCATCTTTGAAATCTGCAGATTAACTGAAGACAATCATTTTTTTCCTTTCGCTTTATAGAACAGCATTTACCTAAACCCCTTTCCAACACTAACACAAGCTATTAAATCACATTCACTGGGATCATCTCTCTAATGCAAATTTCTACAAAATCTTAACAGAAAGATAATTGGAAAGAAGGTTGGCTGCAGACTGTAAGGAGTAATTTGTTTGATTACATAACAAAATGCTGAAATGCAAACAGGAAATATTTTCCAGGAGCTTTTGAAGAGACTGCACTTGTCTAAGTAGAAAGGTTTTATACCCATAATCAACTTTGGCTGTAGATTAAGCAGGTTGTCCATTTTAAAACCATACAATAAAAATATTTATGCTCATCTCCCTGATAGGGTTTTCCCAGAGCTTTCAGAGCCTGAATTGGAAGGTGCTAGGGCCACTCACCCACTGTGTCTCATCAAAAACACCAACTGTTCTACAGGCAACATTGCTCAATCTAGCCTGTTGCCATTCATCATGCAGGTGACACTGAAAACTGTGATCACTGATGCAGGATTTGAAAAATGAAACAAACCATCACAAATATCAAGTTGTTATGGGGACACTGGAGGATCAACTTTATAACTAGCCAAGTCAGTCTTTGCAGGGAAGGTGCTTCTGTGACCTTTGGGAAACAGCTGTGTTGATTGGTCAGCTCTAAAGACACAGTAGGGAGACCTGGGAGCAGATGTGCCCCTGGTTGGATACTGTCCACCCAGGTTATATTCTCTGCACCTGTCAGTTCTGTTTCTGAAAAATAATGGTCATATCCTGCCAAATCTGGAGATACAGTATCTTGATGTCATCTTAAATTTCAGCTCTATAAAACATATTTTCCTTGTCTCAGCCACAGCTCTGCTAGGGATTAATAAGGTGGTGGTAACAGGGAATAGGAAAGGCAGATGGAGAAAAGATAAAATCACTTTATGTTTTATATACTTGAGCAAACTTCCTTTAGGGGACTCATTCAACCAGATACCAATCTGTTAGCCCACGTCTTATCCTATCTAATAAAAGAGTAATATGCAAATTGACTGTCACTCCAACACACAAGATGGCCACCCCCATGTGGTCAAAGATGGTTCCCCCATTGTGGACACAAGATGGCTGCCACAAGATGGCCTGCAGAGGAGGGGAGTTGTGGGTGATTAGGCCAGCAGGGGAGGGCAGTTGGGAGGGACCAGGCCTGCAAGGGAGGGCAGTTGGAGGTGACCGGGCTGGCAGAGGAGGGCAGTTGGGGGCAACCAGGTCTGCAGGGGAGGACAGTTAGGGGTGACCAGGCCATTAGAGGAGAGCAGTTAGGGCCAAGTGTGCTGGCAGGGGAGGGCAGTTGGGAGGACCAGGCAGGAAAGGGAGGACAGTTAGGGGTGACTGGGCCAGCAGGGGAGGGCATTTAGGGGTGACCAGGCCTGCAGGGGAGGACATTTAGGGGTGACCAGGCTGGCAAGGGAGGACAGTTAGGGGTGACCAGGCCAGCAGGGGAGGGCAGTTAGGAGTGACCAGGCCTGCAGGGGAGGACATTTAGGGGTGACCAGGCTGGCAGGCCGGCAGGGCAGGGCAGCTAGGGGCAATTGGGCTGGCAGGGGAGCAGTTAGACATTGATCAGGCTGGCAGGAGAGTGGTTAGGGGGTGATCAGGCTGGCAGGCAGAAGCAGTTAGGGGCAATCAGGCAGGCAGGCAGGAGAGTGGTTGGGAGCCAGCAGTCCTGGATTGTGAGAGGGATGTCCAAGATTGGAGAGGGTGCAGGCTGGGCTGAGGGACCCACCCACACACACACACACACACGCATGCATGAATTTTGTGTACCGGGCCTCTAGTATCATCATCTCATCAGAAGTATAAAAGTTATCAGTGGAGTAAAGATGCCTAAATTGTAAAATGTAAAACTCTAACACCCAAATGTAGTGATAATAATTTTTAAATATTTTATGCTTTTTTGCATATTTTTTACTATAGAGGTAAAAAATTCAAAGCATGAAGAATATTTTAAAATGTAATACATTTTGAAGATAATGCTATAGTGATTAGCACATTGGCTTCCAATATCGGAGATGATGATGTTGCCTTTTTTCAAAAAAACCATTACCCAACCAAACAGGCTCTGCTTCACATCCAGACCTACTGTTGATTTCTCAGTTGCTTTTCTTAGAGATCTGGTGGAATTAGACTCAGGACAAATACATATCACTTTACAGACCAATGAGTCTAACACTCTTTATCTCCAAGGGAAATGGGTACTTTATGTCACATCCGGTTTTATAAAAAATGACATTCTATCCATGCTGCTGCAAATGGTAACCAATGAACTTGTCTGCATAAATGCAAAACCCATGGACACAGACAATAGGGTGGTGAAGGCCAGGGGTGGGGGTTGGGTGTGGGCTGAAAGAGATCAATGGGGGGGAAAGGGGACGTATGTAATACTTTCAATGAAGATTAAAAAAACAGCAACTTGACATTCCAAATATTCCAATGAAAATGCAACTGACAGCATGTCTTGGGCTGTATATTCTATCACCGGCATCTGAACTCATGGAAAAATAGCCAAGTGAGTCACACACTCAGAGCTGAGCACCTTTCTTAATTAAGATGGTTGAATGTTTGGCTGAACAAAGTTTGAAGTGTATGGTTCTTATGAATTATACAACTTTGTCTTTTTCAACTCAGAACATTTCACCAGTTTAAAAAAGGATAGAAGAACTACCTAGACTTGCAACACTTAAACAATCTCTTCTAAGATGGACTAATATGACAAAATCTTTTTCTTTTAAGTAGAAGCATTATATAACTTTTATTTTAAATATGTCCACAAATACTTGCACAACATACAGTGATGAGTTGTAAAGCTTACAGCATCTTTTTTCCATAGCACAGAGAAACAGAAGCTTAATGACACACAGGTATATAGAGAGCACCCATTCCAAGAGTCAGGCTTTTTATTCTACTAGAATAAAGAAGCTCATAAATTTTGGTTGACACCAAAAATGAGTCCCTTAAAAGGAATCCTGGAATTTAGCAGTCCAAAATGATCAACCAGAGTCTTTAAAAAGGAGTGCAGAATCTGGCTACTTGAGATGCATTCCTTCCACTAAAAATGAGTACCTGGTCTTCTCCCTGAGTGAACAGCAACACCTGAAGATACCAAGGAGAAGACAACCACTGTAGGTGCCCAGTGGTGAGGGTTCAGCCTTTTGTCATGGCATTTTAGAATCATTTCTTTTTAGGTATAAGAAGTAGGGATTTTCTCCCAAAAGGTACTTAACTACGTATTAAAGTTACTCATTTCTTTTTTTAAACCCATTTTTCTTATACACATACCTATATATTATCATTATTTTTAATTAATTTAATTTTTAAAGAGAAAAAGGGAGAATGAAATATTGATAAGAAAAAGAAACATGATCAGCTGTCTCCTGCACACCCCGTACTGGGGATTGAGCCTGAACCCAGGCATGTGCCCTGATCAGGAATTGAACTGGTGACTTCTCGGTGCATGGGATGATGCTCCATCAACTGAGCCTCTCCATCTAGGGCCCTATATATTATTTTTTAAATGAAACACCAGGAAAAAGTTCTATGCTAAATTTTGTGGGTTATATTAAATTGTGCTAAAGGTCTGCTCATAAATGACAACTTCTCAAATAAAAAACAATTGTTATTTTAAAATATTTGTTTCTCTTTCCACCTCGCTCTCCATAAGATGGATCTATTGACTTTTTAGGGTTTACTGCTGCTGTAAATCTAGTTGTACGAGGGAAAATGGAGGAAAAATTAAAGTGGTATTTTAAGCTGTGTGATGCTGATGGAAATGGTTCTATTGACAAAAAGGAACTGCTGAACATCTTCATGGTAAGTGAAGTAGTCAAATATCCTTTGCAGAATGTTATATAGTTAATTTAATTTTCCTCCCTATGGAGTTGGTGACGGCTATGTGATAGGCTATTTTGGGAGATGCATTTGGAACTGCTGAAACAATGCAAGTTTCACTATCTTATTGGTTACTGAGTGTACAACTGCAAATCATTTTCTTCTGTGTGTAGTCCACTCTGAAGTTCACAAATTTAGCAGAGTATTGAGATGAAAAATGAAATAAACATGACATTCTAAAACAACTTATCTTTTTTCTCTGCCTTGGTGCAGAAAGTCTTGAAAAGAGCAGCTAAAATAGAAGATGGCTTATATAACAAGAGACATGGACTAAGAATAAAGATACCTGAGGACTAATCTTTCTGGGAGCTGACTAAAGTATTTATGACAGACAGCTCAGGAATATCTGATCCTTTCCATCTCTAAAGTTCAATAAGTCCTTTTATAAATCTAGCCCCCCTTTACCAACAGGGTGGGAATAGTTATTATTATTGTATGAGATAATATGGATTTCAAAGTAAAAGGTAATTAAGTGGAAGACTGTACCTAAATGAATATATAAAATAAAATAAACATTATGAATGTAATACACTGTATAACAGAATCAGAGTTAGAAGCAGATGTCTTAGAAATAATCTGGTCTAAATTCTCTCATTTATAGATGAAGGAGTTGAGTTACAAACATAATTTATAGCAGAAATATTAGTAAAAATGCAAAAGAAGACTGGAACTATAATTTTAATTAAATACCTCAAGTGGACAAAGTTGTTAAAATTTAAAACTTTTAGCAAATGTAGAGCTAATCAACATATGGAAAGAATTCAAAACTATGATAATACTATTATTGCTTCCACTTTAATCTCACATAGATCATTCTCAAAAATGTATTAAGGGGCACTGTATAATCAAACTCCGTAAGCACTAAATTCAGAAATTCTGAATATATACTACAGGTTGCAACACAAAATTAAGAATCTAAAATGTTCTACAGAGAGTGCCTAACCCCATATAAATTTGAAAATATCTTCTTAAATAAATATACTCAAACTTACTTTAAAAACACTGAATATCTAATACAGCATACAGATGTTAGGGGAAACCTCTAAAGCAGTACCCAGAACAGAGCTTCTTATCCTAGGATCTGTGCATAAGGGATCCCCAGGCCTTTGACACTGAGGGCAAAATTTTCCCTGTGTGTTATCCATTTTTCAAGGAGAGAAAGGGTAATCAGAGAGAGTCTCAAAAGAATTAGGAAGAACTAAAGGATAAAAGTGATCTTGTCTAAGTCTTATGGGAAAATTACATAGATTTTTTAAAAATAAATCTTTATTGTTCAGATTATTACAGGTGTTCCTCTTCCCCCCCCCCCCCCGCATAGCTCCCCTCCACCTGATTACCCACCCCACCCCATGCCCTTACCCCCCGCCACTGTCTTCATTCATAGGTGTAAGATTTTTGTTCAATCTCTTCCCGCACCCCTCAGAGCCCCTTCCCCCTGAGAATTGTCAGTCTACTCCCTTTCTATGTCCCTGATTCTATTATATTCACCAGTCCATTCTGTTCTTCAGATTTTTTAGTCACTTGATTTTTCGATTCACTTGTTGGTATGTATGTATTTGATGTCTTTTTGTTGTTCATAATTTTTACCTTTACCTTTTTCTTCTTTTTCCTCTTCTTAAAGAATATCCTTCAGCATTTCATGTAATCCTGGTTTGGTGGTGATAAACTCCTTTAGCTTTTTCTTGTCTGTGAAGCTCTTTGTCTGACCTTCAATTCTGAATGATAGCTTTGCTGGGTAGAGTAATCTTGGTTGTAGGTTCTTGCTTTCCATCACTTTGAATATTTCTTGCCACTCCCTTCTGGCCTGCATAGTTTCTGTTGAGAAATCAGCTGACAGTCGTATGTGTACTCCCTTGTAGGTAACTAACTGTTTTTCTCTTGCTGCTTTCAAGATTCTCTCTTTGTCTTTTGCTCTTGGCATTTTAATTATGATGTGTCTTGGTGTGGTCCTCTTTGGATTCTTCTTGTTTGGGGTTCTGTGTGCTTCCTGAACTTGTAAGTCTATTTCTTTCACCAGGTAGGGAAAGTTTTCTGACTCTTGGGGTATGTTGATCTATAGTTGAGTTTCTGTATATTCTTTATTTCAGACAGTGTATGCTTAATTTCTGATTGGTCCTTTTCCATTTTTTTGGCATTCTCATTAAGGTTCTTGAATGTCTCACTAAGTTCCTTGGAGGTCTCTTCAAGTTTCACAAAGGATTTTAGAAGATTCTTGAGTAACCTTATAAATGTGGTTCTGAACACTGTGTCATCCAGTAGTTTACTTTCCTCCATGTCTCCCATTCGTGACATGCTTCTGTGTCTTTGCATTTTGGCTGCCTCCCTGTGTTGATGGAGTGGCTTGGTGTGGTAGGTGACCTCTAGGGGCCAGTAGCTCAGCTTTCCCAATCACCCAAGGTGGTTGCTCTTAGTACACCCATTTGTGGGCTGTGTGCACAGTCTTGGTGTAGTTAAATCTTGATTGCTGTTGGTACACTGGGAGGAATTGTCCTCCAGGCCAATTGGCTGTGGGGACCCGCTGTGTTTATAACTGCTGCGCTGGAGACACGATTCTGGTGCAGGATTTGTTTCAATGGGGCTTTGGTGTTCTCTGAGCCCGCCTCCTCAATGTGTCACTTATGGATGTGAGGAGTTGAAGTCTGTGTCTCACACTGACCACTAGGTTCACTGGCTTCTGGATTTCCAGTGAGGTGCAGGTCAGCTCCTGTCTGAGGCTACTCTGTAGGAGCTACAGGAGAATTCCAGTCCTCTCCTCCCTGCTTGGGATTTGGAGATTTTGGAGCTGTCTGAACTGGTTGCTAGGTTAAGCGGCACTCCATTCATATGCAAAAGCTGCCGCTTGGAGCTTGGGTGAGTTTGTAGGTTGTGTGGGGCGGGGTCTTAGGCTAGGGCATGGCAAGCAGCAATGGCTGGAAGCCAGCCTTCCCATGTCTCTGACCGTGATCCCAAGTCTCGTGCTGCTGCGCGGGGTGGGGGGGTGGACAACAATTATTCCTACACACAGCTCTGCAAGCAAGCCATCCTCACTTTCTGACCTGGTGGCAAACAGTCCAGAGACAGAGAAGCATAGAGGATGTTTCTCCCCGTAGGAATTTGGGTCCTGCGCGTTTCCCCTTCGGGTTTAAGGAAGAAACGTCCACTGCCCGCTGGGATCGGCCACCGCGCGTACGCCCCGGTACCTCAGCTTTTCAGTGTTTGTGTCCTGAATGCTCCTCTCTTTCGGTCTAGTTGTGTGGCTTTCATTCAGGCAGCCCTCCCGTGGTTCTGGGTGATAGAGGTTTTGTCTTTTAGTTGTAGTCTTGAAATTGTTGTGCACGGCCGCCGGTTAGGTGTTTACCTACGCCGCCATCTTGGGTTCCTCTCTACATAGATTTTTATTAATTAAAATGTATAACTTAGTGAGTCAAAGAACGAGAAATATTAGGCAGCTAATTCAGTTTTTCCTGAAAGTGTTTAGAAAGAGAACAAAAAGAAAGTAGAGAAACTAAAATAATAAAAGCTCAGAGCAGACATTCATTTAGTAATTGGATACTATTTGTCTCTAATTAAATTAATAAAGATAAAAACAATAAGATGTATTTATGGCAAGGACACTATAAGAAGAGTACCTTAACCAATGTGGAGGAAGTATAAATGCCTATAACATTCTTGGAAATTTGGTAATTTACATTAAGACACTAAATTTTTATTTTAAAGTCAACATTAGTTACTTTAGGTCAGGAAAAATAATCATTAATGTCATAAAGATAGAAGTTATATGATTTACATCACATAATCACTTAAGTAAAAATGCAAAACAACCTGAAAAAGGAAAATGTTTATATTTTTAAAATTAATTGAATGGAATATGTACTTATAAAAAAAATTAGTGGTCTACAAACATACTTTCTATATTATGGCAAAAAACAAACAAACCAGCAGGGTAAAAAATAATACATACTGTACAATATGAGTTCTCTCAACACATGATATCAAGATGTGGAAATAGAATTCGGCCCAGGCATTAATAGATCTGAAGGAGGAACTAGATTATAGGCAGAATTTATAGAAGAAGTGGGTAGATCTTCAATGGTCAAGAGGAGCATTTGTGAGAAGGATTATCAGAAAGGATTTATTGGGTAAAAGTCCTCAAGTCAACAGCATGAAGGTTTGAGGAGACCATTGTGATGTGGGAACACAGTGTTGAGTGTTTGAGTCAGACCTGAAATATCTGAAGAGGGAGCAGTTAGAGGGATGATGTTCAGGAAATGCCTGCATTTGTAGACTTTGTTGGGATGAAGGATGCCTGGGTTTCTCCATGGATCAGATATGGGTCACTGGGAGAGGAAGCTGTGTTAGAGTTGTCTTGGATCTTGTCCAGCTGAGCCCCTTGGAGAAGTTAGGCAACCTCAAAAGAAGGAAACTGGAGATAGATCTAGAGAATGGCTCTCAACCAGGAGCGATTGTACACTCTTTTCCGGGAGATGGTTGGCAATGTCATAGGATATTTCGGTTGTCAGCTGGGGAGCTGGGGAGGGTGCGGTGCTACCACCACTTATTGTTTAGAGACTGGGGCTGCTGTTAAACATTATACAATGCAGGGGATGATCCTGAACAAGAGAGAATTGTCTGGTCCAAGATGCCAATTGTGTATATGTGTTGAGAAACACCTGGAGGCTGTAGAAGAGCCTGGAAGGATCAGCTGAAATAAAAATGCATGCTTATGTTTAGAGAACTGCAAGAGAGAGTCTCAGTAATAAAAAGGAGGTATGTGGGGGGCGGTCCTCAGAAAAAGGGTAGACTTTAGACATCTGCCATCCGGAGCTCTGAAACTAGATAACCACATCAGTATCAAGTCAGAGCTCTGCTGCTTCCATTTCTCTCACACCTCCTTGTGCTCCCACTCAGAGAGTAGCCAGAGAAAAAAGCTCAGCCAAATGCAGGAGAAAGAGCATGTGCTAAATGAGGAAGGAAACAAACTATGCCTCTTTGATCTCTCCCCACATGCTTCCTCCTATAAGAAGAAGAGGAAAGAGGCACACTGACAATTCCCTCCAAAAATATCCCCTCAAGCTTTGTCACCTTCCAATCAAGCCTTCACTCTCACAGACATTGCCAGGGGATGAGTGGTGGGCAACTCCTAGAAATTTTATAATCTTTTATTATGACTCTTACATGTGGTCTAGTATCAATTCAGGATGTGGGAATATGGAGGCCTACCCACATTTTCTAGATGTTGGGGTCTCTGCTAAGACACTGAAAAGCCCTAAAAACTTCATATAATAAGATGCTCCATAGATGTAACCATCACTCTAAGTATTACCCTATGTTTGACGGTAAGACCTCGACTTGCTAAAGCCACAAGCGGTGCTTTGCCACTATTTATTATGATTAATCCTGGCTTCAAGACTAGTAGTGCTTGGGAAGCAGTAAAAGAGATAGTCATATTTAAGACCATGCCCTCTAATTGAAATGTGTTGCCACCAGTACTTTCAAAGATCCCTTGATGTTCAATCAAGATAGTTATGTTCAAATTTATTCTCTCTGTGTTTCTAATTTATTCTCTCTGTGTGTCTCTCTCTTTCATTTTATAATGAATTTCTATGTCAAATATAGGTCATTTAATTTAATCACCTTGGGTAGGGAGTGGGGTGGGGGGAGAACTGGAAGTGTCATTTTCCCTAATTCCCCTGAAACTTTTTACGAAGAGGTGCTGGCAGAGTGTGAGAGAAACTCAGTGTCTTTCCAAGGCATACCTATCTCTTCCCAGTCAAACATTCTATAAAAGGGCAGAAAGGACCAGAGGTTCCACTGTCAGAAGCCAGAAAGGAAGCCTTAGAGACTTACACATCATCCTTTTATGTTCATTCATAAGGTCAAAGACATTAGGTCTGAAATTGAAAACGTTGTCTGTTTTCTGGATCTGTAATTGTTATGACAGTGACTGCTACAAGTTTTTTCTCTGGTGGGCTCTTGGCATCTTTTGTGACCTAACGTGTTGAACAGATCCCTCTGTGCTATATGAAATCGAACTTCAGACTGTACTTTGTTCATTTAACTTCCAAGCCTCACTACTAAGAACTGGCATACAATCTTTTATTTTTAACAATTAGAACAGGTTAGATAGCAAAACTGATATGCACACATCCCCAAACTCTGTCACATTGGGGTAGAAATGTCATAAAATGTATTTATTTCCAGCAAAGTTGAACTCCCTGATTTAATTTCTCTTTGCAG
This sequence comes from Eptesicus fuscus, assembly GCF_027574615.1. NCBI lineage: Eukaryota > Metazoa > Chordata > Mammalia > Chiroptera > Vespertilionidae > Eptesicus > Eptesicus fuscus. The sequence continues at coordinate 70,339,513 of NC_072475.1, forward strand.
ACTGTACAAGCCCTTAATGGTCAGCAAACTCTGAGTCCTGAGAATTCGCCAACTTGGTATTTCATAAGATTGATATAAACCATGATAGTAAGGCAGCTACTCTCCTCAGGCTCAGTTTTCTTCCAAAGTAAGAGATGGTGGTGGTGGGAAGTGCCATTCAGACAAAAGCATGAATGTTTAAAGAGATCCCTAGTTGTGATATCATTTGAGCTACAGAATTTGACCAGTCTAATGTTTTCCAGTTGGTACAATTTAATTGAGGAAATATTTATTGACCATATTTATATTCTATATACTGTGCTTGATATTTTAGCATGGAGAGTAAAGGGAGATACAAGGAAAGAAAAGTAGGAGAATATGAGATGAAGGGCCCTTTACTGTTTACTCTGGGACATGTTCCAGTCATTATTTCCACTCTACCAGAGGTTTCTTATAAACTCACAAAGAAATTTTAATGTTCCTTACTGAAGAAACCCTTCTTTCAATTATGATATTTTCTTCTAGTATTAATTACTGTTTCTTCCCATTGACTACCCATTTCTGGAAAGAGCTGTCCAAACTTGCCTCCATTTCTGCTCTTTCTGTTTATTTGTCCATCTGCTCTTTCTACCCGAAAATATGGATTCCTCTTTGGATCAAAGAAGGTTCACTTCTTCAGAGGCAGAGTAAAAAGGGAAGACAGATATTCCAAGATAAGAGGGAGTGCTTACACAATTGGCTAGGTGAGCATATTAATTTGAGATTTATGCAGCATATCTAGGAATGGTCTTCAAAAATAACAAAATTTGTAATTTTATAAAATACTAGTGGCCCAGTGCACAAAGTTCATGCACATTAAAAGGGAATTAATTAGAGCAAATATTTTAATATTGCTATTTGCCCTTTCTTTATAGCAGAAGTGTCAGAGATGAAAGAAAATTAGTAAAATGTATATGAAAATCTCCCTCCTGTCAGAGTCTGAGGTGCGCCGTGGGACCTAGAGTCAAGTCCCCATCCACCACCCGCACGCGCTTCGAAAACGCAGGAGACCCAGACCCGACCGGCCACACCCCCATTGGGTGAGACCCAGACCTGGCCAGCTCCACCCCTGTCAAGCCCCTCCAGGTGGGGGGCATGGCCTGAGGTCCCCCATCAAGCCCTGCCAGGTGTGGGGTGCGGCCAGAGGTCTCTTGCCCCGGCCAGGCGCCATGCAGCCTCAGGTCCCTGCTATTCGGTCATGACATTACGGCATTCCAGATAATTTGCAATTCCTCTATTATATAGATAGATAATGTTAGTAAGAGATTTTTAAGAAGTATGGATGTGAGGCATTGGGATTCCAGCCATGGTTGTCATTAATTCACAGTAACTTTTTCCACAGGTTCAACCTGTCCGCCTGGGTCACTTCTTATAATGGACATTAGAGGGCAGTGGAGACCCATGTTGAGTATGGCAGTTTGCACTAGTCAAATGTGGTAGCTCATTCTGGCAGGACGGGATGATGAGGAGGCTGAAAGAGAGTTCAAATGAAATCGCCATTAGGAATGAGCCAAACAACTGGACAAGAGTAGAATTTTCAGAAAAATATTTGGAAATAATCAATACCGTCTATTCTCCCTGAAAGGAGGATCTAGTTCTAGATCAGCCTCACCTTAATCTAAAGTCAGAATGCTCACTTACTACTTTACCAAGATCAAAGCATTTGGTGTAATCACTCATATTTGGGTCTCTACAGATTGAAAATAAAATAAATCAGTTCATATGAAAACTTGCAAGGAACACATGCAGATTAGGCAGAGATGATAAGGAAGTTTAGTGAAGCTAGAAAAGGAACAGAGAAATGGAGAATGGAAAGTCTTATGAAGTCAATGAAACCTTGCTTGGGATATGCAACCAAAAATGGTGATCACCAAACAGGAGAAATGCTACAGATTTTTTCTGCTTTGTTTCAATGTTTAATCTTAGAGGTCCTCCATGATGGCAGAGATTAGATTAGATTAGAGATAATAAACCATTTCTCCATGGGGGACAAAATCATTGATTAAAGGATGAGATAGGACATCATAAATGTGTAAGACTTAGTATACAGTGATTTTCAAAAGTCAGGTCAAGAATGTTTGAAAATATCTATAAATCCTGTTTCTAGTGCAGGGAGAAGTGGGATAGAAAAAAGGTGACCTTCCTTGGAGAAATATGAGAATTGTAGTATCCTTAAGAAGATGCTCAGATTCTATTAGTTTAAAGGAACAGAAAATATGTCCCAGAAAACAAGACAATGATGGAAGACTCTTTGTTTACTAGTACTATCTATGCAGTTTTCTCAAGAACAAAGTATAAGGAACCATTAAAATGGGGAATATGGGCTGGAAGAGGTCTAGAAAGAAAAATCTGGGTTGAAAGGTTGTGGATCTGGGGAGTAAAGGTATTGTGCTCAGGAAATAATTGAGGTTATTTGTAGTTAGAAAGGTGAGCTTTCTGACCTGGAAGAATATGTTAAAAAGAGAGAGAATGCTTTTTGGTTTATGGAATAGCTTATAGAGCTAATCACATGAATCATTTTCTCTGAAAGAAAGATGTATGTAAGAAAAAAATATCATTGGCTTTTACAAAATGAAGATATCAAATAAACTAGTTGCACTTTGGAATAACCGTGAATTGCTGTGTCTTGTCAAATGCATATGGAGAGCTAAAACTGATAGAGTTTGCTTTTTATATGAAAATTATTAAAGGTTGTTATATCATCTCATCAAGAGACAACTGGGTTCTTCCCAGAAGGACCAAAGAACAGATGATAAAATTGTACTGTTGGACAAAGACAGCTCAGTGTGCCAGAGGACAAGGAAGAGAAAGTAATAAAGATGCACAAGGTTGATATTTGAAGTGTGAAAGAACTTTGCCAGTATTTGGCAGAGGAGAAAGAAGTGCTTCATTCACACATAAAAGGGAAGTTAGTACCACAGAGGAGAATGTCTCTACATTTATACAAGCCTAATAAAATATGATTATTTTTATTTTTATTGTTATAAAAACATCAGTGTTGGTAGAAATAGAAATGTTCAATTAAGTATATCAGAATAGTGTTGACTATATGCCAACATTATATATATATATATATGAAGATAGGCATGTATCTATACATATAAAAGTCTAAACAATTGAACAACTGAATGACCAGAATGACCAGAACGACTGGTCACTATGACATGCACTGACCACCAGGGGGCAGATGCTCAACACAGGAGCTGGCCCCTAGTGGTCAGTGTACTCCCACAGTGGGAGCACCGCTCAGCTGACCAACTCCTCCTGGAGGTCCACCAGCCCAGCAGCAACCACTCACTCCCTCAGTAGTCCTGCAGGTCTAATCTTCAGAGAACAGGCCAGGCACCACCAATGGACCAGCATCTCTGGCATAATACCAACAGCACGGCTGGCCTCCTGGAAGTCAGCCTTGGGCACCATGGCCACTTCCCCTACCTAGACACTTCGCAAGGAAGAAACAATATAAAAGTGGCCACCAGGTGGCTCCCGACAATCATCACGAATGTCAGTGGGACATATCCAGATCTAGGGCCGGCAAGAGCGTCCCACCGCCTGACTAAAGGGTCAATAGTGTCCTGGCATCCTCCCCACCCCCCTTGGGACCCCACCGATGCACGAATTCTTGCACCAGGCCTCTAGTATGTGTATAAAAAGCAAGCATATCATTAGTACCCGATGATCCAATGAATATTGACACCAAAGATAAAGATCACAACCCACCAAGATACAAACAGAAAAATTTCAGGAACATACCATATATGAAAATCCCAATTAGACTGCAAATTATTTGTAAAAGAATTACATCAGATCTGTTCGTACAAAAAAATACATAACAACTCCAAAGTATTCTACACATAATTATCATTGCAGTTAATAACTCAAAATTAGAAGATTAATCAAAAGAGAAATATAAGAATAATTCTAAGAAAATAAAAAATGAAGAGCTATAAGCTCCATGAGGGTAAGAACTATTTTTCTTTTTTAAAGAATAGTTTATTGATCTTTAGAGAGAGAGAAACATTGATGTGATGTGAGAGCACAACATAGATACACTGCCTCCTTCATTCCCCCTACTAAAAATGGAGCCCACAACCCTGGGTATGTGCCCTGACCAGGAATCAAACCAACAATCATCAGATGAAGGCCAACCGACTGAGCCACACTTGTCAGGGCAAGAACTATTTTCATTGTATATTCTTTGGTATTTCCTGCGCTCTCACACTTCATGGCACATAGTAGATACTCTAGAAATAGTTGCAAAAAGAATGACTGATAAGAAGATGTCATATGAAAAGTAAAGGAAGAAATAAAGAAGAAACAAGCATAATATTCAATGCTATCTGTGGGAAGAAAAGCCTTTTTAAAATAAAACTACTTTGGAAATTAACTTATATATGCATATGCATTGCAAACTTCATAAAATATAAACACAGATTGATTAGTAGGAATTAATTATCAATGGAGAGTGCAAATGGGGGGCCAGAGAGAGGTTAAAGGGAGATTCTTTCATTTCATTACACCTTTCAGCAGTGTTTGAATTTTTTACCATGAGCATCCTATCTAATAAAAGAGTAATATGCAAATTGACCATCACTCCAACACAAATGGCTGCCCCCATGTGGTCAAAGATGGCTGCCCCCATGTGGACACAAGATGCCCACCATAAGATGGCCATCAGGGGAAGGCATTTGGGAGGGACCAGGCCTGCAAGGGAAGGCAGTTGGGGGCGATCAAGCCTGCAGGGGAAGGCAGTTAGGGGTGACCAGGCTGGCAGAGGAGGAAAGTTGGGGGCAACCATGCCTGCAGGGAAGGGCTGTTGGGGGGGACCCAGGCCTGCATGGCAGAGCAGTTGGGGGGGGCATGCCTGCAGGGGAGGGCAGTTAAGGGTGGCCAGGCCTGCAGGGGAGGGCAGTCAGGGTCAATCAAGCTGGCAGGGGAGTGGTTAGGGGTTGATCAGGCTGGCAGGAAGAAGTGGTTAGGGGCAATCAGGAAGGCAGGCAGGTGAGCAGTTGGGAGCCAGCAGTCCTAGATCATGAGAGGGATGTCCGAATGCCTGTTTAGGCCCAGTTCCAGTAGGATTGGGCCTTAACGGGCAGTCGGACATCCCTTGAGGGGTCCCAGATTGGAGAGGGTACAGGCTGGGCTGAGGAACACACCCCCTCGTGCACGAATTTCGTGCACTGGGCCTCTAGTGTATTATAATTCAGCAAGTTAGTTTTATTTTTATACTAGAGGCCTGATGCACAAAGATTCATGCAAGAATAGGCCTTCCTTCCCCTGGCTGCCGGCACCGGCTTCCTTCTGGCACCCAGGACATGGGCCGCTCTGCTCCAGCTGCCACTGCCACCCACTGGGACCCAGGCTGCTTTGTTCCAGCCGCTGCCACCACCCACCAGGGGTGTGCTCTGAGCCGCGCCTCAGCTGCTTGGAGCACGCCCCCACCCCTGGTGTGTGTCCGCTGGGGCTGGGGCCGGCACGCAGTCCTCTTCCGCCCATCTGCAGGCATAGCTCCTCCTGAGTGGTCATGATGCAGCCTCTTCCTGAGCCAGTCATGATGCCAGGCTAATTTGCATATTATCCTACCTAATAAAAGGGAAGTATGCAAATAACCATCACTCCGCTATGCCCACGATTGGGCCGGTGGAAGGCTGGGGGCGGGACTTAGGGTGGCCAATTGGGCTGGCGAAAGGAGCGGGGGACAGGGACTCACGAGTCCTCCCCACCCCCAATGGCTGGCGCTGCGGGAGGACCCATGGGGCCGGCGGAAGGCGCCGGTGGCGGAACTCGGTGTGACTGATTGTGTGGCTGCTGGCACCAGTTTTCCGCCAGCACCAGTTTTCCTCTGGCCACCCACCCATCGGAGCGCCTCCAGCCAGTGTGATCGGCCACCCCGAGTCCCACCCCCAGCCTTCGGGAGGCACTCTGATGGGCAGGTGGCCAGAGGAAACGGCACTGGAGGAACTCGGGGTGGCCGATTGCACTGGCGGGAGGCGCTCTGATTGGCGGGTAGCCAGTGATCGCACTGGCGGGAGGCGCTCTGATCGGCAGGTGGCCAGAGGAAAACTGGTGCTGGCAGAAAACTGCTGCTGGCAGCCAGGTGAAGGAAAGTCTATTGCACGAAACTTCGTGCAACGGGCTTCTAGTCTGTATATATATATATAGATTAGATATATATATATATATATATATATTATGCACAATAGCATCCAGGAAGGAGAACTTGATGCAAATTCTCCTCAAAGACAGAAATTTGAAGTTCAACATTCAATATTATTGAAGAATGAAAAGAGAGAGGACAGTGAAACAAGTCAGGATAAATGAGTGTGGAATTCCATAACCTTTACCACAGGACGAAGAGCAATCTCCATTCCACCATGAGCTGCTTAGAAGTCATTCCTGACATGTTTAAGGAAGATTTAGAGATGCTGTTCACACAACATTAAGTGCCGAAAGTTTAACACAGTGCCAAATAGCACAGGGACAAGGGAGAGAGACTTAAGTGGCTCATAAAAATAAACAGTGAAAGTCAAAAGAGACAAAAGGAAGCCAAAGGGGAAATGAAAGAGGGTGATAATTAAGCAGACATTTAGGGTAAAAGAAAACAGGGACAGGACGTGAAGGAAGACATTGAGCCACAAAAGATGTACCCTAGCTGGTTTGGCTCAGTAGATAAGAGTATTGGCCTGCAGACTGAATCCAGTCAAGGGCACATCCCAGGTTGCAGGTTTGATCCCCAGTGGGGAGCATGCAGGAGGCAGCCAATCAATGATTCTCTCTCCTCATTGATGTTTCTATTTCTCTCTCCCTTCCTGTCTGAAATCAATAAAAATATATATATATATATTTTTAAAAAGATGTGTTTTAGACTGGAACATTCTGGAAAGCCATGAAGGTCACAGTGAAGCAAACTGGGAAACTGAGAACCACCAGGAGATCAGAGGAAACTGAGTTTCCTCATATAAGGGAAGAAACCCTGTAATTAAAACTCTGCTATGATTGTATTTTGAGTTTTAAGTGCAGACAAAGAACATATGTATATGCATAACCCATGGACACAGACAACAGTGTGGTGTTGGCCAGAGGGAAGGGGGCGTGGGGACTGGGTGGAGGTGGGCAAAGGGGCAGGGGATGAGGACATCTGTAAGAGTGTCAACAATAAAAATAAAGTTATAAAAACATCTCTGCTATGATTGTATTTAAAAACTCTGATTAGTCACTCAGTGATGTCTTCCTTTATGCTCCATCCCCGTTTTTTTGTGTTTTTTTTTGTTTTGTTTTGTTTTGGTTTGTTTGTTTTACCCTAAATGTCTGCTCGGTAATTACCCTACTTCTACTATGCTTTACACCTGAAACTAACTCTTAATAAACTGTAATTGAAATATAAAATAAAACTTCTTGGCTATAAAATGCTGCTAAATACTTCTAGTGCCACCTTTCTAACAAATACAAAGCTGGTTTCTTTTTTTTTTTAAATTACTTTATTGATTAAGGTATCACATATTTGTCCTCAAACCCCCCCCCCTCATTCCCATCCCAAACCCCTCCACACGCATGCCCCCACCCCCCTGTTGTCCGTGATCACTGGTTAGGTTCATATGCAAGCACACAAGTCCTTTGGTTGATCTATCTCCCTTATCCCCACCCTCCCCTACCTTCCCTCTGAGGTCTGACAGTCTGATCGATGCTGTTCTTGTTCTTCAGTCTATGTTGTTCATCTTTTCCCCTAGATGAGTGAGCTCATGCGATACTAGGAATATACTTATAGGAACTGAAAATGAGACAAGCAATAATGGTTATGCTGAGAGGCAAATGAATCAGTCTATAGTGAGTTTCTTTCTGGGCCAACAGTTCTTTTGAGTCCCAATTTCTATGTCCAACAGTTCTTTATGTGTACATAACAGCAATGATATTTCAGTTCTGGATGGTGGACAAATGGTGGTAATGCAGGTCTGACCCTCTCTGGTTTGGTCCTGGGCAATCTGCAGTGACGCACATCTGCTGACTGCTAGTATGGCAAGGCATGGTCAGCGTCTTCCATCTCTGGACTGTTTCTCTTCTGTATTCATGGCTGGAGCACTCCTGTCAATTCCTCTCTGTTGCAGGAATCCACATGGTCTTGGAGTTGTTTTCTGAAAATATACAAACATATTCTCGACCAAAAGTTAATAAATGGATCTTTTCTATAAATTTGACTTGCGATCCTATTTCATTTTTTGCCCAAACGATTTACCTTTGGCTTGTTTTGACACCATGTATGTTTTACCTGGGTGTCTTGCTGTTAGCATTACAAATGAAAGTTAATTTTCTAAAGTAAAAATTTTCTAGATATAATTTATTTACAGGATATTTTTCCTTACATGATATTCTTCTATTATCCCCCCTTTCAGACCTTCACTCCCCCAAGTTTGCAGGGTCCTGAACCCTCACCCCTGCTGAGGGAGGTCTCCTGCCCCCAAGGCTGCTTAGCTTCCCATGCCCAGCTCAAATTGGGACCCAGGTAACAGAAACTTGGCCGACAGCAGATGCCCTCTCACTGCAACAAGACTTGATGGAGATGTCTTGCACCCATGATGCGGGGAACTGGTGTCTTTGATATCTAAATCCAGCCTAGCACCAGGAATGCTCAGGGCCTACTCAAGAAGGCAAATAATCCTCTCCACTAATATTTACAGGGTAAAATAAGATGGTTGTTAGAGTATTAAATTTGACAGTAAAATAGTAGTCAAGTTTTCAGACTAATTTAAATTGGCCAATCAAAAGAAGCAAATATTCTAGAAAAATCAATTGTACTGGACAAAAAAGCTGTTCCTAAAGTGTTAACTAAAATTTTTATTGGTAGTTCATCTCATGGTAAAATTGCATAACATATAATGAACCTAAAGCAGTCACATTTTAGTGCAAAAAAGTAAAATTTAAAAGCTATCAAGATTACAGCATAAAATTTCCAAAAGCCTCCTAATACTTAAAACAGAACTGGTTTCATTGGAAATCTTCTCCAGCATCCTTCCTTGAATATCTGGTCATTCTTATCTCTTGAGACTCCCCATTCTCATCTTTGCTAATTTCCAGCCCCAACACCATTTCTTTTCTTGAAATTGTTAGGTTGCTGAAGGAGGAACACAGGAGCCAGAATGGTGAGGGATTATGAATTTTTTCAATCATTTGCACACCAGGTGGCTGAGCCTGGTAGGCTCCAGCCCCCAGTGACAAAAGGCAGCTGCCTTTAAAGGACTTTGGGGAGCTTTTTCTGGGCGGAGACTTTATGCATACCCGGAGGGCAGATCATGGGATGTGGCCACAGCAAGTGAAATGTGGTCTCAGCAAAGGGAATGTCTATAGAGAAAAGGCCTGAAAAGCCAGTTCCTGCGGAGGGGTATCGATTCAATTGCTCAATCAAATCCAACAGAAATTCTAATGTAAAAGAATTAGAAATAATTGGGGACAAAAACCCTTTTTACACAGGCTGGTTTAAAAAACCTTCTCTTAAAACCAGACTGATTTATTTAGAGCAAATCTGCTAATGTGGACATGTACAATCACATTTGGCTTTTGGGGGGTGGTTGGGGAACAGTGCTTTTTTTGATTTGTTATAAAAGCTATTTACAATGTTAATAGGAAGAAATACACAAACTAGGAAGATGAAGAGGATGACCAGATTGCAAAAATAGGACTAAAGAAAAAGTCATGGGTAGCTGTCCTATCACCAGTGAAAGTGCTGAACTTGGTACTGAGTGATGGAAGAACACCTGCAACTCTGACCAGCTGTGGAGAGCTATCTGAAGGGATCAAGAAGTACAAACTGGTCATTACAAAACAGTCCCAGGGATGTAAAGGACAGCGCAGGGAATCCAGTCAATAATATTGTAACAACTTTGTATGGTGTCCGGTGGGCATTGGAAATATTAAGGGGACCACTGTATAAAGTATATGATTGTCTAACCACTAAGCTGTACACCTGAAATGAGTACAAAATAATATTGAATATAAACTGTAATTGGAAAATAAAATTAAAAAGAGAAAAAAGAATATAATTATATCACAATAAAAAATATAAAGAAAAATAATTCATTTTTCTCTTTTTTACATCAGTAACCTGCATTGCTTTTTAATCAACTTGGTGACTATACACCCGCCCTGCAGACATGCTTCTTCCACGGCCAGCAGTGAAACAGAAGTGTGACAACTGGGTGGTCAAAAATCTACTTCAGCTCTCCTATCTCCACTCCCACTTCCCTTTTGCTCATTTGAAAAATCTCTTGGGCTGAGAATTTAGCAGGTGTGAATTTCCTTTGCAAAGGACAGTTATTCTATTGTTTCTTGTGGTTCTCCCCCCTCCCCACCCCTTCTCTTCACCTGTGTGATACTCCCCACCCACACACTCCCCCCACTTTTTTATTTTCAGTTTTCTCTACTTCATATTGGTTTATTTCTCACTTGTACATTCCCTGTAAGACATAGGGAATTCTGTTCCTACCCACTGTTAACTAGGGTTTTGCACAGACTTTTTGGCATAAGGAAAACATATGGAGCAAAGATTAGATTTCCCTCTAGAAAATGTATTGTAGTATTTTGCCAGTGAAAGAAAAATGTATATTATGAGAATGTGATGATTCATCCTTATTTATATTTGAATCACTATGGTATTTTTATTTTTAAAACGCTTGTATTGATTTTATAGAGAGAGGAAGGGGGAGGGAGACAGAGATAGAAACATTGATATGAGGGAATGATTGGAATGGCTGCCTCCTGCATGCCCCCTATCGGCACTGAGCCTGCAACAAGGGCATGTGCTCTAATCAGGAATCAATCCAGTGACCTCTTAGTGAATGGGACAATGCTCAACCAACTGAGTCACACTGGCTGGGCACCATGGTTGTATTTTAGATATTTGTCCTTATCATTAAAAAGTACAGGTACAGTGTAACACCTGATTTCAGTCTCTGCTGACTTTCTGTCCCAAGTGCACATCTTCTAGTTACTGAATGTACTTGTCTTTGGCTGACCTTCCACTCAGCCAAAACTCTATTGGGTACAATCTCTTTGAAATAATAAATTGCATCTGTACTCCTTCACTTGAATCTGCTCATAATTATAATACAAACTAGTGGCCTAGTGCACAAAATTCGTGTATGGTGCGGGGTTCCCTCAGCCCAGCCTGCACCCTCTCCAATCTGGGACCCCTTGGGGGATGTCTGACTGCCAGTTCATTGCCCCCAGCTGCCCTCCCCTGCTGGCCTGATCTCACCCCCAACGGCCCTCCCCTGCCGGCCTGATCACCCCTAACTGTCTCTGCCTGCCTGAACACCCCTAACTGCCCTCCCCTGCCAGCCTGATCTCATCCTTAACTGCCTTCCCCTGCTGGCCAATTTGGTTCTGATTGGTAGGTTTCTATGCCAGTCAATGTCAAAAGCTCCGCCTCCTGGGCAGCCATTGGCTCCTCACAGATCACCCAGATTTGGTTCTGATTGGTTGGTTTCTATGCCAGTCAGCATCTCCAGACCTATCTCTGGGCCTGATCAGAGAGTCGGGGCTGATCTGGCCCCCTCAGAGGCCTGGAAAGAAACAGAGGCATGCTGCTGGCGAAGCCTGGAGAGAAAGAGAGAAGCAATAGCTGATCAACAGCTACCACGGAGGCTGTGGATCAGACCCTGCATCTCTCTTTGGGCCTCTCTCCGGGCCTGATCCGTAGCCCCCTCGGCAGTCAGTGCTGGGTTGCCACAGCAACCCAGCACTGAGAGCAGGACTGACTTCTGATGTTCGTTGGAGCCTCCGGTCAGTCATTATGGACCCTGGGTTTTTATATATTAGGATAATTTAAGGCAACAGAGGGCCCCACCCCATCTCCACCAAAATGTTGAAAAGTTGTCTTGTGGGATGAGGTTAGTGGAAAAGTATGGCAGCAAGTACTCAAGGGTCTATAGTGTTTTTATAGCATCAGACTGGCCAGCATAGGCTAAGGCTTAAGTCAAGGTAATAATATTAGGAATAAAAAATCAGAACAGAAGAGGAGAACTAATGACCTATAATTATATGTGGAATGAATAAATGTTTAACCTTCTTCCCAGCTTTGGACAATGTAGAATATTTTTCTCAGAGAGAAGAACACTGAAAACAGCCTTGCACACAACTATTTCCTCCAGATCTTAGAAATCTTCAATCTTTATGCTTTTATTACTTTGTATATCTTCAAGATTAATGGCTAAGTAATCAATACTGTGTAAAGATGTGAATGCATATGCGTTCATGGGCGCTTTATCTTTTATTCCCAACCCAAAATAAAAATGGAATGCATTCATCATCTTTATTTTCACTACCAACCCTTCCATCGAATGCTTTTCTTTATAAGAATATTCAAAGAATTTAGAGTCTGGTTGAGGTAAAATTATGTCAAAAGAAGTATGTCAATAATAATACCAGTGACTATATTGTATATGCCAGTGAGTAGTATGGACAAAGCCTCTTATTGTTTGTTTATTATTTTCCAGGAGAATTGACTTTAGAATAATTTATCAGTGGTACAGAAAAAGATCAGGATCTTCTGGAGGTCGTTTTTGAGAGCTTTGACTTCTCCAATGTACTGAAAGTTATCTGTAATGGGAAGAAGGCAGACATGGGAGAAGGCTTCCTTCAAACCATCTAACAAGGCTTGTCAATGGAAGGCCAACGACAAAGTGCCTTTCCCAGATCTCAATTAAGAATAAATGAAATTCCCCCCATGTACATGTTATTGATTTCAGGATTTTATTATAATTGGTGTCAGTTTATGAATACATCACTCATCTTAATTACCATGGAGATTTCCATAAAGATCCTAGACAGAAGCATTGCTATTTTTCTGCTTAGACATTAGTATTCTCTGAGCAGATCAGAATACGACAATTAAACTGAAGAGCTGTCTCCATATCTATTAGTTCAAAATAGAGCTTACATGTATGTTTCCTTACACAACTAAAATAACCGGCATCTGAAATAGAACTAGATGATCCAGGCAGTGTCTCCACAATTTAGCACTCTTCTTAGATTAAACATGCATTTGGTAAACGTGTTTACTGTCTCTTGGCTCTTGTTGCATCTGTATATTACAAATGACTATGTTCTGATTTATTGAGAAACTTTCTTTCTGCCCTTCTTTCTCATTCCTGGCCCAAATGATGTCTTGAATCAGTATTAATGTTCTGTTCCAATGGCAAAGTCTTAAGCTATGTAGAAAAAGGAGAAAATTTCAGGCTGAGCACTGAGAATGTTTCTGTCTGATTTGCTATAAATCTGGGTCCAGTTGTGCATGAAAATGCAATGCATCACCTGTAATTATTATGCCAGTTGAAGGTTTGATCAGAACAGCAGACAGCCAAGCTATGCAACAAGAACTTGACATTTTAAATGGTCCTGACATTATAGTTCTGACATTTTATTTTTTATATCCTTTCTGAAAAAGGAAATGATGAATGAGATTTCTTGATGGGTTAGGACTTTTTAAGTTTGGGGTTCTATTATATCATAGGCCCATTAGTACATCTTTCAATGCAAGGCTTTCTTTTGGAAACATGGTGGAGGTTGAAGAGCATTCGTGAGCTGTCTTTATGTAAAAAGCTTCCTAATTATGCTTTTATATTCAAATTTGGGTTAAAACACACAATTGAAACTATAAAGACAGAGTTTACTGTCCCTGTCTCCCTCACAGTTACAGATGTGGATAAAAGTATTGCATACACAGAGGTGTAGATGAGGCATACATGCAGTAAAAATAAACTAAATGGAGGTAAAAAAAGTTACAGATATATAGATGAAGATAAAGACAACAGTAGTATAGACGGAGGTAGAAATATTCTAGGGCTTTCCAAAAGATTTTGAGATTCACAAAGAAGTACACAATATAATACAAAATATGTTAAAACAAAACTATCACAGCCCTGGCCGGTATGGCTTAGTTGGTTGGAACGTTGTCCCATGCACTGGAGGGTCGCAGGTTCAATTCTTGATCAGGGCACATACCCAGGTAGTGGGTTCCATTCCTGGTTGGGGATCATATGGGAGGCAACCCAGGAACATTTCTCTCTCACATCAATGTGTGTGTGTCTCTCTCCCTCCTTTTCCCTTCCTCTCCCTCTAAAATCAATAAAAACATATCCTTGGTGAGGATTAATAAAATTATCACAAAAATGTGAGAAAGATCATTGCCACTCTAATAACACAAAGTTCTACTCATTTGCCAAAAGTGAAAAGAAAAACACCATTACAGTCTTGCCCTAGCAACAACCACATTCTGGCAGTGATAGTTTATTTTAGGCCTCCCTCCTCTCCAGCCCCATTCCTCTGAGGCACCTGGTGTCCTTTCCACAGGGTCCCAGCTCCCCCTTCCAAGCTTCTATGTTCTAATAACCCAAACCTCTTCCCGTTGTTCCCCCCACCTAGGGTGGGAGCTGCTTCCTGCCATTTCGGTGTTACTTCAGGGTCCTCCCTTGCTTTTTTAGTCCTCCAATGTCCTTTTAACTAATTCCTTGCACTATTTTTTTTTCCCTTTAAAATAGCTAAAGTGGTTTTTGTTTCCCTGAGTGGAGCCTGGCTAATACTGGACTTTGACTGAAGGGTCAACTCTATTTAGGGTGAGGAACCATCCGCCACTTTCCTTACATGCATTGAGTACTCACTCTAGAACTGTGCCAAGTGGGCTTGCTGAATCCGAATAGCCCAGTGACCTGGCTCACTTTATGTCTGGTAGCCGGGACTCAGTAATTTTGTTTCCCCAAAATTAATGCTTGGTAATACCCCTCTAGCATCCTCTTTGGGCTGAACCTAGCTAACAGGAAAAAAGCTGGCAAAGAAGCCATTGGGTCAATATGACCTCAGCCTAGCTTCACAAAGCAGAATACGGAAAGATGGGTTTGGAGTTGAGAGTTTATATCCTAATTACTAGTACAGTTAGGATAGGTCAGGTGAGTCAAATAGACACCTTAAGGACACCTCATCACCCCTAGGTCCCATATTACCAGCATCTTAGCTCTGCTTTACCCCAGACCCCACCTCCCACCTTATGCTTTGAACCCTGTAGTTGTCATCTGGCTTCCCCAGGCTCCGGCTGCCCTGTTGCCTCTTCCCTGGATCCTCCTCCTCCCATTACCTGCTTTGGGATCATGACTGCTTTGTTTAGTTTACCCAGGTTTGGTTTTAGTTTTTCCCTGGATGCTGCCTCTTAGATTTCTAAGCTCTGTTCCATGTACTGTACCCCACCCACTCCATGTCGACCTCCTCTGAAGTTGACCTTAGGGCTCGTGAATCCTTCCCTTTCCAAAGGATAGCCTCGTCTTACCTGTAAGAAAGGCAGCAGGCCCACAAAGTACACCCTTGTCAACTTCTTAGGAACATTGGTTGTTGGGTACAAAGAGTGTAAAGATACTAGTTGCTTGTTATAAGAAAACCGATAATAAAATAATATTTACTCTATAGTTTTGCTGAAGGTGGTGATAAGAAGATGAGTCTAAAATTTAGGTTCAAAATAATTTGGATTAATTCATGGTTTAAAAAAAGAGGCTGGAAAACAGAACCACATTGTTTCCCTTAAGTCTCTTCTCTTCATATCTCCCTGAAGTCAAGTTTCTTCTCCATGCTTTCCTCTGCAACTTGGCATCATGAGCCCAGTCCAAGGAAACAGTCCTAGTCTGCATATGAAGTGATGTTCATAATAAACATGGTCTTTATTTAAGGAAATTTATTTTTCCTTCACATGATAACCTTTAAGTAAAGCCTGCTGCCCAATGATTTTTTAAAAATGCATTTTTAAAAATTTAATCAGAACTCCATGTGTTTTGCCTTAATGGTTTTAGAGCAATATTTCAAGTAAGGAATTCCAGGACAAGTAGAGTCTAGTGTGTGAAGAACCTCAAAAGCTTTAATTAATTTCTGAGACTGTCATTCTCATTTACCAAAGGGCAGTGGCCCAACAAGAATTATTACCATCTAGAGAGAACCTAGATGTCGTAACATATTTTCCTCCCCCTGCTACAATTCTTTTATGCTTTGAAGGAAAAACACTATTTTAAAAAAGAAAGATGAAAGAGAAAATATTAAAGGGTCTAATAATTTTTACCTTATAAAAGTGAAAGCAACTAAAATCATATTACTGGAATCGCTCTGTTAGAGTTAAAGATGTTCTAGGAAGATAGCCTGATTCTTTGGTCCAAAATATAAAGAAAAAAAAGAAGAAAAAAAGAGGAAATATGCTAATGGCAGCTGGTGCAGGATGAGAACAGGTTCTAATCCATATTGTTCATCTTTTTCTTCAAGTCAGTGGCAGGTGTTCAGCTGCTCCTTCAATTAAGCCTTGATTCTTTCTGGCCCAGACAAAGAACATTCCACCTAGCATACTGTCTACTGACATAGAACTGCTGTTTAATAGACTGTGGGAGCAGAGAAATGGTTTAAGAGGGGCAAATATTTCCCTTATTTTTCTTTCCAAAATATGTTACATAATATGATAAGAAAATAAATCAGAAATATGATTTGTTTGAATTTAACTCTATGGTTGAGAAACAATGACGAGGCCTACAGGGAGAGTTAGTCCATTAAAGAAACAAGATGAGTGCCTGCTTGCTCCGCTCCCAGTACCCTGCCCCCTGCTTATATTAGAATAACCTTTAATAATAAAAATGAAATACAGAAAAATCTTGACATTTGAAACTAAGCTAGGTTTTTGCTGAAGAAATCTAACTCATTAAAATTGTGTGGACAGAGAATAGCTTTTTTTTTTTTTTTTTAATATTCCAAGTTTGTTTCTGAAGACAGCTGTAGGTATGCAAAATTGGACATTCAAATTAAACCCAGGGAATACCAAGTTTTATCAGATGCTTGATAATATTGAGATAATTATTTGGGGATACAGAACTGCTTGGTGGAAAAAGCACTGAACTATATCCAGATCTGAATTCTTGTGACCTTGGACAAGCCACTTTACCCCTCTGAGTCTTGGTCCCTTCAACTCTCAAGGCGGAGGAAAAATCACTTCGGTTCCTTTACAATGCAGGGAATGACAACTCAGTACCACAAAAATGTTATTTGCTTAGAAACAAAATTTAAGAAAAATTGTATGTGATGCAAATTGCAGGAAATTCATATTTTTAAAGACTTTTATGGCCAGTGGGTTTCAGGTTGCTACCTATTGTCTCTATGTCTTCCATTGTTATTTTTGTACCCACCTCTCATTGTGAGTTGCTCTTCATCATGTACAGAATGGTAGGTTAGTGATAGGTGGTCTATGGCCAGGCATAGAAACCACAGCTATTCAAATGGATTATTCACTATCGTTGCCCTGAAGAAGGCCAGAATCCATCCACACTCTATCTTATAGCATTGACCTTTTAAATTCCGTAGAACCATGGAGTCCTACATACTTTATTTGTAAGATATTGCAAAAGGTCATGGATTTGCATGTATGCAGACTAATTTAAATCCTGCCTCCAAAATTTGCTATTACCCTTGATGAGTCATTTTACCTCAATTAGTCTGAATTTCCACACCCAGGAAATGAGATTTAAATTACTTCATAGAGTAAGAACAGTATGGAGATTCCTCAAAAAATTAAAAATAGAACTACCATGTGACCCAACAATTCCACTTCTGGGTAATTATCTGGAAAAAATAAAAAAACATTAATTCGAAGAGATATATGCATTTCTGTAAATGGCACCATGGTTTACAATAACCAAGATGTGGAAGTAACCTAAGTGCCCATCAATATACGATTGGATAAAATAGTGCCTGGCACATTATTTACTTAGTACATATTGTTCTTCTAATTAGAATTTTTAAGACCTCAGATATATGAGGTTACTTCGTAGGCAATAGTTCCCTTTCTGCCCTAGACAAAGGCTACATACTTGTCCCAGACACTTTAATACCTTGGATCTCAAGCCACATTTAATTGGCCCTTCTAATGAGGTCTGAGAATACAATCCTATCTAATAAAGAGGGAATATGCTAATTGACCATCAGGCCCTCACAAAGATGGCAGCTCCCACAGCCAATAAGGAGGGAATATACTAATTGACTGCCACACCCTTAAAGATGGCGGTGCTCACTGCCACAAGATGGTGACACCCAGTCTCCTCAGCCCCGCTGGGGTGGCAGATGCGCGGCACTGCTGGACCCGCCCCCAGGAGGGTCTGGCCGCTTAGGGCACCTGCCTCTGGAGTCCCCTAGTCCCCTGAGCCTCCCAGCCACCCAGGGCCAGCCTGAGGTATAGGCAAACCTTGAATGGCAGCTGCCCAGCTGCCCAGGGCTGCCCGAGGCTCAGGTAACCAGGGTCGGCCAAGGCTTGCACTGCTGGCAGTGGCAGCAGCAGAGGTATGATGGGGGCATTGCCTTCCCCTGATCGCCGGGCTACCTCCTGCCCCTGAGGGCTCCCAGACTGTGAGAGGGGGCAGGCCAGGCTGAGGGACCCCCCCCCCCCCCCTCCAGTACATGAATTTTCATACACTGGGCCTCTAGTCATCTATAAATTATTATCTCTGAATGGGCAAAACTTTTAAAATGCCAACAGGGAACAGGGCCCCAAACTGTCAGTTATACAGACCTTCAAGATTTTTTTCATGCTCTTAAAATGCCAATGAGTCCTCACTGATTTTCAGCAAAAGTCTTATCATTAGACTGCACCCTTGGTCTCTGCTCCAGCACATATGGTCACACTTTCTGATAATAAATTTTATGTTTTGGTAACATTTTACACTTTTAATGAGGACATTAAGAAATGTAATATCAACATTAATAGCAATCCATTAAGATAATTTAAATATTATGATCATAGTTTAATATATATTATTTAGATCAATATATGTAAGAATATTAATTAAAAATATATCCAGAACTCAACCCCTCTCTTTACCAAGTTACAACCTCCCACACTACCAGCCTGCTTTTGGCTGCCATTATCTGTCACCTGGATTATAGCAAACTCCTAAATAATCTCCCTGCTTCTTTTATTTCATATACCCTTTCTTTTGTCACAAAAGTAATGATGGGGAAATAATTTTTTTATTATCCTTCAAATTAGTTTCCATGGGAGCGCATAAATTCCAACTGATGCTGCCATTTAAAAAATGCATTTGAAATTGGCTTTTAAACAGTTTCTTAATCACACAAGAAAATCACAATGTTACCATTATATTATCATCATAGCTGGCTCATGGTTCTGTTTTTGTTTTATTTATTTTCTTACCAAAATGATATGTATCTTTATTCTGGTTACCTGACTTGACTGCAAATGACTTCTGGCTCTTTTCAAAATTCAAAATATATTCTTAAAGAATAGAATGATAAGCCACTGTTGAGAGCAAAATTGTTCTCAAAATACGATTTTTAAATACTTAAAAATTTATACTATAAAAATTGTAAAAATATGAACTATTGGATCAAAAATTAAAAGGCAAATAAAAAGTTGATTTCATTTGTACAAGTGTTACAACAAACAAACACATCAAAATATAAAAGTTCAGAAAAATTTATAAGAAAAACACTAAGACTCCAAAGATTGTGAAATTATCAGGATAAAAAATTTGCAAAGGAGATAATACAAGTGATAATTGATTAGCAGACACAAAAGAAAGTTTTCAAGGTCATACTTAATAAGAAAAAAAAACACACACAAATTAAAACAAAATAGAAACAATTCCATATATAATGCTTAAAATTTCTTTTAAAAATCAATCATAAGATGGTAATATCAGGTGTAGTTGGGTAACAGATATAAGGGAATTCTTTGTACCATTTTTGCAGCTTTTCTGTAATTCTAAAATTAGTTCATTGACCTATTTGTCTATTCCTGCGTCAATTCCAAACTCTTAATCCCTGTAGTGTTATAATAAATTTTGATATCTGGCATCTACTTTTTTTTTTCAATTAATTATCTCAGCTATTCTTGACCCTTGGCTTTCAATAGAAAATGTAAAATCAACTTGTCAATTTCCACAAAATCTCTGCTGGCATTTTCCATTAGAATTACATTGAATTTATAGGTTGGTTTGGGGAGGATTAACAGTGAGAGATAAGAACTGTTAACAACATGCTGTGTGTACCTTCTTCTATTCATGCTCCTTGAGCTCGTCTCTCACGCCCTGTATCCTGGATAAAGCTGGGCCGGATCAGAGCTTATCTCCCCTGAGGTTCTATCTGGTCTTATGGGTGTACAGCTTATTTTTCCACTTGGAGTATTTCTGATACAATTTTAATCGGGTGTGGAAAATAAAGCTTGCCTTCCTGTCTCCTAAACTAAGCTCCATTTTAGCAGGTGTCTGTGTTGTGGTTTAGAATAAATTGATGACTCTTCTTATACCAGGAGGATGCTATTCTAACATAATAGTCAACAGCAGAAACCTAGCTCAAAATAGCTTTAAGTAGAAAAGGGAGTTCTACTCACATAACAAACATTCAGACAGCTGGTTACAGGGTACAGGGCTCAAAGGATGTTATCAGATCTCTGGATCTCTCATGTATGCTTGTCTCTATAAGTTGGCCTCATTCTCTTCTTTGTCCTTTCTGAGGCTGGGATAGATGAACACAAATGAATCTAACCTAAATTATTCTTACAATTATCAATGCCAAAGAGCGTCTCCCTCCTCTCCCCCTCTCTTTGACCTCAAGCACCCATATAGCAAATGGAAGACAGTCTTTAGTCATTGCCTACATTAATCACTTTGGCCAGGGGAATGCAGGCTTGGCTAGCTGTGTATGCACACGTGAGCGCACACACACACACACACACACACACACACACACACACACACACCCTCTTTGACTTGGTGTATATTGAGGGGTAGGCAGTGGAGAGAACTATTGTCAGTCAGCCGCACCTGAATCTTAAGAATGGGGTCCTCACAGCATAGAGGGGTTCTGCTTCCAGAAGAAGGGAAGAAAAGCTCAATAGGCCAGAATAGCATATATCACTGAAGTTATATAAGTACTTTGCCTCATCTCACACCGCCTGTAGTAGTCTTTTATCACCTCTTCTTTAAAGAGCCAAGTAAGGCAAAAACACCATTTATTAAATTGTAAAAACAAAAACTTGCAGAGTCTATGCAAATTTTAATCATTGTCTTAAAAATAAGAAAGAATTAAACATGGTCTAAAAATATTGTATAAATCTTTGCCTATTTAGGCATTTAATCTATAAGTGTTCAGATGAAATGTTTTCATTGCTGGTGTGAACCCCCAGACTTCAGAACTTTCCCACTGCTGACTGAATGTATTAATAGCCGCTGCTCCAGGCATTGGGCAAACTCAATTTCCCTTCCCCACTTCCCTGGCCACAACTGCAGATTAGAATCTCCTTGGAAGCTTTAAAAAATTCCTATGCCCAGGTGGTAACCCAGATGAGGGGAATCAAAATCTCTGGGATTAGAATCCAGATATCAGCATTTTAGTGATTTCAATGTGCAGCCAAGATTGCTACCACTGATCCAGCTGATGGGCAGTTTGCTTGCTGACTCCTTCTATGCAGGCCTTGCTTCACCATTGTGGTGTTAAACCACGAAGGACTAAGGTTTAATTAAAACCCTAGAGAGAGTGAACAAGGAAGGAGCTCTGCCTGTGTTGGTTGTAGGCCATGAATTCCAAGAAGTTCATGGGCCAAATACAGTCATTTATGGTATCCACGGTATGTTTCAAAAATTGAAAAATAATTGTGCTTACTTCAGCAGCACATATACTAAAATTGCAATGGTACAGAGAAGATTAGCAGGGCCCCTGTACAAGGATGACACAGAAATTCATGATGTGTTCTGTATATTTTTTAAAATCTAGGTTTTTTTCCTCCTTTTGAAAAGGTGGAAGATTGGGGGGATTATTGGGCAGCTATTGAGTAGCAGCTGCTCCCTCTAGACAAAAAATGTGCTTCCTAGTTTGTCACAGCTTTCACCACTATCTATTAATATGCCCAGTCAGTTTCACTAAAATGATCTACCTAGCATTTGAGTTTATAGCCACTTCTAGGTGCTAAGCTTCCCTGTAACTTGGCAAAAGGAATTCTCTATATAATATGCATAACTCATTACAATTGGGTTCCTCTTTGGGATAAAGTCCTCATAGTAACAAGGCATGTTCATTATCCTGATCTTTTCTCCTGTACAGAAATCTCTCTTCAGTAACTGAGTCAGAATAGGTAGTAGAGATGCTAGGTCCATATAGATAAGAGAGAGATTGATGTGCATATACTTGTAGATGTAGATGTAGATATAATCACACATTTAACAAGAACTTCCCACCCTGGCTGGTGTGGCTCAGTTGGTTGGGTGCTGTTCTATACACTGAAAGGTTGCTGGTTCAATTCTGGGTCAGGGCACATGCCTGGATTGCAGGCTTGATTCCTGGTAGGGAGTGGGCAGGAGGCAGCTAATTGATTTCTTGCTCTCATATCAGTGTTTCTCTCTCTCCCTTTCCCCTCCTTTCTCTCTAAAAATCAATTAAAAAATAAAGAAAGAACTTCCCACAATTGTCAAGGCCCATAAAAAGAGTCACACATGGATCTCACCAAGGCAAAAAAACAACAATAAACCTTGAAAGGGAATTGATTCAACTAAATTTAATTCAGTAACAATAAATAATAGCATTTGTACAAGACGTCCCAATTTGCAAAGAACATTCACACTTGTTATCTATTTGATCTTCATTGAAGCTATGTGAGGAGGCTTTATTAAACAAGTCCTTTATCAATCAAGAAATTAAAGCTCAGATTAATTTTAAGTGACCTTAGGTAATTAAATCCCCAAATCAGGACTTAAATATATGTTTTTTTACTCTAAATCACGTCCTCTCAACCACAACACACTCTACTCCCCAAAAGACAATAACAAGTTTGAGAGGCATGTTGAAAAGTTGTGATGGGTAATAGAGCTAGAAAACTTGAGGATCTTATGCATTGATCACTGGAATTCAAAACCCTCCCCAACACTGACAATAGTGTGGTGAGGGCCTCAGGGAGGGGAGGACTGGGGATGGGTGGGGGTGGGGTAAGTGGGAGACACCTGTAATATTGTCAACAATAAAAAACAACAGCCTTCCCCAGGTCATTAACAGGAAGCTCTATAAGACTCAACATTATCTGACTCTGTCAACATCTCCAGCCCCAGCTTACACCGTATTTTCCTTGTGCTTTCTCTACATTGTTCACATTGTCTTCCTTTCAATTTCTCTTCACTTACTTCCTCTTGCATTAGGGCCTTTGCTCTGTTGTGCCCACTTCAGAAAAGATTTTCTTCTCCTATTTATTCAGTATTCCCCTCGTAAAGCTTTTAGCTTAAATTACATGTCTTTGGGAAACTTCCCCAAGTTCTTTAACAATATCCTTTATTTCTCTTTTTTTAGAGTCATGATTTATATTTCTTGGTATGATTATTTATTTTACCCATTCTATCTTTATGATTTATCATTGAGCTGGCAATTAGTAGGCTAAAGAGTTTTTGAATGAATGAATGAATGAATGAATGAATGGAAAAATCCTACCGGTATATAGAGCTAGATCCAACCTTGCCTACTGAGCATGTCTTTCTCCACTCTCTCCTACCACTTTGTATCTCTTCATGTTTCCTTTTCTTCTTTAATTGGGATTCCTGCTTCTATCAAGCACTAGGATGAAATAGATGGATAAATGTGTCCAAATCTGTTCTTTAGAGGGATTATGGTTGTTACTTCTCTCTCCCCAATCCCATAGGATTGTATTCATTTTCTTTTGTCCTCTAAAGCAAATAATACTTTTTATCCAGCCTTTTCCCTCTCTTTGAGAAAGATAAACAAATGTGTGGTTTGCTCATACATCTAAGTCCTATTAGAATATCTCCTGTTCACTAGAGAATTATGCCACATTTTTCACATTAAAAATAGATAAAATTATTTTTACTATGGAGTTTCAGCCATGTGCTATTGTTTCTGGTTGTTAAGTATTGTGCATGGAAGGGTGAACACTATGAAGGGGAAAACATAAAAGCAAACGTTTGTTCACACCCTCCAACCATGAACCTGAAACAAACAAGTGTTTGTATCTGAATCACAGGGCGGGATTATGAAAAGTCACCCAGGTCTTCTCAAACAGAGTCCTGCCAATGTAACTGCTTTACAGCAAAATAAAAGCTGTTTTTTGTCTTACTGATTATCGTTGAGATGACGAGGTAGCTTTTAAATCCTTCCAGTTATTTGTAAAGAAACGTCTAAGCCCTCAGGACAGAGGAAGCCCTTTCAGGAGCCTGAGCTTCCTTTCCCCTTAGCTGGAACCTCCAGACTTCATTACTAATCCCCTCTTTGCTCATATCCTATCCCACTTCTTACAGTAAAACTAAAACCTTCTTATTGTAAAACTAAAACTACACAAGTCCTGAGCATCCTAATCCAGATTACACATTTAAATCCTAAAAGTAGGATGGAATGTGTGATGTCCTTGAACTTTTCTTTTGAGTTCCTCCCTTCAAGGTGCTTCTTCCATACACCTGGTCTTGCCACATAATTGTTTTACCTGTTACTTTCCCCCTGCCTCCCTGTTGTTTTAGTTCTCTTTCCTTTTACCTGAGCATCATGTTATCATATTGTATCCTTTACATAATTGCTTTTATTTCCTTTTCCCACAAAGTTTTTTGGTCTAAAACTCTTCTTTGCTTTTCTCTGGCGATAATACATCCAACTACATTTTCTTTTCATACAGCTGTTCTTTTATACATTGCACTAGAGGCCCAGTGCACTAAATTCATACATTGTGGGGGGGGGAGGGGAGCCTTCAGCCCAGCCTGCACCCTCTCTAGGGATCAGGCCTAAACTGACAGTCAGACATTCCTCTCGCAATCTGCAATCTGGGACCACTGGCTCATAACTGCTCACCTGCTTGCCTGCCTGATTGCCCCTAACCCCTCTGCCTGCCTTCCTGATCACCCCTAACTGCCTCTGCCTGCCTGCCTGATGCCCCTAACTGCTCCCCTGCTGGCCAAATCACCCCTTACTGCTCTCCCTTGCTATTCTGATCGCTCCTAACTGCTCTCCCCTGCTGGCTTGATCACCCCTAACTACCTCTGCCTGCTGGCCTGATACCTCTAACTGCTCTCTTGCTCTCCCCTGCTGTCCTGATCACCCCTAACTGCCTCTGCCTGATGGCCTGATCGCCCCTAACCACTCTCCTTGCTGGCCTGATTGCCCCTAACCACTCTCCCCTGCCACCCTGATCACCCTAACCGCCTCTGCCTCAGCCCCTGCCACCATGGCTTTGTCCAGAAGGACATCCAGAAGACGTCCGGTCTAATTAGCATATTACCCTTTTATTAGTTTAGATGAGCATACTTTCCAGGCACCAACATTCATACTCCAGCCACCTCCACTGGAAAATCCAGATTATCTTTTAGTTTGTTTGGGGAAATATTTGTACTCGATAGCTATTTTTTTCTTATTCTATTTAAGGAGTATCATTCTTTATTTTTTACCTTTTCCTTAAATTTAACACTCAGAAAATTACAATCCTTCTGCTGAAGGTGAGATTTGGTTGTTTCATTCTGAATCAAGCTTTATTTATAAATATGTTACCTTTAAGATAGCATCTTAATTATATCAGTTGTTTTCAGCTAATCCAGTTAACAAAGAAACTTCCCAATTCAAATCAGCACAGTTAAATTGTGGATTTAGAATGTATAATATTGAACATCAACTTTGCCATTTTCTATGATGTTTTTACAAAAATTATTTTAGTTATCTTCTACATCTGTTGCCTGGCATAGGTATTATTATCCTTACTTATGGGTAAACTGAGAATCAGTTTTAAAGTGATTTGCATGTGTTAAATGGCAAATGCATTGAAGAACTGCTACCTAAATCCAATGTCTTCTGATTTCTCACCCTGAATTTATTCCATGGTACATCAGGCTATTCTTCTTGTATATGTACTTTAACTTCATACAAATCTGAATAGTTATTGAAGACCTGAGTATAAACATTTCTTTCATGTCCCAGATAGAATCAGAACATACTTTATATTTTCCAGTTTATAATTTTCTGATCTATGTTAACTAATTTTTATTCTTATGCTCATTGATATTCTTTGTTTTTCAAGTTTCTGATTTTGTTGGACTTCCATTAACTGTGGTTTTGTGCAATAGCAGGTGCTTCTCCTGCATCTACATGTTCTCATACTGACAAGGCTAATCTGAACACCATCTTTTTTAAAAAATATATGTTTTATTGATTTTTTACAGAGAGGAAGGGAGAGGGATAGAGAGTTAGAAACATCGATGAGAGAGAAACATCGATAAGCTGCCTCCTGCACACCTCCTACTAGGGTTGTGCCCACAACCAAGGTACATGCCCTTGACCGGAATCAAACCCAGGACCTTTCAGTCCGCAGGCCGACGCTCTATCCACTGAGTCAAACCGGTTAGGGCCGTGGTCAGCAAACTGCGGCTCGTGAGCCACATGCGACTCTTTGGCCCCTTGAGTGTGGCTCTTCCACAAAATACCATGGCCTGGGCGAGTCTATTTTGAAGAAGTGGCGTTAGAAGAAGTTTAAGTTTAAAAAATTTGGCTCTCAAAGAAATTTCAATCATTGTACTGTTGATATTTGGCTCTGTTGACTAATGAGTTTGCCGACCACCGCCATTTGTTGCTGTGGGTGCCAATCCATTAGGGCAACACCATCTTTTATATGCAGCTCATGGTAGGGCATTTCCTATGGGATAGAAGAGTATTTTGGATATATCCCCAATGAATTACATTCATCATTTTTGGTCCCATATCTGTTTGGTTTTGCAAAAACTTTCCACATTTGGTCCTTCACAGAATTATTCCAAACACATTGACATGTGACATGTCCATTTTATCCTCTAATGTAATGTCTTTAATATGTTGTTCCAGTAATGTATCTCTAACAGTTAATTGACCTCTCTGGAGAATAAATTAACTTTGTCACACATAAATTTATCTAAAAATAATTGTTATAGTTATTTGGTGATTCATTTAATTATTTAGAAATGTTTGTGCTAGTTTCTTACCAACACAGTATTTTTCATATGTCAAAGCTGAAAGATCACTATTTGGTTACTATTGTATCTGAGTCATTGTCAGAGACTTAAATAATACTGGGCTTCATTTTTATAGGAATAACTTCTGCAAGATTTTGGCTTTTATTTAATGCCAGGTTAAATAATATATAATCAAAATATAATAAATATCATATTACATACATTCACCTACTTCAAAATCAAAGAAAATTTATTGATGAACAGATAATCCACATTCTTCATAAATTTGACTTTTTAAATTCTCACATTAGGATATGCTTATTGATTTTAGAAAGAGGGGAAGAGAGAGAAACATCGATGTGAGAGAGAACATCGATTGGTTGCCTTCTGTATATGCCCAACCAAGGATGGAGCCTGCAACCTAGGTATATGCCCTGACCAGGAATTGAACTCACAACCTTTTGGTGTATGGATGACACTTCAACCAATGAGCTATCTGGCCAGGGCCATAATACCACTGTATTGTTCTTAATTATTGAAACTGTATTCTTAATTTGCCTTAATGTCCTTCAATAATTCATTATAAATGCCTTTCACTAAAAATAAATTATTGAAACTATTTTTCAATTGAATACATATATTTACTTTTAAGTAAAAATACTCTCTTTTATTTGCCTTTGAACCAGCACCTTCAAGGTTCAACAGTGGGTTACTTTCTGAGAATTGGTACATAATTTTTTCATTGTTTTACAATCTTACATCAGATCTTTAGTCAGTTTTGTTACTGCATACCAGTGTACTATTTCTTCTAAAAACCATTTTACTATTGTTATTTATTAAATTTACTAGAGACACAGTGCACAAAATTTGTACACGGGCGGGGTGGGGGGGGTCCCCTCAGCTCAGCCTACACCCTTTCCAATTCGGGATCCCTCTCACAATCCTGGACCGCTGGCTCCTAATCACTCACCTGCCTGCCTGCCTGGTCACTCCTAACTGCCCCACCCCTGCTGGCCTGGTTGCTCCCAACTGCCCTCCTCTGCCAGCCTGGTCGCCCCCAACTGCCCCCCCTGCTGGCCTGGTTGCCCCCAACTGCACTCCCCCTGGCCTGGTCGCCCCCAACTGTACCCCCTGCCAGCCTGATCGCCACTTACTGCCCCCCCTGCTGGCCTGGTCACTCCCAACTGCCCCCCTCCCCCGCTGGCCTGGTCACACCATGCAGCCTGCTGTACAGTTGTTTGGTCATCCCTCACTAACCCCCCTGCCGGCCTGGTCGCCCCATGCAGCCTGCTTGTTCAGTCATTTGATCATCCCTTGAGCTGGCCTTGGGCAGCTGGGGGGCTGAGGGGACAGGGGGACTCCAGAGGCAGGTGTGCGGAGTGGCTAGACCCACCTGGGGGTGGGCCCGGCTACGCAGCATGCCTGCTGCCCCAGCAGGGGCTGAGGGGACTGGGTGCCGCCATTTGTTGCTATGGGTGCCACCATCTTTGAGGGCATGGCAGTCAATTAGCATATTCCCTCCTTATTGGCCGTGGGCACGGCCATCTTTCTGAAGGCATGATGGTCAATTAGCATATTTCCTCTTTATTAGTTAGGATTGGGATGACATTGATTAATATATATGTTTCAAGTATAGGTTTCTATGATACATGATCCATATATTGTATTGTGTGCCCACCACTCAAAGTCAAATCATCTTCCATCACCATATATTTGGCCCCCTTTATCTTTTACTACCCCCCAACACCTTCCCTCTTGTACCCACCATGCTGTTGTCTATGTCTAGAATGAATTTCAGTATTGTGTCCCAAATATTAATGAAATCATATGGTTTTTAGCTTTTGCTGACTGACTTATTTTGCTTAGCATAATAGTCTCAAGGTCCATCCATGTTGTCACAAATGGCAGTATGTCATCTTTTCTTATGGCTGAATAGATTTTATAGTATATATGTACCACATCTCTTTATCCAATCCTCTATAGAAAGACACTTTGTTTGTCTCCATATCTTGGCCACTATGAATAATAAGGGTGCATATATCTTTGTAAATAAGTGTTTTCAAGTTTTTAGGATAGACACCCAGAAGAAGGATTGCTGGGTCACATGGTAACTTTACTCTTAATCTTTTTGAGGAATCACCATACTATTTTCCATAGTGGCTATACCATTTTACATTCCCACCAACAGTGAATGAGAGTTCCTTTTTCTCTACAACCTCTTCAACACTTGTTATTGCCTATCTTATTGATAGTAGCAATTCTAACAGATATAAGATGGTATTTCATTATAGTTTTGATTTGCATTTCCTTAATAAATAGCAAAGTTGAACATCTTTTCATATATCTGTTGGCCATTTGCATGTCTTCTTGGTAGAAGTATCTGCTCGGGTCCTCTGCTCATTTTTTAATTGGATTGTTTGTCTGGTGTTGAGTTCTAAATATATCTTGGATATTAACCCCTTGTCAGAGCTATTGTTTACGAATATCCTCTCCTATTTAGTTGGAAGTCTTTCTGTTTGGTTGTCAGTTTCTTTTGCTGTGCAAAAGCTTTTTAGTTTGATAAAGTCCCATTCATTTATTTTTGCCTTTACTTCCCTTGCCTTTGGGGTCAAATTCATAAACTGTTCTCTGTAACCAAGGTCCATAAGTTTAGCACCTATGTTTTCTTTTATGTAATTTATTGTTTCAGGTCTTATATTTAGGTCTTTGCTCCAACTGAATTAATTTTTGTACATGGGATCAGACTGTAATCTAGTTTCATTCTTTTGTATGTGATTTTCCAATTTTCCCAGCACCATGTATTGAAGAGGCTTTCTTTTCTTCATTGTATATTTTTGGCTCCTTTGTAAAAAAAAAATTATTTGCCCATATACATGTCTTTTATTTCTGAGTTCTCAATTCTGTTCCATTGGTTTGTGTGTCTGATTTTCTGCCAATACCATGTTGTTTTTATTACCACAGCTCTGTAGTATAATTTGAAGTCAGGGAGTGTGATTCCTTATGCTTGTTGTTTCTCAGGATTGCTTTGGCTATTTGAGGCCTTTTGTGGTCCCATACAAATCTGATGATTTTTCATTCTATTTCTTAAAAAAATGACATTGAGATTTGATGAGGATTGCATTTAATCTGAATACAGACAAACTTCAGTTCTGAAATGTCTCACAATTTGGTTCTCTAACAAGTTGTTCATTGAAAAATGTCTTGGTTGACAAAACTTCAGTTCTTGACCTGACAACCCTTTCATGCTGATACCTGTATGATCAATCACACATTTCTCAGGCAACAAACAAAGGAGAGATTGCACAAGTATGAGTCAGTTTACTGCTAAACCTCACATTGTTAACATCTCAGGAAATTTTTCTGTGAATATTTTCATGCTGTTTTTGCTTTTGGCAGTCTGGAACGGATTAATTCAATTTGCCTTATTTCTAATGGGACAAATGATTTAGTTTTCGAACAAATTGCTACTCAAACTACCTTCTGGAATGAATTAAGTTTGAGAAACAAGGTTCCACTGTTTGCTTTGGTCATTTTAATTATGTTGACCATTCCAATCCATGAACACAGAGTATCTTTCCATTTCATTGTGTCTTTTTCAATTTCTTTTAATAATGCTTTATGGTTTTCTATATATAGGTCCTTCCCATCCTTTGTTAAATTTATTCCTAGGTATTTTATTCTTTTTGCTGTAATTGCAAAAAGGAATTTTTTATATTTTTTTCTGAAGTTTCATTTTTAGTATATAGGAAAGTAGTGGGATTTTATACATTGACTTTGTGTCCTGAAACTTCACTGTATTTGTTTATTGTTTCTAATACTTTTTCCATTGAGTCTTTAGGGTTTTCCCTCTACAGAATCTAGTCATCTGAAAAAAAAAAAGTCACACTTTTACTTCCTTCTTACCTATTTGGATGTCAATTATTTATTTCTCTCCCCTGATTGCTCTGGCTAGGACTTCCAGAACTATGTTGAATGCGACATCCTTGTCTTGTTCTGATTTTAGAGGAAAAGCTTTCAGTTTTTCACCATTGGGTATGATTTTAGCTGAGGGTTTGTCATATATGGCCTAATTATATTGAGATACGTTCTTTCTATATTCATTTTATTGAGTGTTTTAATCATAAATGGATGTTGTATCTTATCAAATACTTTTTCTGCATCTATTGATAAGATCATATGATTTTTCTTTTGTTAATGTGGTGTATTACATTGATTGACTTGTGTATGTTGAACTGGAATGAACCCCACTTAATCACGATATATTATTTTTTTGATGTACTGTTGTATTCTACTTGCTAGTATTTTGTTTAGGATTTTTGCATCTGTTTTCATCAGAGATATTGCTGTGTAGTTTTCTTTTTTAGTGTTATCCTTGCCAGGTTTTTGTATCAGGGTTATGTTGGCCTCATAAAATGTGATAGGATATATTTCCTCTTCTTCAAAATTTTAGAAGAAATTTAGGATGATAGTTATCAAATTTTCTTTGAATGTTTGGTAGAATTCACTAGTGAAGCCATCTGGTCCTGGACTTTTATTTTTGGGGAGATTTTTGATGGTTGTTTCAATTTCATCACTATTGATTGTTCTATTTAGATTTTCCAATTCTTCATGATTCAGTCTAGGAAGATTATATATTTCTAGGAAGTTACCCATTTCTTCTAAGTTATTGAATTTAGTGGCATATAATCCTTGATAGTACTCTAGTATGATCCTTTGTATACCTGTGATGTCTGTGGTAATGTCTCCTTTTTCACATCTGATTTTGTTTATATGAGGATTTTCTCTTTTTTTCCTTAGTGAGTCTACACAGGGTTTTGTCAATTTTATTCATCTTTTAATGAACCAGCTCTTTGTGTATTAACTTTTTATATAGTCTTTTTGTTCTCTATTTCATTCAATTCTGCTCTAATTTTTATTATCTCTATTTTTCTGTTGCACCATGTTTCTGTTCAAAATTACTAAGAGAGAATATGGACTATTGAATGGCCCAAATCAGAGACAATCTTTATCTCTATTTCAAACAGTGGCGGCCAAGTGGTTTGATTAAATATATTAACTGACATTGAGGCTAAGCTCCCCTCAAAACCCTCTCTAGAAGATTTAACAAATGTATGTCCAAACATTTATTTAATTTGTCTATTTTGAATATATTTCAGGTAAAATATACAGACACTCTGATTACTACATTCCCAGGTATGTAGAAAATGAATTATGTATCATGATTCCCAGTGAATAAGGGAAAGTAATAAATGCTATATTGCTTATAGGTTTGGCTCAGAGATATTGTAATTGAGTTAAAAATAAAATTAAAAGTGAGTTTTAATTACTTTTACTCCCATCTGAAAATTAAAAGCTATAGCATTATTATCTGCCCTAGTTACTTACACATCCCGGGTCAATGAAAGCTGGGTGAAGAATGGAATGGGACTCTAACCTGTTATCTACAGAATTTCAACAATTTCAAGAGGAAATATCCTAGGTTATAATTCAGATCAGATTGTAAGAATGCAGTCTAATTATATATAAAATTGTGTGGTTCTTAAGAATTCAGGGTGAAAATAAATCTGGCAATACCTAATAATATTTAAGGTATGTTTACACATAGATATTGACTAGAATGTTTCAAGGTATGCTGTTTTTAAGACTAATGCCAATCATTAGAGAAATGTGATCAATCAACTCTAAAATAATATGCAATTATAACATTCTTTTTAATACTTATTGAGCTAGTTGCATAGTATGATACTTTTTTTATAAAAGGTTTATGGTTGAGTTATAGTAAAGAGGTTTCATTTTCTTAGACAGTATATTCTGAACCAAATGTGTCATTAGATTGGAGATTTATTTTTTGAAATTAAAAAAT
The DNA here is from genome assembly GCF_027574615.1 of Eptesicus fuscus. Lineage (NCBI taxonomy): Eukaryota > Metazoa > Chordata > Mammalia > Chiroptera > Vespertilionidae > Eptesicus > Eptesicus fuscus. The sequence continues at coordinate 70,372,360 of NC_072475.1, forward strand.
CTAAATATAGAGAATTTCCTTGAGGACTCTTCAAGATCTTGCTGAAATGGTAGACTGAAAGGCTGAAACACAGAGCTTTTTCTGTAGGTAGGATAAGATTACAAACTTTTTGTTGGCCTCTAAAGGTCTTTTTTTTTTTCTCTTCTCCATGTGGAAAGTCTCTGGCAGATTCAGTATTTATGCTGCAGGCAAATTCACACACACACACACACACACACACACACACACACACACACACACACATTGTTATGAGTAGTACTCTTAACCTTGGATTTTATAACCTGAGATAATTTTCAAGTCATTAGCTCAAATCAAAAGTAAGTTGCTGACTTGGTTACAACAATGTATCAAAGACAATCCTACGTAACTATGTATAAATTAATCTGATGATTGATTTGATATTTGCCATTTGAAGGGCAATTAAGATGGAATGTGATCGAAAGTCTTATAATTTGATCATTTTGATGAAGACTGGGTTGGAAGTTTGGAGATCAAGATGGTAAGAATCAGAACAGAAAATTGGTAAAATACCCATCTCAAAGCAAGCAGGTTCTTCGCTGTAGGGTACATGCAGAAAAGAGGCTGGTTCTTTTATAACATTAATTCACTTCATAACATTCATTCAACAAATAAAAACTTTGCTAGACAATAGACATACAAAGATGAAAAGATGCAGAATCCTTCAAGGATTTAATAATCAATCTATTGTAATGAATCTCCATTTAGGCAAAATTTGATTATATAATGCAGATTTTATGTATAAAAATTGGTTGGCATGTTAATTCATACATTTATGAATATACTTCACAACTTATCCTATTTCTAATCATGCACTTTGGGAACCAAAATTACCCATGGCTTTAATTAACATTTATACATGCTGGAGGGTAATTCCAGAAGAGCATAATAAATATGAGAAGTTCATCAGAAGGCTGATGGACACATTCAGCAGGGCTAAAAATCTGCATGTTATTGCCTGCTGCCAGACAGCTGAGGGCAGTTCCCCCAACCTGATAATCCTTTACTGTTTACCAAACCTTACCTTTGATATGTATATCTTCTTTGCTAAAGGGAAAAATGTATGAATAAAAAGCCCTGAGTCTGGAGATTCGGGGAGCTTAGTCACTAGAGCTAAGCCTCCCCTGGCTCCCCCAAAATGCCTCCCAAATTTATATCTCATGTGTAATTTATTTAATTTACGTGCAGCCCTTCTCCAGACTCCTGAGCCCTTGCAGCTGTGGAAAGACCCCAGCATTTATGGCGCCAGAGACAAGGACATATGGAGAAGAAGATTTCACATGGGCAAAGACAGGAAATTCACCCAGGAGAGTGAAGGATCACCAGTAAAGGTGAGTTCCCTGAAAATTCGGTGGGGAGATTCACTGTGCGTAAAGCCCATGCCAAGCTTTGGATTTCACAAACCAGAGTGGGCAGGAAAGTCTTTTGTTTCAAGCCAGGCCATAATGGGGATGGATTCGACCAAAAGGCAAAAATATCATTGTAAATTTTTAGCTTCCATGCTCAAGGATAAAGAAATTGAAATGTCAAAAGGTACTCTTTTAAATCAGGCTCAAGGAAAACCAGTGCCATTATCATCTTTAACTATGTGGGGTCTTGTTCAAACTGTATTATACTTAATTCATATTGGGGATCAAAAATCTGTAAAAAATAAAAAGGCCCCGGATCCTTTGCTTCTAGTGTGCAAAGACTTGGCAGCTAGATAGGGTGGAGCTGTTAATCCTCTTGCCAGGGAACTCTCTAATGCTTTGTTTAAAAATTACCATAGGATGCCTTGGGACAGGCAGATTTTAGCAAAAATAACTTTAAAGGCCAATCAATGCTATGGAGAGCAGAATAGGAAAAGATTCAGGTAAAGAACTTTGATTTATTGAGTCTTGTTGCTCTGTAATTTTATTTAGTTTAATGTGTTTATTGTTAGTCTATTAAGTATGCCTTTAATTAAATAAGAAAGGAAACCTGGGTGGCCAGGTCAGTTACTAAATTTCCCCAAAGCAAGCAGGATATGGGGGTGGGGAGACACGTGGTGATCCTGTAAAATGGATGCCCACTTCCTAGAATACTATTAAAAATTCTCATGTTTTTTTTTTATTTCCTGGTTCATCATTTAAAAGTTTTACAGAACTTAGGAATGCATCTGGGATTTCTGTACTCATAAAGAGAGAAAGCTAGATTAAGACAAAAAGTGCACACAGTCCGATTTTGGATAAAGGTTTTGGGCTAAACTTAATCTCTTTATGGATGCTACAGAATAAACCCAACACTGTTTTTTCCTCAAAAAGATGGCGGAGATGACCCAAGGAAAAGATACAGGCAAATTCTAAGCAACAAGATTGGTATTTCCATAATAAAGGGTAGTTTTTAAATAATAATGAACCACTTTCCAAAGTTAACCTTAAGGCCACTAAAAGTTAATAAGTTATCTCTGTTACAGAATTTGCCAAAGAAAATACCTTGGATAATAATAATTGGCTTTAAAATCTCAAAATTATTGAAACATGGAAAAAATAGATGTATCTAAAATTAAGGATTTGTGGTGGAGCTTTTCAGTGATAATTATAGGTAATGAAGGTCCAGTAGCCCAGGGGAAACTGGCTTCACTCTTTGATGAAGGAGGGGGCTGATCGCCCTTCCCCCAGCAGAAAAAATGTGGTAGTTTTACATCAAGCAGCCGAGCTAAACCTGTTTCACCAGCCAGAAACGTGGTTTTCCAGAGTAGTTGGCAACTACTTTGAAGTTTGCTGAATTAAATAATAAAACTTATTAAATATCTAGGTATTTTGAAATGACAAAATACTGAAATGTTAATCTAAGTTTGCCTCGTATGAAAAATCTAGAAGATAGAATTAAATCTATTAATTAAACTAGAAGCCTGGTGCATGAAATTTGTGCATGGGGAGAGGGGTGTCCCTCAGCCCAGCCTGCACCCTCTCCAATCTGGGACCCCTCAAGGGATGTCCGACTGCTCGTTTAGGCCTGATCCCACCGGTGGGCCTAAACGGGCAGTCAGACATCCCTCTCACATTCCAGGACTGCTGGCTCCCAAACGCTCACCTTCCTGCCTGCCTGATTGCCCCCAAATGCTTCTTCCTGCCAGCCTAACCACTCCCTTGACAGCCTGATCGATACCTAACTGCTCCCCTGCCAGCCCGATTGCCCCTAACTGCCCTCCCCTGCTGGTCTGGTCACCCTAACTGCCCTCCTCTGCCAGCCTGGTCAACCCTAACTGTCCTCCCTGCAGGCCTGGTATCCCCCAACTGCCCTCTTCTGCCAGCCCGGTCACCCCTAGCTGCCCTACCCTGCTGGCCTGGTCACTCCTAACTGCCCTCCCCTGCAGACCTGATCACCCACAACTGCCCTCCCTTGCAGGCATGGTCCCTCCCAATTGCCCTCCCCTGCTGGCCTGATCACCCACAACTGCCCTCCCCTGCCAGCCATCTTGTGGTGGCCATCTTGTGTCCACATGGGGGCAGCCATCTTGTGTGTTGGAGTGACGGTCAATTTGCATATTACTCTTTTATTAAATAGGATATGTCTTATATTTTTGAAACTGTAGTTATTATTAATCTAAGAAATGCTAAGTATTTAACTTACCAGCTAAAATTTAAGGCTTCTAAGAGTTTAAAGTTCAAATTAAGTTGGGAGAAATTATATAGTTGTGATAACAAAATACATAAAGTATAGAAATTTATTTTTGAGAAAATAATTATTGTATTTTCACTAAAGAAATTAGTAGTTCAAAATATATTGTTTATTGGTCTAATTAAAGAAAGAGGATTAATTCTGTGGTCTGAACCAAATTATTAATATTAAAATCAGTTTAAATTTAATTGATATCTTTTAGAATAATGATAAAAAGTATATAATATAATCTTTGGTATATATATATATATATCTTTCCAAGTTAAATTTTAAGACTCTAATTGAGAGATGACTTTTGGAACATTCAAGGGCCCTGGAGTGGTTCAAGAATTTATTCTCTCTTCTTAAAAGAAATAATTTTGAATTAGGCTGATATAATATACTTGAAATCACATGGAAAGCTTTATCAAATAAAAATTAATGACTATATTTTATTTATATACATATATTTTAAATGTTATGGGGGTTTTGACCTCTAAGGGAGGCCAAGACAAAGTAGCTAAATATTTCTTAAGATTCAGCAACAGAATTTTAAAGACAAAAGCCCAGGCAGTCTGTTTTCAGATAGGATGGGGGGATGGGATGGCATCTATACCTCATAGGTCAAACATATAAGTTTACTTACTTTGTTTTTTCAATAAAGTTGCCTACTTTAATTACTTAATAAATTAGCTTTTTAAATATAATCAAGGTCTCATATAATTTCAGTTATATATGAGAAGCAAATATTTTTATAAACAAATGGATTCTAGTAAAGTCCTCTGAAATAGTAACTGAGACTTCCCATAATCCCTCTGTATATGCAAATGAGCACTAGCCATAAAGAATACTGTTTAAAAGTAAATTTTAAGCTTAATAAAAAGGAGAAACTTTAAAATTTTTAAATCTCTTCCACTAATATTTACCCGGCAAACTGAAGGTTATTATTCAAGCATTAAATCGGATCATTAATAAAGTCACCATAAATAGGAAGAGAGTCACTTAAAATATAGGCATGGCCGTATTAGTCAGCGTCTCAAAAGTAACCATGTGTATTGCTCGATTTAAAGGAGAAAAAAAAAGGTTTTTAAAAGAAACTCTCTAACAGTGGCTTAGAAATTACTATGGGAGGAAATAAAGGGAAGTTTCCTTCAAATGTCTGGAAAACTGTAATTAAAAGTTAATATATTAGACCTCAAAAAGAAAAGTAAGTAATTTGCATTTTGCCTCCCTAAACAAAGCTTATATAACTTTACTCAAAGACTGATAGCAGAAATTCAATTATTGTAATTTATTGTCCACACCCAAGGACAAATAAAGTTAAAAAAATAAGCCTTATTTCAGATTGATTTAAATTGGCAAATTGAAATAAGTGAATATTCAGGGGCACTTAGTTGTACTAAGCAGGAAACTATTTCTGGAGCATTAACTAATTTTTTACTGATGGTTCATCTCATAGTAAAGCTAACTATAATGCAATGAGTCCAGAGCAGTCATATTTCTATATTAAGAATTAAATTAAAAGCTATCAAGGCTGCATTGCAGGATTTCCAAAAACCTCTTGATATTATTTAAAACAAAAAAAGGGGGGATAGTGGAGTAATCTCCTGTAAGTAAATTACATCAAGCCTTAATTACTTAAATTTTTTACTTTAAAATTTTTTTCACTTGTAATGCTGATGGCAAGACACATATGGTGTCAGAATAAGTCAAAGGAAAATGGTTTGGAAAAATGAAAAAATCCCAAGCCTTGTTTATAGAAAGGATTCCTTTATTAACCTTTGGTTGAGAATATGCTTATATATTTCCAGAGAACTCCTCCAAGCCCATGTGGATTCCTGCAATAATGGATCTGAAAGAGGAACTGACCAGACTACTCCAGCCATAGATGGCGGTGGCCCTAAGCAACATGCTGAGGAGATAGAGGAGAAACAGTTCAGAGATGGAGAATGAAAAGACGCCTTGCCATGCTAGCAGTCAGCAGCTGTGTGTCATGCAGGTTTCCCTGGACAAAGCCAAAGAAGGTCGGACCTGCATTGTCATTGATCACTGTTTGTCCACCATCCAGAACTGGAGTATCATTGCTGTCATGTCACAGGGGCAGTGATTGGGAAGGGGACTCAAAGAACTGTTGGCCCAGAAAGGAGCTTACTACAGACTGATTCCTTTGATGCCTGGAAGCAATTTAAAAGAAAATGATAGAAATCATTCCTTTCTATTGAATCTAAAAATCTTAAAAGGACTTGAGCTCTGCAAATGGCATACATTTTTGTTAAATTTACTAAATCAGAAAGGGTGATATGCTGGAGGCTAATTCCAGAAGGGCATAATAAATGCAAGAAGTTCGTCAGAATCAGCAGGGCTGAAAATCTGCATGTTATTGCCTGCTGCCAGACAGCTGAGGGCAATTCCCCCAACCTGATAATCTTTTACTGTTTACCAAACCTTACCTTTGATATGTATATCTGCTTTGCTAAAGGGAAAAATGTGTGAATAAAAAGCCCTGGGTCCAGATGTTCTGGGAGCTTAGTCACTAGAGCTAAGCCTCCCCTGGCTCCCCCAAAATGCCTCCCAAATTTATATTTCATGTGTAGTTTATTTAATTTGTGTGAAGCCCTTCTTCAGATTCCTGAATGCTTGCAGCTGTGGAAAGACCCCAGCATATACACTCATGGAGCCCGAACATATATTTAGCTATTAAAATATCCATTAAGCAAATCAAGTTAACATTTACCCAAACCAACTTTTGATAGACCCATAAGCTTGCTCTTTCCTCAATCTGACAACTTTCCAGCACCTTAAAATAGCTTTATTTAGTGTTGTAGAAATATCTTCCATTTTTACTCAGATATTGGAATCCTACATTTATATAATAGAATTTGGGAACTGAAAAGAACAGTAGGAAGTAGTTTAATATCCTTGATTTATAAATAAGGAAATTGTAACTCACAGAATTTATGCTCAAGGTCACCCAGGCAGGAGTAATGACATTTTCAAAAATTTAATTTAATTATTTAATCTACTTAGATAATAAAGTATTGAGACATTTTTCTGAAAAGGATTTAACAATAACATGACAGTAAAATATAAATAACTTTAAAATGTAAACTATAGAAAATACATGTGAAAATTTAAAAAAATTGTACCCTAGTAAAAGACAATATTATTTTAAGTTTTGGAGTGTCATTAAATGTGCTTATTGGTTAGACGACTAAATAATCAATGGAGAACCTGATCTGACCCAAAACTCAGAGGTGCATAGGCCTCTGGGATATAAGCTTATTTATTAATTTTTCTTTTTTATTAATTTTAAGTTGACTTTTAAAATATGTTTTTATTGAATTTTAGAGAGAAAGGAAGGGAGAGAGATAGAGAGATAGAAACATCAATGAGAGGGAAACATCATCCATTGGCTGCCTCCTGCCCACCCCCTACTGGGGGTTGAGCCTATAACCCCAGGCACGTGCTCTGGCCAGGAATTGAACTGGTGACCTCTTAATTAATGTGTCGATGTTCAACCACTGAGCTACACTGGTCAGGATATTAATATATTTTTAATAGTAATTAATCTTCCACATAAAACACTGACACACATTTGTGCTTGAAGTTTATTAGATATTTGCAATAAACTGGAGCTATTTGGAATTGATAAGTAAAATACATACATATATATTTAATTTGTTAAGCAACTGCTTCTGAATAATATTTTATTTGAGATGATTAATTATTTGAGACCTGCCTATAGACACATGGCACTGCATTATAAATCACATCTTATTTTCATTCATAATGAATGAAATGATGCTCATTTTTTGGACATGATTTATCATTTGCAGATTCTATCTGCTATCTGTGTGGGATAGGAAAATAGATGGATTTTCTTATTAAAAATTATTCACATTTTGCTATTAAATTCTCTGCATACCCAGAGGGAAAAAAAATCAATGAGCAGTGTCTTCTCCATATCCCAATATTAAGCTGCATTGAATTACTGATGGAAAGAAAGGTTACGAATGAGTTCCTTTTATAAGATAAGCAAAATACATGCCAGCATCTGGACTTTTCAAACCATTTTATCCAGGTATCATTTCATCTGTAATTTTTTAAGGACACCTACTTACGTCCTTACATATATTCTGTCTTCTTTCTGAAGCATGGTGAGTAATATAGGTGTTAAGCCTTGAGATAAGAGTTCTTTTTTCTTTTGATGCAATTCCCTCCAGCTCTCCGTGATATGTAATCTCAAAGTTAAAGCAGTTGCTACTATTTTATGAAATGTCACTCTCACTGCCTGGTAGGTCTCTGTTCCCAGACTGCTATTGTGAAAGCTGGTCACCAGGGCCATCTTTACTGTCTGGTGACAATGGTGGATGTCCGCTGTATGCCTAACAGGATTACTCAGATGAGGCTGTAAGGAAACTTAATCAAACATCAAGAGCAAATAGGATTCAGGGCTTTAGGACCAGCCTTGCATTACAATACCGGCACTGCCAGCTACTGTCTGTGTATCTTTAGACAATTTACCTCTATGAGCTACAAATTCCTTATGTGCACAGTGGGGATCAAAATAAAATGCATCTGAGGGTTCAGTGAGCACTGGCATAAAGAAAAGCTTTCATAATTGCTAGTTATTGCTGACATTACATATAAAGTTAGGGAAAATGCATTAATATTTCTGAATCTCAGGCTTCTCATCTGTAAAGTGGAGAATGATAATATTATTTTGGCAGAATTTCCCTGAGTCTTTGATACAATGTATGTAACACATAGAACAGCATCTGGATGTAATAGGCAATCAATCATTTTATTGTATCTGCCAATATTTTTTTGGATTTTTATTTTTTACACATCCCTGTCAATGAATATTTACTTAGTAAATACAGTTTTAGGGGATTTTTCAGAGTGAAAGTCTGAGCAAGTAAACAGGGAGCACACTGTATAGTTAAGAACACAGATAAGCTAGGTTCTAATCTCAGCTCTGCCACTTATTCTTTTTATGACCTTCAGCAAATATATGACCTCTCTGTGCCTTAGATTTCTTAACTTTAAAATATGGATGCTATAGTGTTCATTGTGTCCAATTACTGTAAGGATTAAAAAAATGAATATATAAAATATGCTTCAAGTAGCATCTGACAAACAGTAAATGCTAAATAAATACTTTCTATCATTATTCCCTGAAAGAAGGTCCAAATACAACTTTTCAAATTTATACACACACATGGGGGCAGGCGTGCTTTCACACTTGCATTCACTCACCCACATGTAAACATATCTATCTTGGTGCCGGGGCTGACCAGCAGACTTTGAGTGATGAATGAATGGATTACTCTGGCACAACGTTTGCTATAAAAGAGAGGGCTAAGGGACTGCCTGGCTAAAGTAACCAGAAAGCCTCAAATGCCTGCCTCATTAGCCTTTTATTGTAGCAGTAGTTTGAAATAAAGTTTATCTTTTAGATACAATCAGCAGGGTAAGTAATATTGGGAGGACACATGTGTTTGTAATGCCCTGAAAGCAAGGACACCCAAAAGATTAAGCTTAAGGATTCCAGTAAACACCCAGGGGTCTGCACGTGCATAGACTTGTTTTGTAAGGTCAAGGAATAATTAGGGGTGCCACCTTCAACACTCCCCTAAGTCTGAATTCCAATAAACAGGGCAGGCAGCCTTCTACACACTTCCCGTTTCTCAGAATGTCCTCCTTACAATCTTTTCAACCAAGTCTCATGTTTCCCCACATCTTGGTGGCCAATAGTGAGTTTAACTGAGAAATTAGTTCAGAACTATGTGTAAAGTGGATTCTAATCAAATTAATTATTTTTCCTTATTATAGGGAGGATGAGTATTATATAGAAGACACATCAATAACTTAAATAATGTGGTCCCAGGTAAGTTTAATTTTTCCAGGAATTAATTTACCTATAAATTAATATACCTCCCCCACTTTATTCCACAAATAATTTGAGGTGGCTTATTTTTTTCACAATCACATTTAAATATCCCAATGATAATGGTAAATTCAAGCATGTTTAGCATGTTATTTAGTATGCATTTCCAAAGCCACACATTATAAATTGCATTGCAGCATTGGGTGTAAATTAGCATCCTGTTTTCTATATGCTCTCCATTTCACTCTAGCGGTAATGAGAATACAGGAAGACTCTATTACTATGAATGTTGACACACAAAGTATTCTGTGAAATGCTATTTCTAGGACAGAAAGTGGCCCAACCAGGGAAACAGTGTTTTATGCACTGTATACAAAAGCAAATCTACAGTGAAATATCTGGAATAATAAATACGTTTTCTGTTTTCCCTTGTGTAAACTTGTTCTTTGTAAGTAGAGACCCTAGGTCTGTTTTGATGGCAAGTGGGGAAAGAGAAGAGCTAAATCTTCATGGAGTGGGTTACATATTTTTGTTCTGATGTAACAGGTCCTCATCAATTCCCATCACCCCTTATTACTTGAAACATCCCAACCACTCAAGACAAAACAACTCAAATTCCTCAAAACAGACCATTGTGATCTGATCCCAGAGCCTGATGGGAGGAGCCAGGAGGGTGATGCTAACACTTAAGCCCATCCTTGTCCTGCAGGCACTTCACTTAATGCAGGACAGGAGAATTGGGCTTCACTCCTGCAGGTTTCTGAGTCTCAAACACAGAGATGTCCAGGAATGGACATATATATATATATATATATATATATATATATATATATATATATATATATATATATATATATTATCAGATGTTTTCCATCCCCCCCTTTACCTCCCTCCTCCCAACCTCAACCTCCCCCCCCCCACCATGGTTTTCATGGTTTTCACCACCTTAATGCCCATGTCCATGGGCTATGCATATAACTATATATATTCTCTGGTTTATCTCTTCTCTTGTCCCCATCCCCACATCGAGGTATTGATAACCAAAATTGTGAGCTGAGGTTTTTTCCAGAGTCGTGTCTCATGACCCCAAAGTATGAGCTCCGAGGACCAGAAGATTTAAGCAAAAGCATGGAAAATTTATTACAAGCAGGTTCAGACTTCCTGCGCAGTGAGGGGGCCCAAATAATGGGTCACCAGTGAAGTTAGTTGGTCTAGGGGTACATGTGCTACAAGCCTGCTCTATATCTACCTGATTGATTCCCTCATTGTTCTTGCCTAGCAACTGACATGAACTCTTCCTGTTCCTATGCATCAGTACACCTTGTTGTTGCAGGCCCTCCCTTTGTTTCACATGCCTCCCACTCTGAGTCCAAAAACATTCTATTATTTCAGCATGGTTGGGTTCTGTAATTAGGCTGCTCAAACTGCTTTGTCTGCCCCTACCTATGTTACACCTGCCTTTGTTTTCCACTGGTCCCCTGCCCTGTTTGCCTGTGTATTAAGCTAATTCCTCTCAGTTCCCCCTGCTCTGATTAGAAGATACTAACTGCTATTGGGAGCAGGGGCAACAACTGCTCTGGCTACTTCCTGCTGACAGTGGGCATTGTGGGGGAGCAATTGTCAGGTCTCATAGGAGGAGGCCGGTCTAGGGGTCCACAGAAAAAGGCAGTTATCTCCATCTGAGGCTGCATTTGGAGGACCATCTATAGCTTGAATGCTTCTATATGAGAAGAAACAAATCAGATTAGGAGGTTTAATAGGCAAGGGCCAAAAATTAAGGCCAGGACTACTATGATTAGAGGTCCAGCTAATGGTAGGAGCCACATGATAGTCAATATTTTGGATAGCCAATTTGCCCAAGAATCTGTGAGATTTTGTTGAATGTCTGAGGCTTTATCTGCTAGGTTCCTTGCTGTATCTTTGACAATACCAGATTGGTTTACATAAAAACAAAATTCCTCTTCTAAAAATAGGTACAGGCCACCCTTCTCAGGTGTATGACTGCAACTTCAGTGGACTGGAAAACAGCGGATAAGAGGTGGTCAATTTCCTTATGGTATTTATTTGGAGACACATTAACTGTTAAATACTGTCTCTCTTTCCAAATGGCTGCATGGGCATGTAAAACCAGGAAAGCATTCTTGGAATCGGTATAGATGTGGACTCATTTTCCCTGGCTTACTTCTAGAGCTAAGAACAATCAGTTCTGCCAGCTGTGCACTGGTTCCTGGGATAAGGGGCTGATTTTCAACAGTTTCATTTAAGGAGACTATTGCATATTTTGCCTTTCTGGTCCTTGCTGAACATATGAGCTGCCATTTATAAACAGAACCAAGTCAGGATTATCCAGAGGGATCTCCTTTAAGAATCAAGTCAGGATTATCCAGAGGGATCTCCTTTAAGAACCAAGTCAGGATTATCCAGAGGGATCTCCTTTAAGTCTTCCCTTGCAGCATATGTTTGTAAAAGAACCTGTTCACATTCATTTAGAGGTTCCTTATCCTCTTCAGGGAGAAATGGGGCAGGGTTTAGAGTAGGACAGGTTGTTATCTGGACAGACGGGTCTTCTAGAAGGAGGGCTTGGTACTTCCACAGCCAGCTATCAGAAAGCCATAAGCCACCCTTGGTATTTAAGAAGGAGACTACAGTATGGGGGGTGTACACAGTTAAATATTGTCCCAGGGTCAACTTAGCCACCTCAGGGATCATGAGGACAACTGCAGCCATTACCTATAAGCAGGAAGGCCAGCCCTTGGCCACATCAATTTCCTTGCTCAGATATCCTATTAGTTGTTGGGTATGTCCTCTAAGTGGGTCAGGACTCCCAAGGCCATTCCCCCCTTTCTGTCACGTATAGGTTGAGTTCTTGACCTGTTGGAAGACTCAAGGCAGAGGCTTGTAAAAGGGCCTTCTTTAATTGCTTAAAGGCTTTCTCCACCTCGGGTTCCCAGGCTAAAATAGAGAAATCGTTCTTTTGGGGCTCCTTGATCAGTTGGTAAAGAGGGCATGCTATTTCCCCATAACCAAGAATCCATAGCCTGCAGTACCCGGTAATGCCCAAGAAGACTTTCCATTCCTTTAAAGTCTGGGGCAGCGGGAAGCTGAGAATAGGACCAATCTGGTCCTCCCCTGGAGCACATGCTCCCTTTGACAGATGAAGGCCAAGATACTTTACTGAGCTAAACACAGCTGGGCCTTGGCCTTGGGAACTTTATAGCCCCTTTCTGCTAGAAAATTCTGTAAAGCCTTAGTTCCCTCTTTGGAGGTTTCCTCTGAGGAGGCGCACAATATGATGTCATTCACATATTGGAGAACCTTAGTGCCAGGAGAATTAAATTGCCTGAAATCTCTGGATAGGGTTTGCCCAAATAAATGAGGGCTAGCCTGAAAGCCTTGGGGCAACACTGTTCCACTCAATTGACTGTCCTGATCATTGGGATCCTCAAAAGCAAACAAAAATTAAGATTCAGGATGCAAAGGTATGCAGAAAAAAAGGCATCTTTGAGTTCTAACACAGTGAACCACTCTGTCCTCAGGAATTTGAGCAAGCAAAGTATTAGGCTTGGGAGCAACAGGATAAATGAGAATCACTGCTTCATTTACTAACCATAAGTTCTGAACTAGTCTCCATTCCCTATTAGGTTTTTGTACCCCTAATATGGGAGTATTGCAGGGTTTATCACATGGCTTCAATAAGCCTTGGGCTTTTAAATGGTCTATTATAACTCTGAGTCCTTCATGGGCCTCAGGCTTGAGGGGATACTTCCTTTCATGTGTGTATGAGGCTGAATCCTTGAAGTGTGCCTGAGGTGGGGACTCCAGTGATGGCTCGCCCTATCCTGCCCTGAGTGGCCCAAACGTCAGGGTTAATTTCGGTCTCTACCAGGGGAAGACACAGTATTTGCTCTGGATGTGAGAATAGTTGTCCCCAGGTGGGCTAAGATATCTCATCCTAAAAGGGGTGCAGGGCTTTCTGGCATAATCAGGAAGGCATAGGTAAAGAATAGTTCACCCCAGCTACACCCTAAAGGCTAAGAAAAGCTTTTTATTGGCTTTCCAGACATGCCTGTAACAGTCACAGCCTCTGAAGACAATTTGCCAGAATTTGAGAAGAGTACAGAGAAGGTGGCTCCAATACCAAGGAGGAAATTAATTTCCTTGCCTCCACAGTCAGGGTTACCTGGGGCTCCTGGGAGGAGATGACAATCCTATGTGGAGCCGGGTAGGGAGGTCCCAGGGCCCGTCAGTCCTGCTGGATCAGATGGGTTATTGGCTCAGCTCCCTGGGACCTTCGTCCCTAAGGCAGTCCAACTTCCAGTGGTCTCCTTTACAGATAGGACAGGGCTTGGGGGGGCGGGCGGCTTTCCCTTGCTCCTTGAGGCAAATCCAGGGCATATGTCCAGCTTGGCCACAGTTGTAACAAGTGACCAGGACTGACTGCACTCCTCCAGGTCCTGACTTGAGGCTCTTATTGGCCTCCTGGAGTGTGGCTACTATAACCTTCTCCATTTTCATAGCCTTAGCCTTATCTCTCTTATTCCTCATCTCTTCCTCCTGCTGGTTCCTGTTGTAAAATACAGAGGTGGCAACTTTCAGGATTCTCTAAGGTACTTTAGGGACTGATAGCCAATTTTTGTAACTTTCTCCTGATGCCTGGAGCTGACTGAGTGGTAAATTTGTCCTTTAAAATCTGTTGTCCCTCTATTGTATCTTGGGTCATATTGGTGTGCTTAACCAGCGCTTCCCTGAGCCTCTACAAAAAGGCCGAGGGGTTTTCATCAGCCCCTTGAGTAATAGTGGCCAGCTTAAAGTGTGGTTTTGCTGTGCCTGAGGCCCTCAATAAATGAAGACCTGACAGTGCCTTATTTCCCACACTTTAAGGTCAGCATTCCAGTTGGAATCCATTGGAGAAACTGCCTCCTCTCCTAGTAGGCAATTCTTCCTCCTTTCTTCAGGATCCTGGAACCCTTGGGCCACAGTGATATAGACCTGGTCCCCAAATTCCCTTGCATTTCCTAATTGCATTTCCAATCTGTTTTTCAGTAGGAGATAGAGTCTGGCCTAAAAGTAACATGATATCTCTATAGGATGGATCAAACATTTGAATAAGGCTTTGGAAACTTCAATATATTTATCGGGATCATCTGAAAATTTCCCTAAATTAATTACTCTTGATTCATCTCAAATCTTATAATGAGAAGGGGATCTGTACTATGGTAGGACAAAATTCCCCATTGGGGTACAACTAAGGGGTACAAACCATTATAACAGGTCATATTTGGCTTCCCACTGAGTGTGGGCCTCCCGACTTGGGGAGATTTCTCCTCTGGGGTCCTGGATATGGTGGACAGGAAGGCTCACACGAAGGTATTGATGATGGGGTGGCCTCTGCCTTTTTCTCTTGCAGAGCCTGTGTTATGGCCAGTAGAGGGGGGTCAACCTTACAGCCTTTACACAGATTTGGTTTATCCATTAAAGCAAAAAAGGCCTGGACATAAGGAATTTCTGGCCATTTTCCCTCCCTTCTACAAAAGAGGTCTAGTTGTAAAATGGTGTTATAATTCAAGAACCCTTCTGGGGGGCCATGTTTCTCCATTGCTAGTTGATATTGAGGCCATGCCTGGTTACAAAAGAAAATCAGGCATTTCTTCTTAAGGGTCTGAACATTTTCCAATGTTTAAGAATACAGCCCAAAGGGCTATCTGCAAGGGGTGTGGATGAAGCGCCTCCCATCTGTAAGAAAACACACAAAAGGATGTCCAGCATCCTCTGTGATCTTCCCTTCTCTGTTTGGGTCATCCCCCTCCTAGATAAGAGATGTGAGATGAGTGCCTCTTTGTGTGCGACCACAAAAGAGGATCTGCCTGAGTTAGTTGCACTTACCAGTGAGATTTAGGGTGCCCATAACCTGTGTCCTGTGAAGAAAACCTATTAGCATGTGCCCAATAACAAAAATGACCTCCTGGGTTGTGCACACTTACAAGCATGGTCCTACCTGTGACCAGATACCCACCCTCCTCCAGATGCAAGGAAGCCTGTACTAACCCATGTCCCTGATTTAAAGTACCTGAGATGGTTCCAATGTTTCTGAAGTACCCACTGAGCCTCCCTGAGCAGGAGGGAGAAGAGACCAACAGCAAATTTCCTGCAGGAATGGACACGCTCCTGGTGCCTAAGACTGGGACTCAATAGTGGCGGCCCTCATACTGGGTCTAAACTTATCATAGACTTGTGGCTCCCTCTTTGTACCTTCTATATCTACATGTGAAATGAGTGCAGGTCTGCTGGCTGGTGGATGCTGCACAAAAACTCCAAGTACTTAGAGTCAGCATTAGACAGCCCACTTTCAGAACAGCCTGGCTGAACTGTCCCATCACTGATTTATGGAAATAAAACCATACTGCAAATCCTATTTTTCAAAAATAGGATGTAAGGTTCAGAATGCCACTGAGTAAAACTTCTTACTCATGGAAATAATTACCAAATTATAACCATCAATGCAGGTGTGCTATACATTATGCCACCATACATAATTTGCAATCATACTTAAATAGAAGAGAACATAAGCAAAAATTTAACTCATGGGATCTCTATATCATCTAAATGGTAGTTTGAAACTGCCATGGCCTACAATGGTATTTAAAAAAATGACTAAGATCTAGTCCTTATCCCAAGAGACCTCCTTTTGTCTTATTGTTAATGCTATGAGGCAAAAGACTTCCTATTTGACCTGCAGAGAACAAATAGTGCTTTCTTATCTCTTTGCATCTTCATGAAAATGACAAGTTGCCCAGCAAGCATGGCTCAATGGTAGAGCGTCAACCTATGAACCAGTAGGTCATGGTTTCATTCCCAGTTATAGCACATGCCCGGATTGCAGGTTGGATCCCCAGTGTGGGGCATGCAGGAGGCGGCCATCAATGATTCTTTCTCATCATTTATGTTTCTCTCTCTTTCTCCCTCTCCCTTCCTATCTGAAATCAATACAAATATATTTTTAAAATAAATATAATAATTCTGCTGTTTTATAAATTACATAATTAAAGATAATCTAAGGAGATTAGTCATTATTCAATTACTAGAGGCCCAGTGCACAAAATTCGGGCATGGGGAAGGGGGGTGTCCCTCAGCCCAGCCTGTACCCTCTCCAATCCGGGGACCCTTGGGGGATGTCCAACTGCTGGTCCCGACAGTTGGACATCCCTCTTGCAATCCAGCACCGCTGGCTCCTAACTGCTCACCTGCCTGCCTGCCTGATCACCCCTAAACACTCTGCACGCTGGCCTGATTGCCCCTAACAACCCTCCCCTGCCGACCTGATCTCCACTAACTGCCCTCCCCTGCCGGCCTGATTGTCCCTAACTGCTCTCCCCTGCCAGCCTGATCACCCCTAATTGCTCCCCTGCCAACCTGATTGCCCCTAGCCACCTCTGCCTTGGCCCCCGCCACCATGGCTTTGTCCAAAAGGAGGACCAGATGACCAGAAGATGTCCGGTCGATCCGGTCTAATTAGCATATTACCCTTTTATTATTTTAGATACCCTCTCACAAATTTAGATTCACAAATTAGACATAATTTCTTTATATTTGCTCAATTTCATTTTATTAGAATGATTATCAACGAACACACTGCCAAGTTTGCTATTATAATACTTACTTTGTTACTAAAGTCAATTACAAAAGCATAAGCAATCTTCATGTCAAAATTTCACATCAATCTCTCCTTTCCGTCCTATGTCAGAAGCACCCTCTCTCTTTTCCAAACCATAGATATACCAGAGAAGTTGTAAATTGAAGCACCTTTTCCACTACTTATGCTCTTGACCATTTCTCCTATTTCTTTCAAGATATTGCACCTTAAATTATTTGTTTCCATTTTCCACTTTTTAAAAACTATTACTATTTACCTAGCAATATGCACAAATCACCCCGATATTTAAAAACAAAACAACAAGGATTGTTGTTTTGTTTTTAAATATTGTTTAACTTCAACTTGTTTAACTCTCTAAATCCTAAATTGATTCTTACTTTCTTCTACTGTTTCCATTTCTTTCCAGGGATAAGCATTCTTTTACTTCTGGCTGTATATTTTCTACCCATGCACTCAACTGAAATAACACGCTGTAAGTCACAAGTAACTGTGCCATGTACAGTTCGTGGTTCTTTCTCAGGATCACAGTTTTTGAACTCTGCAGCACTTGATAAGGTTGACCAATTGTTGACCAGACTTATATTGTTGGGAATACTGTAAGTTATAAGTGCAGAAACCCAAATTCAAACCATTTTAGCATAAGAGGAAAATCACTGGCTCACATGACAGGGAGCTGTAAGGGAGTATTTGTTTTTGAGATGACTGAATACAAGGGCTCTCTTCGCTTCTCCTCCCTCCCTCTTTCCCTCTGTTACTGACTTCAGTTGCTATAATTTTGACCTATTGGTAAAAGTAAATCCTTAATACAGAAATTTTTGGTTTGTTCATTGGCTGTCTTAAAGTTTTAGGCTGTACATTTTAATAATTATAATCCCATGCCTTACTTTTGGGCAGTGATTATAACTTGCACATATATTATCTTTATACTCATAACATGGTGATTTCGGTACTTTTCATTTATAAGCAAGAAAATTGAGACTCTGACTAGTTTTTAAAAACAGCCCAAGGTCCTGTGATTAGTACATTACAGTGCCAGAATTCAATCTTCGGCTTTCCAACACCAAATTCAAGGTCTTGCCTTAAAGCCTGTTACTTCCCCAAGTTTCCCTAATCTCCAGTTCTTCCTATTCTTGTACTGACCTGGCTCTAGGCCAAAGCAGACTACCAGACCCTCTTAGATGCAAATAGGCATCTCAAAGGCCATCCTAAAATGACCTCAAAGGGGACCTGGGCAAGAAGAAGGTAAGAGAGAAATATATGAAGGCAAGAAGAAGGTAAGAGAGAAATATATGAAGTACTAGTAGCCTTATGCACGAATCCATGCATGAGTAACTCGCTGCTGCTTGCCTCAGCTGGCCACCCACCCACTGCCACTGGTAGCTCTCCGCTGCTCATAGCTCGCTGCTGTGCCCTCCTGTAGCTCTCTGTCTGCTGCCCCACCCACCTGTAGCTCTCTTTGTTTGTAGTTCGTTTCCCCACCTTCCTGTAGCTCTCCACCACTTGTAGATTGGTTGTGATGTTACGGTGTAACAGATAATTAGCATATTCCTCTCTTATTATATAGGACAATTCTTGCCAAATACCAGTCATATAAGTGGACACTGTCATTGTTATACTTCTGAATCTAAAAAATGTAGACAAATTGGGGACTTTTAAATGACCAGTTTTTATTTATTTATTTATGTTAATTTAAATTCTTTATTGTTTAAAAAATTAAATGAGCAGTTTTTAAACATGTAAAGTAGAGCATGTTATTTGTTAAATTCTTTCCTATCATGCATGTTCCCAGTTTAACAAATTGGGATATTGTAACTTGGTAAGAACAACCGAGGGCAAATGCTCCCTAAGGTAAAGGCAGGGAAAGATAGGTAGGAGTCCATCTAAAATGTACATATATATTTTGAGTATAAGAAAGAAATAAAACTACACACGCAAAAAGTTAATATAAACACCATTTTCCACTAAAATATCTTGAATTGACTATTGTTTTTTTATTATCATTCTGACAACTTAGGCAAAACCAGGCAACTGAAACCCAGACGACAAGCTTCCTGCTTTTCAGAGAACTTAGAAATTCCCAGAAGTCATCAAAGTGACAGAATGGGCTAACTATGAAAATTAACATGCCTCTCTTTTTAGGCAAGCGATGGAGCACAAATGTTTTACGCCTCACTGAGTTACAACTATGAGGGAAAGTGAAGAAAGCCCAGGAAACAAAATACTTACGTGTCAGACAAGTATGAAGATGAGCTGTTACATGGAATGAACACCAACTTTCCTGAAACCTAGTGTACAGTCTCCCACCTGCGAGCCAGGCAATAGAGGAAAACATTCATGATGATCCCAGTAGACTGTTTGGATTGAGATGATCTGATCATTTGTTGGTGGGATGGTGGTTTACCTTCTTATCCAGAACTTATGTTCTTGCACACTGAATGGAATGTCATGAAAATTAGTTTTTTGAATTAGTTATTTGAATTCACTTAACAAATGTCTAATAGTCAAATGTAAAATAAAATCAAGTTTACAAATTGAGGTTGATGACAATGTCACAACTTCACCAACAATGATTAATACTCAGTGAAATAAAACCAAAACATATTTTAAGCATTGTGTTCTGGAACACATTGGAAAAAGAATAAAAGTCCATTAAAAAAACAAAACAAAAACATTTCTCTTTTCTAACCAAGGTGAAACACCCATAATTGGAAGAAATTTCTTTTTTAAAATTTCTTTTTATTTTATTGAATTTATTGGGTTGACACTGATTAATGAAATATATGGATTCAGGAGTATAATTCTACAATAGGTATATCATCTGTATATTGCATTGTGTGTTCACCACCCAAAGTCAAGTCTCCTTCTGTCACCATTTATCCCCCATTTATCTTCTTCTACCTCTACCCACCCCCCTTTCCCTTTGGTAATCCCCATACTGTTGTCTGTGTCTATGAGGTAGTTTTTATTTTTTGGCTTAATCCATTTATATTTTTCTCCCAGCCCCTCAACCCCCATCCCCTCTAACAGCTGTCTGTCTGTTTTCTGTATCTGTGAGTCTGTTTCTATTTTGTTTGTTTATTTATTTTGTTCATTAGATTCTACATATAAGTGAAATCATATGATATCTGTCTTTCTCTGACTGGCTTATATCACTTAGCATAATACTCTCCAGGTCCATCCATGCTATCACAAAAGATATTTCCTTTTTTTTTTAATTTAAATTCTTTATTGTTTAAAGTAGTAGTCCATTGTGTAAATGTGCCACAGCTTTTTTTTTTTTTTTTTATCCACTCGTCTACTGATGGGCACTGCTGCAATGAATATAAGAGTGAATATGTTCTTTTGAATCAGTATTTCTTTGGATGATATTATCCAAAGTAAAATCACTGGGTCATAAGGTGGAAGAAGTTTCTGATTGAAAGGCATGGGAGACATTTAAATATATTCTAAGATAAGTATGCCCAAGTACCATACATATATCAATTGTGGTGTTTTGTTTTGTTTTTTAATCAAAAAGAGGAGTGATTACTGTATTTATGTTATTTAAGCTTTTTTCCACTTAATATATTGCACATTTATTTTCACTGTAACTTTTAACTGTAAGTAAATACAGTTATATACAGGGTAGGACAAAAGTAGGCTTACAGTTGTGAGTATGTGAAGCAGAGAATTTGTTCTTGTATTATTACTTATTAACTATTATATTTTTATATGAACAACTATAAACCTACTTTTGCCTCATCTGTATTATCCTATCTAATAAGGAGGGAATATGCTAATTGACCATCACGCCCTTACAAGATGGTGGTGCCCACAGCCAATAAAGAGGGAATATGCTAATTGACTGTCACACCCTCACAAGATGGCAGCGCCCCCAGCCACAAGATGGCGGCTCCCAGTTCCCTCAGCCCTGCCTCATCCAGCCTCAGTCCCTGAGTCCCCTCAACCCTGACTCATCCAACCTCAGTCCCCCATTCCCTCAGCCCTGCCTCATCCAGCCTCAGTCCCCCAGTCCCCTCAACCCTGCCTCACCCAGTCCCTGCAGCATCCAGCCTCATCCAGCCTCAGTCCCCCAATCCCCTCATCCCTACAGGGGAAGGCAGTTGGGGGCAACCGGGCCAGCAGGGGAGGGCAGTTGGGGATGATTACTCTGGCAGGGGAGCAGTTAGGCGTCAATCAGGCTGACAGGGGAGTGGTTAGGAGACTATCAGGCTGGCATGTAGAGTGGTTAGGGTCAATTAGGCAGGCAGGCAGGCGAGTGGTTAGGAGCCAGTAGTCCCAGATTGTGAGAGGGATGTCCGACTGCCAGTTTAGGCTGGATCCCACAGTTGGACATCCCCCAAGGGGTCCCAGATTGAAGAGGGTTCAGACTGGGCTGAAAGACACCCCCCCCATGCACAAATTTTGTGCACC
Organism: Eptesicus fuscus; assembly: GCF_027574615.1. Taxonomy (NCBI): domain Eukaryota; kingdom Metazoa; phylum Chordata; class Mammalia; order Chiroptera; family Vespertilionidae; genus Eptesicus; species Eptesicus fuscus. The sequence goes on from NC_072475.1 coordinate 70,393,953, forward strand.
AGGCCTCTAGTAATTTTAATATTTGCATAGCATCTCATTGATGACTACATCAGAATTCATTTAAATAATTTTGAAATACATGTAGTTAATTTCCAAATTTTGTTTTTTGCTTTTACAAGTAACAATGTGAGGAAAAAGCATCTCCACACATTTAAGTACTTATCTGACTTCTTGCGTAGTAGGAAAGGAGTTGCTGCTTTAAAAGGTATACATATCGTGAGTCTCTATAAAATATATTACTGAAAGGTCCACAGTTTGGTTAAAGTATGTGTTCAACTTCAATTCTGATAAATGGTTCTAACTATCACTCTAAAAAATTATTTTAGGCTGCCCCGTGCGCCCCTCGCCAGTGACCAGGTACTAGGGGCCGGAGTCACATACATTGTCAAGATTAAAAAAGTATTCCTTTCCTCCCAGTGATACCAATAACAATCAAGGCTTAACTACAACAAGACTGTGCACACAGCCCACAAATGGGTGCACCAAGAGTGTCTATCTCAGGTAAATGGGGAGGCTGAGCCACTGGGCCCTATAGGACCCCTAGCACACAAAGCCACTCTATCAACTCAGGGAAGCAGCCAAAATGCGGAGACAAAGAAACAGGTCACAAATGAAAGAAATGGAGGAAAGCAAACGACTGGATATAGAGTTCAAAACCAGGTTTATAAGGTTTTTCAAAAATTTTCTAGAAAAGGTCGATAAATTTAATGAGACCCTCAAGGATATGAAAAAGGGCCAACTAGAAATTAAGCATACACTGACTGAGATAAATAATAATATAGAGCAGACTTGAGGATCACAAGAATCAAGTCAAAGATTTGAAATACAAAGAAGCAAAAAACACCCAACCGGAAAAGCAAAAAGAAAAAAGAATCCAAAAATATGAAGACAGTGTAAGGAGCCTCTGGGACAACTTCAAGCGTACCAATATACGAATTATGGGGGTGCCAGAAGAAGAGAGAGAGCAAGATACTGAAAACCTATTTGAAGAAATAATGACAGAAAACTTCCCCCACCTGGTGAGAGAAATAGACTTACAAGTCCAGGAAGCGCAGAAAACCCCAAACAAAAGGAATCCAAAGAGGACCACACCAAGACACATCATAATTAAAATGCCAAGAGCAAAAGACAAAGAAAGAATATTAAAAGCAGCAAGAGAAAAACAGTTAGTTACCTACAAGGGAGCACCCACACGATTGTCAGCTGATTTTTCAACAGAAACTATGCAGGCCAGACGGGAGTGGCAAGAAATATTCAAAGTGATGAATAGCAAGAACCTACAACCAAGATTACTCTACCCAGGAAAGCTATCATTCAGAATTGAAGGTCAGATAAAGAGCTTCACAGATAAGAAAAAGCTAAGGAGTTCATCACCTCCAAACCAGTATTATATGAAATGCTGAAAGGTATTCTTAAAGAAGAGGAAGAAGAAGAAAAAGGTAAAGATAAAAATTATGAACAACAAATACATATCTATCAACAAGTAAATCTAAAAATCAAGTGAATAAAAAATCTGATGAACAGAATAAACTGGTGAATATAATAGAATCAGGGGCATAGAAAGTGAGTTTAAAAGCAGGACTCTAGCAGATTAAATTGTGTCCAACTGTATGCTGCCAACAATAAAAAAAAACATTTTAAATATGAAGATGCAAAGAAGTTTTTAAAATATAGAAAAGAATATGTCATGCTAAGATTAATCAGAAGAGAACTAATGACAATATTTATATTAGACAAAGTAGATTTCATAGAAAGTAATACTAGCAAAGATAAAGGGTCATTTCCTAATGATGAGCAATTAATTCATCAAAAAACCATAATGCTTCTAAACATTTATGCCCCTAATAATAGAACTTCCACATACATGAAGCAAAAACTGATAAAATAGCATGGAGAAATAGACAAATGTCTATTTAAACAATTATAGGCAGAAATTTCAACATTTCTCTTAATAATTTCCTTCTTAATAAATAGAATAAAAAGGCAAAAATCAGTGAGAATATAGATTTGAAAAGCTCTATCCACCAAATTGACCTAATTGAAATGTATAGAACACGCTACCCAACACCAATAAAGTATGCATTCTTTTCAAGTACACCATCATTCACCAAGATAAACTATATCTGGGCAATAAAGGAAGGTTCAATAGATTTAAAAGGATTAAAGTTATGTTTTCTGATCACAGTGGAATTAAATTAGAAATTAATAAAGAAAGAGATAAAAAAAAGTCCTCAAGTATTTGAGAAGTAAATAGCATACTTCTACATAGCCCATTGGTCAAATAAGAAATCAACAGGGAAACTGAAAGTATAGAAGTGACTAAAAAGAAAAACACAATATATCAATTGTGGGATGCAGCTAAAGCAAAACAATATTTTAAAAATGGAAATTTATGAAACAAAATGACTATTTTAGACAAGAATAAAAGTCTCCATATTAATGACCTCAGCTTCCACCATAAGAAGCTAAAAAATAAAGAACAAATGAAATACACAATAAGCAGAAGAAAAAATTTACCATTGATCAAAGGACAAATCAATTAAATAAAATATAAAAACAATAGAAAACTCATGTGAACAGTAACTGGTTCTTTGAAGAAATCACTATAATTGACAAAACTGGAGAGATCAGGAAAAATAGAAGCAAATTACTAGTATCAAAGAGAGTTGAAATCATTAAAGATTCTACAGATATTCAAAGGATACTATGGAAATATTTTGAACAACTTTTATGCCAATAAATTTTACAACATAGATGAGAGGGACAAATTCTTTGAAAGACACAAACTACTAAAGTTCACTCTATAGAAAATAGATAACCTGAATAGCCTTATATCTCTAATAGAATTTGCATTTGTAGTTAAGACTCTTCCCAATTATCAGTCATTCGATATATTTGATGCATAGAATTCAAAATGCTATTGAGTGGAACTCAAAGGGTATAAATCAGAAGCAAAAAATTGAAATATCTTTGGGGACTAGGTTAGTATTGTAAGTGAATGATGTAAAATAGTTATAGGAAAAAATAACTGCCAAAAATACAAGCAAACTTTATTTTCACTGAACCATCAAATATATATAGAAATGTAACAATTTGACAATAATTATTTACTGACCTACTTAAAATATTTAACATCAAGCAAATATTCTCATTTCTTTGCTACAGTCTCTAATTATTACAGTAACAAATTCAGACATAGCAAATAACATTATGAACTGGTCACTACCAAATCTAGGATTAACTGTAAGTCACCAGTGCACTATTTTAGTTAATAAAAAACACAACTTGAATTTTTGGGATTTGTGTGTGTGTGTGTGTGTGTGTGTGTATTGATAATACACTTCCCATCTTAAGATAGCTAATTTTTATAGATATCAAAGTCATATCATTTCCCCCAAAATTAAAATTGATGGCAGCAAAGCTGTATTATTCGCCTGTATGTACATAGGTGCTATCCTTATAGTCCCTTAATTGTATATGAATTGAAAAATTATAACATAAAGAAATTGAGCTATAATTTTAGAATGTTAATAACAACATGCATTTTCATTATATATACTAGAGGCTTGGTGCACGAAATTCGTGCATAGTAGGGTTCCTAGGCCTGGACAGCGATCAGGGCCAATCAGGGCCTTCCTTCCCCCAGCTGCCAGCTGCTGGCCAGGGGTCTTCCTTCATTCCACGCTGCCCCCTGGTGGTCAGCACACATCATAGCGAGCAGTCGAACTCCTGGTCAGTCGTACTCCTGAGGGGAGAATTTGCACATTAGCTTTTATTATATAGGATATAATTTTCTTTAGATTCCAACTCAGAGATTCTAATCTCTTCTTTTGGAAGGTTCTTTCTGTATTTCCTCTCCTGACACCTCACTTGTTATCTCCCCAGGCCTCAATGTCAACACGATGAATCCTAAATGCAATGTTTTGTTGTAAATTTTGACATAAAGACCCACTGGCTAGACACTACATCTCCCAGTGCAGATCCTGAGAATTTGATGACTAATGTCTCTTGTGAATCTTTATAGGATACAGGTTCCGAATAAGATGTAGGATCTGGGGACAAAGGTATTCACATTGCTTTTACTTGAAGTATCTACCTCTTTATATTTTGATGGTGCAGCTGTGAGCAGTTGAAATTGTTTTGGTGGAAGAGGTGGGTGTGGTTTAAGAGGAAATTGCATAAGTAAAAAGAGAGGGGGGTGACATGCAGATGGACGGACCTGCAGGAATCACTCTCTCGTATTGCTCCTTCTACAGACTCCTGACTCATGGACAATGCCTTGCTGTTGTGACATGGTGTGATCATAATGTTTGTATTTAAGGGGTGTCTCACCCAATGGTATATAGAGGTCGTTAAAAGTCAGGGTAACCAGAATTTGGCAGAAGACCTTCAATGATTGACATATTAGTGGAATTGAATAATACATAAAAAATGAAATAGAATTCACATGCACTGAGTGCCCATCCCTCTGCATTGATGTCTAACCTGAATGATATGCATGCCCTGAGTAAGAACTAAAACTTGAAAATTTGAAAGACAGTGACTGGCTTTAGGGAAAATGTAAGGGAGAATGATTCACGATTCAGCTCATTTTATGTCAAGTTTATGACTCTCCTTTGTTTAAAGTGATCAATCTCACCAGACCAGAAAAATGCTCCATTTTCATGAAGGCCTGGGGTTAGTTGGCTATTACATGTATGCCAGATAAGTGGTTACAACACAGTGTTTTCAAACCCTACCTTGAAAGAAAGTGTCTTATGAGCTCTTACTTCTATTTTGCAGTACATTTTTGAACTGAGTTTGTTGTGTGTGTGTGTGTGTGTGTGTGTGTGTGTGTGTGTGTGTGTGTGATTGCTTCTGGGACCCTCCTTCATAAGAACAGAGCCATGATACTTTATCAGGAATCAAGGCAAGCATAGTAGCCATCACTAGCAACTAATTCCATGTCAAATATTCTTTGTTTTGTCCTCTCCTAGAGGACTCATTAAAATAATTCATCAGTCTTTATAATTTAAACCTGATTGTTTCAAGTAGGATTTCCAGTGTTATTGAGTGACAATTCTGTTTTCTGTTCTAATCTGTACTCTGTGCTACAGGACATGTCCCTTTTCTCCCTAGTTCCTCTGCACCAAGGCCAGTGGGCTGACTTCACTTTGCCATTATCTTTAGGACATCCCTGTACTTTTGTTTATATTGTTGAGCTCATGATGCCTTTCAAGTTTGACTTTGTTCAGAAACAGTAATGTCAGTGTGTGTGATTCTCTGGACAACATGTCTGCCTGGGAAGGGGCATCAAAGACAAAACCCAACTTTCTCCAAGGGTTTTGGAGATAGCAGAAAGCAGAGCTCTTAAGAATGGACTTTTCTTCCTTTGTGAAGGATCATAACTGTGATTTCTTATGCCACGGACCACCCAGGAATTAAGGGGCTGACTGCATTGTGGTTCATAGATCCCCATCCGACCAAAAGGGACAAGGCAAGAATCAATCTGGAATGGTATATCGGAGGCTGTGAAGGGACAAGGGCTTAGGCAACTCAGCTCTGTTAATTCAAAAATGTAGGCAACCCCATGGGCCAAATAGCATTTCCACTGATGCCGTTTCTTTCTCTTTTTGGAAACAGAGGAATGCTAAGAAAACGTGTTCTTCATGTACCTACTGTCAATGATTTGCTGTGACACATAGTTCTTTTTGTCTCCAAGGACTCTGAGAGAGATTACCAGTTGTGGGTGTGCTCTGGAAAGAATGAGGCCCCATACCCACTCATTGGTGAGTGTCAGGAAAACTCTAAGTCGAGTTGACTGGGTTCAAATTCTAACTCTAAAGTCTCCAAGTACTAGTTGTTTGGTCCTTAGCTTAAATGCTCTTAAAAGGGGGAAATATCATGCAATCTTTATACATACTGTTAATAAATAATTACAAAATACTTATTCTGTCCCAGACACTGATAACATCTATTCACTCAGCAATTTATAGTCTAGTTAGGGAAAGAAATGTGAATATTTCCTCTTTTTTTTTTTTTTTACTTGACAAACAGAGCTATATTGAAAAGCATCACTTTGTCTGTTTGTATGTATGAAAGCAACATGGATTGTGATTTCTCCCCACCCCATATTTTTATTTTTCAAAACCAATCCTTGAGTTCCTCTGTCCCATTTCCTAAACAATAAGTAGCCTCTCTTTGGTGACAATCTTCTAATTCCCATCCAGCCTCTGAGTCCAAGTACAAATTCCTGCTCTGCGCTCAGAACTTTTCAGCATCAAAGAAAAAATCAGGCCCTCAAATTTACAGCCCTGAGGACTTCACTGATGGAAGTGCCTATCTATACTGTGCTATTTCTCAGTAGTTTTCTGGTATTGTTCTTGAGGTCATTGATAGATTACACTATTTCTAAAATAGTTTTTGGCACAATTTACCTAAAAATAATGAAAAGTCTTGGACTAACAAGATGTTCAGTGTGGTGAAAGGAAACAGAGGGATTAAAACAGAGCAAGGCCAGGATTGGTAGCACACCCTGCACTGGTGTTGGTGACAATGGTGACTTCTGTGAGAAACCTGAGAACACCCCTCTTGCTTGCATTCTCTTTTTTAATCCTTTCAATAATCATGTGAGGCTATTACTCCTTTTCAGGTCACCTGGAAATTCTAAAAAACCTAATATTTTCTATTAAGTGCATATTCCCAGTGTGGACTCACAGGAAGCCACCAGGAACATAGGTGAGGACAACATCCCCGAAGCCACTTCATAGTGTTTTGTTTGCCTATTTTTTTTTTTTTTTATCAATGTAGAAATCTTTGGTAACAAAGTAAAATTAATCAAATGCATACTTAAATATATTTATATTAACAAAATGTGTTCATATAGACAAGAGAATGTAGAGGACAACTTTAGGCTTAGGACAGCCTCCTGCAACAAGGCTGGCTCTAAAAAATTCTATTGGCCCCTTAAGTTCCTATTCTGAGTGTATTATTCAGCGGCTCTCAATTCTTAGTTGCACGTTAACTCCCTGCCTTATCTTGGATATTTGGTTGCACTTTATTGCTCTCATTACTTTTGCCTTAAAAGATAGAAGTTGTTGTGAGTCTTGCTCTAAACAGGGTCCTGACATGGTTCCATGGAAGATGAAATGGTAACACAGGTGCTCCTGAGTTATACTCACTAGTAAATCAGAAAGTGAAGACATGACATTGTTTTCTGCAACATGAATTCCATGTCATAGTACAGTCTTTAGAAATTCCATGGAGAGGAAGAAGTTTAAAGCATGAAAATGTGAAACAAATAATGTGGCCTCAACCCCAGATGATCTCTGTGTGGTTTTCCACCACGTACATACTGTATAGCACATTGTTTCTTGGTTCCTGGGACCAGGCAGACTGCCCTCTGATCTCTGCCTGGTAAGATCCCTTACCAGGTGGAGCATAGTGAGGATGGATCAGGGTAACTGACACCTACTCTGGAGTAGGCCTGGCTAGGAAACCCCCAGTAAGCAATTAAACATCTTTTAAACTGACTTCAGGTGTGAGAGAATAGCAGTTCATGACAATATAATCTTATTATTTGAAAAATATTAACCAGCAATGTTGATTACTATATTTACTTTGGTCCTTAACAGTCTTGGTAACAGAGAGATAAACATTTTTAAAAAGGAATGTCGGGCTCAGAGTGTCAATTAATTCAACTAAGATGTTTGCTTGTTTCTCATGGGAAAAACTAAAAAACCTAAAATATTCTCAGATGGAAACTGCAAAAGCCAACATTGTGAAACATATTTCATGGATCTGTGCCTTCCAAGCAAAGCAACATGATTTCATGTTTTTTGTCTTTACCTTTTGAACTCTCCTGCTTGGGCACCTGCCTTATGCAGGGTGTCTCCAGTAAGAGTGCCCATGATTCTTACTTGGAGGCATGGACTTCCTGATTCAGAAACACTAGCAGAACGGCACACCAGGGTGGTTTCCATGCTCATACTAAGGTAGGTTTGATTACACCCATCTCCATCAGCTAAATCTACATCAGGATTTTTCTCTGTGTAGGTCATGAATATCCCTACGACCTTGCACAGCGCCATCTTCCAGCCACTGTCCTCCTGCCTAAGGGACCTGAGGACTCTACCTCTCCTTCCATCCTGGGGTCTCCAAAGACACAAGCCCAGTTCATCCTGAAACCCAGATGCCCAGCAGGGCAAGAGCAGGAGAGAGGTGAGCTCTTTATTTCTTGCAAGTGTCTTCTCTTGGCTCATGACTCCATGCCTTAAATAGACTCATGCCTCAGAACCCCTTCTTCATGTGGAGATGGCTGGGCAACAGTACCAGCAGGGACCAGTACGCTCTCAGAATCAAGCTGAGAGGAACCTCAAAAATCTGAAATCAAGACCCACATCAGTTCTATGAAGAACTGACTCTCAGCCTGATGAAGTGCCTGGGTTTACTTACTGGTGTGTAGAATGTGGGGAAGAAGAACACCTCAGTGCTACAAGGGGGCAATCAGCCAAATTCAGAATGTGGAAAATTCAACACAAAAATTACTCAGTTTCTCTTTCTTCTAGCCTCACAATAGACAAACTTAAAATGAAAGTGCTGGAAGTAAGGTTAAGGGAATTAAACTAGTACTACTAATGATCTTAATTCTTTGTAGATCCAGGGCAGAAGAGAGGTAACATAAGGTCATATACAACATCTCCTTTCTGGCAGGGCCCTTGCACTAACCAGGACAACCAGGCCCAGACCCCACCACCTGCAAAGCCAAACAGCTCTTTGGAATGTCTCTCACACTCCTGTGTGAGGATGACACACTGCCGGGCCCTCTTCTGGTAGTTCTCATTTTGGTCTTCTGTGGCCCCCCTGAAGGGAAGAGGCAGAACCCTGAAAGGATGTGTTATCACCTAAGTCTATTCCCAAATAGTTGTCATTGGATAGGCCCAGGCTTTGGCTGAGACTCTCTGTAAACATGACTTCAAAGAATAAAATCTGATTCAGGTTTCCCAGAGGCATAAGGCAGGTACAACCGAAAAAGACACTCTTGTCCATTCCAGGGATTCAGCAAAGACCCACCTACACAGGCTCAACCAGTCAGGATGGGTCTATGTGCAGGAATCTGTAGTCTGCCCCACCCTCAGCCTCTCCTGGCATCTCCTTCCTTGCCGAAAACCAAACATTGTCACTAGTAGTTAAATGTGAAAAGGGAATCCGGAAGGCTGGTCAACCTTAATCGCTCTGAATGATCGGAGCTATTCACTCATTGTTTAGTTGAGACATTGGTAGTTAAAGCAAGTTTCACCTGTTAATCGTATGTAAATTATTGCTGATTGTCTATTATTGGAATTTCCTGCCTAAAGGATATGGGTGTATCTCAGAACCTCAATAAAAGGGATGGCAAAGGCCAGAGCAGGGGTAGTCCTCTCCCTAGAGGTGGACTTTCGCCTGGCTCCCCATTTTCCCAAATTAACTCTTTCAGTCTCTTTTCATTTTGTTTGCGGCCTTCTCCAGAAACCGGACCCTGAACAGGAACCCTAAAACATGCAGGACATGAAAAGCGATCCCACACTTCCTTGAAAGTCACACTCCCTCATCTCACCATTAATTAATTCCATTTCCAGCTGAGTCTATTCAACCATACAACTCAAATATCTCACATGGATTTGATTGGTATTTCAAGCACTTATCTATAACGTCTCACCATCAGGCAAATGAGAATCCATTCATCCTAACAGTATGTGTCCAGAAAATGACCCAGAGGTTGGCCTGTGCTATCTCCAAGTGAATTCTCAGCATTAACATTTATTGAGTGTCCCAAGTCCCTCCAAACATGACATTAGATGGAGGGAATTCTTTCTAGAGATGAAGTTTGTCATTGTAGGTCCATGTTGGCTATGAGCACTGGCCTGCATCTTTCTCAGCAACTTCAGGGAGAACTACGGTTATCATTACCCAACTTCACAAGTCCAAAGAGAAGTCCTCTTGAAGTATATACCTTGTCAAAGGCCATATAGCAGATGAGTAGCATAATAGATTTCAAATCCATGGATTCCTGACTCCAACCCCCATGACCCTCTACACTGTGAGCATAGGAACATGCTGAAAAGGAAATGAGATTTTGAGCTGCTTAGTTGGAGATGTCCCAGCCCTTGTCTCCGGCTGGTGCCTCAGCAGGGAACTGGACCCACAATCTTCGTGGAGTCACACTTGAAGGGGCGATGAAGAAGTGGAAACTGAAACTGAGTTTTCCAACTAAACATGTTCTATGTCATGTCTCCAAATGTACATTTGCAATAAATAATTCCTATTTGTCTATGTAAGGATTTCCTTCGCAATATCCCAGGAAGCATATTTTCACAAGATGCCTATGAAGAATGGCTCAGTGTCATGGATGAAGAGAATGAGGAGGAGAAAAATCACTGCTTGCCAGAGGTAAGGAGGCAGTGATGACTTGACTGGGCCACACTTCCAAACACAGTCAACATCATTTTGCCTTTTCACTGGGCTTTGTACACAGCACAGAGAATGACTTTGTTCCCGTCTCTCTGTTTCCAACTTCCTAAGAGAAATGACTGGCCTTTGAAAAGTGTGTGCTTCTGTCTTTAGGCTCCTAGAGCTGCTGCCCAGAGCCAACGCTGTGCTCCTGCGACACCTGTTTGGGCTGCTGCACAGCATCCAGCAGCACTCCTTCACCAACCAGATGACAGCTGGCAACCTGGGCGTGTGTCTCTCCCCCAGCATCTTCTGCCTGCCCACTCCCTGCACCTCAGACTTAAGAAAGGACTTGAGAAAAAAGGTAATGAAATCTCACTTTGAAGTCCTGTACACTTGTAACCCTAAATGTGCGATAGTAATTCTGACCGACTAGTGTTGTGAAGTAGACACTTCAATCACAGGCCTCTGGAGTGGCAGGGTCAGTTAGCCAACCCCTGAGGGGTATGGGAAGGTGGGTGGTTTACAGTCAAATTTAAAACCCTTGAGTGCCTTCCCTGTTCTGACCAAGGAGACCACACATTAAATGTTTAAATGACAGAGAAATCGATTGTTTGGCATCACAGAAAGAACCTGTGCTTATGATGTTGACAAGCCGGATTCAGCTCTCAGCTCAGTCACTGAGGGATGTGTAACCTTGGGCACAGTTTCTAAGCACTGGTTTCAGTAGTGACAACACCAGCTCCTCTGGTTCTTTCCTGACATGTCCTTCGTGGCTTTGGAGATGTGAGCACCAATGGCTACACTCATATGGGCCTTCATGACAGTCTGGCCCATTGAGAAAACTATTTGGCTACCAATTGGCCTCTGATATGGATGAGAAAACTAGTATAAGAGTGCAGAGCACCTCATGAAGGTACAACTTGTCCGAAAGATCACAGCTTTTTCCCCATCTCACCATCAAGGCAGTTCATCAGGACCAACTGCAGTGAGACGAATGGATGTGCTTCTCCCAGCTGCTTACTTCCTTCAAAAAAAAAAAAAAATCACAGAACTCTGCTTCCCAAGGTTCAGATACTTCTTCACTGAAGAAGTGAATTTGTCAAGTTTTGTCTGTAAAGTTTAATAGGAAGTTATAGGTTATTTATACCTCAATAAAACTCATAAAATTTTAAATTAGAAAAATAAAAATAAATAAATACACCTTAGAGAGTATATATTTTACCCCCAAAATTTTTAGGGGTACTTGAAAAATATCTTAGTTTTAAAGATATAACCACTAATATAAAGTGTTAGCTATTGAAATAGGCACAAATTATAACTTTAGACCCCTGATTGCAAGTATTTTAAAATATGTTCCCCAAGTACTCTTGAAAGTTATTTCTTTGAGAAACCACATTAAATATTTTTTTATCCAATTGTTAAGTTTTCTCTGAATTCTTTCCCATTTGGTTAGATCCAGGATTCATATATGGCACGTTAACTATATGATTAATATGATGCCTGTTTGCCCTTGGCTTTACAGTTTGATCTTGCACAATTTCTGATTGAAAGTGGCCTCAAGATCTTTGGAGAAGATCTCACTTCCCTCTGTGGGGAGAGCCCCAAGAGTGGTGCCCACAACCAAAAGTCTGCATGTACCTAAAATGATGGAATGGGCATTGGGGGGAAACAGACCCCAAGTTTGCCCAGGGGTGAGGGAGATGCTTAGATGGTGCTGCAGAGCACATGCCAATGTCAGTGACTTCACGTGCTCCATCCACAGAAGACTGGCCCGGCCCACAGGTCAGGGAGGGTTTGCCCTGTCCTGAGGCCCACGGTAAAATGGCATTAGGAGAACTCATGGTGAGGGAAGACAGGCAGCATAAGGAACAGAGGCCCAGACTCTACCCATCCTCCTCTTGGTTAGGCCACTGGGGATGTGACTTGTGGATAGAAACCTGTCCCCTCTCTGACCCTCTTCCAATTTCCTGGGGTAAGAAATAGTTGAGACAAGTGAAAATTAGTCTCAGACAGATTGGTGACCATGTTGACCTATGTCACAGTTTTTTAAAAAATTATTTTTAAATTTTTTTTGTTAATCCTCACCTGAGAATATTTATTTATTTACTAGAGGCCTGGTGCATGAAATTCGTGCACGGATAGGGTCCCTAGGCTTGGCCGGCGATCAGGGCCAATCTGTGGGGTGACTGGCAGGGTGATCAGGGGGGCCCCTGCTGGCATCCACCTTGGCTGGCCTGGGGCCTGCAGGCTGGGGGCAGCTCCTGCGTTGAGTATCTGCCCCCTGTTGGTCAATGTGCTTCATAGTGACCTGTCATTCTGCTGGTCATTCTGCCATTTGGTCGATTTGCGTATTAGGCTTTTATGATATAGGATTTATTTATTTATTTATTTGTTTGTTTGTTTATTTATTTATTTATATGTTTATTTATTTATTTATTTATGTATTTTAGAGAGAGAGAGAGAGAGAGAATGGAAGGGAGTGGGAGAGACAGAGAAAGAGAGAGAAACATCAATTAGTTGCCTCTCGCACTCACCCCAATGAGGGTCCAAAATCAAGCCTGCAACCCAGGCACGTGTTCCTGACCAGAACTGAACTCATGACCCTTTGGTCTCTGGTCCGATGCTCCATCCATTGAGCTAACTGGCCAAAGATACATCACAGTTTTAATGTTGCCCCACCATTATTGCCACCATCCAGAGAAAAGATACTGAGAGGAGCTATGCTGAAGACCTCCCCCATTCCCTCCTCCTGCCCATAGCTGATAAAAACCTCCACCCAGACCCCTCAGTGTGAGTGACATCCTGAATTTCACCCCACTTCTCTCTGTCTGCTGTACTTTGCAGAATCTGTCTGGATCTAAATTCTTTCATGTGCAGTGACAAGAACCTGGACACAGCCATTTGCTTGAGGCTTCCCTTGGCTTCCCCGTAAGTCCTCCAGTAGCAATAGCAAATGGACTGAACCCCTCTGTGCATAATAAATGTGCCCTGGTTGAAACCAAACTCAGGTCCCAGGAGTGCTACCTGTTTTATCCCCATCTAACTTTTCTGCTCTGAGTTACCAGCTGTTTTATCTTTTGCCAGTGCTTCTAGCTCATGCTCCATTTCTTCATCTCTAAAATGTTGATAAAAGCAATACCTAAATCTGGGGAGTCTTGTGAAGATTATATAAGATAATGGGTATAAAAGTAATGTGTAGAGAAGCAAATAGGGCTGGCAGGAGTCCCACTGAGGCAGGAGCTCATGCTATCTGAGCTGAGCTCAGCTAAGCACAGCTCACTGGCCATAGTCCACTCTCTCAGGCTCTCAAGGGGCAGAGCAGAATAAGGTCACAGATCACCAGTTCCATTATAGTTTTTACATTTCTTGGTTTTATGCCATATAACTCATTGCTTTCTGCAAATTTTTAGGAAAATCCATTTCATGACAAATTGAGATGAGTGTAGTGCCTCAGAATATGCTTGTACTAAGGCAACTGTTTTCATTTCAGCAATGACAACAAAGAAAGCTCCGGAGTCCAAGCCAGTAGAGTGCTAGTGCTGTGAAGGAGGTACGCCTCTAGGATGATGCCAAGGCCCTAATGGGACTGTGTCCACCCCGTTGCCTCCTGACAGTTTCCTCTGTCACACAGGATTAGCATCTCCAGAATCACACGGGACATTCCTTTCCTTTATTTCCTGCACTTTCCCACGGATAAAGTTTTCCCCCAAACATTTGAATTTGGATGAAAACCTTTAGTTCCATTCCAAATAAGATAATTTTCTGAAAGATAAACATGAGGCACCTTAAACTAAGATAGCCCCTGAGATCATGCTTTTAGTTGGAACTTTGCATAAAAATGGGGCACCTTCAAGGCCCCAGCTCATTCCACCTGAGTTTTTCTTTTCCTGCATCCCATTTATTTATATTGGCGGAAAATTTCACACACTATCTACTTCTATATTTCTCTTGCTACCATATTATTTGTTATATAATTTTAAATTGTATTTCATTGTCAATTTTTATACTGATGCAATAAAAGTCCCTCCATAAGTTAGTGGCTGAGACACCATTTTATCTGCCACAATTCATATTCACACTTTGGTGGAGGCTCCTTTGGGGAGTTCTGGTCTCAGCTGAGGTCACCTCTGCACTGCAGTCAGCTGACAGCTCAACTGGAGCTCCCTTTTGTGTCTCACTATTGGAGCTCACTATTGCTTACTCTAGTTTGGTCCCTGTGTCTTCAACAAGCTGGCCCGGCCTTCTGTGTATGGTGGAAGAAGTGATCCACCAGCAGGAGAGCCTTTTTAAGTCACTGTGGAAAGGGAAGGCTGGGACACAAGGTCATTGCCCATTGTTTCTGAGCCAGTCACATGTAACCCAAGGTGAGCTGTCCCTCCAGCTGGGCAGTCTGCATGCTCACAGGCCACTGTGCTCTCACCATCCCGACCCTGCTTCCTTCCACACAAAGTTTGTCTGGAGCTGCTATTGGGCATTTGACCTTGTCCCCAAAGGCTCCAGCAACTGTAGTCAGACAGGATTCTGTGGATGAAAAAGGGGTCGCATACTAAAGCTGACAAGCTCAGAGGAGGCCTGCCTGGTGGCCTTTCAGACTCAGAGACTAAAAGTAACCATGGAGGATAATTTGAAATTAAAACTTCCTAACTAAAAGTAAGTCCTGGTGGATAGTCATGTCCAGGCTGGTATTCTTCCTGACAAATGTCAATCTTTACCTTAACTGAGTCTGTCTATTGTGCTTTTACACCTATGATAACATACCTCTGGAATGTTATCAGAAATGTCAATAGTAAACCTTTTACTTTTATCAGACTGCCAGGGCAAAATCTCTCAGCACAGCATGTTATCAAAGGACCCCTCAATGATACCTTGTTTCCCCACCTATTATCCTTATGTGTTATAAATGTTAATTGTTAACTATCCTATACCCACCCATGTAAAAGAAGTATTGGTATCTTCATTTTACTCTTTATCCAATCTCACAGATTTTCCTGCTTTGCTTTCTCCCATCTCCATAATCCATCACCAATGTATTTAATGTAATTATTCTTACACCTCAACTTTTTTCTAACATATAAAATAAACTGTAAAACTATCATTCTCTGAAGCATTTTCTCAATTTGTTGAGATTTTGCTTTCTGGCAATTGTCACCTGTTTGACTCAAACTCAAAAATTCTCTACAGATTTGGATGTTTCTTACATTGACAATAAGAAGGGTCTAAATCCCTAACACATTGAACTTTGTTATAACCTTGAACCAACTATCTTCAGCCTTTTTTAATGTATGAGAGAAATTTCTGTTTTAATTCAGCCATGATTATTTTGAGTTTTCTGTTACTTCCTGCTGGACCTAATCTAGCTAGTACAGCCACAGATATCTTGGTTTTATTTATTAATTAACGTTTCCTTAAGGGGTATAATCAGGAGTGCTAAAACAGTGTCAGTTAGGGTGAGGTGGGGTTGGCAGAATGAGATCCATTCAGACTTTTTGTGGACTGAATCTGCTCCATAACACTCAGAATATTCTATTCTTAGAGATAAGGAAGCCAGTTTTTAAGAAGATGAATATTGATACTTCTTACAAATGCATAAACTTGTTTCCTCTCCATTAACACTTAGAATATTTTATGTAGGAAGACTACTTTATGTCAGACTATGAATATTAAATTTACATATACTTATCAGTTATATTTATAAATACTGAGCAAATATAACCAAAAGAATTGTGCCTTAAGAAGATCACTTAAAAGAAAATATTTGGTGAGATAGAGATATTTTATCTAATAAAAGAGTAATATGCAAATTGACCATCACTCCAATACACAAGATGGCCACCCCCATGTGGTCAAACATGGCCGCCCCCATGTGGACACAAGATGGCCGCCACAAGATGGCCGGCAGGGGAGGGCAGTTGTGGGCAAACAGGCCTGCATGGGAGGGCAGTTAGGGGTGACCGGGCTGGCAAAGGAGGGCAGTTGGGGGCAACCAGGCCTGCAGGGGAGGACAGTTGGGGGCGACCCAGGCCTGCAGAGGAGGGCAGTTGGGGGACCGAGGCCTGCAGGGGAGGATAGTTGTGGGGGGACCAGGCCTGCAGGGGAGAACAGTTAGGGGTGACCAGGCCTGCAGGGGAGGACAGTTAGGGGTGACCATGCTTGCAGGGGAGGGCAGTTGGAGGCAACCAGGCCTGCAGGGGAGGACAGTTAGGGGCAACTAGGCTGGCAGGGGAGGGCAGTTAGGGGTCAATCAGGCTGGCAGGGGAGTGGTTAGGGTGTGATCGGGCTGTCAGACATAAGTGGTTAGGGGCAATCAGGCAGGCAGGCAGGCAAGTGGTTGGGAGCCAGCAGTCCTTGATTGTGAGAGGGATGTCCCAGATTGGAGAGGGTGCAGGCTGGGCTGAGGGGACCCCTCTCCCCCATGCACAAATTTCATGCACTGTGCCTCTAGTATTATATATTGCAGCATTATTTGCAAAAGCAGAAGTTTGATTGCGATAGGAATCTCGTTAAATAAACTCTGGTACAACCACTAAATGGAATACTAAGAGACTAAAAAGAAGAATGAGGGCACACTCTGCACATTGATGTGGAAGGATTTCAGGAGACAGGTTAAAATATTTTAAAGACACCATGTGTAATATTGTATATATTGTATAGTGTATGTGGCCTTTTGTGTAAGAAAGTTAGGGGTGGAAGAATAAGAATCCTAATATATAAAAGCCCTGGCTCGTGAACAGCCCCAAGCGGACAGCACGTTCATGCTGTGGCGGGTAGGTCCTGGGTGCGCCTCACAGCCTCCATCAGCACCTCAAGCCCCAGCAGCGGTGGTGGCGCCTGCGTGAGCAGGCCCGAGTGGGTAGCGCGTTCCATCAGTGGTCGGCCCAGCACATGCATATGAAGGTGAAGTCGCCAGCACCCGCTTTCCTGCAGGCCTGAGCCCCTGAGCAGCCGGGGATAGCTGGTGATCCCAATGGCCTGACAGCCTGGCAGCATTCAGCCTGAGGACTGGCGAATGGGCAGAAGATGGCCCTGATTGCAGGAGGCTAGGCCTAGGGACCCTACCTGTACAATTTCGTGCACTGGGCCTCTAGTGCACAAATAAAGCAATGTACCTTTACTTTGTCCCAAAGTTTTGTGAAACAATTGCGCACCTTCTACACTACAATGGAAGCTCGACCAACTGAAAGTCAGTCCTGCCGTGGAAACCCAGCGCTGACTGCTTCCACTTCAGGCGTGGTGCCCCAGCACTGACTGCTGAGAGGGCTGAGAATCAGGACCAGAGAGTCGCCTGAAGAGAGAAGCAGGACTGAACCATAGCCTCAGAGGCAGCTTTTGATCAGCACTTGCCTCTCTCTTTATCTCCCAGTCTGGCCAGCAGCCTCACCTCCATTTCTCTCCAGGCCTCCACAGGTCAACTGTGAGGAGCCAATGGCTGCCTAGGAGACGGAGCTTTTGACACTGACTGGCATAGAAACCGACCAATCAGAACCAAATTGGCCAGCAGAAGAGGGCAGTTGAGGGTGAGATCAGGCCAACAGGGGAGGACCTTGGGGGTGAGATCAGGCCAGCAGGGAAGGGCAGTTAGGGGAAACCAGGCTGGCAGGGGAGGGCAGTTAGGGACAATCAGGCAGGCAGGCAGAGGCAGTTAGGGGCAACCAGGACAGCAGGGAAGGGCAGTTAGAGGTGATCAGGCTGGCAGGATGAGGCAGTTAGGGGCGATCAGGCAGGCAGGCAGGCCGGTGAGCAGTTAGGAGTCAGCAGTCCCAGATTGTGAGAGGGATCCCCAATTGGAGAGGGTGCAGCCTGGGCTGAGGGAACCCCCCTCTATGCATGAATTTTGTGCACCAGGCCTCTAGTCTATAATAATGAAAGCGTAATATTAGTGTAAAACTAGACCAGACGAACTTCCGGACGAAGCTGGGGCTTCAAGGGAAGCCCAGGTCCCGGGTGCAAGAGGGAAGCCAGTGCCTGCAGCCGGGGGAAGGAAGGACTAATCTTGCATGAATTTCATGCATCGGGCCTCTGGTATACATATATTTATATACATATGAATATGAATATGAATATGAATATGAATATGAATATGAATATGAATATGAAAGACACTCTGAGGAGGTGGGGGAGCCCCCAAAACATTCAGATTGAAATTCACACAACCTTGACCAATCAAGGCAGGAAGTCAAAATTAATTTGATATCTTATATTTTAAAGGCCAGAGGCCATAAGCATCACAACCAGAATGACCACTCGACCAGTTGCCATGAGGTGGTATTGAGCACCTCTCGGTCCCTCCCCTCCCCGGCCCTCAAGCATGGGCAGGGTGGGACTAGGGACTGGTGAGCGGGCTGAACGGCTGACCTCTTGGTCCCTCCCCCCAGCCTGAAGGCTCCAATGGATCAGCGATGGTGAACGGGGGAATCAGGGTGGGTGGCAGGAGGACCAGCATGGCTGTCAGGCTGTTGGGATCATCAGCTCATCCCCGGCTGCTCGGGGGCTCAGGCCTGCAGGAAAGCAGGTACTAACGACTTCACCTTCATGCGCATGCACCAGGCTGGCCACTGATGGAACGCGCTGTCCGCTTGGGGCTGTTCACGCTGGGATGGGTAGGTCCTGGGTGCGCCTCACAGCCTCCATCAGCACCTCAAGCCCCAGCAGCGGTGGTGGCGCCTGCGTGAGCAGGCCCGAGTGGGTAGCGCGTTCCATCAGTGGTCGGCCCAGCACATGCATATGAAGGTGAAGTCGCCAGCACCCGCTTTCCTGCAGGCCTGAGCCCCTGAGCAGCCGGGGATAGCTAGTGATCCCAGCGGCCTGACAGCCTGGCAGCATTCAGCCTGAGGACTGGCGAATGGGCAGAAGATGGCTCTGATTGCAGGAGGCTAGGCCTAGGGACCCTACCTGTACAATTTCGTGCACTGGGCCTCTAGTGCACAAATAAAGCAATGTACCTTTTCTTTGTCCCAAAGTTTTGTGAAATAATTGCACACCTTCTACACTACAATGGTCCATCAACATTTTCAATAATTGATTGATTTTACATGATCTTATTTAAAGACCAGCACTCCTTTGGAGCAAGCAAATAAGAAACTTAAGATTGAGAGAGGTTCGTATTTTATCCAGGGTCACATAGTTGTTACCAGTTACTGTCTACAAAGACCCATATGTAGATAATCTGATCTACTCAAAAACATCAACCCAAATGTGTAGCACTTCTCTTGCAGAAATAAATCACAACATGCACTTTCTTACCACTGCCCTAATTCCTAGACCTCCCATTTTATATCAGAGAACTGATATAAAGAAAGCCCTTCTTGGTGGAGGAAAAATATGAGAAAACATTGAGTCTTATAATGCAAATTAGTGGTCCGGTGCACAAAATTTGTGCACGGGTGTCTCTCAGCCTGGCCTGCACCCTCTCCAATTGGGGACCCCTAGGGGGATGTTCGACTGCCGGTTTAAGCCTGATTCCACAGGGATCAGGCCTAAACCGGCAGTCGGACATCCCTCTCGCAATCCGGGACTGTTGGCTCCTAACTGCTCACCTGTCTGCCTGCTTGATCGGCCCTAACCACTCTGCCTGCCAGCCTGCTCACCCCCAACTGTCCCCTCGCCGACGTGATCACCCCCAACTGTGCTCCCCTCCTGGCCTGATCGCCCCTAACCACCTTTGCCTCTACCCCGCCACCATGACTTTGTCTGGAAGGATGTCTGGAAGGTCTCCCAGAAGGTCTCCCGGTCTAATTAGCATATTACCCTTTTATTAGTACAGATGAGAAATAGAATTCATTTATACTTGTATTTGCTTTGTCAGAATTTAATTGTTTGCCTGCAATGTGGCAGGCACAGTTCTAGGCACTAGGGTTATGAAGAGGCGCCAATCACATATTCTCTAACCTCAAGAAGCTCCAGATTCAGGGCAGTACCTTCTAGGCTGCGTCACTGAATTATGCCTAAGAAGTCTGGAGTTCTTCATTTGCAGAACTGGGGAGAATTGTCATCTTCTCTTATTCTGTCTGCTGGGCAACTTGGTGCTTCAGTTCTCAGGAATTTATAGCCTTGCAGTGTTGTTAGAGCAGGAGGGAAGGGGGAAAGGCAAGAATATGGAACATGACCTCTTTCAAAGCATTTATTTAATGCTTGCCCCAGACTGCCCTTGTCTCAACAGATGCCTCTGACAGTAAGTGCCCTTGACATTAACACAGCAATATACTAAAAGTGACTTTTTCAATCTTGACATTGTTGTGGCCTGATTATTTTATTTAGGTGCTATTTATCAATATAAGTTACCATATTTTCCGGCGTATAAGACGACTGGGCGTATAGAAGATTTTCCTGGGTTAAAAAGTCATCTTATACGCCGGAAAATACGGTATACTAAAATGATACAGCTTTCTGTCTTGAAAATGTTATTGGCCTCAAGTTCGACGGAGGACACTTAAACAAGTAAGGATAATGGGGAAAATTATAGTTGAAAAAAGCATGGCAATCACTTGTCATTCTATGTTCATCAGCAGATGATTCATCTAAACAGACATGCTACTACTTAACCTACCCCCTTTCAATTGGGGGAGTGTCACACTCTAATCAGGGGAGTTAAAAGCTTAGTCAGTTATAAAGCAAAATTTCATAAGGTAGGAGATCAGGAAAACAAATCTGAGCTATCTGCATATGCATTTTGCCTAATAATACCTGCTTCTGAGTCACCAACAAATGGCAAACTGTGACTCTACTTTTGGAGGTGTTTAATGAAAAGTAAATAAATATTTGCTTAATAATTAATGCCTTGGATTCAATAAGGAAAAGGAAATGATTCTGAAGAAAAGGGAGAACAAAAGGCTCTGTTGAAATTTGAAATTGGTGTCATTTCTCCAAAATTAAATGTACTCAAATTAAATCATTCCACTGATTTTTTTGAGCTTTGATAATCTATCATGATTTGTTCACAATAGCTTCATCCTTTCATTTCTAGCTATAGGGGTGGGGGCAGCTCATCAAACAGCATAATAACAAAGAGCTGTTGGGTGTGATAGACATTTTCTAGGGAAGAAAATCTGCTTAATATTATTTCTCTCACTTTTTGCTATGTTTTGAAAGCTGCTTGTCACAGTTTGTTTATAATGTATTTATCATGCAAGAGATTATGCAATGAGCCTAATTATGCCCTATGTGTTGGAAACAGTTTTCCTTAAGGCCAAAAAAATTTCTACTAAAAACTCCAAATCCAAAATCTATGTTGATTCCAAACTGCTGTCTCCACCTGTCATGGTGGGAAGCAGTTGGTCTTTAGGTTTCTCCTTTGTTTTGTATGCTTCTTAGAAAGCTCAGAAAAGCACCATAGGTCTGAGACACAGGACCCCTCCCACCCTCAAGAACTCAAAGGTTGCACCATTCTGCATTCCCACCAGCAGTGCACAGGGGTTCCTTTTTCTCAGCATCCTCACCAGCACTTGTCATTTGTTGATTTGTAGATAATAACCATTCTGACAGGTATAAGATGGTACCTCACTGTTGTGTTGATTTGCATCTCTCGGGTGATTAGTGACTTTGAGCACGTCTTCATATGTCTCTTGGCCTTCCTTATGTCCTTTTTGAAAAGTATCTATTTAGGTCTGTTGCCCATTTTTTGATTGGGTTGTTTATCTTCCTTTTCTTAAGTTGTATGAGTTCCCTATAAATGTTGGAGATTAAACCCTTATCAGAGATAACATTTGCAAATACGTTTTCCCATGCAGTGGGCTTTCTTGTTGTTTTGTTGAGGGTTTCTTTTGCTGTGCAGAGCTTTTTATTTTGATGTAGTCCCATTTGTTTATTTTCTCTTTAGTTTCCATTGCCCTAGGAGCTGTAGCCATGAAGATATTGCTTAGGCATATGTCTGAGACTTTGCTGCCTGTGGATTTCTCTAACATTTTTATAGTTTCCCGTCTTATGTTTAAGTCCTTTATCCATTTTGAGTTTATTTTTGTGTATGGTGTAAGTTGGTGGTCTAGTTTCATTTTTTTGCATGTATCTGTCCAATTTTCCCAACACCATTTATTGAAGATACTGTCTTGACTCCATTGTATGCTCTTACCTCCTTTGTCAAATATTAATTGAGTGTAGTGGTTTGGGTCAATTTCTGGGTTCTCTATTCTATCATTGGTCTATATGTCTGTTCTTGTGCCAGTACCAGGCAAAACTAGAAACACCAATCAGAAAGGACATATACACCCCTATGTTCATAGCAGCACAATTCACAATAGCTAAGATTTGGAAACTGCCTAAGTGCCCATCAGCAAATGAGTGGATTAAAAAACTGTGGTACATCTACACAATGGAATACTATGCTGCTATAAAAAGGAAGGAATTCCTGCCATTTACAGCAGCATGGATGGACCTGGAGAGCATTATGCTAAGCGAAATAAGTCAGTCAGAGAAAGATAAATATCACATGATCTCACTCATATGTGGAGTTTAATGAACAACATAAACTGATGAACAAAAACAGAGACAGAGGAGCATTGATTAGATGCTCAAACCTCAGAGGGAAGGTAGGTGAGGGTGGGGGTAAGGGGGAAAGATCAACCGAAGGACTTGTATGCATGCATATAAGCATAAGCGATGGACACATACACCAGGGGGGTCAGGGCATGAGCGGGGTGGGGGCAATAAGGGGATAAGGACACATTTGTAATACCTTAATCAATAAAGAAAAAAAAAGGAACTCAAAGGTTTTGTGAGGCCCTTCCAGGATGTGCTACAAAGCAAAGAATGTTGTCACTTTTCTGACAATGCATAAACCCAATTGGAAAGTCTTTCTGCTTACTCTGTATTGAAATTCAATTTCATTTCAGAAACAAAAGTTGAGTTAAATCAAACTTTTTGCCACTTATTGCATAGATTTTTAACTTCTTCAAGAAGCTAAGTCCTCTACTGGACAGAATGTTCAGAAGGTCAGGGATCCCTTGGATAAATACTGAGCTATGATTTTGTTTCCATTTTTCTGAAATGTGTGCAGAGTGTCTTGTTTACAGATGTAACAGTCAAAAGCAGGATTTGAGAGGGTGGAGGCAGGTGGGAAGTGGGTGGGGCTGACAAAGTGCAACACGAAGGATCCTGTTTTTGGTGCAAATATTGTGTGGCTTGACTGTATCAATGTCAGTGTCTGATTGTGACATTGTACTATGGCTTTGAAATATGTCACCACTAAGGAAACTGTGTAAAGGGTGAACAGAATCACTCTGTATTTTTCGTACAACTACATGAGAGTTTACAATTATATCAAAATAAAAAGTTTAACAAAAAGCAAGTACTTTGTGAAAATCAATATGGAATAAAGATACTAAGGGGTGGTATCCAATCTGATTCCAAGGTTTGAGAAGTTGTGCGGTGCCCAACATTAGTAACTGTAGTTATTAAAAATAAAATTAAGCTATTTTCCCCTCAAATTATTTTTTCTAGATAACAGCAAATCTACATAATTCCACCTCCTTGTACTTTTGCAGCAGTTCAAGCACACAGCCCTCACAGAAATAAGTAAAGGCAATGCACATGCCCTCTCCAAGATCTCTAAATGAATTCTGAAAGTTGCCAATGTCCTTCACGGCCACTGAACTAGTAATTAAATCACCACTGTTTATAAAATTCTGAACTGAATTGGTCTTGCTCTAGTTCATAGCCCATGTCCAGATTGGCAATTTTATACTCATAATGTGATTTATTTGGTGAATAACTCCTACTGGCCTGTAAACTCTAAGAGGGCATGGTTCATGTCTGGTTTTACGAACTTTGTCTCCTTAGTGTCTAACCCAGAATTTGGCAGGTAATAGGTTCATAATAGATATCTTATAAATTAAAAAATAAATTAATTAATAACTGTCTCTGCCCACTTCATCAATTCTACTGTCCTAACAGCAGAGCCTACAACACTTATCATTTTACTTAGATATTTCACAGGGCAGGAGGCCCAAGGAAGCTATGGTTACATAGCTATAGATGTAGATTTTTCCACTTCTTTTCAGTTCATAAATTTAATGGGTGTCCAGTTCTACCTCAGCTGGTGGCCACTGCCACTGCCACTGCCTCCTATTCCTGCTAGGAGTGGTTAAAAATATGAAACAAAATTTAAAAACTTTATACTCATTCAGTTGGAAATAATGCAATTGTGCAAAATGACTTTGAACCCTGCTTAATATAATTTAGATTTGGTTAGAAACTTCCTTTTCTTTGACCTACAAGGCCGTTAGTCTGTTTTTCCTTATGAATTCTTCAGTTAAAGGTTAACTAACATACCACAGAGAAAATAACTTATTTTCTACTATAGTACCTGCATTTTAATGTTATATGATCCCAACAAATTACACATTCTATTTTTCTCACTTGATATATCCTTAGCATTTTAAATTGCTATTCAATCAGTATACAAGGTATACCAACCATGGCCACAGTAGCATTGTTGAAATGCATTTCTGCTTAAACAACGTGGTTGAAAATACTAATTTTCAAAATAGAAAACAAGCAGAGTGTCTGTGTTTTAATGAACAATCTTGCCCTATGAAGAAAAAATAATACATTTCCCAGCTTTAGCCAGAACAGAGGGCAGTGTTACTTATTTTCATTTGTATAGACACCAATTATTTTACACAGAGATCATTGAACTATCTGTAATATGTTAATTGTGTTTGGCATTCATTGTTATTGCACAAATTTTACATTTTATTCAAAATAGAAAATCTGGTAGAAACAACAATAATTCAGGCAATTTTCATATCAGTATTTCAATTACCTTGATTACCAGGTCCCCTTCAACCTACCCACTGTCCCATGTCTACAAAACCCATTCTTCTATTTCTGGTTTTAACCTTGCTCACCTGTCCTAACCTATCTCATAATAAATTGGAGGATAGATATAAAAAAATGATGTGAACATTTAGTTCCTCAAAATTTATGGCTGGATCAGAAAGTACGTTTGCAGATTACTTCAGGACAAAACCCAAGTAACAGAAATAATATTTCTGTCAAACTGCTTTGCTTTGAACAGTAGCCTTCCTAAATTATCACTGAACAAATTTCCACATTTTCTTTATAGAATGTTTCACGTTTTTTGCTTAATGAAAATATAAACCACCAAAACAACCTTTCCTCCAAATGAACAATATTGAAAAAAGATTATAGTGACCAGTTCTTCAGATGGTGATTTAATGCATTTTTAATTCATTTCTGAGTAGTTAGATTATCTGCAGACAATTTTTCATATCAATATCTATATATGGATTTCTGGTAATATAGATTAAGTTACCATAAACAAAAAGTATACACCATAAATAAAAGATCTGCCTTATTTATATTTTTGTTCAGTTTCAAATAAACTTTTTTTTTTACTTTAAGTTATCTTCCTGCCAATCTACCTATTAATCCTTAGCTTTACCAGCTGTAATTATATCTGCAGGAAATGAAGTTTGGGTTGCCATAATTTTTTAGGCTTCAAGTTTTTTTGTTTTGTTTTGTTACCAATATAATAAGATTATTATTTAAAACTGTACCATCAGAATGTCTAATAATACTTTCTGAAGAGGCAACTGATCAGAATAAATATTCTCTGAATATTAGTTCTTGGTAGGATTTCTAAATGTGTTGTTGGAAATAAATTATACTGAGAAAACATCAACAATCATGAAATCAATACTTGTTTAACCCTGCCTTAGATAGTTAAATTAATATGAGGGCTACATCTGAAGAGAAGTTCTAAGTTAAAGTATTTGTAATGACATCAAATATGATGTGTTACACATTAGATAGAAAATATAAATAAGATCAGAGTTTGTTATTATAAATACTAGAGGCCCAGTGCATGAAATTCATGCACTCGGGGTGGGGCGGGGGGGGGGGGGAACCGTCCCTCAGCACAGCCTGCACCATCTCGAAGTACAGAAGCCCTCAAGGGATGTCTCACTGATGGCTTAGGAAATCCTTAGCGTTGCAGCAGAGGTGGGAGAGGCTCCCGCCACTGCCTCTGGGCTTACCAGCCATGAGCTCCTACATTGAGCATCTGCACCCTGGTGGTCAGTGCACGTCATAGCGACCGGTTGTTCACCGTTCAGTCGATTTGCATATTGCCCTTTTATTATATTGGATTTTTTTAGAATATCATGCCATTTTACCCATTAACTGGTGAAATTAATGCCAATATATACTATAACTATTACAAAGCAATATAAATGCCATTTGGAAAAAAAAATTGATACTGGTGGGATTTGTTTGTTTTGACAACCTCTCTTTGAAATTTTTGACTCAAACTATGGGAAATAACATTTCCTACAGATTCATGTTGCTCATTAAATGAGATCTGGTGACTCAATAGGATAGTCATCACCACAAGCTATAATGGGCCTTCAGGGGAAAAAAAGCTACACACATTTATCCATCTATTTCATCCTAGTGCTTGATGGAAGCAGGCATCCCAATTAAATAAAAAAGGGAAACATGAAGAGATACTAAGAGGTAGGAGAGAATGGAGAAAGACATGCTCAGTAAGCAGGCTTTGATTTAGTTCTACATTCAGGTAGGATCTTTCCATTTGTTCATTCATTCAAAACCTATTCAGCAGTGTCTACCAATTATCAGCTCAATGGTAAACTATAAGGATGGCATGGGTGACGTAAATAATCACACAAAGAAATATAAATCAGTGACTCTAAAAACAGAAAAATAAAAGATCTTGTTAAAGAACTTGGGTCATCAGTTCCAGGAAGTAAGACAATAGATGACTTAAATTTTCATATTTGTATTTTATTTTCTGAGTTTTCCTAATAAACATGCATCACTCTAATAAGAAAAAAAAAATGAGGGCAGTTTAAAATATTCATTAGTGCTTCACTTTCTGAAGCTCATAAACCATGATGACACTTGGCCCTTGATAAGGCTTATCCTTTATATGAAAAACATCACACAAATGGCTCAATCCTACTTTACTCATTCACCTTAGATGTCGAAATTCGGCAGATGGTAGTGGACTCAGCGATCCTGCTTGTTGGTATAAACTGAGGCTTTTATGGAAAAAGTCATTAGACAAATGTGAGTAACAAATAACTTTCAATTGGCATATTACAATAATTCAATATTCTTCATTTCTTAGAAAAGAAGTTGGAGATTGCATATCCTCACCGATAATTGGTAATTACTTAGGGGTCCCTTTTAGTTTAGATGTTCTGCTTAGTGGGGACTGAATGGTACAAGAGAACCCGATGGCTGTTGAAGCATTACAGATCAAGTGTCTCATGAGCAAGGTCCGGGTGCTCCTGCATCAAGTATCATCTCCCCAGGCCTCTCTCCCCTTTTGGAGACGCTTGGTTTCCTACTCAGAGGTCCCAGCATCTGGAATGCAATCTGACCTTCAGCAATAGCCCCGTCTAGGTCAGAGCTCCAGGCCTGAGCATCAAAGGACTTTTGAGGGTAGAGTGGCTTTAACGGTGTCCCTCCTCACTGGATGCTGCCTTAGCCCCCACATCCAGCTGCTGCCTTGTACGCAGAGGCAGGGCTACAGGGAGAGGAAGCATTTTCTCTCCCTGAAAAAGAAGCACCTTTTAAGCTAAATTGGCTGTGATGATCGTTATCCTAAAATAATGAGACACTAATGAAATACACAGAGAGGATAAAGAACCACGCAGGCTCTGCACCCCAGGCCCAGCTTCACTCCCCTTGGGTTGGAACCCTGGGTAGGGGACCACTTGCACCTCCTTTCAGTGCACCCATCATCTCTTCTGTTCCATTGCAGTATCAGCTCCGTCCAGATTCTCTAGGACAGAATATTTACCTTGCTCCTGTAAGTACCTATCCCCCAAATTGGTCCTGACTCTGATTAAGGGTGAGATCTGTCTTCTGCAGAAAATTTTTTAGATGTGGATGAAATGCAAAGATTTTGAAATAGTGCCTTTCCCTCTGTGCTCAGATCCAAATGCCCCCTGGTGCATCTTATAACTGCAGGTACCTTCAAGGCAACCCTTCCAAAACTGAATCCATTATTTTGCCTCTACCTGCACTCACCCCAACCAGTACTTCCTAGTGCATTCCTCTTTCGACTAATGACATCATCATACACCCAGTCATCCAAGCTAGGTTATCTTTGGCTCAACGTCACTCTCAATCTCTTCCACCTAATCAGTGATCAAGCCTTGTGGATTTCTCCACTTAAACATCTTTTAAATCCAAAACTTTGCACTAACCTTGCCCTGACGTGTTTGGCTCAGTGGTTACAGGCTTGGCCCTGCAGGTCAAAGGGTCACAAGTTCCATTCCCAGTCAGGGCACATAATTCAGTTCTAGGTCCCATAGCCCCGGTAGGAGCTTGATGTGTTTCTCTCACATCAATGTTTCTCTCTCTCCCTCTCTTTCTCTCTCTCCCCTGTCTTTCCTACCTTACCCTCTCTAGAAATCAATGGAAAAAATATCCTCGGATGAGGATTTATAAAAAACAACACAAACTTTGCACTAGCCTCAAATAACCACATTAAAAAAAAAGCTTTTATCTTCTCTTGATTGAACTATTTTCTATCATCTATTTTCTTGCTTCTAATTTAGAGATTTTCTAGACTTATGTCACAACCACTTTCTATACAATATTACTCCCTTCATTAAAATAAGGAAGAGGAGCCCTAGCTGGTTTGGCTCCATGGACAGAACATCAGCCTGTGGACTGAAGGGTCCCGGGTTGGATTCTGGTCAAGGGCACACCCCTGGGTTGTGGGCTCCATCCCCAGTAGGGGACATGGAGGAGGCAGCGGATCAATGATTCTCTCTCATCATTGATGTTTCTATCTCTCTCTCTCCCTCTCTCTTCCTCTTTAAAATCAATAAAAATATAATAAAATAAGGAAGAGAAGGAGGAAGAGTGGGGGTAGGTGGCATTCTCAAAATCTAATGCATGTGATTAGAATCACCTGGTAAGTCTTAAAAAACACACACAACCAAACAAAAAAAACTGCTGATGCCATGTCCTTACGCCCTAAATTTTTCACTGAATTGTGTGGAGTGGGGACCTGGCATCAGCATTGTAGAGCTCAACACATGATTCTAATATGCAGTCAGGATTGAGAATCAACAGCTAGGAGATAGATCTCATTTCTGCTGCACTGGGCACATGGAATGGCCCATACAGACATTCAAGTCCCTTAAATGGAACCAAACAGCACCTACCATAACATCAAACAATCAGCTTTCCAATGGTTGCTCCTAAACTTTCTAAATTCCTCTTCTGAGCCATTTTCCATCTCTCTGGTGCCCCCTGTTACTCTCACAGATTCAGTGCCCAATCCTTATTTCCCAGGTTCCTTTGTATAACCCATTTCCTTTGTTTGTAATAACTTTCCAATCTCCATTTGTTAAATTTCACACATCCTTCAAGTTCTAGTTCAAATCTTTCGCATTCTGAATATATCCCCCAATTCCACAAGGGAGAATTGCTTTATATTCTATGCCCCTGTAGTATAATTTATTTTTAGCTGTTTACATACGTAGTATATTCGCATGGAGTGACATACATTTTTAAAAGTCTATTTTTTTAAGTCTCCTTACTACTCCATTCTCCATCTGTCCTGTTCATGTTCCACTAACAAGTAACCACTGTTGCTACTTTTTTTATCTTTTCAGATATTTGTTTGCACATTGTATATCAGCATATGTAAATAAATGTTCTCCACTTTTTTGAGGTACAGAAAAATGGTAGTATATTATACACATTGTCTACATCTTTCTTTTTTTAAATTTTTTTTGCTGATTTCAGAGAGGAAGGGAGAGGTAGAGAAAGAAACATCAATGATGAGAGAGAATCATTGATTGGCCGCCTCCTGCACACCCCCCACTGGGTGTCGAGCTTGCAACCCTGGCATGTGCCCTTGACAGGAATCAAATCCAGGACCCTTCAGTCAGCAGTCCGATGCTCTATCCACTGAGTCAAACCAGCTAAGGCTACATCTTCCTTTTTTCTTAAAGATATATATATCCTAGAGATCTTTCTTTATTAATACTTAAAAAGCTTCTTTATCCCCTTTTTCAGCTGCATTGTATTCTAATGTATTTTGGACAACATTTTATTTAAGCAGACCTGTTGATAGACATTTAGGTCTTCTCAATATCTTACTACACAAAATATTTTGCAGTGACTGGTAAAACAGGTAATTTTATAAATAGGTGATTTCATATTTGTGTGCGTAGACCTATACAATCAATATCTAAAAGTAAAATTGCTGGGCCAAAAGGTATATGCACTTGTAGTTTTGATAAATATTGCTGAATTGTTGCTAGCAGGCTTTTGGTTTGCCTAGCATACAGTCATTCCTGTGAATATTCCAAGAGCACTTAATAAAAACTTCATTCTCTATTTTGAGAGTACAATATTATATACATATCAATTATATCATTATTAATATTAATTGTTAGGCATTCCTAAGCTGAGAGCAAACTAAAGTTTCTTATTACTAGTATGATTGTCTCTTTTTCCATGTATCATTAGTAGGTTTTGCTTTATGGAACTCAACACTACATTAACTGATGTGAGAGATTTGTAATTGATACATCTTCACTGTGAACTAATGGCTTCAGCCTAATTAAATGACCTTCTTTTCACTGTTTAAAATTTTCCCCTTTAATTTTAACTTGTCTGATTTTAGGCTGGACCCCTATTTTATTTTTGTATATTTTTCTGAATTCAACCCTTCTGAATTATCATTCTAGATGTGTATTTTGTATACATTGTAGGCTTGATCTTTGCTATGTAATACAATCTGAAGTTCCTTATCCTTTATTAAGCTAAGCTTGGGCCATTTATATGTATTGATATCATATATTTATTTGGTGTTAGTTGTAATATGATTTTATTTTTATTTTTTATAATTTCTTTTAAGTTTTTAATGATACAATCCATTTTTTTGGTTAACTGTAGACACTTCTGATATTATATAGTTTTTTTTCCTTGTGACAACCATTATAATGATAACTTTACATAATACTTTTATTCTTAGTTCTTTATATTTCCTTGTGACAGCCATTATAATGATAACTTTACATAATACTTTTATTCTTAGTTCTTTATATTTTAGATAATATCTATAATTTTCCTACTGTAAAGAGTCACAAAATTTATTTTATTTTCCCTCTTTTTTCCACACTCTGATATTTATTGATAATATTATCTTTGTTAGTGTTTATACTAGTACCAAAAAGTATGTTTAAATTGCTTAAATGATATATCTTAATACCCAAACTACAAACCTTTCGCCTTTCATTCTTGACCTCCTATCTTTGTTAGTTGAATTATTACTACATTTCCAGGACATTTCCACTCAGTTTGCTATCTAATGTCACATGAGTTTTAGTCTTATTTCTAGAATTAAATGCAATCAATGCTTTTTTCTGAGTCTTTACTGTAGAATTTCCTGATATTTCTTGACTGATTCAAGTTTGACCTCTAGTTGTTTCCTCAAAAGGAATCATAAGAACAATATTTCCTGAGGTGTTTTTTTTTTTTCTATTTTCAAAATTATTTGTAGGTTTTTTATTTGAAAATGGTACAGTGAATATGAAATTCTTGGTTTACAACTCCTTTCCTTGAGGGTCTTATAGTTTACTTCACTACCACCTGGAGCTGAGACTTTTTAAAGAAATATATATATTTCTTTATTGAGTTCAGAGAGGAAGGAAGAGGAAGAGAGAGATAGAAACATCAATGATGAGAGAGAATCATTGATCGGCTGCCTCCTGCATGTCCCTTACTGGGGATCCAGCCCACAACCCGGGCATGTGCCCTTGGCCAGAATCAAATCTGGGACCCTTCAGTCAGCAGGCCAATGCTCTATCAACTGAGCCAAACTAGGTAGGGCTGGAGCTGAGACTTTTGTAGAGAATTTGAAGCTAATCTATTTTTTTTTCCTATAAGTTATTTGATCTTTAGGCTTATTTACCAAAGGATTCTATCTTTTTCTTTCTGTGCTTGTTGTTGACTATTCTGGGACAGTTTACCCTACCAGGCAGTGCAATTTTTCAAATATGTAGTTCCAAGTTCTATTTTTTTCTTGAAAACTTGAAAATATTTTTCTGGAAAAAGGAGACATATATAATACTTTCAACAATAAAGAATATTTTTAAATATATTTTATTGATTTTTTATAGAGAGGAAGGGAGAAGGATAGAGAGTTAGAAACATCGATGAGAGAGAAAACATCGATCAGCTGCCTCCTGCACACCTTCTACTGGGGATGTGCCTGCAACCAAGGTACATGCCCTTGACCTGAATCGAACCTGGGACCTTTCAGTCCACAGGCCAACACTCTATCCACTGAGCCAGGGCAAGAATTTTTAGAGAAATTAAAGAATTTTTTTTTTTAGAAAAAGAATGAGCATTAGTTGAAACTGAAAAAAAAAAAGTGTTCTTCTCTTACTTTTTCTTAAACTTTTACTCAGTAAGTTTCCTAAAGTAGCTTATTACTCATTGCTCCCATTTCTTTACTTTTCACTGACTCCTCAACCAACTTGGCTTATTCTCTGAAACTTATCTTTTTATATATATTAGGATACTGTTATGTTCATTGCAGCATTATTTACAATAGACAAGATGTGGAAACAATTCAATTGTCCTTCAATGGATGACTAGATAAAGAAGATGTGGTACATATATATAACTAGAGGCTGGGTGCACCCTCTCACAATCCAGGACCTGTGGCTCCTAACCACTCACCTGCCTGCTGCCTGATCACCCCTAACCACTCTGCCTGCCTGCCTGATTGCCCCTAACCACTCTGCCTGCCTGCCTGGTTGTCCCTAACCTTTTGCCTGCCTGCCAGTCATCCCTAACTACTCACCTGCCTTCCTGATTGCCCCTAACTGCTCACCTGCCTACCTGATTGGCCCTAACTACCTCTGCCTTGGCCCCCGCCACCACAGCTTCCTCTGAAAGGACGTCCGGAATGATGTCTGGAAAGTTGTTTGGCTTTCCAGTCTAATTAGCATATTATGCTTTTATTATTATAGATAGAATACTACTCAGCCATAAATATATGAAATACTGCCAATTGCAACAATATGGATGGATCTTGAGAGTATTATGCTAAGTGAAATAAGTCAGACAGAAAGGGACAACCACTGTATGCTTTCACTCATATGTGGCATATAAAACAAAAAGCAACAAGGAACCAAACGTATATATACAGACAATAGAATGGTGGTAACCAGAAGGGAAGGGAGATGGACAAAGGGAGCAAAGAGGGTCAAATACTAGGTGACAGAAAGAAACTAGACTTCAGATGATAAGCACATAATTGAGAAGTCTCTAAATAAAGGAAGGATGATTCTAGAGCATTATGAACTGAAGGTCATAGACAAAAATGAGTTAGTTCTCTAGATAACTAAAGCTTATCTTGTTAGTGTTAAACATTTTTTTCCAAAAAACATTAGGGATAGAAATCCATCTGTGTATCTACTACCAAATAGTTCTGCTTATGAGACACATGGATCATTTGCATGCTGACTCAGGTTCACTGTGAAGACCTGTGAGGACTGTGATGTGATGTACTCACCGACAGCCTTGGGGGAGTAGTAGAGTTCTTCACCAAATAACCCACCAAGTACTCCCCCTGCTGCAGCGTCCTTCTCTCCTACTGCTATCAGTGTATCTGCTTCTGGTGATCACTCTGCTTCCCAACCTCACTGATGTGCTGTTTCTAATCACCAGGGTTAACACAAGTATATCATCAAATAGAATTGTGTGTAAATGACAAAAAAATAGACTGTAATGAGGGCTTCCCTTGTTATGCTTATAAAAATGCTAATGACTTTTGAGACATATGATTTGAAAGGTTTGAGGCCTTTCCCCCCTATTTTTGGTTTTGTGGCTATGTGCTGGGAGCTGAGTCAGTCACACTGTTAAAAAAATGAGAGATTATATTATTCACCTTGGAATTGAGGCTTGGCAAGAATAAGAGGTTCAACTCCCACTGGTCATGGCTTTGTTTCATGGCTGGGGATATGCAATTAAGGTCAAAATGTTAAGTCAAGTCTTAGAGCCTGCTTTACACAAGGGTTTTCTATTACACAGGTACCAAAAGGAGGTGGAAGGGACAAAATAAATGTGTATTAGGCCAGGAGAGTGGGGAGGAGGTTGAGAATAGAGAGAGGACCTTGTCCCATCTGAAATAGTATGGGAAAAGTAAAGCAGATCAAACCCACAATTTCTCTGCTTTGGGGAGCTGCGGCTTATATTTTTCTTGCACCCACCAACAGAGAAGAACTACAAGCAAATTCAAGTGCTACTGTGAAAAAAAAAACAAAAACACCACACACACTTAATTTCACCCACATATGGTATTTGTTGTTATTGTTCTTTTCAAAGAAAGGTGGTGGGTAAACAAATCAGGGGACACCTACTGTATATGTAGCCACCTGTGGTGTTGAGATGAAGACACCTGTGGGGTGGTACCTCTAAGGTTTCTATTTCATGGGAGAAAGAACCTGTGGCAGCAATAAGTTTTTATTCAAAAAGATAAACCCCAAGTATTTTATGAAAGTGTAATCCATTCAATTGTCTTCAAGTATTTTTGAAAACAAATAAAAATTTAAAATACATTCAATCTAGATATTTTTCAATATTATTTCCAAAATTCAGGGTTTTTGGTTCAGTCAAATGGCAGTCATCATTTTTGCTCTGCTGGTGATCCTGATTTTCAATGCAGATATACAAAGCACGAATGTAATGGAAGCGTTCTGCTACCTATTTCTTGGGTACTGTGACAAAAATGTCTAGCCTCCCTCTGGGCTTAAAGTGGAAAACAAAGAGGGGCTTTGGTGGTCTGAAAAAGAATGGCTCCACTTTACCCTGCCTCAGTCACCCACTCTGATAATGCCATTTATGCAATGGTGTATTTTGTCACTATAAAGTATTAGGCTGGAATTAGGCTTTCTTAAATGTAAAGGATGCCCTCACAGCGTGGGTGTAGTAAGGAGGAAAGAGTACAGGTTTTGCCTCAAAATCCTTGGCTTCAAGTTTCAGCTCTAGAGCGGCCTCCTAGGCAAGTCACTGGACCTCTCTTAGCCTTACTGTTTTCTCTTCAGAGAAGCACAGAAAGCTCATAGGGTTATTGTGAAGTTGAAATTGAAGCAGGATTTTTTGGACTGGAACACGCAGTGTTCCCCTGGGGAGGATGGTTCCTGGGCTCTTTGTCAGAAGGAGTCTAAGAATGAATCAATCCACAGACAGAAGGTGGTATAGCAAAGGTGGAAATTTATTAAAAAACAAGTACAGACTCCCATGTGGGGAGGAGGAAAGAGTCCCATCGAGTCCCTGTCTTCAGGGTTTAATAAGGCTGTAGATATTGGTGCCTTGATATCCCCTCTCATTGGTCACTGTTCCCTTAAACTGGTTATAGAGTAACTCCTGAGTTTAAAGGTCAAATCTCACATGGGACATGTGAGGTTTTCCTCCCATACTTCCTTATTGTTTTCCTATTCCCTTTGGGTTTTCTTCTTCTCCCTTTGAATGAGGGGTTTCCTTCCCTTTATTTTGTAAATATAGACCTTCTGCTGTTTCCAGCTACCTCTTCTGTGGAAATGTACCTGTTGAAGCTTTTCAGCTCCCCTATTCTATGGAAATATACCTTCTGTTGCTCTGCAGCCCTGTGCTTTTTCCATGGTCCCCTTAATTTCTAAAATTTCCTAAACCTATCTTTTTCACCACTAAAACTTCCTGTTTCAAAATGAGATAACACATGTAATTGCTTTGTAAAAGAGAGTTGCTATTGTGTTTCCTACCCAAATTCTAGGTATACTCGTTGTTTATTCAAATGCTGTTCATTGGCATTAACCCTGCTGACAATAAACTATATTTTCTGTAAATATAGACAATGCCACTTTTCATCCCATTACTCTGTTCTTCCATTCATCAAAAGTTGCCTTGTTACAGAGAACCAGAATAAATCAAGCAATGCTCAGAGAGTTTGGAGTAACATTTATTACGCGCAGGTCCAGAGGAAAATGTCTTTCAAATTCTGGACCCCAACATGGAGGAATTTTCCCTATTTATATGTTTTTACCTTCTTTGTCTCTCAAATATGGGGTGTTTCCGGCCCCTTTTGCAAGTTCTTAAAGAGCCCCTATGTGCTGGGGCCTTGAGACCTCAACCAAGGCCTGGCCTGGTGCGAGCACTGATAATTTTGTCGGGGGAAGGTTTAATGGCCTCTCTGAAGTGGGAGTAGTCTTATTTTTCTTATTATTTAAGCAAGCAATCATTTACAGAAGCCAAATAGCAGGGTTAAAATTTCAAACAGCAGTTTTTATATAAAATGGATGCTTCAGCCTAATAACTATCTATACTCCACTTCTCATCACTTTAATATATGCACTTTATGTGATTCTATCCAAATCTAATGGCACAGTTATATCAGGGTTTTGTATAAAAATGATCTATTTCACCCATATTCTCAAAGTACTCATGGCCCGTCCAGCCATACTGAATCAGAGGACTGAGTGAGGTCATCAGATCAACTTCTCTTCCCCTGGAAATCAGCATTTCTACTTGCTGTCAATATCTCCCATAAAGTAAGTATATACCTGCCTTGGTAATCAGGAATTTTTTCTTTACATCTCCCCTAAATCTCTTGCTGTCACTTTAACCATATTTTGGTCATAATCTTTTCAGTGGAAATAAAATACAGATGGTCATATGTCTGTGTATTTAAAGAATCAAGGACTTAAGAAGAAATTATAAATATAAAAATACTTTGCATTTTAGGCTTTTCCATTCAGTTTTCTGTCAGCATGCCTGTCATCACAAGTGGCACTATTTTGATGTGTGAAAGAGACAGAATTAGCACAGCTTTGAAACAGTGCTCTGTGATGGCATCCCTACTTTTCAAGGAGAAGCTGTAGAGAACAGCTTCCCAGTTCTAAGACTGGACCTTTGGAGAGGGGCCAAAACTCTCATCGCTTGTTATCAAGGGGCCCCAGTGACCAGGAACATAGCAGATTGACCGTACAACGGGCCCAGCTAGACCCAGAAAAAATGCAAAAGATTACACCCACCATTATTATACCCCATTCTAGGTGATAGAAAGATGAGTTAAAAATTGATTGGAAACATGTCCAAGGCTTCATAGCTAATGAAGCTAGGCATCAAACCCAAGAAGTATGGCTCCAGGGTCTGATCAATGTTATTAACTACCCTTTTTGTTTTTTGAGGGTTGGGGGCTTGGGTCAATTTTATTTACATTTTCAAACCCAGATCTATCCACACACAGCAATTAAAAAACAACTAATTTCTATTAACACTTGGATAAAAATAATGACACTGACTATGAAAAACTACATATCCGACTATTAATAGTGAAACTAAACCAACATTTTAGTAGAATATTTGGGAGATATTTAAGCTCCAGGTTAGGGCTGAAACCAGGTTAGGAATCAAAAGATGTTGGCAAGTGACTTCATGAACAGGTTTCTGAGGCCCCATTTGGGCTCCACTTTTCACTTCTCTAAAATGAGAGTAGCTCAGTGTTTCTTAAGCACACTCCCTGGAGCTCTAGGTTTTTTGCAGACAGTAGGGAACAGAAGTGGGAAGTGGATAGGTACCTTTGGCCTCCAGATTTCCAACCTTCAATTCAAAGCAAGACAATTCTGAATTTATCTAGTTCATATATTAGGGTCTGAAGCAAATTTTATTTGGGGGAAAACAAAATAGGTTCCACTGCAAACCAATGAAACAGGAATTTTGGGGGCATGAAAATTTTAGGAAATTTTAGAAATTAAGAAGACCAAGAAGAAGCATAGGGCCAAAGAGCAGCAGAAGGTACATTTCCATAGAATGGGGGAGTTGGGAAGGGCAAAAGGTCTATATTTACAAAATAAAGAGAAGGAAGCCCTTCATCCAAAAGGAGAAGAAAGCCCAAAGGAGAATAGGAAAACAATAAGGAAGGAGGGGGGGGGGGGGGGAGAACCTCACATGTCCCATGTGAGGTTCAACCTTTGAACCCAGGCATTATTATAGTAACCAGTCCAAGGGAATAGTGACCAATCAGAGGGGATATCAAGGCACCAAGATCTTCAGCCTTTATAAGCCATAGGGAAAAAGGAACTCAGTGGGACCCTTTCCCCCTCCCCATGTGGGAGTCCATTCTGTGGGACTCTTTCCCTCTCCCCATGTGGGAGTCTGTACTTGTTCTTCAATAAATCTCCACCTTTGCTATACTACCATCTGTCTGTGGATTCATTCTTCAACTCCAGTGGACAAAGAATCTGGGTTCCAGTCCAAGGGAACACTGTGTGTTCCAGTCTAAAAATTCTGCATCATCAAGAGAGGGAACAGGAAAAATCTGGATCAAGTGAAATATAAGAGCCCTGTCATCTATGACTTTCTTAGTTTCTAACTATGATTAACATGGGGACTCCCATGGGGTTTTAGTAGTAGTTTTTTAATGTTTTCTTCTTTTAAATTTTTTTATTTGCTCTTTTTCTGCCAAAGGCTGGATTAAAGTAATCCAACAAGAGCTATTAGAACACTGAGTAGAATAGACGTGACCCTTGCCCTCAACAACTTTCTGTTGAAGCATCCATCTTGTATGAAAACTGCTGTTTGAAATTTTAGCCCTGCTAATTGGCTTCTGTGAATTCTTGCTTGCTAAGACTACTCCCACTTCAGAGAGGCCATTGAAACTTCCCCAGACAAGGTTATCAATGCTGGCGCCAGGCCAGGCCTCTGGTTGAGGTCTCAAGGCCAGCATATACGGGCTCTTTAAGAACTTGCAAAAGGGGCTGGAAACACCCCATATTAGGGAGACAAAGAAGGTGGAATCATATAAATAGGGAGAATTCCTGCATGTTGGGTCCCAGAATTTGAGAGACATTTTCCTCTGGACCCGCACATAATAAATGTAACTCCATCTCCCTATATTGCTTTGTTCTTCTTCGGTTTTCTGTAACATTATTGGTTCCCTGAACCAGGGAATAACTGAGCTTGGCCTTTTGGCCTCCGGTGAACGGGCCAGGTTTGGGGCCCTGGGGAGCCGGATAGGCCTCCTGGAGGTACCGCTCTGCTGATTTAGGAGAATTGAACCAGGGGACTCCAGGCACTCCAGGACCTCAGCCCAGAACCCGGCCGGCATCTGGAGAGAGTGGACAGACACTTCTGTACCTGTTGACAGAATCAGTAAGGTAGGGGCCCCGTCAGTTCAGCCCACTCCAAGTGAGTGGAAGGGGGAGCTTGATCACCTCCCCGGAGGCCATAGAGCTTCCTCAGACAAATTAATCAGGAGTCAGGAATCAAGTGACTGTTTAAACTCTGGGTAAATATCTGGTAGGAGTCAAAAATTCAGACTGTTTGGTATATAAATGTAAGTGTAAGAGTCTGTGTGAAGTGAAAGCTACTTTGTGCTTTCTGGCTATACACATGAGAGTATTTGTTATCTCTTTCTATTGTTTAATTTGTTTAAAGATAGGGTGGACCTACTGTGATGGTCTGCAAATGTCTTAAGCAGCTCTGCTGAGTTATTTTTCTCAGAGACATTTGCTCTCTACCACAGTGGGAGGGAATCAGCCCATTTAGCTAATAAAAATTTCTCTCTGTGTTTGTATGTTTGTATAAGTAAGGGTTTCAGTTTGCTCTGATTTGTGAATTTGCTGTATTAAATTGAAATTTTAAAGTCCTAGGGTTAATTTAAAGGTTTAAATTTGTGACATTTCAAGGAACAAAGGACTTTTATTTATGGCTTTCTTATCTCTTTTGGTGAACGGAGACTTCCAGGGGCAGGGCTTACAGCTCTGCAGGGCGGAGAGATTTACAGGCCCTGTCCCTGCCTGTAACATCATAATCCAACGTGAGCCACCTGTGGTGGAACTAAGGCTGAAGTTATTATTAACTGTCTATGGACCCCGATTCTAATAGCATCTGTAACTGGATTAAAGATCTTTTCTTTCAGGAGGCCATCCAGGCTTTCAGTTCGCAAGAAATCTCCCTACACACCCTTATCCTCATCCGCTATCTTTCCAGGCTGACTAAGAGTCATTTTTTTCCACAGGTCGAAACTCAGCCTTCAAAAGGGAGGACTGCTACAGTGGTAGTCTGTAGTTTTCTCTGAAACTCCCACTGTTTCTATTTCTCCCTCTGTAGAAATTGTCTTTCTCTGACTCACAATCGGAAAGGGAGACAAGCAACTGGACTGGGGGATGGGACGGGTGGGGAAGGAGGGGTCGGAGAAATCAAGAGTGGTAAAGGAG
Organism: Eptesicus fuscus; assembly: GCF_027574615.1. NCBI lineage: Eukaryota > Metazoa > Chordata > Mammalia > Chiroptera > Vespertilionidae > Eptesicus > Eptesicus fuscus. Next base: position 70,434,575 of record NC_072475.1, read on the forward strand.
GAGGATTTAAGATCATCTAGGAGTCTAGGGGCTTAGAGTAAAAATCTATGAGGGAAAACAATGATTACAGATTTGAATGAGAAAAAAAGTATCCTTAAATGTAAAAAGCCTGGTTATACAGGATCTCAGACCGCTTGCTTTATTTCCCCTGCTAAGGACAGAGTAAATGGTTAATGCAAAAAAGGAGGGGAGGGTGTCAGCAGTTAATTATGAAGCTGGGAGAGATAGGTTTTTGTTTATTTTTACTGGCTGCAGACCGCTCTGCTAGCATAGGTGTCTTATCAGAACTTCTAGCTGCCCTAGTGATTTAAAACTGGTTGCTAGGCAGACTCAGGACCCAAGAGCCAGATGAAAGAAAGGGGTGCAGGGGGCTGAATGCCTAAGCTGCCTGCAGTGGCCCTGGAAGAAGATGCAGCAGTGGGAAAAGTGGGGGACAGCAGACATTTACCTGACACTAGGGCTGCCCCTCTGCTGCCCAGTGAGTAATGAGAATTTTACAACAAGCAATACAAGACTTAGGCCTTTGGCTTGCTGGCTGCAGCAGTTAAACCAGAAGCCAGTGACTGTTACTAGCATCCTGCAGCCCCAGGAATAGAGCAACAGGCCCTGGATCTGTAAAAGCAGCAGATAGAGCTAATAAAAGCTCCCTGTTCGCAAATGTACTGAAAGGGTTCAGTACCTGTTGCTGCTCGAAGAGAAGGGGCCGAGATCCCTTTCCAGTGCACTCCCTTGGGAGAAGCCTGGTCGCTGCTCTGCCAAAGGGGACTGGCAGGAAGACATGGAGCCTAATACCCAAGCCACTGCCACAGAAGCGCTTCGCAATATGCAAAGCTGTTTCTAACTGCAACAATGGCTGTTTTGGACTGGCAGCTTAAAAGTCAAAGAGCAAAGGAAAGGCACTCTCCCTGGACCGGGGAGCCTTCAGGACTTTGAGATTCTCCAAGAGAGGAGGAGTCTGACTGAGGGATGGCAGAGACCCTGCTGGGCTAGAAGGACCTAAGGCCACATGTTAAACTTATAAATTACGGCTTTCTAGGCAGATGTCCAAGCCCAGATATGTAGGGGTTAAGCTGCCTGTTTACAGCAAAGCAACTTTCTCCCGTGCCAGAATAAAATTTAGGAAAATTAGACAGGCTGTGTTTGTGGCTAGAAAGAAGAACTGGCCACCTTGCACAGCCCTGACAGTGACCTGCAGAAAACTGTATAATAGATTTAGATGATACCTGCGACTTCATGGACATGACTCCAGAAAGACAAGGACAATTTTGCTTTGTGTGGGAAGGTCAAGAATAGACTTTAGTCCACCATCCAGAACTGAAATATCATTGCTGACATGTACACATAAGGAACTGTTTGACATTGAAATTGGGTCTCAAAAGAACTCTTGGCCCAGAAAGAAACTCACTACAGACTGATTCATTTGCCTTTCAGCATAACCATTATTGCTTGTCTCATTTTCGGTTCTTATAAGTGTATTTCTAGTAGGATATGATCTCACTCATCTAGGGGAAATGATGAACAACATAGACTGATGAACAAGAACAGACCCAGAGACAAGGAGGCATGGATCAGACTGTCGGACATCAGAGGGAGGGTAGGGGAGGTTGGGGATAAAGGGGAGAGATCAACCAAAGGACTTGTGTGCATACATATGAGCCTAACCAGTGGTCAAGGACAACAGGGGGGTGGGGGCATGCATGGGGAGGGGTGTGGGATGGGAATGGGGGATGAGGACAAATATGTGATACTTAATCAATAAAGAAATTTAAACAAAAAAAAAAAAAAAGAAAGAAATGTACACTTGAAACAAACAAAAAAAAAAAAAAAGAATAGACTTTAGTCACCTCCCTAGGATATTTGTATAGCCCTACCATGTGTCATATATGGTAGCAGAAGATTTGGCTACCTAAGGTGGCCACAGTGCCGATGTTACTGTCTTGCAGGCCTGTGTGACCATGCCCATGTCAGGGGTGGCACAAACCTCAACTTTAGGAAACCGGGTAAGGCTTGTTTAGAATAGAGGGAAGTGGTGAGTACCAGCCCTTTGTTACAGGAATTACAGACCCCGTGAGGTCCTGTGACATGTGAGACCCTGTAAAGCAATAAAGCTCCCTTAGTCCTTTCTCAGAGGGCATGTCACCCCTCTCAGAGACCATATGAAATTTTTAGGACAGGTCAAGAAGGGGGAACCCTACTAAAAGGACAGCTATAATTGTCTACTTGAATATAGACACATTTTAAATTTCTGCTTGCCATTTGAAGACAGTTATATTACTCTGAAGAATCCATAGAAAAAACTGACAAGGAAAATTAGAAGATCTTAAAACAGGTCAGTATATTTTTCTCCTTATATAATTCCTCTGAAATTTGGTAATGCTTAATAAATCATGGCAATACATTTCTCTGCATAAATTCAATAAGACCGGTTTCTAATAGTGGTTTTGTTGACTGGAAACTTTGACTGGAGTGTCATGTTTTAAAGAGCCCTGTCTGAACTCTGAAGACTTGAAGCCAATAAGAGTGCCAAGGAAAAGCCTGGTATCCTGCTTGGGAGCCCTGAAAAAGGCTGGCACTGGAGCGTCAGGCCCATGCCCTACCATCACTGTTGGTTGGTCAGAGTAGAAGGGGAGCAATAAGGACGACTCTGCATCCCTGCAGAACCCCCACACTCTCTAGGCCGCGACTAGTAGGAGGGCTACTGAAATGGGTCTTAAAACCTAGGGCATGGGCCCAGGTGGAGACACTGCAGGTGAGGGATTCACCTAACTCAGCGGATACTACAGGCAGGCCTGATGGCAGCTGGATGGCTTGACTTCCTGGCCCTATGGGGCACAATAAGATTCAATCATGAAATTCTGGCAAAGTTAGTCAGTTACCATTCTTGTTGTGATTATGCAAACAATCAGGCCAAATTAAATACAATAGGTAAATTAGTCTTTATCTGGCTCTTTTGATAAACATAGAGGTAATTTTGAGGAGAAAAATTATATATCAGTAGAGGTCATTAAAACTGAAATGTTTTCTTTCCCTTCCACCAGATCATTTGTTACAGTTTGTCTCTGCAAGGTCACAAGGCCACCTCCTTCTGTGCCCAGTCCTCGTAGTCCCTGTGACAGACAGCAAGGATCTCTTGGCTCTGAGAGAAAACTTCATCCCTCCTCAGCATGAAGCAGCTACAGAAGTAATTCAACGTCCATTTTCTCTAAAAGAATTCAGAGCCAGGATCCTTGAGGTAATATATTAGGCAGTTAGACATGAGCAGAGCAAGGACAATGGGTCAACTTGCGCTAGCAGATGTAACTAAGTATTTAAGATAAGGGGCATATCCAAAGAGGTATTCACCTAAAGTGTCAGCCCTTAGAAAAGGCCAGTAGCCTATTTGACCAAAAGACTTGACCCCTTTGCATTTGGGTGACATGCTTGACTACAGGCAGTAGCAGCCACAGCTATGCTTATCAAAAAAGCAAATAAGTTAACCCTAGGTCAGTAACTAATCCTAACTGCCCCACATGAGGTCGAGGCTTTACTCTGGAACACACTGGAGTGCTGGATGTCAAACACTCGAGTCAGCCAGTTTCATGCTCTCTGGTGGACAAAAGAAAAATCAGTAACAATTTATACTGATAGCAGGTATGCATTTACAACATGGTAAGGGTTCTCCACAGAAGCAAGAGGGAACCGGGCCACAGATGAAGCTGCCCGGGAGGCTGCCCTAAAAATCAGTGGGGCCTCTACATATTCTAGTGACTCTTGCAGACCCTGATCTACCCAATCTAGAAAAGCTGAAATCCATAACCAGTCTTTATTCAAGTTCTTACAGGCTTTGCAGTCTACCCAGGAAACATCTGAGATGCTCTGCCTGTACCAACTTCTGATCCAGTTCATCCCTTCCATCCCTGACTCTGTTTGGGTAAAGAAATTTGCCACCCAAGGACTGACTCCCACCTGGAAAAGACCACCTCCACGGCAGTCAAGGTCAACAGAATCCCAACGTGGCTTCATCACACTCGGCTTAAGACAGCCCAGGAAAAATTGAGAGTCCAGGACTCTTCGGACTCCCTAAAGATTACTCATGGCCCTCATTTTGGGCCCTTATCTTATAAGCAGTCCCACTAACTTTATTAGGCAGAAAATTAAGATTATAGTCCTCAGGGGTAAGTATAACTACAATGACTAAGAGTCAATGATTTAACTCATGTACATAAAACCAGTTGGGAATGAAGTATCCATCTTTTATGAAAACTGCTGTTTGAAATTTTAGCCCTGCTAATTGGCTTCTGTGAATTCTTGCTTGCTAAGACTACTCCCACTTCAGAGAGGCCATTGAAACTTCCCCAGACAAGGTTATCAATGCTGGCGCCAGGCCAGGCCTCTGGTTGAGGTCTCAAGGCCAGCATATATGGGTTCTTTAAGTACTTGTAAAAGGGGCCAGAAACACCCCATATTTGGGAGACAAAGAAGGTGGAATCATATAAATAGGGAGAATTCCTGCATGTTGGGGCCCAGAATTTGAGAGACATTTTCCTCTGGACCCACGCATAATAAATGTAACTCCATCTCTCTATATTGCTTTGTTCTTCTTCAGTTTTCTGTAACAATGTCATGGTAGGAGAAACAGATTGAAAGACGTAGGTAAATGAACAAGATTATTTCTAAGAGTGTTAAGTGAAGGTAACAAAATCAGGGTATGCAATAGAGAATTAACAGGAGTGTGTCATACAGAGAGAATGGTCAGAGAGGCCTCTTTCAAGGTGACAACTGAGATGAGATTCAAATGATAAGTCAGCCAGTATGGCTGGAGGGTTAAAAGCAAGGAGGTGAATCATAGGAGAGAAGGTCAGAGGGCAAATAATGCAAAAAATTGAAAGTATTACCTGTGAGTCTGAATTTTATTCTAAAGTAATAAAACACTAAGAGTTTTAATCAGCAAAATAATATGACATGATTTATGTGAAAAGAAAAAATCCACTCAGAATTTCTGTATGCGGAACAGCCTGTCATGGTATAAGACTTGGGGGTGAAAGAGTTTGGAAATTACTGCAGTTATTTTCTGTGGGTCCAGATTGATCTGGCTCAGTGTGGACAACAGATAGATTCTATTTTCAGTCATCAGATACACTTCTCCTTCTAACTTATTACTCAATTTCTAATTAATGTTAATAAAGAATCGCTCTCTCAACACTAGTGGACTTTTTTTATTTAAATACTACTCTTTACGTCAACTGACATGTGTTCCTTCTGAAGTTCTGACTATTTGTCACTTTCCTGCATTTTGATCATTTTGTTCTGGAGCCATATAAAATGAGTTGCTTCCTTTTTTAAAGAATTGCCTTAAAATGTATCACATATTCTGCTATTTATTTTAAGAGTCCAGGAAAATGAACTTCACATTCATCCTAGAAGTGGGAAACAAAATTGCTTTTTCAGTGTGGTTTTCTCACAAACTCTGCTCTCTTATTTAGTTAAACTAAAGAACCAACAATACTTACTAATCAAACCTGGAAAAATAAAAATTATCCAAACAAAGTCAGAACAAGAACTGAGTAGGCTATTTGAGCATTCCTAAACTTGGTAATAAATTACTCTTTGACTATTCAGACCAAGTGGGAACTTCCAAGACTCAGAAGAAGAAAACGGCTTTACTTTGTATTCTCAGCTACCATCAGCATGAATGAGCATTCCTTCCTCTGGGAACTGACCAGGATAGTCCTATGTTACTTATACTAGTACTCCCTCACCATGTTTAAACCTAGTGGTCAAAAAACTTGGCTTGTGTCACATTGTCCGAGTAGAGAATATGGGGTGTTATCCAAGGTATCCCTTGAGATAAACTTAATGGTGCAGGTGTTTGGATATTAAGTAGTTACTAGCGAAGAGACTACTCTAAGCAAGCAGGACCAAGGGTAGGCATCATCATCTGACCTTATATTAATACTAGAGACCCGGTGCACGAAATTCATGCATGGGGGCATGGGGGTCCTTCAGCCCAGTCTGCACCCTCTCCAATCTGGGATGCCTCTCACAATCCAGGACTGCTGGCTCCCAACTGCTCGCCTGCCTGCCTTCCTGATTGCCCCTAACTGCTTCTGCCTGCCAGCCTGATCACCCCCTAACCACTCCCCTGCCAGCCTGATTGATGCCTAACTGCTCCCCTGCCAGCATGATTGCCCCTAACTGCCCTCTCCTGCAGGCCTGGTCACCCATAAATGCTCTCCCCTGAAGGCCTGGTCACTCCTAACTGCCCTCCCCTGCAGGCCTGGGTCCCCCCCCAACTGCCCTTTCCTGCAGGCCTGGTCACCCCCAACTTCCCTCCTCTGCCGGCCTGGTCACCCCTAACTGCCCTTCCCTGCAGGTTTGATCGCCCTCAACTGCCCTCCCTTGCAGGCCTGGTCCCTCCCAACTGCCCTCCCTGCTGGCCTGATCGCCCACAACTGCCCTCCCTTGCAGGCCTGGTCCCTCCCAACTGCTCTCCGCTGCTGGCCATCTTGTGGTGGCCATCTTGTGTCCACATGGGGGCAGCCATCTTTGACCACATGGGGGTAGCCATCTTGTGTGTTGGAGTGGTGGTCAATTTGCATATTACTCTTTTATTAGATAGGATAGTTAAAACTGCCGGAGAAATTACCCCACACAAATATATGCAGTTGCAAATCACACAGCACTTTATTACTCACACAAATTAGTGGTGCCATGGGTACAGGCTTAATAGGATCCCAGAGTGTGGCTTCCTCAGTGGGACAGCTACTATGTCGTCTCAGCTGATGGCTGGCAAGGTTCAGGTCAGCAGGGAAATCTTCAGGGCTTCTAGGACCCAAGATCTCGCAGAGTTGGATCGCAGCTTGATCGGGGCTTCAGCCGTCTTTTGTCGTTTGGTGTGGAGTAGGACGCTGAGTGAGCATGGATCATCAGTTGATCTGGGATTCTTCTGGAGGTGATTCATCATCTCTGGTTTGGGTGCCCGTTATATAGCCAGGTTGTTTATCCACAGTAGTCCGGGTGCTTATCAATTAGGGTGCAAAACCAGTTTCTATCATCATGCCATAGGTATGCACTTAAAAACATGTTTTTAACCAAAGTAAGTTCAAAACAAGTCCTTATCTATGGGGTACACTCTTCTAAGTTACTTCACAAACATGTTTATCCAAAAATGTTTAAAACAACACACAGGTGTTTATCACACTAAGTTCCACAGAGATATTTTTCTACTATAACATAGTTTCACACAAATATTTTTCTACTATGACACACATACACAAGTGTGTTAAATTCGGGGTTAAGCAAGCCCCAAATACTCAAAACCCACATCAGAAGAAATAAATAACATTTCAATTCCACAGCAAACAGGTATTATGCACCTACTATGTGCTGGCTTTTTGCCAGCCTTGAAGATACAAAGATAAGGTGTGCAATGTATTGCACTTATTCATTATAATGGGTACATTCAATTGAAGCAACTAACCTTTGAACATGCAAAGAAAAATCACAAATAGCTAAAAACAAGGTGAGAGGACCTCTACCTCAGGTTAAGGAGAAAATTTTAAATAGCATTGGAAACTGCCTCAGAGGTCTCACAAGCAATAGCTGCAGGATGGTCTAAAAACCAATCTCAGAGTGCAACCAGTAACTATTTGTATTCCATTCACTGCCAGATGCTTTTTCGTACAACTAATCAGGTATCTTCTGCCTTTCATTTTTCTGGCAATATTTTTAATTACATTCACTTTTTGTCTTGGTTTTATATGGTTGCAATGAATTTATTCTGTCAGCTGAAATAATTAAGTCAAAAAAGTTCAACTATATGTATGGCAGGGTTTTATCTTCCATAATAGCTCCATACCTGTTTTTGCAGATGGCTCAATTGACTTATTTTATGAGTTTTCACACTGTTCCCTCTAACAGCCAGTTAGGTATCTAGATAATTAACTTACCAGGACTCATACCATATCCATCATCCAGGAAGTACATGAATCCACCCTGCATTTTTTCATTATCCACTGAAGGAGAAAGCAGTTATTACTAATAAATATTGAGCTTAATTTGTTCGTCAGAAAGTCATGCTGTTCACATAATTACCCATCCTCCTGAAATGCAGCCACTGAGTGACAGAGCACAGTGAAAAGCATTTGACTACAATTTCACAAGAAATTAGAGGCAAAACAATCAAGCAACAAAAAAGCTTTTTAAAAAAGGTTTGATTTAACATAAAACATCTGCACATTAATAAATTAATGACTTGCCCAGCTCTAGAAGGTGACTGGCCCATTAGACTCTATGTATTTCCTCCCTGGAGAAGGGAAGAAAGGTAGATGGTGATGTGACCCCAGGATCCACCTATCCTAACTGATCAACCTGTATTCCCATCCACCAAAGCTCAATTCCAAAGTCAAGCCAGGCCATTCTCATTACCAGGTGTACCAGTTAATAATGCAGATTTTTCTCAATAGATGGAGTTACACATATGTTGATATATATGTGATTTGATATGTATGCTATTTTGTTGTATTGACAGCAAGCTTCAAAACTTCATATGTAAAATTTGCTGAAGGTGTTAACATCATATATATTTTTACACTTAACAATGTCGAATTTCATGCCAAAAAAAAAGAGCGTTTGCAGAAACGTTTAATTCATTACTTTATTTTGAAGAAAAGTGCTGCTGAAAGTTATTGTATACTTCGGGAAGCTTATGGTGAACATGCTCCATCACAAGATACTAGTGAACACTGGTTTAAACGCTTCAATGTAAAAGACAAAGAATGTCCAGGTCAACCGAAAAAGTTTGAAGACCAACAAGTACAAGCATTATTGGATGAAGATGCATGTCAAATTCAAAAACAACTTGCAGAAAGATTAAACATTGCTCAGCAAACAATTTCTCATCATTTACAAGCAATGGGAAAGATTTTAAAGGAAGGAAAGTGGGTGCCACATCAACTGAACGAAAGACAAATGGGAAACCGAAAAGTCATCAGTAAAATGTTGCTTCAACAGCACAAAAGAAAGTCTTTTTTGCATCGAATTGTGACTGGTGATGAAAAGTGGATTTATTTTGAGAATCTCAAATGCACAAAATCATGGGTTGATCGAGGTCAACCATCAACATCTACTGCAAGGCCAAATCACTTCGGGAAGAAGACAATGCTCTGCATTTTTTGAGATCAGGAAGGTGTGGTGTATTATGAGCTTCTAAAACCCGGTGAAATGGTTAATACTGATCGCTATGGACAACAAATAATCAATTTGAACCACACTTTGATCGTAAATCAACCAGAATAGGCAAGAAGACACAGCAAAGTAATTTTGCTTCATGATAACGCACCATCACACACTTCAAAACCAGTTAAAGATAGGTTAAAAGATCTTGCCTGGGAAGTATTAACCCAACCTCTGTATTCACCAGACCTTGCTCCTTCAGATTACCACTTGTTCAGATCGATGGCACACACACTTTCTAAGCAGCACTTCAAAACGTACAAAGAAGTGGAAAATTGGGTCTCTGGATGGTTTGCCTCAAAACAAGAAAAGTTCTATTGGGATGGTATCCACAAATTACCTGAAAGATGGGGGAAATGTGTAGCTAGTGATGGACATTACTTTGAATAAAGCACTTTTTTAAATATCTACCAATTCTAAATAACACCATTCTCCCTTCCTAGGAACTTGTTGAGATGGTAAAAGCAAAGTAAACTGCTCTAGAGCAAGTACTGAATGCAAGTAGAGTCAAGAAATAACTTAAGACCATCTTTGTAGTGTGTGCATTTTTATTATAAAACTGAAATACTTTACAAGTTTTCATTCTTAAAATTATACTTATGGTGAACATTTGCAAGCATGCTGTTCTAACATAATTTCTCAGAAATCTACCATTCACTGTGGTAGTATTATCCTTTGAAAATTTGATGCAGTATTTCATTTAAATTTCCAAGTATGTATGTTCATTTTTATTTTTTTCCTTCAGGGATTGATAGCTTTAAACTTGCTAGTCTCTGTTAGTTTTATAAATATATATGTTCAAAATATTTTGAGCCTGGTTGGTGTGGCTCAGTTGGTTGAGAGTTGCCCCATGCACCAAAAAAGGTCACTGGAGATACAGAAGAAGGACAGGAAGAGAGACAGAGACGGGGAGGGGAAAGGAGAAGAAAAAGGATAGAAAAGGGGAGAAAAGGCAGATATGTTATCTATCTCCTACTAGTTCTGTGTCTCTGAAGATCTCTCACTAATATACTCTCCAAGCTCATCTCTGGTCACCCCTCCTCCACCAATACAGCAATCTTCTACTTCCACATAGATAGTTCCCATGAACTAAATCTTCACCATCTCAAACATTTTTGGAGTTCCATCAGTGTCCAGATTCTCTCCAGATTCAAGCACTGCATACGTACTCTTTTGCCTTTCAGATTCCTTATTCACCATTCCAAGGCCTAGTTAGGTCTTTAGTTCACTTAAGATTTCTTCCAGAAACTTTCCTAATCCTTCCACATCACCAGTAGATGCCCACAATGAATGTTTTCTTTATCATTAGTGGTCCCCACCTTTCACAGTATATTTAAATACCTATTCACATATCCATTTCTCTTTCATACTAGTGGTTATTACACTCTTTGCAACACAGTTGCCTCAGAGATATGATGAGAGCTATGGACCCTCTCTACCCATAAAAGTGCAGATACACACCATGTTTTCCATGGATCCCTACACTAAGATGCCAACTCCTTAAAAGCAGACACAGTGTGTACTCAGTATTTGGCCCAATACCTCTCCCTTGGTAAGCACTAAAAAAAAAAAAAAATGTATTGGCCCTGTCTGGTGAGGCTCAGTTGGTTGAGCATTGTCCCATGCACCAAAAGGTTGCTGGCTCTATTCCCAGTCAGGGCACATGCCCAGGTTGCAGGTTTGATCCTTGGTTGGCATGCATATAGGAGGCAACTTATCAATCCTTCTCTCTCCCATCAATATTTCTCTCTCCCATCGATGTTTTTCTCTCTCTCTCTATCTCCCTTCATCTCTCTCTAAAATCAATTTAAAAAACCAAAACCAAACAAACAAAAGAAAAAAAATGTATCAAATGCATACCCATGTTTACTAGAACTAATACACACATAGAGATAAAACACCCATGGCTAAACATATATTTAGTTTCAAATTTATAACCTGAGGAAAACCTAACACTGGAGAGTAATTCAGGGGCCTCAATTGAAAATTAGCCCAATACCTAGATACGCGTTAAGAGCCATATCAGTCACTGGTGACTGACACTATACTTTCCATCCAGAAGACAAAATAGGCAGGGTGCTTAACATGTTAAGTATGTATACCCATACAAATTCTATCTATTGATGCATAATGCATAACCCCTGGTCTGGTTTATTTGTTTGGAAAAATCAGATTTATGGCCATAGCACAATTTGCTGCAACAAAAAATCTTTATAGCTAGCCCTGGCCAGTGTGGCTCAGTTGCTTGGATGTCATTAGTGACATGAAAGGCTATCAGTTCCCATTTGGGGCACAAGTCCAGGTTGTGGCTTGATCCCGGATAGGAGGCATGCAGGATGCAGCCAATTGATGTTGCTCTCTCACATCGATGTTTCTCTCTCTTCCCCTCTCCCTTCCTCTCTCTCTAAAATAATCAATAGAAAATATTTTTATAAACAACTCTGTAACATGAATATGTAGTTTACAACCCAAAACCACAAATTCAGTTTTTCACAAAACACATATAACCTAAAGAAAGCAGTGCCACTTTGAACACAAATTGCAAAAATTCTTTTCCATTTGTTATGACCATAACTGAAGCATCCATCTTATATAAAAACTGCTGTTTGAAATTTTAACCCTGCTATTTGGCTTCTGTAAATTCTTGCTTGCTAAGACTACTCCCACTTCAGAGAGGCCATTAAACCTTCCCCAGACAAGGTTATCAGTGCTGGCGCCAGGCCAGGCCTCTGGTTGAGGTCTCAAGACCAGTATATACGGGCTCTTTAAGAACTTGCAAAAGGGGCCAGAAACACCCCATATTTGGGAGACAAAGAAGGTAAAAACATATAAATAGGGAAAATTCCTTCATGTTGGGGCCCAGAATTTGAGAGACATTTTCCTCTGGACCCACGTATAATAAAATGGAACTTCATCTCTCTAAGTATTGCTTTGTTTTTCTTTGGTTTTCTGTAACATAACAAGTGAGGTCAATAGTCAGGCCCTGCTTGGTGTCCTGACACAAACACAAAAAAAAACCATAATGTGTGAATTCTGATTACAGTTGTTGTACTTTGTGATTCCAGGAAATTCCTCTCAACCCTTCATCGATAACATGTGTGCTCTGAATGAAATGCAGCTTAATTCTCTTCTCTCTTATCCATTTCTAAGACCACTGCCCTAGTTCAAATCCTCATGAAATTTTGCTTAGGTCATTTCCATAGCCCCACCTCCCTGCTATCTCTTCTTTCATGCTTCTATAGACCATTCATCTTGTTATTGCAGAAGTATCTTTAAAAATGGGAAAGAGAACATTTCTAATTTCCCAGATGACATTGCTCAAAGTTATTTAATGGTTCTCTGTTAGAAGAAGAAGAAGAAGAAGAAGAAGAAGAAGAAGAAGAAGAAGAAGAAGAAGAAGAAGAAAGAGGAGGAGGAGGAGAAGGAGGAGGAGGAGGAGGAGGAGGAGGAGAAAGAAGGAGGAGAAAAACCCTAGTGTGGCATTCAAAGTGCTCATCCATTTGGCTCTAACACTCAGCTCTAGTTACCCTGACCTAGTCATTGTTCCCTGAATGCTTCTTCCCCAAGTGCCTACTTGGCTCGAGCTCTCACATCGCTCAGGCGTTTGCTGGTAAAGCACCTATTTAGCTGATTTCCCATGAAAAATAGCACATCTTGCCCATCACTCTCTGCTCTCTTATCCCACTTCATTTATTTTCTTTCACCACTTCTCATTGCCTGGTGTTTTATGTATTTGTTCGTTTCTTTAGTGTTTCTCACCATTAGAAGGCATGTTCCATGAGTGCACAGACTTAATCCAACATTCTGCTCAATGCTCCCTCCCCAGCACCCAGAAAATTACTCGGTTCATTCATATTAGGCCCTCAGTAAACTGTTATTGAATAAATGAATGAACCTGTGAACTAGTCTACTTCTGATACCGAATTTTTGGACTGGAACCCGGATTCTTTGTCCGCCGGAATCGAAGAATGAATCCACAGACAGAAAGTGGTATAGCAAAGGTGGAGATTTATTGAAGAACAAGTACAGACTCCCACGTGGGGAGAGGAAAGAGTCCCACAGAACTGACTCCCATGTAGGGAGGGGGAGAAGGGTCCCACTGGGTTCCCTTTCCCTATGGCTTATATAGGCTGCAGATCCTGGTGCCTTGATATCCCCTCGATTGGTCACTATTCCCTTAGACTGGTTACCATGGTAACTCCTGGGCTCAAAAGTTGAACCTCACATGGGACATCTGAGGTTCTCACCCCCTCCTTCCTTATTGTTTTCCTATTACCTTTGGGCTTTCTTCTGAATGAATGAATGAATGAATGAATGAATGAAAGGCTTCCTTCTCTTTATTTTGTAAATACAGACCTTTCTTGGCTACTTCCAATTCCCTTGTCTTATGAAATATACCTGTTGCTGCTCCCTTGTCTTATGGAGATGTAACTGCTCCTGGCTTCCTTGTGTTATGGAAAGGTACCTTCTCCCAGTCTGTGGCCCTGTGTTTTTTCCATGGACCCCAATTCTAAAAAATCCCTAAACCTGCCTATATCCCCCTAAAATTCCTGCTTCACTTCTATTCTTTCCTCATGGTAATTCCTCAGACAAGAATATTCTTTCTTCCCCCGACACTACTTGACAAAAATCACATCCATATTTCAAGCCCCAGCTCTTCTACGTGAGGCATTCTTTCTCTTTGTTCCCACCATACTCTGGGCCTCTCCTGGGGAAGAGAGGCTTATTCTATTTTATTCTGTGTAATTTGATATACAAGAGAAGACGGCTCTTCTCCACTACTGCTGTTTCCTTCTGTGTGGAATGGAGTTCAGCCAGTATTAGTAAAGAGGCCCTTTGCTGTCCCTGGACTCACTTTCCCTGCAGCAGTGAGCTCACTCTCTGACTGGTAATTTGGGGAGGCCCTGCTCAGATCCCTCATGTTCCCTCTGGGGAGTGAGCTGCCTGCAGAGTGCAGAGGTCCTCTGCCCTATCCTCAGGGCAGACCAGCTGCCAGGGGAAGCCTGAAGCCACTGGTGGGAAGTGCCTGGTTCTGGGTTTGATCAGCAAGTCTGCTGGCTCTCACACCAAGCTCCATACTCCCACCAAGCACTTACCAGTAATAAAAAATGACTGTTGTTTTCTTCCTCCTTTTCAGAACATGGAGGTAGAAAGGGAAGAATACTGTCATTTATAATGTTCCATCAGACCTCTCAAGATGTCCATGTCTCTCTCCTGTGTGAACCATACACACCCACCTGCACAAGATCTAAACACTTTGAACTGAGTTGCTTTTTAAATATCGATATGGATTTACGTCATGGACCGTATTCTCTCGCCTGTGACCAATAGCCAATATTAGCCAGCATCTACAGGAGATCTGACACAGTTGGGGATGGGGGTCATGTTTAACACCACGGGTGCTTCTCTAGGAGTGTTCACTGCAGGGCTGGATCACGGAACCTAACCTCGTTCGCACCAAATTCTAATGAACTAATTGAAAGATGAACTAATTGAAAGAACTAATTGAAAGATGAGACAGAGGGCCGAAAACCAGGACCACAGGCTTTATTAGAGGAGAAGGACCCTGCCGGGCTGTCTCTCAAGGGGAGAGTAGCAGCACGTGCAGAGGTGAACACGCCTTTTGAGGGGAGGAATGGGAAGGGATGGGGCTTAGGGTACTCGGCACGCGCTGATCGGTGGTTTCATATAAGGCACATGATTAGGCACTTAGGTACTTAGGAATCCAGGGCTTAGGGTATTTGGCAGGTGCTGATTGGTGGTTCAATGTGTAGTCCATATAAGGTGCCTGGTTAGGTGCTCAGGAATGTCCAGGCCGCAGGTGCAGGTTACGTCATACTCCGTCCATCAGTTGGGGGAAGGGAGGATCTATCACTAATAAGAGCAATAAATACTTGGTGACTAGAAATGAAATTAATGAAGAAAATGTATTTGGTGTGAATTTTATAGCACTCAAACATTCATACTGCACGTTCACTTACTGCAATAAGTTGAGAATGATGTATATTTAATTATAAACACTTGCTAAGTTAACACCCTTTTAAAAATAAAACTGTTTTCTCGTGGCAGACAAAGAGCCTGTTCCGAATGAGTCTGAGGCTTTCACAAAACCCTGAGAGATCTAATTTTGTAAAAGGTCCTGTCACAAGTGAACAATGTCGCCCCAGCAGCGTACTTATCTCAGCCCGGCTCCATGGGGTCACTGTGGTCACGAAGCACTTAGATTACATTACACACCTATAGGATGTGGGTGGATTTCATGTAATAAAATAAAAGCAAAATAACTACAGGCTTTTCCTGTGGAAAAAGGAAAAAAAGAAGAAAAAGAAAGCAAATCTGCTCACCTGAAAACACATCAAGTCTTGCAGCCCCGGCATCTCTGGAAACAATATAAAAATGTCATTGCTTCTGTGTGAAATTGTTTTTAAAAATTACCTTGGTCAGAACTCACGGAGGTCCCCACCTGTGGGGGGTGGGGGGCCTGGTGGTTGCGGCCCCCTGCTGGTTGCGAGAGAAACAGCCAGCGGGGAAGAGGGGCTTAGGGTGTCCCCGCCCACGTACCCCTCCCCCACCTCCACCCCTACCCCCCATGTGCCAACTCCGCACATACTCCCCGCCTCCGGTCCTAGGTGCCTCATCCCAGGTTACCAAAAAGCCCGCCTGGGCACCCTGCCTGTTGGCATCTCGGGACACAGGCGTGGCGGTGCCCCTCCCTCCTCCCGGGTGCCTCCCTGGAGGTTTTCCCTCTGTGGTCCTTCAGCAGGCCGCCTCCATCTCCCTGCAACCCCCTACATCTCTCCCTGACCTCCTGCGCTTGAATCCCCTGGGCTGCGGACCCCTACCTCCAAACCCCCACCCTGTTCTTGGTGTCCTCCCTCCCACCCCACCCCCCTCCACCTTATCCCAGCCTGTACCCTGATTCCCATCGTAGGGGGTAGGGGGATGCTGGGCCAAGGGTGAAGGGATGCGGGGCAGAGGTGGGTTAGGGTTTGGTGCCTGGCGGGTGACTTGGGTGTCAGGCAAGTTGTTGGCCTGGGCAACCCGGTCAAGGGCCAGCAGCATCAGGGTTGCCTCCATCAGGCGAACGCAGAAACTAAGGGGGTCCAGGCGGTGGAGGCTGGACTTGGGACAACTGTCCCCTGCCACTCTGCTGTTGGCTCCCTCCTTTCCAGGTACCTAGCATGTCCAGGTGCGGTGGTTTAAAGACACTGGGGGTCGCCCGTCTGCCTTAGGTCTGGGGCGTTTGGGCCTTGGGGAGTCAGGAGGGCCTGGCCTGTCTCCCCCAAAGGCAGAAACTTCCCCTGAGGCGCCAGTGGGGTGAAAAAAAGAAAAGGGGAGGGGAGAGGAGGAGGTCACTTAAATTGCCTCAGGAACCACTTAATTACTATAATGTTTCACTCATACGTTTTTATATACTAAGACTTATGATCACTCATAATTTGAGAATGTTACAAAGCCTGAAACTCAAAAATTTAAAAGAAGGATGGAATTAATGGTACTTTCACACACAAAAACTCAACAAAATAGATATGAGTATTTTTTTTAAAAATTGATTGGAGAACAATCAGAAGTCAGAGAAAGATTTTCATGATATATTTAGTTTCTTTAAAAGGTGAAAAGAAAACGCCAATTACTAAGCAATAATGTATTGCATGAATACATTTTCAAGAACATACATGGTATACATGGGTATATCTGTAATGAAAGAAATTAAAATGTTAACAGTGGTTTTCTCTAGGTCAGAGGTTGGGAATACAATATAGCCCACTAGCCAAATCTGGCCGGCTAACTGTTTTTGTAAATAAAGTTTTATTAGAACACAATCACACCCATTCATTACATATTGTCTAGGGCTGCCTTCACACTACAATGGCAGAGGTGAGTAGTTTCAACAGAACACAGGCACACAAAGGTGAAATTATTTCCTAACTGGCCTTCTACAGAGAAGTATGCTGAGCCCCCACCTCTATGTGATAAGTTTGCTGGATGAGTTTTTTCTTTTTTCTTAATTTTCTACAATTCACAGATATTATTTGTGTATTTTTAAAGTAACAACTTAAAAAGGGAAGGAGAAAAGGCCAGAATATCCTAGCTTCAATATCAAGGGTGTAAGAGAAAGGAGAAAGATAATGAAGAATAAGGTCTTAGATGCAGAAGAGGGTATGTTGAGGGAATGAAGGCTTTAAAAGGAAGCTCGGAATAATAAAAACAACCAATCAAAGTCTAATGGGAAAATCGAAGTCTCTTCCCAAATTTTCATCAATCCCAACCCAAAACTATCCCGTAGAAATCTGAATATGTGCACTGTACTTGTTCTACATGCCTAGTTTCAAAGTTAGCCCCTTAGCTCCTTCCTCTAACCTTTTGCACTCGGATGTCGAGTGTGACTCGACACGGTTAGCATCGGTAGCAGCTCGTATGTCGAATTGTATTGAATGTATCAATAATTTGAAATATAAAAAAATCCAAATAAATAAGTTTGTATGAAAAGAAACTCCAGTTTTTTATTCTACTGCCGCGCTTTGTAAAATCTGGGGTATTTAAAAAATTAAATCCCTAGTAGAATAAAGGAATCAAGAAAAAAGCAAGTGAGTGCAAAGGGCTAACCCAGTGGTTAGCAAACTGCGGCTTGCAAGCCACATGCGGCTCTTTGGCCCCTGAGTGTGGCTCTTCCACCACGTGCGGGCACAGAAGTCGGTTTTCGGCTCTCAAAAGAAATTTCAATCGTTGTACTGTTGATATTTGGCTCTGTCGACTAATGAGTTTGCCGACCACTGCTCTAACCAATTGCTTCTTTAAGCTCCTCCTATATAGAAATTCTGGTGTTACCACTGCCATTTCTTCAACATTTTCTGTGTCTCAGGTAAGCACTGAATGAAGTATTTTTGAACTATTTTTATTTTGACTATTAGAAGGATTATCTTGCTGCCTTATATCAATCAGTACATTTAGTAAACCCAAATTACTAAAATATCCCTGCTGTGTTTGCTGTGTTGGAAATGACAGATGGAGTAGAAAACACCTGCCATCTTCATCTGCAATCAGTGCATCTGACAGAGAAGCAAGAAGGCCCTGGAAATAACTAAAAAGTGAGAATTCTAACCTCAGAGAGGTCACATTTTTTTAAAGATTCTGGAGGTTACAGACACTGGAATCAATAAATTACAAATTACTCTCTGGAGGCAACTTTAATCTTTAAAATGTCAGGATATTGGGCAGAGAAATACTAGAGATGGGCAACCTTGGTGGAATGAGGGTTCTGCTGGCCTACAATTCCACAGTTTTGTTAAATGATAAAGGTAAGGCCTTCCTACCACTTGGTGTTAATGGGAGGGGAAAAAAAGGGTTTAGTCTGGCCCAGAATATATATATTTATCACTTTTATTGTTGTTTGTTTTTAAGGCATGAACAACTTTATTATTTTATATCTTTTTGTTTTGTTTTGTTTTGTTTTATTTTGTTAATCCTCACCAGAGGATATTTTTCCATTGATTTTTAGAGAGAGTAGAAGCGAGAGGGAGAGACACAGAGAGAGAAACATCAATGTGAGAGAGACACATCGATTGGTTTCCTCCCACACAAGTCCCAACCAGGGCCAGGGATTGAGCCTGCAACCAAGGTACGTGCCCTTGACTGGAATCGAACTTGGGACCCTTCAGTCCGCAGATCGATGCTCTATCCACTGAGCCAAACTGGCTAGGGCAAACATAAACAACTTAAAATAAATAAATATTTCCATATGGTGTTAAATATAAGGAAGGGCTTCATATACCAGCTTTCCAAATGGTGCTATTCACAAAGCACCAACCAAAACCCAGCTGAAACAGAATTTGTCAAAGATGCTGTATGGAAAGGTTCTGGTTGAGATGAGAAATTCGTTCACCTGGATGATCTCTAAAAATTGTTTAAACTCATTCAATCTAGAGTTAAATGACTTATAAACTAAGGTAGTTCAATAGTACTCAGCAGAGATTTTACATGACAGTTTTAAAATCAGAAGTGAGTGCCTACTGAATAAAGAACTTGAACTAGATGTGCCTGTGATTTCTGGGAATCATACAAGTAACGAAGCTCCCAGGAAAGAAAAAAAGTCAGTTTGGGGATAGTAATTCTACTTCTAAGGAAAGAAGTTTATCAGCTACTACATTTATAGGAATCAGGAGAGGAAGAGAGCATTTGAATGACAACCCAAAGGAACATGATGCTCTACTTTAATTTGAAAACTGGAAGTAAACATAAACATTTCAAGTAATTTTTCTGATTGTATTTTTGTCTTAACTGTGGCTTATATGGTTGTATTTTGATAGCAAAATTCTTTTTACTAAGCAACTTGAGCTATCTTTTCAATGTTTCCTTCATAAAACTTCATAAATATGATATTTTATTTTTATTTAATGGGCAAGAAAAGCTTGATGAGCCTCTTCTGAACTGAAATGAAGTGGAAAATCTATATCTATATCTATATCATCTATATCTATATCTATATCTATATCTAATCTATATCTATATCTATATCTGTGTAACCATATCTCCCTTGGGCCTACTGCCCTGTGAAATATCTGAGCAAAAAGGTAAGTGGTTCTATGCTGTTAGGACAATGGAACTGATGAAATGGGCAGAGAGAGAAAGAGTCATTCATTAATTTATTTTTTAATTTATAAAATATCTATTGTGAACCTATTATCTGCCAGACTCTATGAGATAGACAAAGTTAGTAAAACCAGACAAGGACCATGCCCTCTTGGAGTTTACAGGCCAAATAAATCACATTATGAGTATAAAATTGCAAATCCGGACACGTGCTATGAAAGAGAGCAAGACCAAACCAGTTCAGAATTTTATAAACAGAAGTAATTTAATTACTAGTTCAGTGGCCGTGAAGAACATTGGCAACTTTCAGAATGCATTTAGAGATCTTGGAGAAGGCATGTGCATTGCTTTTACTTATTTCTGTGAAGGCGGGTGGTTGAATTGCTGAAAAAGCAAAAGGGTGAAATTATGTAGATTTGCTATTATCAGGGTGAAAAAGAATTTGGGAAAAATATTTTAATTTTATTTTTAATTAATTACAATTACTAATGTTGGGCACAGCACAGCTTCTCAAACCTTGGAATAAGATTGGATACCACCCCTTAGTTTCTTTTGTTCCATATTGATTTTCACAAAGTACTTGCTTTTTTGTTAAACTTTTTATGTTGATACTAGAGGCCCGGTGCACGAAATTCGTGCACGGAGGGGGGTTGTCCCTCAGCCCAGCCTGTACCCTCTCCAATCTGGGACCCCTCAAGGGATGTCTGACTGCCCGTTTAGGGATCGGGCCTAAACGGGTAGTTGGACATCCCTCTCACAATCCAGGACTGCTGGCTCCCAACTGCTTGCCTGCCTGCCTTCTTGATTGGCCCTAACCGCTTCTGCCTGCCAGCCTGATCATCCCCTAACCACTCTGCTGCCAGCCTGTTTGCCCCCAACTTCCCTCCTCTGCCGGCCTGGTCACCCCTAACTGCCCTCTCCTGCAGGGTTGATCACCTCCAACTGCCCTTCCTTGCAGGCCTGGTCCTTCTCCACTGCCCTCCCTTGCAGGCCAGGTGCCTCCCAACTGCCCTCTCCTGCTGGCCATCTTGTGGTGGCCATCTTGTGTCCACATGGGGGCAGGATCTTTGATCACATGGGGGCAGCTATATTGTGTGTTGCAGTGATGATCAATCTGCATAGTACTCTTTTATTAGATAGGATAGAGGCCTGGTACAGGGGTGGGGGCCAGCTGCTTTGCCCTGAAGGGTGTCCCTGGTCAGGGTGGGGTTCCCTTGGGGCATGGGTCGGCCTGAGTGAGGGGCCTGTGGTGGTTTGCAGGCGGGCCACGCCCCCTGGCAATGCAAGCGGAGGCCCTGGTGTCTGGAATTTATTTTTCTTCTACAATTGAAACTTTGTAGCCTGGAGCAGAGCCAAGCCTGGGGCTCCCTCCAAGGCCGGCAGCCATTTGTGTTGGGGTTATAATTGAAACTTTGTTGCCTTAAGCGGGTGGGCCCGGCCAGGGTGTGCGGAAAGCTTTGCTTCCCCTGTTTCCAGCGGCAACCCTGGCCTGCTCTCTCAAGCTCCATTTTGCCACCATTTGTTTGAATTTGTTTACCTTCTATAATTGAAACTTTGTAGCTTGAGTGGAGGCTTAGGCCTGCAACGGCTGGCAGAAAGCTTGGCTTTCTCTGTTACCTAGGAAACCTTGCTCTCTGTGGCTGTAGCCATCTTGGTTTGGGTTAATTTGCATAGTCGCTCTGATTGGATGGTGGGCGTGGCTTGTGGGCGTGTGTCGGAGGTATGGTCAATTTGCATATTTGTCTATTATTAAATAGGATAATTGTAAACACACATGTAGTTGTAAGAAAAATGCAGAGTGGTTCTGTGCACCCTTTACCCAGTTTCCTCAGTGGTGACATATTTCAAAGCCATGGTACAATGCCACAATCAGACACTGACTTGGATACAGTCAAGCCACACAATATTTGCACCAAAACAGGATCCTTCATGTTGCACTTTGTCAGCCCCACCCACTTCCCACCTGCCTCCACCCTCTCAAATCCTGCTTTTGACTGTTACATCTGTAAACAAGACACTCTGCACACATTTCAGAAAAATGGAAACAAAATCATAGCTCAGTATTTATCCAAAGGATCCCTGACCTTCTGGACATTTTGTCCAGTAGAGGACATACCTTCTTGAAGAAGTTAAGAATCTTTGCAGTAAATTTCAAAAAGTTTGATTTAACCCAACTTTTGTTTTTGAAATGAAATTGAATTTCAATATAGAATAAGCAGAAAGACTTTCCCATTGGGTTTATGCATTGTCAGAAAAGTGACAACATACTCTGCTTTGTAGCACATCCTGGAAGGGCCTCACAAAACCTTTGAGTTCTTGAGGGTGGAGGGGTCGGTCCTGTGTCTCAGACCTTATGGATCCACTACAGTGCTTTGCTGAGCTCTCTCAGAAGTCTACAAAACAAAGGAAAAACCTAAGGACCAACAGCTTCCCAGCACAACAGTTGGAGACAGCAGTTTGGAATCAGTGTAGATTTTGGATTTGGGGTTTTTAGTAGTAATTTTTTTTCCTTACTCAAGGAAACTGTCTCCAACACATAGGGCATAATCTCTCACTTTTTATGCAACATGATAAATACATTATAAACAAACTGTTGTGTGACAAGCAGTTTTCAAAACATAGCAAAAAGTGAGAGAAATAATATTAAGCAGATTTTCTTCCCTAGAAAATGTCTATCACACCCAACAGCTCTTTGTTATTATGCTGTTCGCCCACCCCTATACCTAGAGATGAAAGGATGAAGCTATTGTGAAAAAGTCATGATCGAATTATCAAAGCTCAAAAAACCAGTGGAATGATTTAATTTGAGTACATTTAATTTTGGAGAAATGAGACCAATTTTAAATTTCAACAGAGCCTTTTGTTCTCCCTTTTCTTCAGAATCATTTCCTTTTCCTTATTGAATCCAAGGCATTAATTATTAAGCAAATATTTATTTACTTTTTATTGAACACCTCCAAAAGTAGAGTCACAGTTTGCCATTTGTTGGTGACTCAGAAGCAGGTATTATTAGGCAAAATGCACACACAGGAAGCTCAAATTTGTTTTCCTGATCTCCCACCTTATGAAGTTTTCCTTTATAACTGACTAAGCGTTTAACTCCCCTGATTAGAGTGTGACACTCCCCCAATTGAAAGGAGGTAGGTTAAGTAGTAGCATGTCTGTTTAGATGAATCATCTGCTGATGAACATAGAATGACAGGTGATTGCAGTGCTTTTTTCAACTATAATTTCCCCATTATCCTTACTTGTTTAAGTGTCCTCCATAGAACATGAGGCCAATAACATTTTCAAGACAGAAAGCTGTATCATTTTAGTACAACTTATATTGATAAACAGCACCTAAATAAAATAATCAGGCCACTGAACAGGAAGTTTTAGGGGTGAAAAAACAGGCTTAGGAAATTTTAGAAATTTGGAAGTTATGGAGACCATGGAGAAAGCACAGGGCTGCAGAGCAGCAGAAGGCATATTTCCATAGAATAGGGGAGCTGAAAAGCTGCAATAGGTACATTTCCATAGAAGAGAGCTGAAAACAGCAAAAGGTCTATATTTACAAAATAAAAGGAAGGAGGGGAGGAAAACCTCACAAGTCCAAGGTGAGGTTGACCTTTGAGCCCAGGAGTTACTACAGTAACCAGTCTAGGGGAATAGTGACCAATCAGAGGGGATATCAAGGCACAAAGATCTGCAGCCTTTATAAACCATAGGGAAAAGGAACTCAGTGGGACTCCTTTCCCCTCCCCACGTGGGAGTCTGTGCTGTGAGATTCTTTCCCTTTCCCCACTTGGGAGTCTGTACTTGTTCTTCAGTAAATTTCCACCTTTGCTATACCATCTTCAGTCTGTGGATTCCTTCTTCCACTCCGTCAGACAAAGAGCCCGGGAACCAGCCTGCCTAGGGGAACACCCCATGTTCCAGTCCAAAAATCCCGTTTCAACACAACAATGTCAAGATTGAAAAAGTCACTTTTATTGCTGTGTTAAAGTTAAGAACACTTACTGTCAGAGGCATCTGTTGAGACAAGGGCAGTCTGGGGCAAGCATTAAACAAATGATTTGAAAGAGGTCATGCTCCACATTCTTGCCTTTCCCCCTTCCCTCCTGCTCTAACAACACTGCAAGGCTATAAATTCCTGAGAACTGAAGCACCAAGTTGCCCAGCAGACAGAATAAGAGAAGATGACATTTCTCCCCAGTTCTGCGAATGAAGGACTTTAGGCTTCTTGCACATAATTCAGTGATGCAGCGTGATGGTGTTGCACTGAATCAGAAGCTTCTCGATGATACAGAATGTGTGATTTGTCCCTCCTCATAACCTCTGTGCCTAGAACTGTGCCTGCCACATTGTAGGCAAACAATTAAATTCTGGCAAAACAATACAAAATAAAACAAAATGAAAAACAAAACAAAACACCACCATTAATAACAACAACAAATAAAATAAGAAAAAAAAATAAAAGAAATAATAATAAGAGACAGTAAAAAGAAGAATATGAGAAGAAAAAAAGAATGGGAAAATATGAAAGAAGGGAAAAGAATAAAGGTTATGAAAAGAAAAACAGAAAAAATATAAGAAAAGAAAAAAGAAAGAAAATAGAGGTAAAAAGGAAAGAGAAATATAAAATATGATGAGTAAACAAGAAAGAAAACAGCAAAAAAAAAAAAAAGAAAGAAAGAAAGAAAGAAAGAAAGAAAGAAAGAAAGAGAAGAAAAGAAAAGAAAAAATTTTTTAAAAAAGTGAAATTTATATCCTTCTCTGATGAAGTCTGAAATCGGCCACTTGGTATGCAGGTTTCAGATCTCCCGGGAAGATCTCTGGTGCAAGTCAATGTCAGATGCTGTTCACACCCGGCCCTCAGCAACCTGTCTGAAGCTACAAATGACCTATGGTTTGTGGCTGCCTCCACTGGATGTGGCTGCACACAGGAAGGACTAAGCTTCACTTCAAGGCAGGCATTCACCAGCACAGGGCCCAGGGATGGGTCAGCTAAAGTCCCAAGGCATCTTGGGAGCCTCTTCCACCTGCCTCTGCCTGCTCACTGGCTACCGGGCTTAATCACTGAAAAGGTTGTCTGTGATAGAGCCTCTGGCAGAATCAGAAGGATGGGGAGCTGGATCTCCCATGAGGGGGAGGTGCCATTCAGACTTCAGGGAAGATAGTGGGTATATTTTTCTTCCCCTGAGTCTGACCTGGAATTTTTCCTGACCTTGGCAGGGCAGAGCACCTAGTAATCAGGCTGGTGGGGGCTACTGAGGCCAGAGGTCTGGTCTGCTGGAACCTGGGGATGGAGTTTCTATTGGATCTCCCATGAGGTTCCCTGGAAAGTGGGGGGAATGGCCCCACAGCAAAGCCAGTCACTGCCAACCTCTGAGACTGCCCAGCCTTCTAAGCCCCAGCCTATGCTGCAGCAGCAGGGCTTATGCAGGGTGGGGTGAGCAGATTCCAGAGGGGAGGGGTGGGGGTAGCTGCTTTCCCCAGGCTGATCCTGCTCAGAGGGAAGATACTGCTGTGGCATCAGGGGGTAACTCAGCCCAGGGATCCTGGTGGCCCCTCCCTCAGGTCTCTCCCCAAGGCCAGCCACCCCAGACTCTCTTCAGGGGCTCCAGTCCTCACCGCCCTCCACAGGAGCCCAGGGTGAGTGACTGTGAAGGCAAGTTTTGGCCATTGGCCATTTAAATGGGTGGCTTTGACTCCAGAGGCTCTGCCTCTCCTTGGTGGACAGAAACCCTGCTGCCTTTCACAGCTGGATGCTATGTGGGCCTGTTCCTGGTGCTGGGTCTGGGGAGCCTGGTCTGGGGTCTATGCTTCCTCCTCTCAGGGGGAACCCCTCACTGAGGTTTCCCTCCATAACCTGCACCTGTGGGAGTGGGGCAGCCCCTTCTGCACCTCTGCCCTCCCCCCCTTGTCCTTCCTTACCTCCTCCCCCCGCCCCTCACAAGCCCCCCAATCTCCAGGTGGCTTCTGTAGCCCTTGGTTGAAAGTCTCCTCCTCATCTAGTCTCCAGTTAGTAATTCAGGGCAGTTGTTTCCCAATTTAACTGTAACTGCTTGTTTGGTTCTCAGAGGCCATGCAAGCGAGACCTGCCATCTTGAACATTGCATCGGTTATTTTTAACAGTTATAGAACTATTCAGGGTGTGTGTGTGTGTGTGTGTGTGTGTGTGTGTGTGTGTGTGTGTGTGTGTTTTCCTTGAGTTAGCTTGGGTAAATTGTAGTTTTCTAGGAATTTATACATCTTTGTGTAAATATCTACATATTTTTGCATATATTTGTTCTTATTATCATTCTGTACTTAAGCTCTTTCTGTATTTGCAGATGTGACTCCCTTTTCATTCCTAATGTTGTTTCCTAAAGGCCTCTCTCAAATCATCATCCATCTGTCTAGTCAGGGCTTCTCAGCTTTGATGCTTTGGGTCAGATGATTCTTTGTTGTGGGTGCTGTACTGTGCACTATGGGATGTGTAGCAGCATCGCTGGCCTCTGCCCACTACATGCCGGTATCACTTCCAATCACTCATTCCAGTTTCAATCACAATATGTCTTCAGACTTTGTCAAATGTCCCCTGGGAAGGTGGGGGAGAGGGAAGCAAGAAGCAAAATGGGTCTCAGTTGAGAACCATTGTTCTATAGTTTGGTAGTATCAGGCCTTTTAGAAGAATGAACTTTGGCTTTGTTAATTCTACCTTTTATAAACTTAGTTAATTGCTGCTTTTGCCTTTATTTTCTTTCTCTGTTCAGTCTTATGTTTATTTTCCAACGTTTTATGATTGATATTTAACACTTTAGTTTTCACTTTATTATTTTTTCTGACACAAGTGTTTAAGGCTATCGGTTTCCTTCAAATTATCACTTAACTGCAATCACAAGTAGGTGGAATTATAGTTTGCTTTTAACTTTCAGTTTTAACTTTATTTCTTCTTTATCATGGGTTAAAATTTAAAAATACTCTTATAATTTCAAAATTTATGGATTTTTAACTTATTTTTTTAATGATTTCTAACTTCCTTTAATTATCAAGGAATATATCTGTGTAATTGTGATCCTTTGACATATGTTGGGAAATTATCAAGGAATATATCTGTGTAATTGTGATCCTTTGACATATGTTGGGACTTATGGTTTAGAATATGGTTAATAATATTTTTATAAATGTTATATGTATTCTTTATGAATTGAATTTGTTGGGGTAACTGGTTAATAAAATTATATAGGCTTCAGGTATATAATTCTACAACACATCATCTGTATATTGTATTGTGAATTTACCACCCCAAATTCCTTCCACTACCATTTATCTCCCTTTACTCTCTTCAACTTCCTCCTGAACCCCTTCCCTCTGGGAATATCCATACTGTTGTCTGCATCCATGTCTTCTTAAAAATAATATCCCATTGTTGAATACAGTCTTCAATATAAGTTCATTATCCCAATTCTCAAACATTTTCATATTATGTCTTACTGCAGTAAATGAATGAGGCTGCTTGAGGTCAGCTTAGACAGATCTGTAAGCTCAAGACACCAAGCCCAATGTCAGCTATCCCTAGAAGAGAGGGAATTAGGATCTGAGCCAACTTAAAACCCTTTCACCAAATCTTCCCAACCCTCCTTAAATGATTAATCTATTAATTGCAGAGAAAGTTGTGTTTTAAGTATCTTAATTTTATATTTTCTCTCTGTAGTTCAGCAAATATTGACTTTATATATGGTATTAGGTACATACAAATTAGAATTGTTACATATTCCTAGTAAATGTTAACTTTATAACAGTTAATAAACTGCAATTGTATTGCTTCTGTTTTTATGTTTATTTTGCTTAAAATGAATAGAGCTATGTCAGCTTTATGTTATTTGCTTATTATATTTTTTATCTTTATTTTCAACTTTTGTACCCTTATGCCATATATATATATATATATATATATATATATATATATATATATATATATATTACTTTTAGGCAGCATATAGGCGCATTACACCTCCATTTTCATAATATCTGTGAAATATTATTCCTGATAAGTTGGTAGATTCAATCTCCCTTTTTAAAACAATAAAAATTGCAGTCAATTGCAGGATTTATTTTTTTCCATCATGCCTGTCAGAGAAGAGGAAAATGCCAGTGATTCTTTTCTGATATGACTTACAAATCTTACAAGTATTCATATTGTTTAAAAACACTGAGCTATAATAATATTACCAGGCCAAGTAAGATAACCAGTCAGAATTGCAAGTTTCTTTTGGTTATTGTCAGAGGGCCTGGCAATAATCCCTAAACTCTTTAAAGTCTTATAAGAAACTTTTCTTCAAATGATACTTCCAAGGACAAATTTCTATTAATAGAACAATACAAATTGGAAACAGTTATGAATATTCACACAAGTCCCCTGTTGCAGAGGTAACAAGATTGATATTCTTGAGAATGATCTCAATTTAATAACTTATCAAATCAGGCTGTTTGAGTGTGTTTTATAATGCAGAAATCTCTATCTCTGTAACCAGGAGAGAGAGGATATCTCTTTTAGGCTGCTTTTGTTAATTGTGGGGACTTGCACTTTTTTAAGGGAAGACTCTGCTAACTTTATTACTTACCATAAGTAAAAAGAAAAAAAAAAAGCAGGCCAAAGACCTTGTTTTTTATTTGCAGAAATGAAATGAGAAAGGAGTTTACTTATTAACAGTAAAAGAAGGTGCAGGTAGCATTAGTCTTCCACATTCTGATTTTTCAAATGAGACAGTGTTATTCCTCATTGAATGCAAAGAGTTCAAGAATGGTGGAATTGACAAAGAGATGTTAAGAGACTCTGAAAAAGGTATTCCTTTCTTAAGACAATCAAAAGTTTACAAACTTACAGAGCAGGGCAAACTGAGACACTCCTGCCAGAGTTGCAGTCATGGGTTTAATTTTTTCCATCATGCCTGTCAGAGAAGAGGAAAATGCCAGTGATTCTTTTCTGATATGACATACAAATCTTACATGTGTTCATATTGTTTAAGAACACTGAGCTATAATATTATATACTAGAGGCCCAGTGCACGAAATTTGTGCACGGGGGGTGGGGGGTGTCCCTCAGCCCAGCCTGCACCCTCTCCAATCTGGAACTCCTCGAGGGATGTCCGACTGCCCGTTTAGGCCCGATCCCACTGGTGGAACTGGGATCTGAGTCAACTTGAAACCCTTTCACCAAATCATCCCAACATTGTAGATGATTAAAATATATCCAGAGACACAGAACCATGAAGAGACTGATGAATTTCCAAGGAGGGGAGATTAACTGGGGAACTTGTATGTACATATGCATAGCCCATGGACACAGACAATAGTTTGACAAATGCTTGGGAGGGGAAGGTGTGGGGAGGAGGGGGTCAATGGGAAAAAAAAGGGGGGGGACATCTGTAATACTTTCAACAATAAAGATACATTTAAAAAAAGGATTACTGCTGACATTCCAAAGATATGTTATCATAGGTGCAAAAGGACAATAGACAGGCTCAGTTAAGGTAAAGATTCACCTGCCTAGGACATGACTATTCACCAAGACTTGCTTTTAGTTAGGAAGTTTTAATTTCAGACTATCCTGTGTGGTTACTTTCAATTTTGGAATTTGTAAGACCACCATGTAAGTCTCCTCTGAGCTTGTCAAGTTTAGAATGTGACCCATTTTTAGTATCCAGAATCCTGTATGACTACATTTGCTGGAGTCTTTGTGCACATACATGGCCAAATACCCACCAGCAGCTTCAGAGGAACTTTGTGTGGAAGGAAGCAGGGACGGGATGGTGAGAGCACAGTAGCCTGTGAGCATGCAGACTGCCCAGCTGGAGGGACAGCTCACTTTGGCTTACACTCAGAAATAGTGGGCAATTACCTTGTGTCCCAGTCTTCCCTCATATGCGAGTAGTCCCTTCCACACTGACTTAAAAAGGCTCTCTTGCTGGTGGATCACTTCCTCCACCATATACAGAAGACAAGGCCAGCTTGTAGAAAACACAGGCACTTGAAGGAGAGCCAGCACCAGCGGACAGACAAAAAAGGGAGCTCCAGTTGAACTGCCAGCTGACTGCAGTGCAGGGGTGACCTCAGCTGAGACCAGATCTGTTCAAAGGAGCCTCCACCAAAGTATGAATATGAGCAGATAAAATGGTGTCTCAGCCACAAAGAATTTTATAGCATCAATATAAACATTTACAATAAAATACAATCCTATAACATAGATAATATAATATGGGGAAAAGGGAAACGTAGGGGTACATAGTGTCTTCCTAGAGTAGAGCCGTTCTTCACAGAACTACCATACTCACTGGCTTGGACTCCAGAGGTTTCTTTGTTGTCACTGCTGGATGAAAACAGTTATCTTAGTATAAGCTTACTCTCGGCACTGGACTCACCTCAATTTGTCATGAAAAATTTCTTTTTCATAAAAATTGACACAAAGCAATGAGGTATATGGCATAAAACCAAGAAATGTCAAAAATAATGAAGGAATAATGATCAATGACCAAGATTCTGCTTTGCTCCCCCTGAGAGTCCGAGAGAGTGGACTGTGGCCAGAGAGCTGTGCTTAGCTGAGCTCAGCTCAGAGAGTATGAGCTCCTGCCTCAGAGGGATTTCTGCCAGCCCTGTTTGCTTCTCTACACATTATTTTTACACCCGTTAAATTACATAATCTTGACAATAATCCCCAGATTTAGACATTGCTTTTATCAACCTTCTAGAGACGTAGGAATCCAGCATGAGTTAGAAGAACTGGCCAATGATAAAACAGCTGGTAACTCAAAGCAGAAAAGGGAGGTGTGGGGATAAACCAGGCAGTGCTCCAGATAGTTGAGTCTGGTTTCAACTAGGGCACATGTATTATGCATAGAGGGGTTCAGTTCAAGTTTTGTTTTAAAAAAATTCCATTTACTGTTGCTGCTGGAGGGCTCACAGGAGGCCAAGGGAGGCCTTAACCCAATGGTTGTGTCCAGGTTATTATCACTGCATAAGTAAGAATTTAGGTGCAGGACAGAGGTATTCAGAAAAGCACAGCAGATGGAGAGAAGTGGGGTCAAACTCAGGATGTGAGTTGCACTGAGGGAAGGGGGTGGAGGTTTTTATCAGCTATGGGCAAGGGGTGCGAATAGGGTGGTTGTCTCTGATGCTGGGGTGTGGTCTTCAGTGTGGCTCATCTCAGTCTCTTTCCTTCAGATGGTGGCTGTCTGGAGGGCAGAGGGGTTTCAAAATTGTGATGTAGGTCAGCATGGCCACCAATATGGCTAAGCTTAGTTTTAATCTTTCTCAACTATTTCTTATGTTAAGAAATTGAAAGAGTGGTAGAGAGGGGACAGGTGTCTAGCCACACATCACATCCCCAGTGGCCTAACCTAGAAAGGGAGGTGAGGGTAGAGCCCTGGGCCTCTGTTCCTTATGCTGCCTGTCTTCCCTCACCATGAGTTCTCCTAATGCCATTTTACTGTGGGTCTCAGGACATAGCAAACCCTCCCTGACCTGTGGGCCAGCCTTCTATAGAAGGAGCACGTGAAGTCATTGACCTTGGCATGTGCTCTTCAGCACCATCTGAGCATCTGCCCAACCCCCAGGCAGATTGGGGGACTGTTTTCCTACAATACCAATTCCATCCTTTGAGGTAAAGGCAGACTTTTTGCTGTTGTCACAACCCATTGGACTCACCGCAGAGGGAGGTGATGTCCTCGCCAAAGATCTTGAGGCCATTTTGGATCAAAAATTGTGCAAGATCAAACTGTAAAACCGAGGGCAAAACAGGCATCACATTAATCACATATAACTGACATATCATACATGAATCCTGGATCTCACAAAATGGAAAAGAATTCTGAGAAAAATTCGGAGTTGAATAAAAAATATATTTAAAGCAGTTTTCTCAAAGAAACAACTTTCAAGAGTACTTTGGGAACACATTTAGAAATACTTGTAATCACAGGTCTAAAGTTACATTTTGTGGCCCAGTTCTATAGCTAACATTTTATAACAATGGTTACATCTTTAAAACTAAGATAAACTTCAAGTAACCCACATAAAATATTTGGGGTGAAAACATATACTCTCTCATTAATTTGTATTTATTTATTTTTATATTTCTAATTTATTGAGGTATAAATAACATATAACCTCCTATTAAAATTTATAAAGCACCCAATAGACAAAACTAGAAAAATTCACTTCTTAAGTGAAGAAATATCTGAACCTTGGGAAGCAGAGAGTTCTGTGGGATTTTTGTGAAGGAAGCAGGCAACTGGGAGAAGCATGCCCATTTGTCTCACTGCAGTGAGTCCTCATGCACCTCCTGCCTCATGCTTGCTTGATGGTGAGATTGGGAAAAAGCTGTATCTTTCAGGCCAGTTGTAGCTCTATAACGTTGTCTGGACTCTTATACCACTTTTCTCATGCATAGCAGAGGCCAATTGGTAGTCAAATACTTCCTCAATGGGCCACACTGTATGGAAGGCCCATGTGAGTGCAGCCATGGGTACCCACATCTCCCAGGCCACTGAGGACCTGTCAGGAAAGAACCAGAGGAGCTGGTGTTGCCACTCCTGTGTCATGATGAAACCAGCACTTGGAAACTGTGTCCAAGGTTCCACATCCCTCAGTGATTGGGCCAAGAGCTAAATCCGCTTGTCAACCTCATAAGCACAGGTTCTTTCTGTGATGCCAGCCTATCTTATCTCTCCATCATTTAAACATCTAGAGTTTAATCTTCTGGGTCAGAATAGGGAAGGTACTCAAGGGCTTTAAATTTGCCTGTAAACCACCTACCTTCTCATACCCCTCGGGGGTTGGCTAACTGACCCTGCCAATCCAGAGGCCTGTGATTGAAGTGTCCACTTCACAACACTGGTCCTTCAGAGTTAGTACCTCAAATTTGGGGTTCCAAATGGGAACTCTGCCCCCCAGGGCATTCAAGTGAGAGGTCTCATTACCTTTTTTCCTCAAGTCCTTTCTTAAGTCTGAGGTGCAGGGAATGGGCATGCAGAAGATGCTGGGGGAGAGACACACGCCCAGGTTGCCAGCTGTCATCTGGTTGGTGAAGGAGTGCTGCTGGATGCTGTGCAGCAGCCCAAACAGGTGTCGCAGGAGCACAGCGTTGGCTCTGGGCAGCAGCTCTAGGAGCCTAAAGACAGAAGCACACACTTTTCAAAGTCCAGTCATTTCTCTTAGGAAGTTGGAAACAAAGAGACCGGAACCAAACCCCTCTCTGTGTTATGTAGTCATTTCTACATTACCATTTTCTTGTTCAGTGCTTACCCACATACCAACATGGACTCATTAAATTCTCTCTCAGGTCTATTATTCCCCTATGGAATGGTTACTGGATGCTTGTGATTTCACAGTATCATTTCACTGTCTATAATCTTTTTTTTTTAAATATATTTTATTGACTTTTTACAGAGAGGAAGGGAGAGAGATAGAGAGTTAGAAACATCAATGAGAGAGAAACATCGATCAGCTGCCTCCTGCACACCCCCCACTGGGGATGTGCCCGCAACCAAGATACATGCCCTTGACTGGAATCGAACCTGGGACCCCTCAGTCCGCAGGCCAATGCTCTATCCACTGAGCCAAACCGGTTTTGGCTCACTGTCTATAATCTTATATAATAAAAGCCTAAGCGACCATTACGGCAGAACAACCAGAACGACCAGTCACTATGATGCATACTGACTACTCGGGGGCAGATTCTCAACTCAGGAGCTGCCTGCTGGTGGTCAGTGCACTCCCATAAGGGGAGTGCTGCTCACCCAGAAGCCGGGCTCACAGCTGGCAAGTGCAGCAGTGGTGGTGGGAGACCCTCCCACTTCAGTGGAAGCACTAAGGAGCAGTGAGCTGAGCAGTAAGGACCAGGGGATCCCAGACTGCAAGAGGGCTCAGGCCAAGCTGAGGGACACTCCCCGCCACCAGTGCACGGATTTCATGCACTGGGTCTCTAGTCTGTAATATGCTAATTAGACCAGACTATCTTCTCGACAAAGTTGGGGCTGCGAGGGAAGCCCGGGTCCCTGGTGCACAAATTTCACTCACCGGACCTCTAGTATATATATATTAAATACATTGAGTTTTTGGCTGCCACACCAACATTAAAAGTCAGATTTATAAGAAGAGGTATGTGGTGGGAGCTCATTACCATGGAACCATAATCAGGGGTGGTGGATTAAGCATAAGAACTACTGAGAAAAGATCCACTTGGGAAAGGTGAAAGAAGGCCCCAGGGGTTGACTCACCCTTACATGGTTCTCCAACCAAAGGCCCTGAGTGATGACCATTGAGGGTGGCCAGGGCTTCCCTTGGCCTGGTTAAGAAATTTTGGATTCGTCATAAGGCACATGCTTGCTAACTCTGGTCAACTTCTATAACTATTTTCAAACAATATGAATTTTCTTTTGGAAACTCTGTTTTCACTTGGAAGTTAATGTGATTTCATCAAAAACAGGATATTTGTTTTGCTAAACATTGTGAATGTGTGTGTATTTTGAAATTTTTATTAGTATTATGATTATTAGTATTATTGTTGTTTATTATTATTTTCCAGAGAGTGTTCAGGAGTGAAGAGGGTATGTGTGCTCTGCGTGATAAAGGAAAGTGTATCTAACAAATGGGGCTTTGTATACCCAAAGAGGCTTCCTTAAATTTTGACTCAATGAGGTGTTTTTCAACTTTTCAGATTCTTACTCTATTGTGATGACTTTGGTTCTTGGGCAACGATGGCGAAGGAAGCTATTCTTGTACTGTCAGTGTCATTCTGTGTGGATAATTCTGGAAGGTTCCCTTTCTTTAGGACACATGCTGCCACAAGCACGGACTCACTGTCCAGGTTCACTTTAGCCCCAGAATTGAGTTTGTCCTTTAGGATTCTGCATGAGTCCAGATCAGCTGATTTTATGAAGATGCCTTCTGTGAGCAGCCCTTTTTGATTGATAAAGAAAAGCATGTCCTACAAGAAAGAAAAGTATGTGGCACTAAGAATCCACAAGACCAGAGCATAAGCTTTCCCCCTTGACTGGCAGACCTGGGCATGTATGGGACAGTGATGGAGCTCAGGACCTAAATTTGGATTTGTCTTTTGATATCTCTTAAGGTATTTTCTCTATTCATACACTGAAACAGGTACGGAAGTTGTTTTTACATACTCATTCCCACTTCTTTATTCCCCATGAAGTGACTGGAGACTGGCTTTTTCTTTTAAAATCAGACTCACACTCCATGTTCCCTTCCCATCAATGTCATTTCCTTTGTGGCATGTTCCTATTCTCTGCTCACAGTGTAGAGGGTCATGGGAGTCGGAGTCAGGAGGCTAAGGATTTGAAACTTATTATGCTACTCAGTATTGTGTAGTGTTGGGCACAGTACATATTTCACCAGGGCTTCTCTTTGGGTTTGTGAAGTGGGTGATTGTAGTTCCCCCTAAAGCTTCCAAGAAAGATACAGGCCTGTGGTCATAGCCAATATGGACGTACATGACGAACTTCTTCATCTCTAGAAAGAATTCCCTCCATCTAGTATCATGTTTGGAGGGACTCTGGACACTCAATAAATGTTAACACTGAGAATTCACTTTGAGATAACACAGGCCAACCACTGAGTCATTTTCTGGACACACACTGTTAGGTTGAATGGATTCTCATTTACCTGATGGTGAGACTTTATGCATAAGCCCTTGAAATACCAATCAAATCCATGTGAGATATCCGAGTTGTAAGGTTGAATAGACTCAGCTGGAAATGGAATTAATTAATGGTGAGATGAGGGAGTGTGACTTTCAAGGAAGGAGATTGTCAGGAGAGGCTGAGGGTGGGGCAGACTCCAGATTCCTGCACACAGACCCATCCTGACTGGTTGAGCCTGTGTAGGTGGGTCTTTGCTGAATCCCTGGAATGGACAAGAGTGTCTTTTTCGGTTGTACCTGCCTTATGCCTCTGGGAAACCTGAATCAGATTTTATTCTTGAAGTCATGTTTACAGAGCGTCTCAGCCAAAGCCTGGGGCTATCTAATGACAACTATTTGGGGATAAACTTAGGTGATAACACATCCTTTCAGGGTTCTGCCTCTTCCCTTCAGAGAGGCCACAGAAGACCAAAATGAGACCTACCAGAAGAGGGCCAGGCAGTGTGTCATCCTCACACAGATCTGTGAGAGACATTCCAAAGAGCTGTTTTGCCTTTGCAAGTGGTGGGGTCTGGGCCTGGTTGTCCTGGTTAGTGCAAGGGCCCCAACAGAAAGGAGATGTTATAGATGACCTTATGTTATCTCTCTTCTGCCCGGGATCTATGAAGAAGTAAGATCATTAGTAATACTAGTTTAATTCACTTAACCTTACTTCCACCCTTTTCATTTTAAGCTTGTCTCTTGTGAAGCTAGAAGAGGAAGAAGCTAAGAAATTTTTGTGTCAAATTTCCCACATTCTGAATTTGGCTGATTGCCCCCTTGTAGCACTGAGGTGTTCTTCTTCTCCACATTCTACACACCAGTAAGTCAACCCAGGCACTTCATCAGGCTGAGAGTCAGTTCTTCCTAGAACTGATGTGGGTCTTGATTTCAGATCTTTGAGGTTTCTCTCAGCTTGATTCTGAGAGTGTACTGGTCCCTGCTGGTACTGTTGCCCAGCCATTTCCACATGCAGAAGGGGTTCTGAGGCATGAGTCTATTTAAGGAATGGAGTCATGAGCCAAGAGAGACACTTGCAGGAAATAAAGAGCTCACCTCTCTCCCGCTCTTGCCCTGCTGGGCATCTGGGTTTCAGGATGAACTGGCCTTGTGTCTTTGGAGACCCCAGGATGGAAGGAGAGGTAGAGCCCTCAGGTCCCTTAGGCAGGAGGACAGTGGCTGGAAGATGGCGCTGTGCAAGGTCATAGGCATGTTTATGACCTACGCAGAGAAAAATCCAGATGTAGATTTAGCTGATGGAGATGGGTGTAATCAAACCTACTTTAACACGAGCATAGGCGCCACACTGGTGTGCCGTTCTCCTGGGGCTTCTGGATAATTAAGGCCATGGCTCTGAGTGAGCATCATGGGCACTCTTACTGGAGACACCCGCATAAGGCAGGTGCCCAAGCAGAAGAGTTTGAAAAGTAAAGACAAAAAACATGGAATTATGTTGCTTTGCTGGGAAGGCACAGATCCATCAGTATGTTGCACAATGTTGGCTTTTGCATTTTCCATCTGAGGATATTTCAGGATTTTAGTTTCTCCCGTGACATCAACTTAGACTGTACATCTTCGGTGAATTACTTGACCCCTCTGAGCCAGACATTCCTTTTTAAAATACCTCTCTGTTACCAAGACTGATAAGGATCAATGTGTGTATAGTAATCAACATTGTTGGTTAATATTTTTCAAATAATAAGACTGTATCTGTCAAGAACTGCCATTCTCTCACACCTGAAGTCAGGTTGAAAGATGTTTCATTGCCTCTGGGGGTTTCCTAGCCAGGCCTACTCCAGAGCAGGTGTCAGTTTACTGGGATCCATCCCCACTGTGCTCCACCCCATGAAGGGTCCAACCAGGCAGTGATCAAGAGGGGAGGCTGCCTGGTGCCAGGAACCAAGAAACAATGTGCAAAATAGTATGTATGTGGTGGGAAACCACACAGAGACATCTGGGGTTCTGGACACGTGATTTGTTTGGCATTTTCATGCTTTAAATTTCTTCCTTTCCATGGAATTTCTAAAGACTTTGTGCTGTGACATGGAATTCATGTTGAGGAACAGAATTCCATGTCTTCATTTCCTGATTTACCAGTGAGTGTACGTCAGGAGCCCTGTGTTTCCCTTTCAACCGAGATGGAGCCATGTCAGGGTTCTGTTCAGAGCAGGACTCACAACAACTCCCACCTTTTAAGGTAAAAGCCACTTCCATGAGAGCAGTAAGGTGCAGGCAAATCTCCAGGATAGCCAGGAGTTACTGTGCAACTGAGAATTGAGAGCAGTTGAAATATCCACTCAGAATTGGTGCTTAAGGGGTTGGTAGGATTTTTTAGAGCCAGACTTGTTGCAGGAGGCTTTCCTAAGCCTAAAAGTTATCCTCTACATTCTTTTCTCTATAGTAACACATTTTGTTAATATAAATATTTGTATTTATTTGATTCTTCTCACATTATTGCCATCGATTTTTACAAAGATTTCATCAAAGATGAAAAACAAAGAAAATACCATGAAGTGGCTGCAGGGAGGTTGTCCTCAGCTATGTAACTGGTGACTCCCTGTGTTCCCACACTGGGAATATACACTTCACAGAAAACATTTGGTCGTGTAGGATTTCCAGGTGACCTCAAAAGGAGAATGCATGCAAGAGGGGATGGTCTCAGGTTTCTCACAGAAGTCATCATTATCACCAGCACTGTAGTACAGGGTGTGCTACGATCCTGGCCTTGACCTTCTTTTAATCCCTGTATTTCCTTTAGCCACACCAAACAGTCTTGTTGGCCCAACACTTCTCGTTATATTTTAAGCTAAACTGTGCCAACAACTACTTTAGAAGAGGTGTAATGTATCAGTGACCTCAAGAACAATGCCGGAAAACTCAGCGTGAGAAATAGCACAGTACAGGCGCTTCAGTCAGTGAAGACCTGAGGTCTGGTTTTCTCTATGATGCTGAACAGTTCTGAGCACAAATCAGGTGTTAAATGATATTTGTACTTGGATTCAGAAGCAGGATGGGAATTAGAAGATTCTCATCAAAGACAGGCTACATAGTAGTTAGGAAATGGAACAGAGGAATTCAAAAGTGGGTTATAAAAAATAAAAGTATGGGGGGAAAATTCCAATCAATGTCACCTTCATATATACAGACGGACAGAGATGCTTTTCAAGACAGCTCTGTCAAGTAAAAATTTAGAGACTAAAAATTCCCAATTCTTTCTCTAATTAGTCTATGAATTGCTGAATGAATAGATGCTATCAGTGTCTGTGACAGAATAAGTATTTTGTAATTATTTATTAACTGAATGTACAAAGATTGCATGAGATCTCCCCTCTTCAGAGCATTTAAGCTTAGGCTCAAACTATTATTTTGAAACTTCAGAGTTAGAATTTTGAACCCAGTGAACTCGACTTAGAGATTTCCTGACACTCACCAATGAGTGGGTATGGGGCCTCATCCTTTCCAGAGCTGACCCACAGCTGGTAATCTCTCTCAGAGCCCTTGGAGACAAAAAGAACTATGTGTCACAGCAAATCATTGACAGTAGGTACATGAAGAACACATTTTCTTAGCATTCCTCTGTTTCCAAAAAGAGAAAGAAACGGCATCAGTGGAAATGCTATTTGGCCCATGGGGCTGCCTACATTTTTGAATTAACAGAGTTGAGTTGCCTAAGCCCTTGTCCCTTCACAGCCTCCGATATACCATTCCAGATTGACTCTTGCCTTGTCCCTTTTGGTCGGATGGGGATCTATGAACCACAATGCAGTCAGCCCCTTAATTCCTGGGTGGTCCATGGCATAAGAAATCACAGTTATGGTCCTTCATAAAGGAAAAAAAGTCCAGTCTCAAGAACTCTGCTTTCTGCTGTTTCCAGAC
Source organism: Eptesicus fuscus (assembly GCF_027574615.1). Classification (NCBI taxonomy): domain Eukaryota; kingdom Metazoa; phylum Chordata; class Mammalia; order Chiroptera; family Vespertilionidae; genus Eptesicus; species Eptesicus fuscus. Next base: position 70,473,915 of record NC_072475.1, read on the forward strand.
CTCTTGGAAAAGGTTGGGCTTTGCCTTTGATGTGCCTGCCCAGACAGGCATGTTGTTCAGAGGGCCACACACACTGCCACGACTGTTTCTGAACAAAGTCAAACTTGAAAGGCATCATGAGCTCAGCAATATTGGACAAAAGTCCAGGGTTGCCCAGGATGCTTTCAGATAATGGCAAAGTGTAGTCAACCCACTGGCCTTGCTGCAAATGACCCCATTCCAGGGAGAAAAGGGACCGACCAGTCCTATAACCTAGTGTATTGGTTAGCACAGAAAACAGTTACTCCTAACAGAATTGTCATGCTGGAAATTGTAACATTGGAAATCCCACTTGAAACAATCAGGTCTGGATTATAAAGACTGATGAGTTATTTTCATGAATTCCCTAAGCAAGGACAAAGCAAAGAAATGTTTGACATGGAGTTAGTTGCTAGTGATGGGTACTATGCTTGCCTTGATTCCTGGTAAAGTATCATGGCTCTGTCCGTATGAAGGAGGGTCCCAGAAGCAATCCCCCCCCCACACACACACATACACCAAATTCAGCTCAAAAACATATTGCAAAAAACAAGTGGGAGCTCATAAGACTCTTTTCTTTCAAGGTAGGGTTTGGAAAGAGTGTGTTGTGTCCATTCATATGGTATATGTGTACAATCCAATAACCCTACTTCTTCATTAAAACAGCATTTTTCTGATCTGGTTAGATTGATTACTTTAAGCAAAGGAGTCACAAATTTGACATAAAATGAGCTCAATCATGAATCAATCTCCCTTATCGCTTCCCCGAAAGCAGTCACTGTCTTCCAAGGTTTAGTTCTTACTCAGGGCATGCATGTCATGTAGGTTAGAAATCAATGCAGAGGGGTGCACCATTCAGTACAGGTGAATTCTATTTCATTTTTTATGTATTATTCAATTCCACTAACACGTCAATCACTGATGGTCTTCTGCCAAATTCTGATTGCCCTGACATTTTAAGGGCCTCTATATACCATTGGTGAGACAGACCTTAAATACAAATGTTATGATCACACCATGTCACAACAGCAAGGCATTGTCCATGAGTCAGGAGTCTGTAGAAGGAGCAGTGCTAGAGAATGATTCCTGCAGGTCCGTCCATCTGCATGTCACCTCCCTCTCTTTTTCCTTATGCAATCTCCTCTTAAACCACACCCACCTCTTCCACCAAAACTATTTCAACTGTTCACAGCTGCACCACCAAAATATAAAGAGGTACGTAGATACTTCAAGTAAAAGCAATGTGAACCCCCGTGTCCCCAGGTGCCAGGTCTTATTCAGAACCTGTCTCTTATAAAGATTCACAAGAGACATTAGTCATCAAATTCTCAGGATCTGCACTGGGAGATGTAGTGTCTAGCCAGTAGGCCTTTATATCAAAATTTACAATAAAACATTGCATTTAGGATTCATCATACTGACATTGAGGCCTGGGGAGATAACAAGGGAGGTGTCAGGAGAGGAAATACAGAAAGAACTGTCTAATAGACGTTGTTAGTACCTCTGAGTTGGAATCATATGAAAATTGTACAATATATATATATAATGAAAATACACGTTATTATTAACATTCTAAAATTATAGCTAAATTTCTTTATGCTACAACTTTCAATTCACATACAATTTAAAAGGGACTATAAGGATAGCACCTATTTACAGGCTAATAATACAGCTTTGCTGCCATCAATTTTTAAATTTGGTGGGACATGATATGACCTAGATATCTGTAAAAATCAGTCTTAAGGAGGAAATGTATTATCAACACACACACACACACACACACACACACACACACAAAATTTCAAGAATCCAAGTTTGTGTTTAACTAAAAATAGTGCACAGGTGACTTACACTTATTCCTAGCATTAGTAGTGACTGGTTGATAATGTCATTTGCTGTGACTGAATTTGTCACTGTAATAGTTAGAGACTGTAAAAAAGAAATGTGAAAATTTGCTATAAAATGAATATTTTAAGTAGGTAAGTAAATAATTATCATCAATTTGTTAACATATTCTAAGGCAAAGCTTGCTCTCAGGTGACCACAAAGCAATGGGGAGCGATGATCAATCATCATAACGTATTGTCACATCTTTCTGTAACATGTAGCTGGTAGAAAGCATTCCATTACAACATGATTTCCTAAACAGATTTCTGGGACACAGACTATGTAACAGCTTATGAAGAGACAGATTAACTGAGCCTGAAGCACAGGCACGTGGGTTGGCCCTCACACCTCTCTCTTCAGGAGTTTATAGCAAGGCTCCATGTCTTTGCAATTACATACTCAGTTTCAGTAAAATCAGAATTGGAACTGGCAAGAAGAGACCTTTTTCAACCTGCTGCTTAGTGAGTGCCTTCTTTGTGGCAGGCAGTATGGTTACTAAGAGATTCATTATTGAATTCTGTGGAGCAAATTCAATAAAGCCAAAAGACTAGGCCACAAGACTAAAAATGTTAGAAATTTCAAGTTCCACTTCCATGTCCTCCAGTGAATAGGTTATTTATAATATTTTCTACCACACCTCACCGTGAGAACCTGCTCCATAAAAACAGGAAGACAATTATAGAAAATTACCTAAAACATATTAATAAGATTCTAGCTACCAAACTCTCTGAATTCCAAAAGACACTTTAAAATAAGACAATATGGGACCAAGAACATTTACCATGCACATAGGCTTGCTAATATTATCAGGCAGGGAGGCTGTGCTCTTTGATAAGCAGGGCTTACAGAAGACAGACAGCAGAATGGTTACTCACAGCCTTTAAACCTGGGAGTAAAAACAAAGTTAAATGAAAACCTTGTATAATTCACTACTTGCCCTTTCCTTATTCTTTTCTTCTTATGGATCAATTGCTTGATAAGACAGGTGGGCATAAAAGTTGTTTTATAATAAGATTTAAAAAAAACAACATCTTAATTTCATTGATTTTAAACTATGCTACTTCATAGCCTCAAGTATTATAAAAAAGTGTTTCAGAATCCAAGAGTGGGGCTCAGAGGACCCAGCCTCAGGGATGAGGGGCTTCCTTTGCGAATGTGTAGGAGGACTCAAACACTGGGATTTAATTAGACATCATGAATGCTTTTGTTATTTTTTTTATTATTTTAAAAACCTTTTGATACAATTTAAAAACTCTCCCATGAAATCTTTAGTAAAGTAAAAAATTCTTCTTTTCAGACAATAATAACCACTGCCTTATTTATTGGAAAAAAATGTTTAATTCCAGTAGGGAGTCTCTGCTTGTGAAATCACTTTATTACAAACCACTATTGTTCCTATTAGAAGGATCCAGAGAAACAGTGCAGACTATTAAGATGAATATACTTTCCATGCTTAAGAATTGTAGATATCATGGGTTCTTCTTATCCCTATTGGCTGGGCTTTATGTTTTATATATACAAAGACAGACATGTATTTAGAAAATACATTTTTCTACATAGTACATTTAAATATTCTCTCTTTTTTCCCTTCCAAGCCTCTGCCACCCCCCACCTTTCCCGCTCTCTTTCTCTTTCATTCTACCTAAATTAGGAACTTGGATTTCATTTTTGGTCTTGATGACACTTACAGGTGCACAGTTCTTGATGTCCTCAGTGATGATGTTGATGGGAAGGCTTTTCAATTGGTCCTTCTCTTTGACGTACCTAATCAAATTCAATATCAACCCAAACACAGGATGAATTAGCTCTTAGCTTAATTTCAAAGTAATCTATGTGACTAATATTTTCAATATACTTGGCAATTTTAAAAATCACATAAATAGACTCAGCAATAAAAATATGAGTTTAAAGAAAATATGCAAAACTATTTCAGGAAAATAAGACATGACCCAAAATTAAAAGGTTGCCTTTGTCATGGGAGGCCTGGACAGCAAACCCAGTGCTCAAAGCTTTCCTGCCTAGATTGGAGGGCGAGCATTTTCTTGGTTTCGAGGGCAGAAAGCAACAGTAGCTGTGAGAATCACTCAGTAGTGTGATCTGCCCTTGAGGAAATTTAATGTATGGTTTCTCAATAATGTTAGCTCTAAGCCATAGGTTTGGGAGAAGGGAACATAAGAGTGAACAACAGAATTACCTCAGAAATAAGGGAACTGGCATGTCAGTGAGAGCTCTTTATTGCAGGGCCAATCCAAACAAGCAGTGCTGTGAGAATACTGGTAGTCTAAGGATTTCAACTGAGAACAGGGAGAATGTGTGTGTGTGTGGGGGGGAAGGGGGGCGGGCACTGCTCTGCAGAGATGTGCATTATTTTATCAGGGGTTAAAGATTTAAAATAAGTACACAGACAAAGTACCTTTGAAGGAGTGAGAGCCATTTTTCCTTTAGTTCTGAAGAACTGCTATTTTAAAAAGGGGAGAAAAAATTAAACTACATAAAATACGTAAACTAACATTAAGACTTTTATTTCAGACTAGAGGCCCAGTACACGAAATTCGTGCACGGAGGGGGGTTGTCCCTCAGCCCAGCCTGGACCCTCTCCAATATGGGACATCCCTCTCACAATCCAGGACTGCTGGCTCCCAACTGCTTGCCTGCCTGCCTTCCTGATTGCCCCTAACCGCTTCTGCCTGCCAGCCTGATCACCCCCTAACCACTCTGCTGCCAGCCTGTTTGCCCCCAACTTCCCTCCTCTGCCAGCTTGGTCACCCCTAACTGCCCTCTCCTGCAGGGTTGATCACCTCCAACTGCCCTCCCTTGCAGGTGAAAGGGCAGAGAAGGACAGCACAAAATGTACTGTACCCTCTATCCTGTGTAACTATGTATATGACTCCTTTTTCTTAGAAAACCGCGAGAATGTAACAGTTGCATAAACCTGCCAATAGGAATGCAGAGAAGTAGACTCAGTCCAAATTAGGCAATCTCTGTAACCCACGTCACTTCCCTAAGCCCACCCAAATGACCAACCCTATATAACCTACTGCTCTCCCGGGGTTCGCTCTCTTTGGTCTCACTGCTATGCCAGAAAGAGGCCGGGAGCCAAACCAGGGTTTGAATAAAGACTCTTTGCTTTTGCATCGGAGAAAAGGCTCCCTGGTGGTTGATTATTGGGGACCCTGAACTTTGGGCATAACACAGGCTTGGTCCCTCTCAACTGCCCTCCCTTGCAGGCCGGGTGCCTCCCAACTGCCCTCTCGTGCTGGCCATCTTGTGTCCTCATGGGGGCAGGATCTTTGACCACCTGGGGGCAGCTATATTGTGTGTTGCAGTGATGATCAATCTGCATATTACTTTTTTATTAGATAGGATAGAGGCCTGGTGCATGGGTGGGAGCCAGCTGGTTTGCCCTGAAGGGTGTCCCGGATCAGGTGGGGGTTCCCTTGGGGTGTGGGGTGGCCTGAGCGAGGGGCCTGTGTTGGTTTGCAGGCCAGCCATGCCCTCTGGCAACCCAAGTGGAGGCCCTGGTATCTGGAATTTATTTTCCTTCTACAATTGAAACTTTGTAGCCTGGAACGGAGCCAAGCCTGGGGCTCCCTCCAAGGCCAGCAGCCATTTGTGTTGGGGTTATAATTGAAACTTTGTTGCCTTAAGCGGGTGGGCCCAGCCAGGGTGTGCAGAAAGCTTTGCTTCCCCTGTTGCCAGTGGCAACCCTGGCCTGCTCTCTCAAGCTCCATTCTGCCGCCATTTGTTTGAATTTGTTTACCTTCTATAATTGAAACTTTGTAGCTTGAGTGGAGGCTTAGGCCTGGAAAGGGCAGGCAGAAAGCTTGGCTTTCTCTGTTACCTAGGAAACCTTGCTCTCTGTGGCTGTAGCCATCTTGATTTGGGTTAATTTGCATACTCACTCTGATTGGATGGTGGGCATGGCTTGTGGGTGTGTCAGAGGTATGGTCAATTTGCATATTTGTCTATTATTAGATAGGATAAGGATACCAGCTATCAGACCATAGCCATGTGGATGTGGGTATAAGCTGTCCCCTCCTCATAAGGACTGTCCATGGACCCTGCTGTTTCTCAGGCAGTGTCACAGGGATGGGAAGTGAATGTTAGAGAGTGAGAGAAGTTGATTTGAAGTCTAAACACTTAATTTCAACTAGGTGATGCAGGCTGGGTGGTCCTGGGCAAGTCACCTATCTACTCTGAGCTTCAGTTTCCAGAGCTGAAATGGGGTCATTTTCATCTCAGAGTACTCCTGCATCTGCAAGTGCTAGTCAAACATAAAGACCATTATTATCCAGATGAAATCATACTTCAGAAATTTGGCATTTGGATGGAACCCACTCTACTTAGAAACCAAAACGTAGTTTTAGAAGAAAAAAACCCAGAATATTTTATTTCTTTATACATATATCAGCTTTTGATGTATTAACCCTTTGCACTCGCTTGCTTTTTTCTCGATTCCTGCTACCGACGCTAACTGTGTCTAGTCACACTCGACATCCAAGTGCAAAAGGTTAAATTATTTCCTAGAAAATTTATTCTTCATTACTATGATCCTCTGATAAAGATCAATCTCCCTATTGCTCAATTAGTAAAGATTAATATTTTATTTGTTAAAGTCCTGCAGATTTTAATACCCAAAGGGGAAAATATTTTAAAGCTCAACAAGCACAGATTTACCATTTACTAACATTTCCATTGCTGTAAATTACAGATAGCATAAATTGTATCATTAGTGACTTTTAGTACATTCTGTATGTTGTGCAACCATCATACTATCTAGTTCTAGAATATTTTCATTACCTCAAAGCAAACCTTGTATCCCTTAAGTGGTCACTCCTAATTCCCCCCACCCCTCCCTGCCCAGATCTTATCACACATTTTGTTTATCCAGCCATCAGTTGACAAATATGTGGGTTGTTTCCACTTTCTTTTTTTTTATTTTTTTATTTTTTTATTTTTATTTTTTTATTGATTAAGGTATCACATATTTGTCCTCGTCCCCCCATTTCCATCCCACCCCCCTCCCCACACATGTCCCTCCCCCTGTTGTCCTTAACCGCTGGTTGGGCTCATATGTCTGCACACAAGTCCTTTGGTTGATCTCTCCCTTTATCCCCACCCTTCCCTACCCTCCCCCCGAGGCCCGACAGTCTGATCCATGCCTCCTTGTTTCTGGGTCTGTTCTTGTTCATCAGTCTATGTTGTTCATTATTTCCCCTAGATGAGTGAGATCATGTGCTATTAGAAATACACTTATAAGAACCGAAAATGAGACAAGCAATAATGGTTATGGTGACAGGCAAATGAATCGGTCTGTAGTGATTTTCTTTCTGGGCCAACAGTTCTTTTGAGACCCAATTTCAATGTCCAACAGTTCCTTATGTGTACATGTCAGCACTGACATGTTTCCACTTTCTTTGGTTGTAATGGACAATGATCTGTGAACATTTGTGGATAAAATTTCGTTTGTTCCATTTCTTTTGAGTATATGCCTGGAGGTGGCATTGCTGGGCCATATATTAATTCTACTTTGAACCTATGGAGAAACCATCCAAGTTTTTCCAGCAATACTGCTCTTGCTGCCTCCATCCCCATTTCAGGACCCACTTCTTCAGGACAGTGGGATGCCCACCTAGCTCCCCTGCACATGGACATGGACCAGGCTTCTGGTTCCTCTGCTAGGCAGCAGAAGAGGAACAACAGTGAGAAGCAAAGCACTGGGTGCAGGCCTGGTTGCACATCCTGTTCATCTCCACACAGTGCTTATACCAATATAACATATGTGAACCATGCCCCCACATTTCCCCATCGTTAGACAAAGACATTTTGGAAAAACTTTTTTTTCAAAGACTTTCTCTATTTCTCTCCCTTCACCTGCAACATGAAGAAGACCTCAAGCAAATGTAACTGATAATCTTTAGAAAATATGTTACCAAAAAGAAGACATGCACAGAATGAGGTAAATACATATTTTTTAATAAGCTTTTTAGTATTTCTTTAAATGTACAGTCGCAGAGAGAACCAAGATAGCAGCATAGGTAAACACTTGTACTTGCTGCCTCTCACAACCACATCAAAACTACAACTAAAAGACAAAACAACTATCATCCAGAACCATGGGAAAGCTGGCTGGGTGGAAGTTCTACAACTAGAAGGAAAGAAAAGAGCTCATTGAGACTGGTAGGATGTGCAGAGGTGCGGAGGCGCATGGAACTGGCTGGCAACCTGGTGCGCTGTTGTTGTTTTTCAATCGGGAGGGAGATACTAAGCTCCCGATTGCACTGAACTCCAGTTCCAGGCAAGACTCTGGGGACCCAGACTCATACAGAGAGAAACTGGACTGTCTGGCATCGAGCCAGAACTCGAGGGCAGCTTTCACTCAAAGGTGTCCTCAGTGATCATTGTTCCTGCGCGGGGGCTCAGGACACGAAGACACGGGGACCTCTCCTGTGCAGGGTTGACTGGCAGCCATTGCTGTTTGCTTCGCCCTTGGTGATTCCCCGAGACCCCATCTTACAACCCCACCCATGGTGTGCTCAGCGGCTTTTGCATATGAATGGCCTGTCCTTTCTCACCTTAAAACCTGTCAAACTGCAGCTGAGTCAGAGAGCCCAGAGCTTCCAAAAGAAGGCCCAAGGCCCGACAGCAGCAGCCTGCCTTGCTTCACAGCTGGGCCTCTTCTAGGCACTTCCAAACCCCATACAAAGAGGAGGAATCTGCAGATGTCTCTGTAGCTCCTGCTGGGAGGCCTCAGGCAGTGGTTGACTTTGCACCTCCTTTGAGATCCAAGAGCCAGTTTACCTATGGTCAGTGTGAGACCATACTGGATTACAACTCTTAACATCCATAAGTGAAAAAATCTAGGGGCAGACTCAGTGAGCACCAAAGCCCTGCTGAATCAAGTCCTGCCCCGTAATGCCGGAAACCAAACATTGAGACATTGGAAGTTAAATGTGAAAAGGGAATCCGGAAGGCTGGTAAACCTTAATCGCTCTGAATGGTCAGAGCCATTCACTCATTGTTTAGTTGAGACATTGGTAGTTAAAGCAACTCTCACCTGTTAATCATATGTAAATTTTTGCTGATTGTCTATTATTGGAATTTCCTGCCTAAAGGATATGGGTGTATCTCAGAACCCCAATAAAAGGGATGGCAAAGGCCAGAGCAGTGAGTAGTCCTCCCACTAGAGGTGGGCTCCTGCCTGGCCCCCCATTTACCCAAATTGATTCTTTTCTAGCTTCTTTTCATTTTGATTGTGGCCTTCTCCAGAAACCAAACCTGAACGGGAACCCTGGAACACGCAGGACGTGACAAGGGATCCCATACCATAAGGGTGTCTCCTGTACACCAGTCCTTCCATTGTAGAGACAGCTGGTCCTCATAGCCAATTGGCCTGGAGGTCAATTCCTCCAGGTGATACCAACAGCAATCAAGGCTTAACTACAAGACTGTGCACACAGCCCACAAAGGAGTGCACCAAGAGTGTCCACCTTAGGTGATTGGGGAGGCTGAGCCACTGGGCCCTATAGAACACCTAGCACACAAGGCCACTCTATCAACACAGGAAAGCAGCCAAAATGTGGAGACAAAGAAACATGTCATAAATGAAAGAAATGGAGGAAAGCAAACTACTGGACATAAAGTTCAAAACCACATTTATAAGGTTACTCAAGAATCTTCTAAAAACCTCCAAGAAACCTGATGAAACCTCCGAGGAACTTAGTGAGACCTTCAAGGATCTTAGTGAGAATGCAAAAAAAAAAAAAAAAAAAAACATGGAAAGGACCAGTCAGAAATTAAGCTTACACTGACTGAAATAAAGAATAATATACAGATATTCAACAGTAGACTAGAGGATCCCAAGAATCAGTTCAAATATTTGAAATACAAGGAAGCAAAAAACACCCAATTATAAAAGCAAAAAGAAAAAAGAATCCAAAAATATGAAGATAGTGAAAGGAGCCTCTGGCACAATTTCAAGCATATCAATATCTGAATTATGGGGTGCCAGAAGAAGAGAGAGAGCAAGATATTGAAAACCTATTGGAAGAAATAATGACAGAAAAATTCCCCTACCTGGTGAAAGAAATAGACTTGTAAGTCCAGGAAGCACAGAGAACCCCAAACAAGAGGAATCAAAAGAGGACCACACTAAGACACATCATAATTAAAATGCCAAGGGTAAAAGACAAAGAGAGAATCTTAAAAGCAGCAAGAGAAAAACAGTTAATTACCTACAAGGAAGTACCCATATGAAATTATGCAGGCCAGAAGGGAGTGGGAAGCCTGGCTCAGCAAGGCCCTGAACTAACTTCATCAATGGCAGCAAATAGCCATTTTTCTGTATGTTGAATATTGGGTATGGACCATACTTATAGTTTAGACTATTATAAAAGAACTATTTATTATCATTACTAGAGGCCTGGTGCACAAAATTCGAACATGGGCGGGGAGGGGGGTTGGTCCCTCAACTCAGCCTGCACCCTCTCCAATCTGGGACTCCTAGAGGGATGTCTGACTGCCTGTTTAGGCCCGATCCCAGTCGGACATCCCTCTCACAATCCAGGACTGCTGGCTCCCAGCCGTTCACCTGCCTGCCTTCCTGATTGCCCCTAACCTCTTCTGTCTGCCAGCCTGATCACCCCATAACCATTCCCCTGCCAGCCTGATCGATGCCTAACTGCTCCCCTGCTAGCCCGATTGCCACTAGCTTGCTAGCCAGGATTGCCCTCTCCTGCAGTCCTGGTGCCCCCCAACTGCTCTCCTCTGTAGGCCTGGTCACCCCTAACTGCCCTCCCCTGCAGGCCAGGGTCACCCCTAACTGCCCTCCCTAGCAGGCCTGGTCCGCCCAACTGCCCTCCCCTGTTGACCCCGTCACCCTTAACTGCCCTCCCTTGCAGGCCTGGTCCCTCCCTACTGCCCTCCCCTGCTGGCCATCTTGTGGCGGCCATCTTGTGTCCACATGGGTACAGCCATCTTTGACCACACGGGGGCAGCCATCTTGTGTGTTGGAGTGACAGTCAATTTGCATATTACTCTTTTATTAGATAGGATATTTGTCCTTTATTAGGTATTGTCATATTGTGTTATCTTTATATCTATTAGTATTAATTTATTATTTTACTATATTTCTTACTATAAAAATATTTGAGAGACTCAAAGTTGCAAGATGTATAAAATATTTATTCAATCTTTTTGTTAATAGAGGAAAACTAAAAAATAAATGGGTAGATTGGAGAGATTTCAAATACATTTTCAATTTTAACTTGTAAAAAGATTTTCTAGTCTTTAACCCTTTGCCCTTGCTTGCTTTTTTCTCGATTCCTTTATTTTACTCGGGATTTAATATTTTAAATACCCCAGATTTTACAAAGTGTGGCAGTAGAATAAAAAACTAGAGTTTCTTTTCATATAAACTTATTTATTTGGATTTTTTTATATTTCAAATTATTGATACATTCAAAGAGTATAAAAAGAGCTGCTACTGATGCTAACCATGTCGAGTCACACTCGACATCTGAGTGCAAAAGGTTAAGGTATAGGTTATTTTAAATTTCCTTTCTTAAGTTTTTGTTCATACCATTTTCTCTTAGATCCTGGCTACAATGAAAACTTTTATTTTACTGACTCAACTTAATAATAAATCAATTCATTTATCCATCCCAGACCAGTGGCCAAGATGTGTTAATGGACGTACTGAGCAATTAACAATGGTAAATCAGAAGGTGATCAACTCTGTGAGCAGTAAAATTGCTTTATTAGCATTTCTGCCTAATCTGCCTTTGATCTCTGACATGGAGATCAAAATAGCTCTTGGTTAATTCACAACTTCAATACTCAGGTGATCGTGAACTTAAATAGCCACAGGCCCCATGAACCTATGAAGGATGCCCAGGCCATGTGGGCACACATCTGGAACTCTCTGCTATTCAGAAACCACTTGTGGAATCACCAAAGATCAAATGAGATCAAAGAGAGACATATACAAAATTTCCTGTGGCTCCCCTGATACAGGGAACAGTTACAGCTAAAATTCCAGTGGTGGCCATGAAACAAATATGCTTTTACAGTGAGGGTTAGTCAAAATATAACTATGGCAATAGGGAGAGTGTGCAGTGTAGACCTACTTGGTATTAGATATAAGCAACAAATCGCTGAACAGGAAGAGGTGCCGCATCTTCCTCCTCCTGCCTGTTCTGAGCACCACTGGGATGTGCATCAGCAGAGTGTGCCCAGTGTCCTCAGGTGGTGTAAATTATTCAATATTGGCACCATCAGGTGTACTATATTCAATATTGGCCTCCTCAGATGTTGTATGGTGCTCGACCTCAGCAGAAGGGCTTCTCCTGCATCACAGCAAATGCCACAGAACAGCCAGTCAGTGGTCAAACATATGCTAAGATTTAATGCTAAAGGTCAAAGTTGGCACAAAACTAAAAATGAGTCTCAATCCTTCACACAGAGCTCCATAGCTCAAACCCAGGAGTAACTGAGTTGTAGACAGCTATTGAGAGAGGAGGTCACTTAGGGAGCTGATGTAGATGGAGACCTACTTCCAGGACATGTCCTGGGAACTGCCAGCTATTAGAGGTGGGAAAGGAGACAGCAGGAAACTGGATCAGAGAGAGCTGTTGGGAGGGGAGAACTAAGAGGCTAATGGCAGGGAGTATTACAGGAAGGCCAAACCAAAACAAAACAGAGCAGTTTGTGGCCTAATGTAGTCTAATAAGACAGAGATGTTTGAAGAGGTAATTATTATTTGGTTTCATGTTAATGTAAAAATTTAGATTATTGAGGATTTTGGAAAATTGACCTCAGTCTTATGTAATCAATGGTGAAAACTGGACAAAAATTCTCAAAGATCATCAAATAATACTAGAAACTTCTAAAAGTTTTTAAACACAAGAAAGCACTTAGTTATGATTGGGGTGAGCGATGATTAACTCTAACAGGACTTGCTGGTCATAATAGGTAAAGCAACAATATTGAATGGAACATGAAAATTCTTTAATGATAGGACAGTTATTTTCATAGATCTACAGAAAATTCTCTCTGAGACCCAAAAAAGTGCCCCCACCTCCCACATCCCTGAACAAGTAAAGCCTGCTCTTTGTGGTTAGCGGCATTGAATAAAGTAGCTTTTCATGAAATCACTGCTGAAGTTAGGAATTAGCCCATATGTTTTAGAGGAAACAAAACAGAACACTTCCCATTACTCCCAGTCCATTTCCATGATCAAAAGTAGTATTTTCAAAGACTACCTTCTACAGCGAATCCTTGGAAAGCCATCTACAAGCCCCCAGTGCTTTCTGATTGACGAAAACATCCTTCTTTCTTCACTTTTTGGCACTGAAAAATTAGTGTGCCTCCAGGACTTGGCAGAAAACTGTCAAGTATGCCAGGAAGGCAGAGGGTTCCACAGTCTTCTAGAACACCAGGCATCATGATGTCAAGGTTCTAAGGCTCATGCCATACCTCACCAACTGTCTGACTTGTTTCCCTGGGTCATCCTCCATCTTGATTTTTAATTAATTGTTTGATTCTGAGGAAACTCTATATTCACTTGCACTTGTAAGACATAAAATAGATATTCCATCCACACTTTACTGAGTTTACCCCAGTGGTAATACCTCTCTCAACTGTAGGTAGAGTCACCATCAGCCCCACAGGATCCTTGTGTCCCTTTCTACAGCTACACGCACGTCCCTCCCTCTTTGTCCACCTTTCTCATTCCTGACAACCACTGATTTTTTTTCTCTGTTCCTACCATTTTGCCCTTTCACAAATGTTATTTACATTGGATCTTACAGTTCAAAGCCATTTTGAATTGGCTCTTTACACTCAGCATAATAGGAGGTGCATCTGCATTGTTGCAGGGATCAGAAGTTTATTCTCTATCACCTTGAAGGCCCATGATAGAAATGTATCACAGTTTAACTATTCACCTGTAGAAAGATTTTTGAGTTGTGTGTAGTTTGGGGCTACTACAGATCAGACAGCTATGAACATTTGTGTACAGTGTTTTGTATCTACGTAAGTTTTCCCTTCTGTGGCTTTAAATGCCCTGGTCTGGAATTGCTAGGCAATCTGGTACATCTGTGTTATGTTTTGTTTTGTTTTAAGAAACTGTCAAACTGTGTTCCATGGTGGCTATACCATTTCAGTATCAGCAGCACTGCATAGGTGATTCAGCTTCCTCACATCCACACCAGCATTGGTGTTGTCATTCTTATTTTAGCCATTCTGATAGCTATGTGATGAGACCTCATTGTGGATTTAATTTCTTTTTTCTTGATGGTTCTCAGGCCCTTGAGAAAAGAAGGGGAGGGGAGGATAAAGAAATAATTTGCAATTACATGTATTTTAGGTAAATACCCTAGGAAAGGAAGGTGAGAGGCCTATAGTCAAAGAAATTTGTCTAAAGTTTGTCAAGCTGAAAGCATTAAGACCTCGAGGACACTCATTAAAAATCAAGATTCTCTACTAAGGAAGAATGGGAGAATGGAAATTGGAGGATTTGCTCCAGTTGGCTTAATAATTTTTTTCCTCTCTCAGTTCTTGAAGAAAGACTAAAGAAACTCAGTATTGTTTAATTCAAAAATTAATCTTTTTTACTATATGTAGCATCTCAGAATCTATCAGTACTTGTGTAGTAAAGATTTTGTGGTGTGGGAGACTCTTCCGGTGTTCAAAATATTCAATCTGTAAGGCTGGCTTGGATTTGTAAAGTAGAAGATTTGTTAATTGACCCCATTTGTCATTGTTATGATAGTTATCAGATTAGTCTGATTAGTTATGAAGTCTTGAACTCCATTCTCTACCAACTATTTCCTCTGCTTACCCTCAGTTTCTGCCCCTTGTAATTGTGCCTTGCTTCCCAAGACCTTGATTCTGTCTATGGCATCCTTTCAGCTCTGTTCCCACTGCTCACTGTTCTGTCTCCTGTATGTAGATTGGTTCAGAAGATGAATCAACTGTCTTGATTCAGGCACTCACTTCCGTTCTGGCCAGCTGTCACTTCTTAGGTAGTGGGAGCTGCAAGTGTGTAGTATGTTTTCCCTCGGAACAGGTTAAAAGAGTGGCAAGCAGCATTAGGAGTGCACCTCTGTTTTGTGTTCTTTCTTCTCTAAATTTTTGTTTCCTGTTTTTAGTGTCTTAATATAAATTGCATATTCTGTATAAAAAGTAAAGGCAGAATTTCAGAGAGAGATTTAAAGTATATTTCAAACTAATCACACTACCTTTACTGTTCCAGAAATAAGGTTTTTAATATCACACAGAAATGATGTATTGCTCCTTTTCTTGAGATTTGAGTTGAAATTTGGGGGATCTTAAGATATTCTCAGTGAAAAGCTCAAGACTTTGAAATCTATTTGTTCCCTAGTTAAAAATTTCTCTTTATTTCCCAGTTGAAATGTAAATGTTTATAATAATACTAGTGGCCCGGTGCATGAAATTCATGCACAGGGGCGGGGGGAGGGGGTTGTCTTTCAGCCTGGCCTGCACCCTCTCCAATCTGGGACCCCTCGAAGGATATCCTACTGCCAGTTTACAGGGATCAGGCCTGAACTGGCAGTCGGACATCCTTCTCGCAATCCGGGACTGCTGGCTCCCAACCGCTCACCTGCCTACCTGCCTGTCTGATTGACCCTAACCATTCTGCCTGCTTACCTGCTTGCCCCCAACTGCCCCCTGCTGCCAGCCTGCTCACCCCCAAATGCCCCCCACCAGCCTGATCACCCCCATCTGCCCCCCGTGCTAATGTGCTCATCCCCAACTGCCTCCCAGCTGGCCTGCTCACTCCAAACTGCCCCCCCCCTGCTGTCCTGATCACCTCCAACTGATCCCCACTGATGGCCTGCTTGCCCCCAACTGGCCCCCCTGCTGGTCTGCTTACCCCCAACGGCCCCACCCCCCATCAGCCAGATCACCCACAACTGCCATCCAATCCTGGCTTCTTACTGTCTCTACCTTGGCTCTGCCACCATGGCTTTGTCCAGAAGAACATCCGGAAGGTCTCCTGGAAGGTCTCCCAGTCTAATTAGCATATTACCCTTTTTTAGTATATCCAGAGGCATGGTGCACGGATGGGGCCCAGCTGGTTTTCCCTGGAGGGTGTCCCGGATCAGGGCAGGGGCCCCACTGGGGTGGTGGCCAGCCTGGGGGAGGGGCTCAGAGCCATTTTCAGGCTGGCCAAGCCCTCCAGCAGGAACTCTCACCCCATGGGGGTGTGACCAGCCTGGGTGAGGGGCTGATGGCTGTTTTCAGGCTGGCCACAGCCCCTTCAGGGTGGGGAGGGGTCCTACTGGGGTGCCTGGCAAGCCTGGGTGAGGGGCTGATGGCCGTTTTCAGGCTGGCCACACCCCCTGGTGACCCAAGCTTCCAGCCCTTCCTTTATTTCTTTTCTTTTTTTTCCAGCACCTCCTTGAGAGGCCAGGGCTGGCTGGAAGCAGGTATCTGGGATTTATTTATCTTCTATAATTGAAACTTTGTAGCCTTGAATGAAGGCCAGGGTCGGCCAGGATGGACGGGAAGCTTGGCTTCCTCCATCACCGGGGGCAACACAAGCCTCCTGCTCGCTCCAGCTCTGTGGCCACCGCCATCTTAGTTGGGTTAATTTGCATACCTGCTCCTGATTGGCTGGTGGGTGTAGCGAAGTGATGGTTAATTTGCATGTTTCTTTTTTATTAGTGTAGACTACTTTTGGGTCATAAACTCTGAAAATTGCCACAGGTGAAGTATATGTATTTTCTTGTGCTTATTTTTTTAACCTCACCTGAAGATATTTTTCCATTGTTTTTCAGAGAGAGGAGGTAGGAAGAGGGTGAAAGAGAGAGAAAAAAACATCTATGTGAGACAGACACATAGATGGGTTGCCTCCATATGTGCCCCAAGCAGGATGAGAACCAGAAACCCAGATATGTGTCCTTGACTGGGAATCAAAGCAGTGACCCTTTGGTGCACAGGCTGATGCTCTAACCACTGAACAACTGGCCAGGGCATGCAAATATATATATATATATATTCTCAATCATTGCAAGATGATCAGTAACTAATATACTTATTAATTACAATTCAGAGGGTACTATTTAGCTCACTGAATTACACTAATGTATACTAAAATATATTGTACGATTATTCTAAGTTTAATGAGGGGCTTAGAGTTCTGCTTCTGGTCAAGATGGAATAACATCTTGCATTTATTCTCTCACTTGGGTATTCTATCTAATAAAAGAGTAATATGCAAATTGACCATCACTCCAACACACAAAATGGCTGCCCCCATGTGGACACAAGATGGCCACCACAGGATGGTAAGTAGGGGAGGGCAGTTGGGAGGGACCAGGCCTGCAAGGGAGGGCAGTTGGGGGTGATCAAGCCTACAGGGAAGGGCAGTTGCGGGGGACCAGGCCTGCAGGGGAGGGCAGTTAGGGGTGACCAGGCCTGCAGGGGAGGGCAGTTAGGGGCAAACGGGCTGGCAGGGGAGCAGTTAGACATCAATCAGGCTGGCAGCGGAGTGGTTAGGGGGTGATCAGGCTGGCAGGCAGAAGCGGTTAGGGGCAATCAGGAAGGCAGGCAGGTGAGCAGTTGGGAGCCAGCAGTCCTGGATTGTGAGAGGGATGTCCGACTGCCCATTTAGGCCCGATCCTGGTAGGGGTCCCAGATTGGAGAGGGTGCAAGCTGGTCTGAGGGACACACACCCCTATGCATGAATTTTGTGCACTGGGCCTCTAGTGTGTGTGTGTGTGTGTGTGTGTGTGTGTGTGTGTGTGTGTGTGTACATATAATTTTCCTTTAACAACTAAATCCAGAGAAAAATATGAGACAATGGTACCCAAGACATTGAACATCAGGAAATTAAGGACAATAATCCTTGAAAGATGGGGGCGGATTAGATGAATTGCCCTATCTTACTGCCTGGAGAAAGTTTCTAGGCTCTAGAGCAGGTAAAGGGAGTGTAGGTATTGCCCTCTAATCTCCTGAACTAAGATCAACCTACAGGTCAAGAGAAGCCAAGTAGGCAGAGTACTAGAGAGGAGAGAGCTGCATATACTCTGGGAATCTGTAAAGTGCCCCTGAGTATTTAGCTGAACACTGATCAGTGTATGTGTGTGAGAAAACCACCAAAGCCCCTAGCTGAAAAGATTACATAAAACAGTGCCTGTGGTTCCTACAAAACCAGGAATTGTACCTGTTTTCAACAGGCATAGTAGAAAACCTCATAATTTAATATATTTTATTGATTTTTTACAGAGAGGAAGAGGGAGGGATAGAGAGTTAGAAACATCGATGAGAGAGAAACATCGATCAGCTGCCTCTTGCACACCCCCTACTGGGGATGTGCCCGCAACCAAGGTACATGCCCTTGACCGGAATCGAACCTGGGACCCTTGAGTCCGCAGGCCAACGCTCTATCCACTGAGCCAAACCGGTTTCGGCAGAACAGCTTTTAATCTAATTACACTTGGCCTACTGCTGAGGCAAAACCCTGTTCTGGTCTTGTCTAACCAAGTTTAAAAGCAGGACTCTAACAGATTAAATTGTGTCCAACTGTATACTTCCAACAACAAAACAATGCATTTTAAATATAAAGATGTAAAGAAGTTTTACAAATATAGAAAAGAATATGTCATGCTAAGATTAATCTAAAGAGAACTGGAATGACAATATTAATATTAGACAAAGTAGATTTCATAGAAAATAATACCAGCAAGGATGAAGGGTTATTTTCTAGTGATGAGGGATTAATTCATAAAAAAACAACAACAACCATACTGCTTCTAAACATTTATGCTGCTAGTAATAGGATTTCCAAATACATGAAAGAAAAACTGATAAAATGGCATGGAGAAATAGATAAATGTCTATTTGGAAAATTATAGGCAGGCATTTCAACATTTCTCTTTTAAAATTTTCCTTCTTAATAAATAGAATAAATAGACAAAAATCAATGGGAATATAGAAGATTTGAAAAGCTCTACCAACCAAATTGACCTAATTGAAATGTATAGAATATTCTACCCAACAACAATAATGTATGCATTCTTTTCAAGTGCACACCATAACTCAACTATAAAAACTATATTCTGGGTAATAAAGGAATGTTCAATAGATTTAAAAGGATTTAAGTCACGGTTTTTTTTACCACAGTGGAATTAAATTAGAAATCAATAAAGAAAGAGATCCAAAAGAATCCTCAAATATTTGAGAACTAATTAGCACACTTCTAAACAGCCCATAGGTCAAAGAAGAAATCAAAAGGGAAACTGAAAGTACAGAAGTGAACAAAAAGGAAAACACAATATATCTGGCGTGGGATGCAGCTAAAGGAAAACAATATTGTAAAAAGGGAAATTTATGAAACTAAATGACTATTTTAGAGAAGAATAAAAGTCTCATACTAATGACTTCAGCTTCTACCCTAGGAAGTTAAAAAAAATTTTTAAAAAAGCTAAATAAATGAAGAACACGTGAAACACAATAAGCAGAAGAAAAGAATATAACATTAATTAGAGGAAAAACTGGTTCTTTGAGGAAATCACTATAATTGATAAAAAGATAGATCAGGAAAAATAAAAGCAAATTGCTAGTATCAAACAGACTTGAAATCACTACAGATTTTCAAAGGATAATATGGAAATATTTTAAACAACTTTATGACAATAAATTTTGCAACATGGATGAGAGGGACACACTCTTTGAAAGATATAAACTACTAAAGCTCATTCTACAGGAAATAGATAACTTGAATAGCCTTATATCAATAACAGAATAACAGAATTTGCATTTGTAGTTAAAAGCCTTCGCAATTATGTCATTATATATATATATATATATGTATATATATATATATATATGATGACATTATATATATATATATATATATATATATATATATATATAATGCATAAATTTCAAAATGCTATTGAGTGGAATTTAAAGGTTAAAAACCAAAA
Source organism: Eptesicus fuscus (assembly GCF_027574615.1). Classification (NCBI taxonomy): domain Eukaryota; kingdom Metazoa; phylum Chordata; class Mammalia; order Chiroptera; family Vespertilionidae; genus Eptesicus; species Eptesicus fuscus. The sequence goes on from NC_072475.1 coordinate 70,493,777, forward strand.
GCAAAAATTGAAATATCTTTAGGGCTAGGTAAATAATGTAAGCGAATGATATAAAATAGTCATAGGAAAAAATAACTGTCAAAAATACTATCAAACTTTATTTTCATGGAACTATAGTGTGTGTGTGTGTATTGATTAGAGGACAAGTCAATTAAACAAAATATAAAAACAATAGAAAAATCCTGTGATCAATAACTGATTCTTTGAGGAAATTACTATAATTAATAAAAATGGATAAATTGGGAAAAATAAAAGCTTTGCTATCATATTCATATGTATAAACATATGACAACAAAGCTTTTATTTTAATTTGAAAGTAAAACTTAAAGTCAATATGTAAATATTAGTTAATTATGTAATTTTATTGCTTGTGGTGTTTTGGTTCTTCTCTGGAAGAGAAATATGATTCATTTTCTTCCACCCTTAGGTATTACTATGTGTTGGATTTCCTATGACATTGTGGACAGTTTCAAATATTTTACTTTAAATTATTTAACTTCATACAGATTCATAATGGAAAATAGTTCTTGACAAAAGTAGGTACTTCCAAATATGAACAGAATTCTTACACAACAACATACTCATCCTTCCTCTCTTTTTACATGGATGACTCCTTCTCCTTCCTCAGTTCTCTGAATTAAAATTTCTTTTTCAGGGACACCTTTTCACCCATTGTTGTTCCTCATTCTTCTGTTTTCTTAATAGTGTTTTTCAGTACTAGTAGCTACACATTTTTGTTGTTGTTAACCTGATAATCATCTTTTCTACTGGCCTATAAGTTCCCTGGGAACAGGGTCTCTGCCTGTTCCCTCATCACTGTATACCAGGATCTAACTTCATGCCTAACCTACAGTGGGAGCCCAATAAAGAACAGAAGACAGAATGAATAACATGCACTAAGCTCTGGTTAGAGGGCGGGTCTGACAGCTGCCTGTACAGCCTTTTTCATCAGTAAAATGATAACAAAAACATTTTTAATAATTTTTTATAGTTAGAACCATTTATCAGAATTGAAATTGAACACATACTTTGACCAAACTGTGGACCTTTCAGTAATATATTCTATAGAGACTCACTATATGTATACCTTTTAAAGCAGCAACTCATTTCCTACTATGCAAAAAGTCAGATAAGTACCTAAACACGTGTGGAGATGCTTTCTCATCACATTGGTACTTGTAAAAGCAAAAAACAGAAGTTGGAAATTAGCTAAATATATTTAAAAATTAATTAAATAAATTCTGATGTAGTCATCAATGAGCTACTATACAAGAATTAAAATTATAAGACAGGTGGGGCAAAAGTAGGTTTATAGTTGTTCTTATAAAAATACAATAATTAATGTATAATAATACAAGAATAAATTCTGTGCTTTGCATACTCAAAACTGTAGTTAAAAATCACAGTGAAAATAAATCCACAATGTATTGTTAAATAAAAAAAGTTTAAATAAATTATATACAGTAATCACTCCTCTTTTTTATTTAAAAAAACAAAACACCACAATTGATATATGTACCTGAGCATGCCCAAGAAAAATATTTAGAAGGATATTTAGGAAGTTGCTCATAGTGATTATTTCTGGCTAAGGCTATTTTTGAATTCTTTTTGCTACTTGTTTATTGTTACAGAAGCATGCATTAATTTTATAATAATTTTTAAAACTAACAAATATATTTTTATTTGGAACAAAACACTTTTTATGAAGAGTACCCTACCTCTCTTAGGAATGTATTTAAATGCCTCCCATGCTTTTCAATCAGAAATTTCTTCTACCTTATGACCCAGCGATTTTACTTCTGGAAATATATCCCAAGAAACCCAAGTCACTGATTTGCCAGAATATATGAACTCATATTAATTGCAGCATTATTTGCAACTAGAGGCCGGTGCACGAAATTCGTGCACGGGGGTGGGGGTGTGTCCCTCAGCCCAGCCTGCACACTCTCCAATCTGGGACCCCTCTCACAATCCAGGACTGCTGGCTTCCAACTGCTCACCTGCCTGCCTTCCTGATTGCCCCTAACCACTTCTGCCTGCCAGCCTGATCACCCCCTAACCACTCCCCTGCCAGCCTGATTGATGCCTAACTGCTCCCCTGCCAGCCTGTATGCCCCTAACTGCCCTTCCCTGCAGGCTTGGTCACCCCTAACTTTCCTCCCCTGCAGGCCTGGTCACCCACCAACTGCTCTCCCCTGCCGGCCTGGTCACCCCTAACTTCCCTCCCCTGCCGGCCTGATCACCTCTAACTGCCCTCCCCTGTAGGCTTGATCACCCCCAACTGCTCTTTCTGGCTGGCCATCTTGTGGCAGCCATCTTTGTCCACATGGGGGCAGCCATCTTTTGTGTTGGAGTGATGGTCAATTTGCATATTACTCTTTTATTAGATAGGATAGCCATAATTTGGAAGCAGCCCAAGTGCCCATCAGTAGATGAGTGGATAAAAAAGCTGTGGTACATTTACACAATGGAAAAAAAACAAGGGAAATCTTACCTTTTGTGACAGCATGGATGAAGCTGGAGAGTATTAGGCTAAGTGAAATAAGCCAGTCAGAGAAAGTCAGATACCATATGATTTCACTTATATGTGGAATATAATGAACAAAATAAACAAACAAACAAAATAGGAGCAGACTCAGAGTTACAGAAAACAGACTGACAGCTGTCAGAGGGCTTGGGGGTTAAGGGGCTGGGAGAAAAAGATAAGGGATTAAGCAAACAAACAAACAAAAATCTTCATCACCTAGAGTCTACTGGGACCGTCCTAGACAATAGTATTGTGATTATCAGAAGGAAATGGGGGAAGTAGAACAGGGCACAGGGGGATAAATGATGATGGAAGGACACTTGACTTGTGGTCCTGCACACACACTGCAATATACAGATGATATAGTATAGAATTGTTCACCTGAAACCAATATAATTTTATTAATCAGTGTTACCCCAATAAATTCAATAAAATAAAAATATTTCTTTCAATTATGGGGTGTTTCACCTTGGTTAGAAAAGAGAAATGTTTTTAAAAATGGACTTTTATTCTTTTTCTAATGTGTTCCAGAACATATTAATACTTTAAATATTTTTTTGTTTTATTTCACTGAGTATTAAGCATTGTTGGTGAAGTTGTGATTTTGCCATCAAGCTCAATTTGTAAGCTTGATTTTATTTTACATTTGACTATTAGACATATTCAAATAACTAAATCAAAAAACTAATTTTCATAACATCCCATTCAGTATGCAAGAACGTAAGTTCTGGATAAGAAGGTAAACCACCATCCCACCAACAAATGATCAGATCACACTGTGTCATAGAGGGATCTTGTGTTTTTGTTGTTGTTTTTCACAATCTTCTTCAGTAAGAGCTGAATCATAATCCAGCTAATTCACAGGTTCTTTATTAGCACGAATCAATCCAAACAGTCTAACGGGATCATCGTGAATGTTTTCCTCTATTGCCTGGCGCGCGGGTGGGAGACTGTATACTAGGGTAGTCTCAGGAAGGCTGGTGTTCATTCCATGTAACAGCTCATCTTCATTCTTGTCTAATACAGAAATATTTTGCTGCCTGGGCTTTCTGAGCTTCCTCTCACAATTGTGACTCAGTGAGGCGTAAAACATCTGTGATTCATCGATTGCCTAAAAAGAGAGGCATATTAATTTTTTCATTGTTAGCCCATTCTTTCACTTTGATGACTTCTGGGAATTTCTAAGTTCTCTGAAAAGCAAGAAACTTGTTTTCTGGGCTTTAGCTGCCAGTTAGCTTATATGCTATATTCAAATTACCTTCCTAAGGCACAACTTTCATATTTTTACTGTCATGTCTCCAAAATGAAATTCTGGAGACATATAGACTAAGGTTTGAATTTCATTTAAACCTTATATTCAAGGTTTTCCATGCTTGATACTACTCCACCTTTTAAATATTGATTCCTATTACTCCCCTGCATAAACTCTGTATTTCAGGCAAATTGGATAATTCTTCATTTTCCTTTGGGAAATTCCTCTCCCTTCCCTGGTCTGGATTACAGTGCTGTATCCCAAGCCCAGCACAGGACTAAGCATGTGACCTAGGCTGGAACCATCCATCTCCCTGGCAACAGAAACTGGTCCAATAGAAGGCATGTGGTTTCAGCAGAGCCGATTATGCAGCACGTTTAGGATTGATGTACAGATGCAGGAATAGAAAACGTGCTGTTTCCTGAAGTTGGGAAAAAGAAAACCTGGGTCTTCCAGAGGCTTGACCAGCCTCAAGGGAAGAGTCTGTGGTAATGGAAGAGCATGAAGTCAGTAACAGAGGGAAAGAGGGAGGGAGGAGAAGCGAAGAGATCCCTTCTATTCAGTCATCTCAAAAACAAATATTCCCTTACAGCTCCCTGTCATGTGAGCCAGTGATTTTCCTCTTATGCTAAAGTGGTTTGAATTGGGTTTCTGCACTTATAACTTACATCATTCCCAACAATATAAGTCTGGTCAACAATTGGTCAACCTTTTCAAGTGCTGCAGAGTTCAAAAACCGTGATCCTGAGAAAGAACCACGAACTGTACATGGCATAGTCACTGTGACTTCCAGAGTGTTATTTCAGTTGAGTGCATGGGTAGAAAATATACGGCCAGAGGTAAAATAATGCTTATCTCTGGAAAGAAATGGAAACAGTAGAGAAAAGTAAGAATCAATTTAGGAGTTAAACAAGCTGAAGTCAAGTTTTGTTCTTAAATATTGGGGTGATTTGTGTATATTGGTAAATAGTAAAATAGTAATAATTAGTTTTTAAAAAGTGAAAAATGGAGACAAATGATTTAAGGTGCAAGATATGGAAATAAATGGGAGAAATGGTCAAGATCATAAGTAGTAGTGTTGGCTTTGGAAAGAAGAGAGGACGCTTCTGACTTAGGAGGGAAAGGAGAGATTCATGTGAGATTTTGACATGAAGATAAGAGAGAGGAGCAAGCACACACTGTGTCCTTCATATTGTTTAGGATATGAGAATTCTTGTGGACTCATTATATTATTAGGTTTCCTGATAAACTCTTCCTAGTTCATAGAAGATTGAGATGCTGAAATTACAAGTTCTGAACAGTACATATGATTTTCAAAGGGGAAGGAATTTATTTTCATTTTTCCAACAGATATTTCACCCATCAAGCTTTATGCGTAATACCATAGATTCCTTATGCTTTTGTAATTGACTATAGTAAGTAATGTAGTAGCAAACTGGGCAGTGTGTTTGTTGATAATCATTCTAATAAAATGGAATTGAGCAAATGTAAAGAAATTACTTCTAGTTAGTGAAACTAAATTTGTGAGAAGGATGTAATAGAATAAAGACAAATCTACTTAGAGCATTGTTAATTATCCTATATAATAAAAGGCTAATATGCAAATTGTCCCCTCGACCAGGAGTTTGACTGGGAGTTCAACCAGGGGGTGGGGCCAGCTGGCCAGCCACCGGTGGCCCCTCCCTCCAGCCGGCCCTGTCCCTGATCTCCCCCTCTACCCGAACAGGGGCAGGGCCAGGCCCCCAACTTCCCAAAGCCCCTCCCCAGCCGGCCCTACCCCTGAACGGCCCTCCCACCCAGATTGGGGGTGGGGCCGGCCAGCCAACCTTCAGTGTCCCCTCCCCCTGGCCAGCCAGGCCTGATCAGGGCGGATCTGGACCCCAACCATGCACAAATTCGTGTACCAGGCCTCTAGTATAATTTATAAAACAGCAAACTTTTAAGGACATTTTAAGGTTTTGCACAATTTCCACTTTAGTTAAAAGCAGATGTAGCTCAAATAAAGTTGGCCTATTCAAGTCATATTTACTAAATAGCTACTTCTATTCCAGATTCTCAGATTTTTATACTAGTAGCTAAGGTGCTGTGAATTTCTACATTTCAGATGGTGTGGTTATATGGTAACCTTTTTTTTTAGAGGTTTTCTTTTTGTTATCATGGATTTAGCAGGTCATCTTATTATTACATGCAGTTTTTCATTCCTTCTATATAAAAATACATTTTACAATTAATTGAACATCTGATGACAGATTTGCCCATCAGAGGGCGACTTTACCTTTCCTTAGACTTCATCACATTTTGCTTTCTTATTAAAAATTTCAAGAATTTGGGCTGTGGAGGAAATTCATATAAAGAAAAATGGAAAAATTCTGCCTTATTGGGACATTTCCAAGATGTGATCCATCTTAGAGAGGAAAATATTTTCTGTTTGATGGGACTAAATTTGAATTCTGTTTTCCCACCTAGTACCTGATTGCTCTAGGGCAAGTCTTTCATCCTTTTCAAGACTGTCAAACTGGAATAATAATACTACCTCCCTCAAAGAATTTAAGAGGATAATGCATATAAAGCACATAACACAAGACCTGACACATCACAACTGTACAGGAAATACTGGCTGGTTTTAGACAGTAGCAAGAGTGCACATCATTGAAGAAACAAAATCTGGGAGGAGAAGGAATAAGAGTTATTTTAAGTGAAATTTATACCTCAGCAGCATGTAAGCTAAGAACTGTGAATGGCTTTTGATGAAGTCAGTGCTCTGTCTGAAGATGTTGAGCTGATTGTGGTAGGAAAAGGAGAAACTCTCCAATTCTCCTAGGTTTTTATAGGTTTTTGCTTAAGCTATTTCCCTGCCTATTTCTAATTAAGCTCTGTGTAAATACATCTCTTGCCATAAGACCAAAGCCATAGGACTTGTATTAAATTTTACATTCATTTGCCTTGTAAAATAGAAGTATGGTCTTTTATATCCAGCTAATTTACCTTTTAACTAAAGACCTCTCCCTTCTTCCCTCCCTTCCTCCCTCCCTTTCTTCTTCCTTTCCTCCTCTTCCCATAAATTTCTAACATCTAGGTCTTATGTACCTTATACATGTGTCAACTTTTATATTTATCTCTGTGACACACATAATTCTTTTAATTGACTATTTAGGAAGAGAATCCACTTTTCCATTCAAATCTATTGCCTTTGTAATTGTTCACAGTTTTGAATCTTTGAATTTGAGTCTGAGTAGCATTTACTTGTCTTCCAGTTTCCCTTTAGAGTTCAGGTCCCAAAACTTGACACATTTACTCTAAATGTTCTAACAGCTACTTTAATTGTGCATCAGAATGCACGCTTCCTCTGCTCTTGAAACCTGCAGCTGTGCTGTGATCTCCACTGAACTTGACCCTTGATACAGAAAACAAAACTCACCTGTGCAGCCGGGGTAGCTTCTTGCAGTTCATTCACAGATCTCTCTGGTTGGGCTTTCATTTGTTCATAGCAATTTTCATCCATTTGTTCTTGGGAGTTGAAAAGATTTATGATTGACAATGGAAAAACAAAATATATTGGCACAAGTAAAGAGACATGACCCAAGCAACATTTAGCTGTAAATATGAAACCTCCAAGAACCATTTAACTTATCTTTGTCATGAAAATGCAGAGATTCAAATGCAAAGATTCAAAACTGTGAACAATTACAAAGGCAATAGATTTGAATGGAAAAGTGGATTCTCTTCCTAATAGTCAATTAAAAGAATTATGTGTGTCACAGAGATAAATATAAAAGTTGACACATGTATAAGGCACATAAGACCTAGATATTAGAAATTTATGGGAAGAGGAGGAAAGGAGGAAGGGAAGGAGGGAAGAAAGGAAGGAGGAAGGGAGAGGTATTTAGTTAAAAGCACAATCTGCTCTCTGCAGAAGTCTTTTGCCCAATAGCATTAACAATAAGACAAAGGAAGGTCTCTTGGGATAAGGACTAGATCATAGCCATTTTTTAAATACCACTGTAGGCCATGGCAGTTTCAAACTATCATTTAGATGTTGTAGAGATCCCAGGAGTTAAATTTTTGCCTGTGTTTTCTTCTGTTTAAGTGTAACTGCAAATGATGTATGGTGGCATAATGCACAGTGCACCTACACTGATGATTACAATCTGGTAATTATTTCCGTGAGTAAAATGTTTTACTCAGCGGCATTCTGAAACTTATGTCATATTTTTTAAAGGATTTAGAGTATGGTTTTTACTCCATAAATGAATGACAGGACAGTTCAGCCAGGCTGTTCTGAAGGTGGGCTGTCTAATGCTGACTGTAAGTACTTGGAGTTTCTGAGCAGCATCCACCAGCTAGCAGACCTGCACTCATTTCACCCTGTGGGGACAGGCTTAGTGAATCATTCCTGCCTTTCTTACCCCAGATACACCTATTTTAAAGGGACAGGAAAGAGAATTAGTGACAGGTAGGATGGCCAGTGCCTTGGCAGAAACGTGGACTGCTCCAATTTGACCCCATTGAAAAATATATATTTACTATAGTACAAAGTACCTCCCAATTACCCCTTTCTGAAAGCAACACAAAATAAAGGGTCCATAGAGTGATATTTCTCAAAGCATAGTTCATGGAAAACATGCATTAAGATCACCTGGGAGGTTTGTTAAATAGCAGATTCCTGGACCTCCTACATCAGAACCTGTGGGAGGGACCCCTGTGCTCACTTAGACATGGAAATCGTAGATGTGGTGGCTTCAAGCAACTAGAATACATAAACAATGAAGTCCTCAAATCTTACAGGGGAGCACCACGATTCCGCAAGGTGAAACAGGAGGGCAAACTCATTTTACTAGTTCATTGCCGAAAAACAGTTCCTGCTTCCTCAGATGCAGAGATTAGAGGGCACTTTGCTATGGAGGAAAGACAACAATGATATACATGCTTGACTCGTATAAAACTCTCACATTCCTAACTTTAGGAGAATTCCACTCTTTTGATATACAGAGATCCAGATCCATTTAGTCCGTTCCTGGACATCTCTGTGTTGATTCAGAGACCTACAGGAGTGAAGCCCAATTCTCCTGTCCTGCATTAAGTCAAGTGCCTGCAGGGCAAGGACAGGCTTGAGTGCTAGCATCACCCATCAGGCTCTGGGATCAGATCACAGTGGTCTGTTTTGAGGAACTTGAGGTGTTTTGTCTTGGGTGGTTGGGATGTTTCAGGTAATAAGGGGTGATGGGAATTGATGAGGACCTGTTACATCAGAACAAAAATATATAATTCACTCCATGAAGATTTAGCTCTTCTCTTTCCCCACTTGCCATCAAAACAGCCCCAGGGTCTCTACTTACAAAGAACAAGTTTCCACAAGGGAAACCAGAAAATGTATTTATTATTCCAGATAATTCACTGTAGACTTGCTTTTGCATATAGTGCATAAAACACTGTTTCCCTGGTTGGGCCATTTTCTGTTCTAGAAATAGCATTTCACAGAATTCTTTGTGTGTCAACATTCATGGTAATAGAGACTTCCTGTATTCTCATTACCGCTGGAGTGAAATGGAGAGCATATAGAAAACAGGGTGCTAAGTTACACCCAATGCTGCAATGCAATTTATAATGTGTGGCTTTGGAAATGCATACTAAATAACATGCTAACCATGCTTGAATTTATGTTATCATTGGGATATTTAAATGTGATTGTGAGAAGAATAAGCCACCTCAAATTATTTGTGGAATTAAGTGAGGAGGTGTATTAATTTCTGGAAAAATAAAACTTACCTGGGACCACATTATCTAAGTTACCATAAATTGGTGTGTCTTCAATATAATACTCATCCTCCCTATAAGGAAAAAAAAGTATTTATTTTATTAGAATCCACTTGACACAAAGTTCTTAACTAATTTCTCAGTTAAATTTGATATTAGGTAAACTATTGTTCTTGTTCAGCCTTGGCCAACCAATGTAGATACATTTATGTGCGAGTGAGTGAATACAAGTGTGCAAGCATGCCTGCCTCTGTGTGTGTACGTATAAATTTGAATAGTCATTTTTGGACCTTCTTTCAGGGAATAATGATAGCAAGTATTTATTTAGCACTTACTGTTTGTCAGATGCTACTTGAAGTGCATTTTAGATACTCATTTATTGAATCCTTATACAATCGCACAAAATAGGCACTATAGCATCCTTATATTAAAGATAAGGAATATAAGGCACAGAGCGGTCATATGTTTGCTGAAGGTCATAGGAATATCCTCATTCATTATAAATGAGAATAAGTGGCAGAGCTGAGATTAGAACCTAGCTTATCTGTGTTCTTAACTATACAGTGTATACTTCCTGTTTACTTGCCCAGACTTTCACTCTGAAAAATCCCCTAAAACTGTGTTTACTAAGTAAATATTCATTGACAAGGATGTGTAAGAAATAAAAGGCCAAAGAAATATTGGCAGATGCAATGAAATGATTGCCTATTACATCCAGATGCTATTCTATGTGTTACATACATTGTATCAAAGACCCAGGGAAATTCTGTCAAAATAATATTATCATTCCCCACTTTAGAGAAGCCTGAGATTCAGAAATATTAATGCATTTTCCCTAACTTTATATGTAATGTCAGCAATAACTAGCAATTATGAAAGCTTTTCTTTATGCCAGTGCTCACTGAACCCTCAGATGCATTTTATTTTGATCCCCACTGTGCACATAAGGAATTTGTAGCTCATAGAGGTAAATTGTCCAAAGATACACAGACAGTAGCTGGCAGTGCCGGTATTGTAATGCAAGGCTGGTCCTAAAGCCCTGAATCCTATTTGCTCTTGATGTTTGATTAAGTTTCCTTACAGCCTCATCTGAGTAATCCTGTTAGGAATACAGCGGACATCCACCATTGTCACCAGACAGTAAAGATGGCCCTGGTGACCAGCTTTCACAATAGCAGTCTGGGAACAGAGACCTACCAGGCAGTGAGAGTGACATTTCATAAAATAGTAGCAACTGCTTTAACTTTGAGATTACATATCACGGAGAGCTGGAGGGAATTGCATCGAAAGAAAAAAGAACTCTTATCTCAAGGCTTAACACCTATATTACTCACCATGCTTCTGAAAGAAGACAGAATATATGTAAATAGCAAGTAGACATCCTTAAAAAATTACAGATCAAATGATACCTGGATAAAATGGTTTGAAAAGTCCAGATGCTGGCATGTATTTTGCTTCTCTTATAAAAGGAACTCATTCGTAACCTTTCTTTCCATCAGTAATTCAATGCAGCTTAATATTGGGATACAGAGGAGACACTGCTCATGGTTTTTCTCTGGCTATGCAGAGAATTTAATAGCAAAAGGTGAAGAATTTTTAATAAGACAATCCATTTATTTTCATAGCTCACACAAATAGCAGATACAATCTGCAAATGATAAATCATATCCAAAAAAAATGAACATCATTTCATTCATTATGAATGAAAATAAGATGTGATTTATAATGCAGTGCCCTGAGTCTATAGGCAGGTCTCAGATGATTAATCATCTCAAATGAAAAATTATTCAGAAGCAGTTGCCTAACAAATTTATATATATGTGTATGTATATATATATTTTGCTTATCAATTCCAAATAGCTTCAGTCTTTTGCAAATATCTAATAAACTTTAAGCACAAATGTGTGGCAGTTTTATGTGGAAGATGAATTACTATTAAAAATAAATTAATAAGCTTATATTCCAGAGGCCAGTGCATCTTTGAGTTTTGGGTCAGATCAGATTCTCCATTGCTCAGAAGATGTCTGAAATAGTCCTCTAAAAAATAAGCACATTAAGTGGCACTCCAAAATTTAAAATGGTATTGTTTTTTTACTAGGGCCCAAATTTTCTATTTTCACATAAGTATTTCTTTAGTTTATATTTTAAAGTTGTTATTTATATTTTACTATTATTTCATTGTTAAGTCCTTTGTAGAAAAATATATAAATTATCTAAGTAAATTAAATAATTAAGTTCAATTTTTAAAAACATCATTACTTATGCCTGGGTGGCCTTGGGCATATATTCTGAGTTACAATTTTCTTATTTATAAACCAAGGATATTAAACTATTTAATCCCTATTGTTCTTTTCAGTTCCAAAATCTATGATAAAAATATAGGGTTCCGATATCCAAGTAAAAATAAAAGATATTTCTACAACACTAAATAAAGCCATTTTAAGGGGCTGGAAAGTTGTCAGATTGAGGAAAGAGCAAGCTTAGGGGTCTATCAGAAGTTGATTTGTGTAAGTGTTAACTTGATTTGCTTAATAGATATTTCTTTGAATAGGCAAATATATGTTTGGGTTCCATGACTGTATAAATGTTGTTTAAAGTCATGGGTAATTTTGGCTCCCAAAGTACGTAATCAGAAATTGGCAAGTTGAGAAGTATATACACAAATGTGTGAATTAACATGCCAACCACTTTTTATAGATAAAATGTGCTTGTATAATCAAATTTTGCCTAAATAAAGATATACTACAATAGATTGATTATTAAATCCTTGAAGGATTCTGCATCTTTTCATCTTTGTATGTCTATTGTCTATCAAAGTTCTTATTTATTGAATGAATGTTCTTAAATAAATTAATGTTATAAGAGCACCACCCTCTTTTCTGCATTTGACCTACAGCGAAGAGCCTGCTTGCTTTGAGATGGTATTTTACCAATTTTCCCTTCTGACTCTTATAATTCTCCCAAACTACTGATCCAATCTTTAGCAAAATGATCAAATCACAAGATTTTCTATCCTATTGCATCTTAATTGCCCTTCAAATGGCAAATATCAAATCAATCATTAGATTAATTTATACATAGTTACGTAGGATTGTCTTTGATACATTGTTGTATCCAAGTCAGCAAATTACTCTTGATTTAAGCTAATGACATGACAATTATCTCATGTTATAGAATCCAAGGTTAAGAGTACTACTCATAGCAGTGTGTGTGTGTGTGTGTGTGTGTGTGTGTGTGTGTGTGTGTGTAAATCTGTCTCCAAAATAGACATTTCCACCTGGAGAAGAAAAAAAAAAAAAAAGACCTTATAGAGGACAACAAAAAGTTTATAATCTTATCCTATCTAGTGAAAAAAGTTGTGTTTTTGAAAGACCTCTCAGCCTTTCAGTCTACCATTTCAGAAAGGTCTTGTAGAATCCTCAAGGAAATTCTCTATACTTAGATTTTTTTAATTCCAAAAGAGAAATCTCCAATCTAATGACACATTTGGGTCAGAATATATTAAGAAAATGAAACTTCTTTACTATAATTCACACCATTAAACCTTTTTTTTTTAAGTATCATACTATACAATTTCTCTGCAACTAGCTCAATAAGTAATAAAGAGGGTAAAGTTATAACTGCATGTTATTTTAGAGTTTATTGATCACATTTCTCTAGTGATTGACATTAACCTTAAAAACAGCATATCATGAAACATTCCAGTCAATATTTGTGTGTAAGCATACCTTTAATATTATTAGGTATTGCCAGATTTATTTCCACTCTAAATTCTTAAGGGCCACACAATTTTTATACATAGACTGCACTCTTACAATCTGATCTGAATTATAACCTAAGATATTTCCTCTTGAAATTGATGATAATTCTGTAGATAACAGGTTAGAGTCCCACTCCATTCTTCACCCATCTCTCTCATTAGCTCAGGATGTTTAAGTAAGTAGGGCAGATAATAATGCTATAGCTTTTAATTTTCAGATGGGAATAAAAATAATTAAAATTCACTTTTAATTGTATTTTAACCCAAATACAATTTCCCTGAGCCAAACCTATAAGCAATATTTCATTTGTTACTTTCCCTGGTTCATTGGGAATCACAATGCATAACTCATTTTCTACTTACCTGGGGATGTAGTAATCAGAGTGTCTGTATATTTTATCTGAAAGATATTCAAAGTAGACAAATTAAATAAATGTTTGGACATACATTTGTTAAATCTTCTAGAGAAGGTTATGAGGGTAGCTTAGCCTCAATATCAGTTAATATGTTTATTCAAGCCACTTGGCCACCACTGTTTGAAATAGAGATAAAGATTGTCTCTGATTTGGGTAAATCATAGTCCATATTCTCTCTTGGTAGTTTGGAATAGAAATATAGTGCAGCAGAAAAAAAGAAATAATAAAAATTAGAGCAAAATTGAATGAAATAGAGAACAAAATGACTATATACAAAATTAATGCAAAAGAGTTGGTTCTTTGAAAGATTAATAAAATTGACAAACCCCTGGCTAGACTCACTAAGGAAAAAAGAGAAAATTCTCATATAAACAAAATTAGAAGTGAAAAAGGAGAAGTTACCAAAGAAATTACAGATATACAAAGTGTCATACTAGAATACTATGAAAGACTATATGGCACTAAATTCAACAACCTAGAAAAGAGGGTAAGTTCCTAGAATTATATAACCTTCCGAGTCTAAATCATGAAAAAATGGAAAAATCTAAGTAGACTGAACAAAAGTGTGGAAATTGAAACAACCATCAAAAACCTCCCAAAAAATAAAAGTCCGGGACCAGATGGCTTCACTAGTGAATTCTACCAAATATTCAAAGAAGATTTGATACCTGTCCTCCTAAAACTCTTCCAAAAAATTGCTAAAGGGGAAATACTTCCTAAAACATTTTATGAGGCCAACATAAGCCTGATACAAAAACCTGGCAAGGATAATACTATAAAAGAAAACTACCCACCAATATCTCTGATGAATTCAGATGCAAAACTCCTAAACAAAGTACTAGCAAATAGAATACAGCAGTACATCCAAAAAATAATATATCACGATTAAGTGGGGTTCATTTCAGAGGCACAAGGATAATTCAACATACACAAGTCAATCAATGTAATACACCACATTAACAAAGGAAAAAATTAAAATCATGTAATCTTATCAATAGATGCAGAAAATGTATTTGATAAGATACAATATCCATTTATATTAAAACACTCAATAAAATGGGTATAGAAGGAGAGTATCATTATATAATTAAGATAATCTATGAGAAACACTCAGCTAAAATCATACTCCGTGGTGCCCAGCCAGTGTTGCTCAGTGGTTGAGTTTTGTCTCATGGACCAGGAGGTCACAGTTTGATTCCCAGTCAGAGCCTATGCCTGGGTTACAGGCTGGATTCCCAGTGGGGGCATGCAGGAGGTGGCCAATTGATTCTCTCTCATAGGTAATGCTTCTATCTCTCTCTCTCCCTCTCCCTTTCTCTCTCTGAAATCAATAAAAAATATTTTTAAAAAGAAGGAAAAAAATAAAATCATACTCATTGGTAAAGAACTGAAAGCTTTTCCTCTAAAATCAGAACAAGACAAGGATGCCCACTCTTACCACTCTTAATAAACATAGTTCTGGAAGTTCTAGCCAGAGCAATCAGGCATAAGGAAGAAGTAAAAGGCATTTAAATCATTAAGGAAGAAGTAAAAGGGTCACATTTTTAAAGATAACATGATTCTATACATAGTAGATCCATAAGGCTCAACAGAAAAACTATTAGAGACAATAAATAAATGCAGTAAAGTTGCAGGATACAAAGTCAATGTACAAAAATCTACTACTTTCCTATATACTAACAATGAAACTTCAGAAGAAGAAATGGAAAAAAATCTTTTTGCCATTGCAACAAAATGAATAAAATACATAAGAATAAACTTAACAAAGGATGTGAAGAAACTATATAGTGAAAACTACAACGCATTATTAAAAATGATTGAAAAAGACACAATGAAATGCAAAGATAAAAAAAAAACAAAAAAAACAGAACAAATAATTGTCAGATTTGTATGGAACCACAAAAGACTCCAAATAGCCAAAACAATCCAGAGAAAAAAGAATGAAGCCAGAGGTACCACACTCCCTGACTTCAAATTATACCATAGAGATCTGATAATAGAAAACAACATAGTATTGGCAGAAAAACAAGCACACAGACCAATGGAATGGAATTGAGAGCCCAGAAATAAAACCTCATGTTTATGGGAAAATAATTTTTTACAAAGAAGCCCAAAACACACAATGAAGAAAAGAAAACCTCTTCAATAAATGGTGCTGAGAAAATTGGAAAGCCACATACAAAAGAATGAAAGTAGATTACAGTTTTTCCCCATGTACAAAAATTAATTAAAAATGGATCAAAGACTTAAATATAAGATCCGAAACAATAAATTACATAGAAGAAAATATACATACTAAACTTATGGACCATGGTCATAGAGAATATTTTATGAATTTGACCCCAAAGGGAAGGGAAGTAAAGGCAAAAATAAATGAATGGGTCTATGTCAAACTAAAAAGCTTTGGTACAGCCAAAGAAACTGACAACAAACCAAAGAGGCAGCCAACCAAATGGGAGATGATATTTGCAAATAACAGCTTTGATAAGGGTTCATTATGTAAAAATATATCAAGAATTCATACAATTCAACACCAAACAAGCAAACAATCCATTAAAAAATGGGCAGAGGACCTGAATAGACATTCTCCCAAGAAGACATACAAATGGCCAATCAAATATAAAAAGATGTTCAACTTCACTATTAGGGATATGCAAATCAAAACTACAGTGAAATACCACCTTTCAACTTAGAATGGCTACTATCAACAAGATAGGTGAAAATAAGTATTGGAGAGGTTGTAGAGAAAAAGGAACCCTCCTTCACTGGTGGTGGGAATGTAAACTGGAACAGCCAGTATGGCTGTTCCTCAAAAAAATTAGGAATAAAGTTACCATGTGACCCAGCAGTCCTTCTTCTGAGTATCTATCTAAAAGAACTCAAAAACATTTATTTGAAGATACATGCACCCCAATATTCATTGCATCATTATTCATGGTGGCCAAGATATGGAGACAAGCAAAGTGTCTTTATATAGAGGACTGAATAAAGAGATGTGGTACATATATACTATGGAATACTACTCAGCCATAAGAGAATATGACATATTGCCATTTGCAACAGCATGGATGGCCCTAGAAAATATTATATAAAGTGAAATAAGCCAGTCAGAAAAAAGCTAAGAAGCATATGATTTCACTCATATGTGGGATATAAAACTCATAGACATAAATAATGAGTGGTTACAAGATGAGAAAGTATTGGGGGGCGGGAGGTAGTAAAGGGTAAAGGGTGCCAAATATGTGGTGATGTAAGATGATTTGATTTTGGCTGGTGGGTACAGAATGCAATATACAAATCATGTATCATAGAAATGTACACTTAAAACCTATGTGAACTCATTAATCAATGTCACCCCAATAAATTTAATAAAAAATGCACGCAGTAAAATAGCTTTTAGAAGAAACAGTACGCTGATCAGAGATCTGATGTAGGATTGTAAAACCATGAAAAAATGATGTGTCAATTATCAGAAAGTAACCCAGGTTGAACCTTGAAGGTGCTGGTTCAAAGGCAAATAAAAGGAAGTATTTTTATTTACAATCCTATCTAATAAAAGAGTAATATGCAAATTGACTGTACCTCCGCTACACCCACCAGACAATCAGGAGTGAGTATGCAAATTAACCCACCCAAGATGGCTGCGGCCACAGAGAGAGCAGGAGGGAGGCTTGGGTTTCCCCGGCAATGGAGGAAGCCAAGCTTTCCGCCTGCCCTTGCTGGCCCAGGCCTCCACTCAATGCTACAAAGTTTCAATTATAGAAGATAAATAAATCCCAACAAAAATGGCGGCAGCCACGGAGCTGGAGAGGGCAGGAGGCTAGGGTTGCCCCCAGCGATGGAGGAAGCCAAGCTTTCCACACACCCTGGCCAGCCCAGGCCTCTGCTTACGGCTACAAAGTTTCAATTGTAGAAGATAAATAAATCCCAGATACCAGGGCCTCTGCTTGGGTCCCTGGGGGGCATGGCCAGCCTGAAAACCACTACAGGCCCCTTGCTCAGGCCGCCCCATGCCCCAAGGGAACCCCTACCCTGATCAGGGACACCCTTTAGGGCAAACCAGCTGGCCCCCACCCATGCACCAGGCCTCTATCCTACCCAATAAAAGAGTAATATGCAGATTGACCATCACTCCAACACACAATATGGCTGCCCCCATGTGGTCAAAGATCCTGCCCCCATGTGGACACAAGATGGCCAGCGGGGGAGGGAAGTTGGGAGGGACCAGACCTGCAAGGGAGGGCAGTTGGGGGTGATCAAGCCTGAAGGGGAGAGCAGTTAGGGGTGACCAGGCCTGCAGGGGAGGGCAGTTAGGAGAGACCAGGCCCACAAGGGAGGGAAGTTAGGGGCAAACAGGCTGGCAGGGGAGCAGTTAGGCATCAATCAGGCTGGCAGGGGAGTGGTTAGGGGGTGATCAGGCTGGCAGGCAGAAGCAGTTAGGGGCAATAAGGAAGGCAGGCAGAAGCAGTTAGGGGCAATCAGGAAGGCAGGCAGGCGAGCAGTTGGGAGCCAGCAGTCCTGGATTGTGAGAGGGATGTCCAACTGCCCGTTTATGAGCAGTCGGATATCCCTCGAGGGTTCCCAGATTGGAAAGGGTGCAGGCTGGGCTGAAGCACAGCCCTCCCCCTGCCTCCCCCCCCCACCCCGTGCACAAATTTTGTGCACCGGGCCTCTAGTTAAATATATGTATTTAAATTTTTTAAATAGTTTCAAGAATATTTTTTTTTTTTTTTGGTGAAAGACATTTATAATTAATTATTGAGGAACATTAAGGCAAATTCAGAGTACAGTTTCAATAATTAAGAACAATACAGTGGTATTTTGGCCCTGGCCAGGTGGCTCAGTTGGTTAGAGTGTTGTCCTATATACCTAAAGGTTACAGGTTTGATTCCCATTCAGGGCCCATACGTAGGTTGCAGGTTGGATCCCCTTGGTGGCACATATGGAGGGCAACCAATTGATGTTCTTTCTCACATTTCTCTCTCTCTCTCTCTCTCTCTCACTCTCTCTCTCTCTCTCTCTCTCCCCCTCAAGCCAATAATTATATCTTTGGGCGAGGATTTTTCAAAAATCAATATTATGAAGTTTGTATTATCTGTTCTTCAATAAATTTTCTTTGATGTTGAACTAGGTGAATGTATATAATATGATATTTATTATATTTTTATTATATATTATTTAACTTGGTGTTAAATAAAAACAAAAATCTTGCAGAAGTTATTTTTATAAAAATGAAGTGCAGTATTATCTAAGTCTCTGACAATGATTCAGACACAGTAGTAACCAAATAGTGATCTTTAAGCTTTAACACATGAAAAACACTGTGTATTGGTAAGGAACTAGCACAAACATTTCCAAATAATTGAATGAATTACCAAACAACTACAAAGATTATTTTTTGGTAGATTTATGTGTGGCAAAGTTAATTTATTCTCCATAGAGGTCATTAACTGTTAGACAAACATTACTGGAAAAACGTATTAAAATCATTACATTGGAGGATGAAATGGACATGTCACATGTCAGTGTGTTTGGAATAATTCTGTGAAGGACCAAATGCAGAAAGTTTTTGCAAAACCAAGCAGCTATTGGACCAAAAATGATGAATGTAATTCATTGGGGATATATCCAAAATACTCTTCTAGCCCATAAGAAATGCCCCACCATGAGCTGCATATAAAAAGTGGTGTTGTTTTCAACTACCTTCAGATTAGTTTTGTCAACATGAGAGCACATAGATGCAGGAGAAGCACCTGCTGTTGCACAAATCACAGTTAATGGAAACCCAACAAAATCAGAAACTTGAGAAACTAACAGTGTCAATGAGCATAAGAATAAAAAATAGTTAACACAGGTCAGAAAATTGTAAGCTGGAAAATATAAAGTATGTGCTGATTTTTTTTATATGACAGAATGTTTATATCCATGTATCAGTGACTATTCATATTTGTCTGGAATTAAAGTATATACACAAGAATAGCCTGATGTATCATGGAACAAATTTAAGGTGAAAAATCAGAAGACATTGGATTTAAGTAGCAGTTCTTTGATGCATTTGCCATGTAACACATGCAAATCACTTTAAGATAGATTCTCATTTTACCCATAAGTAAGGATAATAATGCCCATGCCAGGTAAGCAGATGTAGAAGATAACTAAAATAAATTTTGTAATAACATCATAGAAAATGACAAAGTTGATTTTCAATATTATACATTCTAAATCCACAATTTAATTGTGCTGATTTGAATTGGGAAGTTTCTTCATTAAATGGATTAGCAAAAAACAACTGATATAATTAAGGTGCTATTTTATTGGTAAAAGTAATAAGTAAAATATAAGTAAAACTTGATCCAGAATGCAATAACCAAATCTCACCTTCGCCAGAGGGGCTGTCACCATCTGAGTGTTAAGTTGAAAGAAAGGATAAAAAATAATGTGAAAACAAAAATAAAGAGTGACATTACTTAAATAGAATAAGAAAAATAGGTATGGAGTACAAATATTTCCCCAAACAAACTAAAAGATAATGTGGGTTTTCCAGGGGAGGTAGCTGGAGTATGATATTGGTGCCTGGAAAGTCGGTTCATATAATGTGTAAAAGAACAGCTCTATAGAAAGAAAATGCAAAGAAGAGTTTTAGAAAAAAAAAAAAGCATTTGGGGAAAAAGGAAGTAGAGTCAATTATGTAAAAGATACGATATAATAATGTGATGCTTAGGTAAAAGAAAAGAGAACTAAAATAAAACATGAAAAAAAAAGTCACAGGTTAAAAAAAAAAAATTATGTGGCAAGACCAGCTGTATTGAAGAAGCACTCTGAATGGAAGAACTAAAAAAAAAAAAAAAAAAAAGTTCAAGGACACTGCACATTTCATGCTACTCTTGGGATTTAAATGTGTAATCTGGAGCAGGACACTCAGGACTTGTGTGGGTTTAGTTTTACAGTAAGGAGTTTTCAGTTTTACTGGATAGGATCTGAGCAAAGGGGGGATTAGTAATGAAGTCTGGAGGTTCCAGCTAAGGGGAAAAAAGCTCAGGCTCCTGAAAGGGCTTCCTCTGTCCTGAGGGCTTCTTTACAAATAAATGGAAGGATTTATTTATTTATTTATTTATTTTTAAAATTTCTTTATTGATTATGGTATTACATATGTGTCCTTATTCCCACATTACCCCCTAACACTCCCATTCATGCCCTTACCCCCTGTTGTCTGTGTCCATTGATTAGGCTTATATGCATGCATATAAGTCCTTTGGTTGATCTCTCCCCCTTTAACCCCACCCTCCCCTACCTTCCCTGAGGTTTGACGTTCTGATCGATATTTCTCTGTTGCTACCTCGTCTTCTCAATGATAATCAGTAAGACAAAAAACAGCTTTTATTTTGCTGTAAAGCAGTTACATTGGCAGGACTCTGTTTGAGAAGACCTGGGTGAGTTTTCATAATCCTGCCCTGTGATTCAGATACAA
Source organism: Eptesicus fuscus (assembly GCF_027574615.1). Taxonomy (NCBI): domain Eukaryota; kingdom Metazoa; phylum Chordata; class Mammalia; order Chiroptera; family Vespertilionidae; genus Eptesicus; species Eptesicus fuscus. The sequence continues at coordinate 70,514,954 of NC_072475.1, forward strand.
ACACTTGTTTGTTTCAGGTTCATGGTTGGAGGGTGTGAGCAAACATTTGCTTTTATTGTTTTTCCCCTGCATAGTGTTCACCCTTCCATGCACAATACTTAACAACAAGAAACAATAGCACATGGCTAAAACTCCATAATAAATAAAAAAATCTTTGATACATTTTTAATGTGAAAAATGTGGCATAATTTTCTAGTTAACAGGAGATATACTGATAGGACTTTGATGTACTAGCCAACCATACACTTGTTTATCCTACTCAAACAGAGAAGGAAGGCTGAATAAAGTTTATTTATTTATTTATTTATTTGCTTTAAACGAGGAAAAGAATGAATGCAATTCTATCAGAAAAAACACACAATATATTTCATCTTAAGAATAGGTTTGGGCAAAGAATTACATAAAAATGAAAGATTTATTTTGCATGGAAGAAAGAACTCCATTTCAAAGCTTCTACCTAGCACAGCTACAGAAAACATCAAGGAGAGGCTTATCGTGTCTATCTGATCGAATGTGCAGATACTATACTGCTGCTGGGATAGAGATTGTCTTTTGTAAACTATTTAATACACTAGCAGAACTTACTCACTCACTGTTTGCCAAGGTGGGGTTATATTTTGCAAGTTTCTTAACCACAAAAATATAGCACAAAGATGCAAAAATAAGGTGATGGGATTAGCTAAATAATGCTTATGCATAGCCCATGGGCACAGACAATAGTGTGTGGAGGGCCAAGGGCGGTAGCAGGGCCTCGGTGGAGGTGGGCAAAGGGTGGAAAATGGGGGACATCTGCAATAGTGTCAACAATAAAAATATTTTAATTTTAAAAAAAGTTACATGAGGCCAGATACGGGGGTATTACATTCCCAGACCAAGTGACAGAAAAGCTGGCTAATGGGATGGAATTTCTTCTAGCCTGTCTGTCTGTATGTCTGTCTGTCTGGCAGAAACAAAGCAAAGAGCTAATCCCAAATCCACCTGGAATCTCTGGCGGGGAAGTAAGATGGTGCTATTTGTTCGTATGTAATAGAAAGAAGGCAGATATTACTAATATTTGGCAGAAGATGTGGGGAGAAGCTGGGGAGGTTAGAAAGGGACAGCAGACAGAAAAAGGAGAGGAAATGAGAATGAAGGGTATTCTTTCAGCATAAACATTGCTCCAAGGCTAATCTTCGGTTGCACACTAATAAAGTACAAGACCCAGCGTTTTGTGTACCACCTAAGGAAGACACATTGCATCTCAAATAAAATAATTTGCAATATGCCAATGTTTAGAGCCAATTCTTTGAAAACCTACACAAAATTCGCTAAGATGAACCTGTGACTTAAATGAAGACAACAGTTATTGCTAAAACTCAGGTGATTGTGCAGATGTGTTTAACTGAGGTGGGGACAGGAAGTGAGATGGGAGCTGTATAGGGCCTTGAGAGTGTAGGAATGGTGGGAGCAGAGAAGCCAGAAGAATTCATGGTCACTGAAATAACAGGCATTAAAATTAAGTGGGATAAAATGTGGCCATAGTAACTCCTTTACAAATGTTTGTGGAGTGAGGGAAGGAGGCACTGAGGCCATCAAGAATGGTGATGTGGGCTGCGCCCTGTCCAGGACCCACCTACTAAGTCCCTATCCCTCTGATGAGGTACAGTAGCTACCCACCCCTTACCGGTGGTTTCAGTTTCCCACAGTGAACTGAGGTTCAAAAATATTAAATAGAAATAAACAATACATGCATTTTAAATTACATGCTATTCTAAGTAGCAGGATTAATGAAGTATGGTAGCAACCATGCTTAGGTAAAAACTGCTGTTTGAATTTTAACCCTGCTATTCTGGCTTCTGCACGCACTTGCTTGCTTGGACAATAGGGTGGTTACCTCAGCTTCCAGACTGAGACCTGGAGACTCACAGAGGTCATTTTCCTGTGCCTGTGGACCAGGTCTACAGGAGATTGATTCCCACTGACTCAGTAGCTCCAGGAGTAGAAACTGTAGATAACCTTTAGAGATTACTAACTCTGCTTGGTTCTGCTTCTGTAAAAACCTGCTTTTGCAAGATAGGGCCACATTCCAATAATGTCCAGCAGGGGCTGGGAACCCCCCTGCAGGCTGTTCCCAGACTTTAGAATTTAGAACAAAGGAAAATTTTTGTGGTTTGGACCTTTAAAAGGACTGCCTACACCTGGGACAGCGCGGTCGTGAGGGTGGACTCCACCTGCGTGTGGTGCTCTCGCGGCCGTCCTGGCCAGCCCAATAAATCCTTGCCTGCTTTTTTAATCAATCAGCAGCCTCCGGTGGTCTTATTTTTGACTCCAGGGTTTGACCCCACAACAATTAAATCTCGAGCTGTCCCACTATGTCTCACCTGGGACGTGAATCACCCTGTGGCCAGCCTATCCACACTGTACACACTCCCTGCCCATTTCATTAGTCATTTAATAGCCCTGTTAGTTATCAGATCGATTGTCATGGTATCACAGGGCTCATGTTCAAATAACCCTTATTTTATTGTAATTTTTCTATATCATTATATTATTATTAATCCCTTACTGAGCTTAATGTAAATATTATACTTTGTCATAGATACATACATGTGAGAAAAAATATAATACATACTAGAGGCCCAGTGCATGATTGAATCATGCACGTTTAGGCGGGGAGCTGGGTGCCTGTCTGCTAGTGCCCTAGGCCTTTCAGAAGCCTCCAGCGCGGCGAAGGCTTCTGAAAGGCCTGGTGCCTGAGTGGACAGGCACCCAGCTCCCCCGCTTTTGATGGTCCGCAGTGGAACGTGAGCTCGCTGCCCCAGAGGCCCCTTCTATGCCGCAGCACAGCCATGGCGCAGATGCTGAGCTCGAGCCTCCGCTGGCGACACGAGCTCAGTGTCCCGCCGGCCCAATTGGCCCCCCCGGCCACCCCGAGTCCCGCCCCCCCACGCCTCCTGACCAATTGGGGGCATAGCGAAGGTACGGTCCATTTGCATATTTGTCTATTATTAGGTAGGATATGATTTGGTACTATCCACAGTTTCAGGTATCCACTGGTGGTCCTGGAACATATCCCTCCTGGATAAGGGGAACTACTGTATCTGTGTAATTCTCACAAGAACCCTATAGTCTAGACCAGCGGTTCTCAACCTGTGGGTCGCGACCCCTTTGGGGGTCGAACAACCCTTTCACAGGGGTCGCCTAAGACCATTGGAAAACACAGATATTTACATTACGATTCATAACAGTAGCAAAATTACAGTTATGAAGTAGCAACGAAAATAATTTTATGGTTGGGGGTCACCACAACATGAGGAACTGTATTAAAGGGTCGCGGCATTAGGAAGGTTGAGAACCACTGGTCTAGACGATATTTACAACATTTTGTAGATAAGGAAACTGAAACTCAGAGAACTTATACTACTTGTATAAGATCTCCCAGGAAAATATTAAAAACAGAGATCTAATTTAATATCAGGTTGACTTAAAAGCGAGGATGTTAAAATAATCGAGGCAACTGAAATTGACTTTTTAAAATACAACAATAAATGTAATTTATTATTTTCTGTTTTTTTAAAAATGTTATTTCCCTCTATACTGCTTTAAGGCAATAGATTTACTTATGGTATTGTTACAGGTTCCAGGGCAGGAGGAAGAGGGAAACTGAGAAGGAAAGTTAAAACAAGGCTAGACAGTGTGGGCAATTCCAGCCACCTTTTAACTAACAAGCCATTATCTTCCCCAGCCAAGGACAGGAGAGCAAAAGGTTAATAAAACCTCCCTAATGAGAGAATGCAGAAAGGGAGGGGAAGGGGGAAAAGAAAAAAGGGCAGTTTTACTACCTAAGCAGAGAAGCCAGCAGTTTCAAGACTTGGCAAGATGAAGTTGCCAGGTGCTTTTCATGAATTCTGGGAGGGACACAACAAAGTAAAAAGGGACCTTGGGAATTAATCTGTACCAAGATATTCAGCAGAGGAATTTTGAAACCTATAGACAGGAGGTATATAATGCCTCGGACCTCGACCCAACCTGCTCTTCAAATTAGCTTAGAGCCCAATCTATGCTCATAAGCCAAATGTATAGGTTTGCTTGCTTTGCTTTTTCAATAAAGGTGCATGCTTTAATAAAGTGGTTTTTCACTACACAGGCAAGGTTTCTCGTATACTAGTAAATTCATTTATATGAGGTTGGGAACAGCCCTCTCCATGAACTCGGGGCTGACCAGTAACACCTCTCTGTTGTTGGTGAGAGGCACTTCTAACAGTATGCTAGAGGCAGTAAGGATTTGTACAATTGAAAAGAAATAAAAATAAATCTGTCTTAAAAAACTTAAAACCTGCTACTCTTTTATCAGTGATCAATTAACCATAAGTGAACAAGTCCCCAAAGGAGTTTGTATGGTGGCAAAATGGTATGGATATGGATTAATAAATTTCAATGTATAAACTATCAAAAATGAGAATTGGAAAACCCACATGTTCTCTGGCCCCAAACAAATCTCTAAATGATCACCACTGGAATCAATGGAACAGTGGAGCACTAGTTCAGATGCTTATCATTGTTCCATTTTCCCCCTTCAATTATTTCCCTTCTATAGTTCTCAACTCAGTTTTTCTAACTCGGGCGAAAATATTACCTGCATTCATAAAACACTTTAATAAAATTTAAAATATATTCATTTTAAGCTATTGTATAAAGAAAAGTACTAATCTTAGCTCATTTTTTTCTATAAAGGAAGGAAACTTTTTAAAGAAGATGTCTGACGATGGGTCATTTGTGCATCTGATATAAACTTTGAAAAATATTTGATTTTAAAAGTAATTACTAATATCACTGCTGATGAAAAAGTGTTGCTTGTCTGGAATTTCATCTTACACATAGAAATGATATGATAGAGACCCTAAAAGAGTGTAGCATTTCTGGCTGAGGACATTTGGTCAGCACGAGCTGATGGAAGCCATTTTGGACAGAGAATTAGAAAAACTGAGCCCTTATCCTTGATTTTTCTATTAAATAGATGTGTGACCTCAGCTATGCCACTTCATTTTCTAGTGCCTCTCATTTTTTTTCAGACCCAGATGACAATGATGCACTCCTCTTCACATTTTACATTTGTTAGCAGCACTGGAGAAGACACTCCTAAGAAAATCAAGGACTCACCCAAGAATATTTTTCCATTGATTTTTAGAGTAGAAGAGAGGGGGAGAGACAGAGAGAGAAACACTGATGTAAGAGAGACACATCAATTGGTTGCCTCCCATATGCACCCCGACTGGGAATGGGGACTGAGCCTGCAATGGAGGTATGTGCCCTTGACCAGAATTGAACCCGCAGCCTTTCAGTTCCTGGGCCATTTGGGCCGTCACTGTAACCACTGAGCCAAACTGGCAAGGCTATGATTGAATTCTTAAATTAAGATAACCCTTAGGGTGAAAAATGTGTCAAGTAGATTTTCTATAGATAAAAATATCTATAACATTTTATAAAATTGTCTTCTTCTGTAGATTTTCCAGTGAATCAGTTTCAATTCAAGCAGGTCCCATATGGCTGTTTCTGAAAATGTCTTACCTTGTCGCTGCTTTTCCACATAGTGGGAAACATTGAAGATCAGTGATATAACCAGAGCTAAAACCAAGGAGGCTATAATTGCCCAGACATAAGACTGGCATTCAGAGTTTCCTGTAAAGCAAAGCACACATACCCTTAATATAGGTACTGGACTTATTATTGAATGTCAACTGTAATTAAAAAATAAATAAAATATGCTGTTCTATCTATCTATATCTATATATCATATGTATCATATATATCAACTGCTTACCTATTTGTTTTTTTTTTTTAATTTCTTTATTGATTAAGGTGTCACATATTTGTCCTCATCCCCCCATTCCCATCCCACACCCCTCCCCACGGATACCCCAACCCCCTGTTGAACTTAACCATTAGTTAGGCTCATATGCATTACCTATTTGTTTTGAACTGGGTATTTCCACAATTAAAACTATTGTATTTATTCACAATGAAGGACAAATCCTCTGCCAAGAAATTAATGAACAGGATTCCGGGAGAGGAACCAAGATGGCGGCATAGTTAAACAACTAATCTGCTGCCTCACACAACAATTTCAAACATACAACTAAAAGACAAAAACGTCTACCACCCAGAACCACGGGAAAGCTGGCTGAGTGGAAGATTTACAACTAAGAAGAGAAAGGAGCACAATCGCTGAAAAGCTGAGGTACGGAGGCGCGCGAATCGGGCCGGCAGCGGGCAGCTGGGTGCGCAGCTTTTCTTCAACCCGCAGGGAGACAAGCTCCCGATCACTCTGAAATCCAGTTTCTGGGGACACTCGGGGGACCCAGACACCTACGGGGAGAAGCTGGACTCTCGGCCATCGGGTCGGAAAGTGAGAGTGACTTTTTTGGAGAGGTGCGCCCAGCAATCATTGTTTTACTGCGCTGGAGCGTGGGGCGCAGGGACTTGGAAACGTGGAAAGGCAGAGACGGCTGACGGCAGCCATCGCTGTTGGCCACGCCCCAGCCTAGTGACGCCCTGAGGCCCCGCCCCGCACATTCTACAAACCCGCCCAGGCTCCACACAGCGGCTTTTGCATATAAATGGCCTGTTCTGTGGCAGCTTAACCAACTGCAGCTCTAGACTGCTCCAAAACCGCCCAAGCAAAGGAGGAGAAAACTAGCCCTTGCTGTAGCTCCTGCTGGGGGACACACAGTACACAAGGGTACACCAAGAGTGTCCACCTCAAGTAACTGGGAGGCTGACCTGTTGAACCAATAGGACACCTAGTACACAAAACTACCCTACCAACTTAGGGAAGCAGAGAATATGAGAAGGCAAGGAAACAGATCACAAACCGAAGAAATGGAGGAGAACAAGCAACTGGACATAGAGTTCAAAATCACGGTTATAAGGTTTTTCAAGAATTTAATGGAAAAGGCCGATAAATTCAATGAGACCCTTGAGGATATGAAAAAGGACCAACTAGAAATTAAACATACACTGACTGAGATAAAAAATATTATACAGAGACCCAAAAGCAGACTAGAGGATTGCAAGAATCAACTCAAAGATTTGGAATACAAAGAGGCCAAGGACACTCCTCCAGAGAAGCATGAAGAGAAGAGAATTCAGAAAGTTGAAGATAGTGTAAGAAGCCTCTGGGACAACTTCAAGCGAACCAACATCAGAATTATGGGGGTACCAGAAGAAGAGAGAGAGCAAGATGCTGAAAACCTATTTGAAGAAATAATGAACGAAAACTTCCCCCACCTGATGAAAGAAATAGACTTACAAGTCCAGGAAGCGCACAGAACCCCAAACAAAAGGAATCCAAAGAGGACTACACCAAGACACATCATAATTAAAATGCCAAGAGCAAAAGACAAAGAGAGAATCTTACAAGCAGCAAGAGAAAAACAGTTAGTTACCTACAAGGGAGCTCCCATACGATTATCAGCTAATTTCTCAACAGAAACCATGCAGGCCAGACGGGAGTGGCAAGAAATATTCAAAGTGATGAATAGCAGGAACCTACAACCAAGACTACTCTACCCAGCAAAGTTATCATGCAGAATTGAAGGGCAGATAAAGAGCTTCACAGATAAGAAAAAGCTAAAGGAGTTCATCACCACCAAACCAGCATTATATGAAATGCTGAAAGGTATTCTTTAAAAAGAGGAAAAAGAAGAAGAAAGATAAAAATTATGAACAACAAATACATATCTATCAACAAGTGAATCTAAAAGTCAAGTGAATTAAAAATCTGAGGAACAGAATAAACTGGTAAACTTAATAGAATCAGAGGCATAGAATGGGAGTGGATTGATAATTCTCAGGGGGAAAGGGGTGTCTGTGTGGGGAGTATAGGAAGAGACTGGACAAAAATCATACACCTATGGATAAGGACAGCGGGGGGGGGGAGGTAAGAGCAGAGGGGGGGTGGGAAATGGGTGGTGGGGAGATATGTGGGGAAAAAAGAGAAACAATTGTAATCTGAACAATAAAGATTCATTAAAAATAAATAAATAAATAAATTAATTAATTAATTAATTAATGAACATTGAAAGCCAAAGGCTTCCTACAGATTTCAAAATGGATATTGGTAAAGGTCCCTGAATTCAGCATGGGCAAAAGGAAGCATTCTTGGTGTTAATGACATAGAAGAAATTTTTAGTCTAGCTACTAAAATTTAACAACTGGTGACTGATTATAAGAACTTTGGTTCAAAATCAAGAATATCCAAATTACCCAAAATCATAGTTTGCTATATTTTTGCCCTTTCTTTCATCCCCAGACTATAAAAGCAATTATATTACTTTCATTATTTACTGAAAACTACTTATTCCCTTCAGTAGTATAGGGTACTGTATATTGGGATAAAACAATAATTCTGAAATCACAGTAACCCAGTTTTGTCAAGACTGGCCTAAGAGCTTTTCTTATATTATTTAGATCCTCATGAATGAGTAATGGAGAGTTGATTATGCTTCCCTTTCTCATCTGCAAGGATTCTTTTTTCATTCCTGAGCCATAACGGGGTTCTGTGGGATATTATTGCCTATCAGTTGCCCTTGATTATTATGGCAACCTTTACACATATATGAATGACTACTAAGATAATTAATTTGATTTTACATATAATATATATTATACATAAATTATACAACCTATATAAAATTATTTATATTTGTATATAATATTTAAATACATGTATATATTATATATATTAAATATATTATATATCATATATGTATAATTATATATATTAACTACATATATATAATTATATATATTAACCTAATATATATGAGCCTATTATAAATCAGCCTTTACATTATAATATACATATATAATTATTCTAATGATCTTAGTAGTGATACACCCATGTGAATGCTGACCCTAAAAAAGTAGCTTGTGATTCTATACTACCATATGTGTATATATTCATCCAGTATTAATGAGACATCTCTTCTGTGCCAGGAACTATACCTTATATTAGGGAATCAAAAATAAAGAAAACAGCATCTTGCCCTCAAGGAACTCTCTATTTAGTTGGGTGCAGGGAGCCGGGAGCATGGATGTATAAACACATAATTGGAAAGGCAATGTGTAAATAGCTACAACAGGGATTGTGTTCCTTCCAGTCCCAACTCTCTGTGACTACCCAGAATAAGAAATCATCTTAGGCCCTTTCAAAGAAATCCACACTGATGTTAAACACAATAAACAGAACAAGCAAACCCTTAGTAGGAGGGAAATTCAATTTTGCTTCCCTAGTCTGTCGTTAAATCATCCAACAGAGAATGCCTATACCCAAATATTTTTTGTGCTGCTCTATTTTACCTATTATCATTATCTCAAATTTGACATTTGAATTGCTGATTGTTTTCTTTGAATACTTTTGGACATTACCATGATTCTTAAACTGCCCTCAGTGGTCCTGTGTATTTTAGTTGGCTTTGCTTACTTATTGGCATCATTTATTTTTAAATGAACATAAGCATATAGATGATTAAACTTTCAAAAGAAGGTTCCTGTTTCTATTTCTGCCCTAAAAATAGAGGATATTACTATTTTCTTTCTTATCATAAATTATTTCTTCTGAATGTTATTTTAGGTTTATTGTATCTTTTAGGACTTATCTTCTATACCACCCAATAATACACCATGCTCCAATCATTCCAAAGCATTTGCAATTGTTAATAGATATCATACTTACCATTTTGTGTCTTTATGTCTCTGTTTATTTGCCCCTTTGCCTGAAATACCTTTCCCCTTTCCAATCTGAGAATTCCTAGTCCTATTCCTCAAGACTGCCTTCTCTTTGAAGCATTCACTCCTCTGAAGCTTCTTGTTCCCCACCAAATGACATCCTATATATCCCTCTGCAATTCAATTGATTACATATTAGCATAATCAAATATATATATATAAATCTCCCCAGTAGACTTCCCAAAGGACAGAAAGACTATCATACTTATCTTCATTTTCATGCCTCATTTCTTCCTTGTACCTATTATTATGCGGATTAAGTGAATTAAGATATGTAATGAGATTAGGAGAGTAGTGTTTTTCACTAATACTTAATGTTCAATAAATATTAGCTGTTGTTCTTCTTTTTATTATTACCTTATATAGATTATTACCTTATATGCCTCCTGCAATCATTTCTGCAATGTACTAGGCACAAAGTAGGTGCTCACTAAACATGTGTTAACTGACCAAATAAATGAAAGATGGAGTAAAGAAGGGTAATGTAATGACCAGGACAAACAAAAAGGTTCTGATCAAGTATAAGGTCTAGAAATATCCACAACCCAAGGAAAACAAGTTGAACATTCTATTACATTTGTCTCCCATGCTATTGAGAAAGGACCTGCCTTCCAGAAACTGGGAAACAGAACCTGTGAGAGAAGAGTAACTCATAAAGCCACTGTGGCTTTGCTGAAAGTTATCAACAAATCCTAATTTTCTCTGCCCTGAATCTGTATTTACCAAAAAACCTACAGAAAATTGGTTTGTTTTTCCCAGGAAGGATGATACAAGAAAGTTGGTGCTAACAGCTAGCTATCCGAATAGATTGATGGGGGCAGTCACCACTATAAATAAAATATTTTATTTTCTGCTTTAAAAATCATTGGGGACTTTGATTAGAGTCAGTATACTCTCTGGGAAAGACATTTAGAAAAAAACAGTAGTTGACGTAAATTGTATAAGCCCAACTGCAACCCTAGGAAATACAGGATGGGGCAAAAGTAGGTTTACAGTTTTGAGTAACTGAAACATAGAGTTTATTCTTGCATTCTTGTTTACTAATCACTGTATTATTTTCCATATGAACAACTGTAAACCTACTTTTGCCCCACCCTATATATGCTTGCATAAAATTGGGATGTTAATAACATAAGAGGTAGGGTGAGCAAAAGTAATCTCACAGACTACATAATAATTTTAAGAAGCATAAAGTGAAGTGTGCTTTCATTCTCTTTTTCAACGTTTACCTTAAGGACCTACTATGTTTATTTTGACTTGTTAAATGAACACCCTTCAACTATGAAAACAGAAAAATGATGTTTCTTATATGTTGAGGACATGGTTTAGCATGGTCTTCAGTTTTCCTTTGATGTTAGAAGTCTATATTCCTAGTGACCTCTTATTTTCTAAATTTTTTTTCCTTTTGTAATGTAATTTGAGTATTAAATAGGAAGATTTTCATTTAGAAGCTTTGCATTTCATGACATTCTTGATGTGTTTCATAATCTTTGTTTGCCAACAATAAATACCCCCATTTGAAAAAAAAAAAACAAAAACACGCAGATGAGAAGATTTTGAGTAGCTAAATGGTGAAGATTTTCAACTTGAATGGCAAGATTTGTATAAATGTTTACACACACACACACCACTTTATCCCTTCCTTACCCAGTTATTTTCCATATAGAGTACGAATATTCCCAGGTACATGTGGGTATCTATTCAGTAGAGACAGTCCATCTTATAATATTGAATGCACAAAGTGCTCAAAAATTCTTGCCCAACAAATGCAATCTTTAGTATCATATTCATTAACTATAATTACTTTCATTTGTATAGCTTTTACCAATTTAAAAAGAACTCCCACATAATTTGAATTCAGCTATTTACACTGTTAAAAAGCCAAAGGCAATGACAACTAGAAAACCATGATTTAAGTTTCTATCTAGCTTTCAACAGCCAGAGGCTATGAGAGAGAGGTTTAATTATAAGACCTCTGATTCCCTTAAGCCAATAGTACTTGGCAGGCACTGTATTTAAAATTCACAATTACATGTGCTCTGGAAGGAAGCTCAGCTAAGCAAATGTAATGCCTTCTGCTTTGCAGGTTTGATTCATACAGAAGCCTTTACTTAAACAAGTATCAACAGAAAAGCAATAAACATAAGCCTTAATTGTTTCTCCTTCAGGGGTTCTATAACTGAGATAAGTGTATGAACTTCTAGTATTGAGGTTATGGCTTCTCTTGATGGTTTCTCTCCTTGGTTTATAAACTCTGTCAGAGCAGTGACTATCTCTTCTTGCATTCCATGAATGTCTATATTTATTTTAAGCACCCCAGAAAGTTCAAAGAAAAAGTTCTGATTTAACAACCCCCATAGATTCTACTCACGAGTTTTTCTTACTGTGCAGATGGTTTGGTGCTGCACTAGGCACCTTCCTGACTCTTTGAATGTGGCCTGTTGTCACTATCCACAGAGGTCCCCCCTCCCGTAGCCCCATACCCCCCACCCCCCCCCCCCCGCACTATCTATCCCCATTACCCCTTCACTAAGAGGCATGGGAGTGATAGACAGTAGCACTGGGAGGGATTCTCAAATCCAGCCCCAGGCTTTCAAGTGAATGAGATAATGTTTTCAATGCAAATGTTAAAAGCTGTCTACCTTAAATGTCTATTATAAATGAAGGACTATTTGAGAAGTGAATGGTGTATGTCTGAGAGAGGCCACAAAAGAGAGGACAATATTCATATAGCACATTTGGAATGTCTGTTTCAAACAGCGTGGAGAAAGTGAACGAGGGCACTCACATACTAGTTGTGTGACTTTCTGCAAATCACTGACCCTCACTCCCTCAGTCACTGGTAAAACAGGAATTCAGATCCCCATCTTGGTATCATCCAGGTTCCATCCTTTTAGTACATCATGAGTGCTCTTAACCAATTCTTACTAAATAGAATTGAGGGAAGCTACTTATGAGAGTGAGATTGAGGGCAGATTTTAAGACAATTATGTTGTGATTCCTGCAGTCACTTTTATAATTAAACTTTAATTGGGATTGATAAACTTTAGAAATCCTATTGGGATTGCAGTAATGCCCAAGTCCCTGCTGTAGATGAATCTCTCTTCACGTATTTAGCTCTCCATCTTAAGTACTTATAGTTTCCTATTGGAGAAGCACCGTGGTAAGACCCTCTGAGGTTGGCATAGGTGTGTGGAAACTTTCATTCAGCAAAATACTATAACTACTATATTTCTTTATTGTCTTAAGAAGGTTTGTTAATTTTTTCTTTCTTCTTTTTAATTCAGGGATGCTGAGAAAGTTAAATAAAATTAAAAATGCCTGGAAAGCGATCAATAATATTTATTATTAACTAGCAATTCGTGGACATTTTATTTCTCAGCTGTGACCTCTAAGTGACAATTTTTCCTAGATTGATTTTCCTTAACATCATTGCCAAACTATCTAAATTAAATAATGAAACATGTTGTTTAACTTACTCTTATTTTAAAGAAGATCTGAATTTAAAAGATGAGTCATAAATCATTCCTACCTACCTAGTTTCTAAAAGAAAGGCTTTAATTGTTTTAAAAAAGGTGACTGAGGCTCAACGGAAAAGAAAATTGAACAAATACCATGAAAATTCTTTTATAGAAAAACAGCAATGTAACTACATTGTGAATCATTGTTTGAACTATATTAATGGTAGCCCAAAGGGGTTGTTTTCACCACTTGACTCAGCTAATATTGATTTTGTGTGAATGCAGAAACACAGTAAGAATTATTATACCAGCACATTTATTGATGCAGTGACTATAAGGCATGCAGGTAGGAGAAAAGGGAAGATTTGGGTTTTTATTTTCATACATGTTTTAATTAACTAGAAATTTCATTTTTTTGTTGTGTTCAAACATTTTCTTTTTTTACTTTACCTATCTCAATGTAAAAAAAAATTATCATCTGATTGTCATCTTATTTCACATTAAGGTTTTTTCTTTTGTTTTAAGATCTATGAGGCTTTTATGATGAATAGTTTGTTTTTTTGTCTCTTCTGTGGAATTGTACTAGGTCTTAATGGAGGAGCTCCTGCCTTACACCTAAAGGAAAAATCTAAATTTCAAAGTGCTATGGAGGAAATTGTACCATATCCCTTATAAAATTACCATTAGTTAATACTGGAAATAGCTGAGTGTCATATTCACTGACTTTGGCCTCTCCCAATTCCCTATCACCATTAGCTCATGGCAACTGTTTATAGAATTGCTGCATTCATTTCTTGCAGGACACTAGCAAAACCAGGACAATTGTTTTTGTTCTTTGATAATCTATGAACCCTGGAAAAGATGAAAGGCATAAAAACTGTATGTCAGCTTACACACCCTTGTGTACCTAACCCAATCAATTGATTTTAAAATCCAGCAAACAAAACACTGGAAACAAATTCAAAGAAATTATCAGATATGATATCATTATAAATAGCTCATACAAATTAACATTAAAAGTACTATATGCACAAAAATTAAGCAAAAGATGTGATCAGACAATTTACAAATGGTGGAATTATAAACAATTTAAAAACCCATGCAAAAATGTTCAACCTCATTATAATCAAAGTAATGTATATTAAACAATGGGTTAGCATGTTGTGCTTTTTATTAGTGAAGATTTTTTAATTAGATCAGCCTATTAAGGAGAAGCACTGCTAGGAGAGTGACTTGGCATCGCTGTTGGAAAAGCAATTTGGTAAAAATGGGACAGAAAATGTTCGTAACCTCTTATTCAGTAATCCCAGTTCTAGATAGAAATCTTGCCCAAAAGGAAAATTCTAAATATAGAAAAAGCTACAAAGATGCTCATCTTTCTGTCATTTAAAAATATAAAAATGGATACAACATAAATGTCCAATAATAAACAAGTAAACTTTAATTAACCCAATAGATGTTATTTTGTGCATTCATATAAAATAATCAGGCAGAAATTATTATATAAAGGGAAATAATTATGTTATAATGTTTGTGAGAAGAGCTGGATTATGATTTTATGTACATTATTATTTCAGTTATGAAAAGCAAACCATGTAGAATGTAAAGAAATAAAAATTGGAAGGAAATACAATGCACTATCTTCAGAGTTGTTTTTTTAAGGAAATGGGAACTATGTAAATTTTTTCTTTCTTATATATATTTCACAGTTCTCACCCTTAATAAATATGCATCTTTTCTGTTATCATGAAGAATTTTTTATTAAAGAAATAGAAAGCAAATAAAATAATAAAAGAGGGATGAACTATCCACATGGAAGAGACACAGCTAATCAATGTGGATTCAACTTCATTCCACAAGTGATGGAATTTCCACTGGGCTTTGCAAAATTATCATCTCTCTTAATGTTAACAATTGGATTGATTTCTGGGGATTAATATAGTTTCTAAGCTCTAAAGAATTAGAATGTGGTTACTTCTAACCTACTTCATAACTGAACTAAACTGAAGAAGAAAGTGTATTGGTCAATGAAAGTTTCTTTTAAAATAATGAGTCCTTTAAGTGTCATAATTATTTTTAAAAGCCCAGCTACAACTAGCTTTATATTATAAAACACTTCCAACTTTTTTAAGAGTAATAGTCACTTATATTCATTAGTAGATTTAAAAATATGTTCTAATTATACTAAAGGTTATTTCACATTTAAGAAGTAATGTGTAAACTCGCCCTAGTTGGTCTGGCTCAGTGGATAGAGCATCAGCCTTCAGACTGAAGGGTCCTGGGCTCGATTCCAGTCAAGGGCGCATGCCTGGGTTGCCAGCTCTATCCCTTTTAGGGGGCATGCAAGAGGCAGCCGATCAATGATCCTCTCTCATCATTGATGTTTCTATCTTTTTCCCTCTCCCTTCTTCTCTGAAATCAATTCCTCTCTGAAATCAAAAAAATATATTTTTTAAAAAGAAAGAATGTGTAAACTAATTTACTTTCCAAATCTTAAGTGTCCTTGTTGGACCCTCGGAAATTATTAAATAAAATTTTAGGCATAGGAATGGAACAAAATAATTAAAAATGCCACTTACCTGACATGCTTCTTTTCTCAGAGAAATCCTTACGCAGCCATAAGGTAAACACATGGATTAAAAATGCTCCCACCAACTTTTGTTTCCAAGTAACGTTGCTTTGTTATGTCAAAGAAGTGTGGCAGTAAAACTTGTCCCTGTCTCTACCTCAGTTTTTCTCTCATTTGTTTCTTAACATCTTTCGTGTGTACTCTGTTCAGTTACAAACAGGAAATGTGGTGACTGAGGCTTTTAGGCTTTTGATCTGAAACTAGTAGGCTCTTAGGTTTTTGTGTAACGTGAGAAAATCCCACGATGCTCCGCACTTTGGTATTTAAATTTTTATCCATACCGAAACCTCATTTAAAACTAAACAATGAAATCAAGTTTTAAATTAGACTAAGAGGGATCTCCAGTCTTTCTAGAAAGAATACAGGGACCTCTTCACTGAGTTTACATGGAAATAAAATAAAATGTACTCAACTGGGGAGGAAACAGTGAGAAGCCCCCAGGTGTGCTAAACTGCCGGTTGTGTTTTGTTGTTGTTGTTGTTGTTGTTTGAGGCATGACAGAAGAGAGGGGATTAACAGATTTGAATACTACTTATATCAGGTACCTTCTCTACATTATTCCACTAGGAGAATGAGGGCCTGCCTTTTCTCCTGCCAGCCCTCACCCCAGCCAATGTGACTCCCTCTGACAACCTAGGCCCGCTTGGCAGCAAGCTCCAGCTCTCAGTCCCCACGCCAGAGTCTCAATAATCAGAAGTTTTTAAATGTAAGTGAACATACGTATGTTATGTGGTCCTAATTTAACATGCATATTCCTGAGACCCTCTACATCAGAATATGTGGAGTGGAGCCCAGACACTTGCATTTTCACAAGCACCCCCTGGTTGGTTTAATGCAAGACTTCTGAACAACGCTCTGAAGAAACTCACATATACATCAATAGCAACATTTTATTTTTAGCATCAGTCAGATAAAGGTTGCCCCAGTGGTATCTATGAACGTATGTGGTTTCTATGAGCTTCTGTGTATGTATATCTGCTGCCCGTGCCTATGCCTATTTGCTTATGTAGTCCACCAATTTTCTTTAATGGTAGAAGAATGACAAACCTGAATCCAGTTTATCACAAAAAGAGATGTACTTAAACTTTAGAAAGGGAAACTTTAAGCTGAGACTTGATGCATAGACTCAGAGCAAAGATAGTAGGTGGCCGGCAGGATATTTTACTCTGGCTGATTTCTCTAAGATTATTGAGGGCAGGGAGGGTATTGATCTTATCCATCATTAAAATTCCAGCCTCTAGCCCTAACCAGTTTGGCTTAGTGGATAGAGCATTGGCCTGTGGACTGAAAGGTCCCAGGTTCGATTCCTGTCAAGGGTTGGGTTGCGGGCACATACCCAGTGGGGAGTGTGCAGGAGGCAGCTGATCGATGTTTCTCTCTCATCGATGTTTCTGGCTCTCTATCCCTCTCCCTTCCTCTCTGTAAAAAATCAATGAAAATACATTTTTTAAAAAATTCCAGCCTCTAGAATGATGCCTGACACATTGCAGTTCTCAATAAATATTCTCACAATGACTGAGCAAATAAAGGAATGCTAGTCCTCTGCTTTCTCCTTGCTTCATTACAGAAAACAACTCCCTAGAACCAAAATGAGGGCTTCCTTACTCTTTGGACAGAGTTGACTAAACATTAATAGATTTTGCTGCTTCGCTCACCTTCTCCAAAAACATTTATTGTGAATCACTTAATCAGAATCCGTAAAACTGAAAAAGACCATGGAGACTTCCTCATCTAATATTGTTTTTTTAAAAAAAAGCATCTTCAAAATATGTTCTGTATAACACTAGGCCTTTAAGAAACTTGGAAAACTAATGTTCCTTCAACAAATATATTTGGAAAAACTGTTATTTTCACCTTTGTGAATGCAAGCATATTAAAGGCTTGATGAGTCCTACAAAAAAAAAAAAAAAAGAAAGAAAAGAAAAAGAAAAAGAAAACAGAATAACCATTTAAATAAGCTTTTTCTAAACCTACTTGACCAGAGAAATTATTGTTCAGCTGCCATCCACTATCAGGGTGACAGGTTGGGTGAAGCAGGCCTGGGTGCCCGCAGACCAAGAGCTCAAGGGAACAGAAGTCTCAGATTCCTGTAGGGAGCAAAGGACAAGAAAGGATCAGAGGATCTATTTAACAATTGGTTAGAACACAGGAATAGAGACTGCTGGAAAGCTGAAGCCCAGACTTCAGGTAGTTTTGAACACCTGAGACATCCCTTAAGAGGAGAGAGCCCAGCTGTGGGGCAGGCTTGAGGGGCTGAGCTTTGGTCCTGAAATAGGATAACTGGCAAGGAGAATAGGAGCCTCAGGCTTGAAAGGGAACTTCATAGATGATCAAAACAGGACTTTGGAACATGGACAAGGTAGATGCCCATTTGGATCAACTGGGACATACCAAGAACATGCATGGGAGAAAGAAGTGGTCTCAGAACTGGAAATGTATGTGCAGGCATCCCCTTATTCGAACAAGGACAATGCAGAGGATAAAAAAAGGAAGGAACAAGCTATTCCATAAAGCACAAATCAGAAACAATAAGGGTGTTCAGAGAGAAACCAAGATGGCGGCATAGGTTAACACCTAAACTGCTGCCTCGCACAACAATTTCAAAACTACAACTAAAAGACAGAACGGACATCATCGAGAACCACAGGAAAGCTGGCTGAGTGGAAATTCTACAACTAGAAGGAAAGAGAGGGGCACACGGAGACTCAGAGGAGCTGCAAAAGGCTGAGGTATGGAGACACGCACACGGAGAGGATGGGCAGCTGAGTACCTGGCTGGCTTTCTCTAGTGGGAGGGAGATGGAAGCTCCTGACTGCACTGAACCCCAGTTCTGGGTGAGACTCTGGGGACCCAGACTCATATTGGGGGAGTCTGGACTGTCGAGAAAAGAGAGGAGTGCATGGAAAATCAGGGGAGCCTCGAAAGGCAGAGGTCTGGAGGCGCGTGTGCGAGTGTGCGCAGAGAGGACTGCAGCGATTACTGAGGGACACTGAGACCCAGGGGCCTCATAGGGCAGGGCTGACGGGAAGCCAAGGCTGTCTGCTCAGCCCTAAGACTCCGCCCCATCCAAGCTGAGCACAGAGGCTTTTGTAATTTTGCAAGTCTTGTCTTATAAGGCTGTATCCAGCAGAGAAGTTCTCCCAGTGCAGACACAGCTGATCCTCACAGCCAATTGGCCTGGAGGTCAATTCCTCCCAGTGATACCAACAACAATCAAGACTTAACTACAACAAGGCTGTACACACAGTCCACAAAGGGGTGCACCAAGAGTGTCCACCTCAGGTAACTGGGGAGGCTGAGCCACTGGGCCATATAGGACACCTAGCACACAAAGCTACTCTACCAAATCAAGGAAGCAGTGAAAATGTGGAGACAAAGAAACAGATGACAAATGAAATAAATGGAGGAAAACAAACGACTGGATATAGAGTTCAAAACCACGGTTATAAGGTTTTTCAAGAATTTCCTAGAAAGGCCGATAAATTTAGTGAGACCCTCGAGGATATGAAAAAGGACCAACTAGAAATTAAACATACACTGACTGAAATAAAAAATATACAGAGACCTACCAGCAGACTAGAGGAATGCAAGAATCAAGTCAAAGATTTGAAATACAAAGAAGCAAAAAACACTCAACCGGAAAAGCAAAAAGAAAAAAGAATAAAAAAAATTGAAGATAGTGTAAGGAGCCTCTGGGAAAACTTCAAGCATACCAACATCTGAATTATGGGGGTGTCAGAAGAAGAGAGAGAGCAAGATACTGAAAACCTATTTGAAGAAATAATGACAGAAAATTTCCCCCACCTGGTGAAAGAAATAGACTTACAAGTCAAGGAAGCACACAGAACTCCAAACAAAAGGAATCTAAAGAGGACCACACCAAGACACATCATAATTAAAATGACAAGAGCAAAAGACAAAGAGAGAATATTAAAAGCAGCAAGAGAAAAACAGTTAGTGACCTACAAGGAAGCACCCATACGATTGTCAGCTGATTTCTCAATAGAAACTAGGCAGGCCAGAAGGGAATGGCAAGAAATATTCAAAGTGGTGAATAGCAAGCACCTATAACCAAGATTACTCTACCCAGCAAAGCTATCATTTAGAATTGAAGGTCAGATAAAGAGCTTCACAGACAAGAAAAAGCTAAAGGAGGTCATCACCACCAAACCAATATTATATGAAATGCTGAAGGGTAGTCTTTAAGAAGAGGAAGAAGAAAAAGGTAAAGATAAAAATTATGAACAACAAATACAGATCTATCAACAAGTGAATCTAAAAATCAAGTGAATTAAAAATCTGATGAACAGAATAAACTGATGAATATAATAGAATCAGGGGCATAGAAAGGGAGTGGACTAACAATTCTCAGGGGGAAAGGGTGTGGGGGGTGCGGGAAGAGACTGGGCAAAAATCGTACACCTATGGATGAGGACAGTGGGGGAGGGGAGGTAAGGGCAGAGGGTGGGGTGGGAACCGGGTGGAGGGGAGCTATGGGGGGGAAAAAGAGGAACAATTGTAATAATCTGAACAATAAAGATTTGTTAAGTTAAAAAAAAAAGGGGGGGTGTTCAGTAGTTGGCTTTGGCTGCAGAGACGGTCAGACTCAGTAAGAATGATTCAGGTAAAAGTGCAGGAATTCAGTGCTTAGCCCAGGAGGTAGGTATACCTCTTGTGACAGCCCAAAAGGAGAGAGAGTCCAACTAAACCCACAAGTTGGGACAGTGCCTGAAGCTGCCTAAGAGCTTCTCTGCCTCAACTGTGGAAATCTGGGGAAGATGAGGGCAGAAGAGATGAGCAAAGACAGAGAAAGGGTATATTCTCCCTCTTCAGGTCAATCAGGCTATCTGTGGTACACATTTTAATGGCTTAAAGGAGTTAATGAACATGATCCATGATTGGTATCTTCAAAACAGTAAAACTTAGGCTGAAAAATTTTAACTACTTCACAATTTCCAATTATGATAATATTTTTGAAAAGTGATCTACATTATAATGTCCCCCGTTCCATAGATTTATATAATCAGGAGATAGAGCAAGATTATCCAAGGTCACACAGAGAGTTCATGTTTTTTGTATTAGATAGCTCCACTGGTGTTTGAAATTTGCCAGGGGAAAAAGTGATAGCTTTTCATTAAATATAGATGGCTGAACAAATAGAGACATTCTCAGAATGTAAAAAAAGTCCATGGATATATGCCTGTTACGAAATACATGAGCGAGTGAATTCAGAGATTTGAATAATAGCTTCATGAGCATTCAAACGATAAATACACACGAGGCTTCTGTAGTACTTTTTAATGAGATGGGTTATCAAAATGAAGTTTATAAGATAGCTAGACTAAGCAGAACTGGCCTGACAGTTAGAAATATTGTAGAAAATTTGGGGAGAAGGTATGTAGTTTTGATGGGCACCTGCCAAGAAATGAGAATTTTAAGGCCAACAAAATTGAGTTTTTGTTGACAAAAATATTTTTTTTTAAATATCAGAATGGCAGCTGCCAGTCAGAGCTTCCACACTCAGAAAAAAATGGGGCATAGAGTATAAAAAAAAGTCCCAGTTTTTAATTCTCTTTTTTATGGTTACTATTATTTGGATAATTAATCTTTATCATGATAGGGTATTTACTTATATCTTTGTATATATAAATACAAACACTCATATATATATTTTTCTTCTTTTTTTCATGCAAGGGGATCCAAATTATAAAGAGTAAGTAGTTTTTAGCAAGGGATTACCTGGGACTTTGACTTTATATTTTACTTTTTAATTCTTATCTATTTACTTACTTATTTATTTTTTATATTTTTATTGATTTCGGAGAGGAAGAGAGAGGGAAAGAAAGATACCAACATCAATACTGAGAATCACTGATTGGCTCCCTCCTGCACTCCCCTTATTGGGGATGGAGCCTGCAACCCAGACAAGTGCCCTTGACTGGAATCAAACTTAGGACCCTTCAGTCTACAGGTTAATGCTCTATCCACTGAGCCAAACCAGCTAGGGCATGAAATTATCCTTTTATAAAAAAATCAAAACAAAGACATTCCTAGATAAACAAAAAATGATAGAATTCACTGCAGACCTGAGTTACAGGAAAAAACACACACAAAGTAAACCCTTTAAGCTGAAGGAAATTACACAAGATACTCAGATGCACAGGAAGGAATGGATGTCTCAGGAATATTTGAGTAAATAAAAAGACTATGTGTGTATATGTATAATTTTTCTCTTTCTTAATTTATTTAAAATCAGGAGATTCCTTAACATCATAATTCTAACATATTATTAGTTTTATAATAGATATAGAGCTTTTTATATATGACAATAACACAAATGAATGGGGAGAGATGAAATGGAGCTTTACTGATATTATAATAAATATTTATATATATTTTACTAAAATTAAGACAGTGCTAACTTTAAGTGAATTTTGAAAGTTAAAGATGAATATTTAAATACCTACAGTAACAACAACAACAAAAAACCCTCAAAGAATACAGTTAAATAATCAACAGGGAAATTAAAATGATATTTAAAAAGTTTTCATTTAGCATAAAGACAGTAATAGAGAATAGAGGAACAAAAAAATAAATGAGATATGTAGAAAACGCATAGCAAAATGGCAAATATAAGTCCAATTATATTAATCATTACATCGAATGTGAATAAGCTGAAAACTGCACTCAAAAATCAGAGGTAGAATAGATTTAAAAAAAAAAAACAACACCAAGATTTTATAACCTACAGAATTTTATAATTTTATAAAATTTAGAATTAGAATTTTATAATCTTATCATTTTAAGAAATACTTATAATTCAGAGATACAAATAGGTGAGGGTAAATGGATGGGACAAAAATGCATACAGAGAGTGACTATATTAATTGGAGATGAAATAGACCTCAAGGCAAAAAATATTACTAGTGATGATTTTGTAGAGAATATTTCATAATGTTAATACATCAGAAACATATAAACATTATAAATATATATGCTTATAACAACAGGACCCCAAAACAAATGAAACAAAAACCAACACAATTTAAGGAGAAATAGAAAATACAACAGCCATTATTGAAGATTTAGCTACTTTTGACTCAGTAATTGATAGAACTTGAAAGAAAATGAGTAAGAATATAGAAGCCTTGAACAACACCATTAAACGGACTTAATTGACATGTAAAGAGTATTCTCCAGAGAGCAACAAAATACACATTGTTTTTAAGCACACCTAGAACAATCTTCGGGATAGAATGGTATATGCTTTTGCATAAAGCAAGTCTCACACAATTAAAGGGATTGAAATAATACCAAATATTTTTATTATCATAATGGAATAAAATTAGAAATCAACAATAGAAAGATATTTGGGAAGTCCCTAAATATTTGGAAAATAAACAACAGACTTCTAAATAACTGATGGTCAGCCCTAGCTGGCTTGGCTCAGTGGATAGACCGTCGGTCTATGAACTGAAGGCTCCCAGGTTTGATTCCTGTCAGGGGCACATGCCCGGGTTGCGGGCTTGATCCCCAGTAGGGGGCATTCAGGAGGCAGTCAATCAATGATACTCTCTCATCATTGATGTTTGTATCTCTCTTTCCCTCTCCCTTCCTCTCTGAAGTCAATAAAAACATATTTAAATAACTCATGGTCAAAGAAAAACCCACAAGAGAAATTACAAAATACTTTAAACTGAATGAAAGTAAAAACACAGTGGGATGCAGCTTAAGCAGTGTTTAGAAGAAAATATAGGTCATAAAATACCTTCATAATTAAAGCAGAAGAGCTGGTCCCGAGGTAGTGAGTTATCACAATTGATTGTACATAATTAAAGCAGAAAAATCTAAATCAATAATCTTCTACTTGACAAGCAAGAAGGAAGAAATCAAGCTTAAAATAGAAAGAAGAAAATAATAAAGATCAGAGCAGAAATCAGTAGAATAGAAACATAAAAACAATTTAAAAAAACAATGGAACTAAGAGCTGTTTTTTTTTTTTGTAAAGGTCAGTAAAATTGATAAACATAAGTAGAGAATAAAAATAATTAAAAGAAAACATGAACAACTTTATATGCCTAAAAATTAAACAGATGAATGGAGAAATTTCTAAAAAGATGCAAATTACCAGAACTAACTTGAAAAGTAATAGAAAACCTGAATAGACCTAGCAAAAGAAGAAAATTAAATTAGTGATTAAAAATAAGGGAAGAGGGAGATTGAAGGAAGGAAACTTTATAAAATTCTACATTATTTTAATCTTATACAATGAGAGTATAATGCTGAATTATTTGTGTGATGATAAAAATGTCTATTTCTGCTATTGTAGTTGTTTAGAGTTCAGCTTAAATATTAAACTCTTAGAACACATCAGGATTCACCCAACGTAAGTTTATTTAGATATAAGAAATAGCCCAGCACATACAACAACGTAGCTGTTGTGTTGCACCTCCTAGGCACAGTTTGCAATGTGATGCTTATAGAACACTAGAGGCCCAGTGCATGAAATTCATGCACTCGGGGGGAGGGAGGTTCCTCAGCCTGGCCTGTGCCCTCTCACAGTCTAGGAGCCCTGGGGGATGTTTGACTGCCACAGAGGCAGGACAGGCTTCCGCTGCCACCACTGCGCTTGCCAGCAGTGAGCCTGGCTCAGGGCTTCTGGCTGAGTGACGCTCCCTCTATGGGAGGGCACTGACCACCAGGGGGCACCTCCTGCGTTGAGCATCTGCCCCCTGGTGGTCAGTGAGCATTATAGCGACCAGCCGTTCTGCTGTTCAAGTCGATTTGCTTATTAGCCTTTTATTATATAGGATGCATGGTCATAAGGAAGAAAGCTGAAAATGTGTAGACTATGGTAGTGCAGGAAACCATCAGTTTTAGGTCTTTTGAAGTTTCTTTATTTTTCTTTTTAATTAAATAGTGACTCAGTTTCCCTATTTTTAATTTTTAAAAATTTAATTTTTTAATTTTATATTTTCTTTTTAAAAATTATAGTTGACATATAATACTATATTAGTTTTTATTTAATATATTTTTTATTGATTTCAGAGAGGAAGGGAGAGGGAGAGAGAGATAGATAGAAACATCAATGATGAGAATCACCGATCAGTTGCCTCCCGCACACCTCCACAACCCAGGGGACCAAGCCCACAACCCAGGCATGTGTCCCCGACCAGAATCTAACCCAGGACCTCTCAGTCCACAGGCCAACGCTCTATCCACTGAGCCAAACTGGCCAGGGCTACTATATTAGTTTTAAGTGTACAACATAGTGAATAGGCATTTATATACCTTACGAAGTAATCAGCACGACAAGTCCGTACCCATCTGTCACTGTGCAAAGTTATGATGATATTATTGACTATATTGTCTGTGCTGTACAAATTCCTTTAGCTTTTAATCTAGTCACACTGCTCTCTCAAATGTCTGCCACTAGCTTCAATTCTCTGGCATAGCTGCATCTCCTCAATCCCAATTACTCAGGTCTCTGTCTCCATAATGAGGGAGGTATGGCTTGGTCCTGTACCTAGTCGCTGGCCAGATTCTCTTTTAATATGGGCCTTCTTTAGTTAAATTACTAAATATTTTTTCAGTTAATATTGCAAAGAGGATTGAACAGGAGTCAAATCCTCAGACTTTCCTGAGACTAAAAAAAGTTCACGTAAACAGCTGTTAAGTCTTTTTAAATGTCTGATATCACTCCAAGTTCAATTGTGCATTAAGATTATCGGAATTTGCCCTAACCGGTTTGGCTCAGTGGATAGAGCGTCGGCCTGCGGACTGAAAGGTCCCAGGTTCAATTCCGGTCAAGGGCATGTACCTTGGTTGCGGGCACATCCCCAGTAGGAGGTGTGCAGGAGGCAACTGATCAATGTTTCTAACTTTCTATCCCTCTTCCTTCCTCTCTGTAAAAAAATCAATAAAAAAATATATTAAAAAAAAAAAAAGATTATCGGAATTTTTCTCTTATTTAAGCTTTCACCTGTTTGGTAATTTTTCAATGAGTACTAATTAATTTTATATTCAGAAAAATAAAGCTATTTCCAAAAATAATAAGTTTTTATAAACAAATCACATATTTGCTCAACTGGGAAAATGAACAGTTGGTACAGATGGCAATTATTTTCATACTTGCCAATGTTGAAAAAGAAAAGAATTTTACTGGCATGTGGCAGTCTTAAAATTACATTTTAACTTTAATAACTCTATTTAAAAAATAATTACTTCAAAATTCCAAATAAGCTTTGAAACTAAAAGAGGAAGGAACATGTTTTGAGTATGTTCAATTTCCTATTCTTTTTCTGTAGCAGGTTGAGTTTTCCAGGGAGAAGATTCTGAGATGAACATTAGCTTTCAGGTTTATTAGGGGTGCAGTTGGGATCACGAGTACCTATGGAAGACAAGGGACAAAAGCAGGATTTTGGAAAAGTCAAGCTGCAATGCAGTCTCAATAGAAGCTTCAGCCAACCCACGCCACTAATGGTGGAATGACCTTTCAGAGAGGTTCTAAGAGGTGGGGAAGAAGGAGTAGAGAAGAGGGGGAAAGGAGGGAAGGGAAGGGGCAGAGGACGGGGCAGGGCCTTTGCAGGCTCACATTGATGAAGCCAGCCCTGGCAAGGGGGCATGTCCTTGGTAAGGCTACTCTTCAGTTCAGGCGATAGCTGAAGGGAACTGTTAGCTTGAGAACTTCTTCCTTGGAGCAACCCTCCCAGCGGCTGCGTAATCAGGCCTTTATTCCTGAAGGGAGATGTGGGCAGAACATTACAGTGTTCATCACAATTTGAAAATGACAAATGAGTTATACTAAGTTTGTTTTGTAACACAGTCTGTGAAGCCGATACTATTGGTTGCATGGCCAAGACCTGGGTTCTCATGGAGGCCTAATTTGTTTGAAGCAGCCACATGCCCATGGCAGGTGAAATAACTTGAGTATCTAAAGCAATTATAAGAATCCTATTCTCTGCTTCCTAGAGTCTCCACCTGCTCTCCCAACCTCTGTAGCAGTTAGATGTGGTCAAGTAGCCTACTAATAATAAGATAGCGAGACCTAAGAAGATGTCTGCTATAGGTATGCTGGAAAATGTTTTGCTTTCCTTGTTAAAAGGAACAGATGAAGCTGATATCCTCCGACCTCCTCCTAATTCCCTCTTTCTATTACACACAGCTGTGGTGCTTGTAACCACAGAAGCTATTTTGCAACCAAGTGGAAAAGGTCAAGAGAATTATGAGTTTGTTCCGACGTTTGTGAGCCACTGACTAAAGCCACAAAGCCACATCTAGGTTTCTTGCTCTTAAAAAAAATAGCTCCTTATTGTTTAAGTAGCTAAAATTGGATATTTTGTCACTGGCTATATACATCATAATCCAAATTGAGCCAAGAGGTATAAGATAGGATGATGACATTATTGAAAATATATAGTTGATACATGTAATGTATGTATGTATGTGTGTATGTGTGTGTGTGTGTGTGTGTGTGTGTGTGTGTGTGTGTGTGTGTTTACCAAATTATGGTGTGTTTGCAATAAATTTGAAAACACCAAATACAGTATCTTCCTCCTGGAATTTCATACTGCATATATTAGCATGAATGATATCAATGAATTGCATTAAGATATTCTGCCAGAAATGAACCTACTTCAATGAACCACAAAATACCTAATAAAACTTCACCCACTAATATGAAATGGGTTGGAAAATGTTATTTAGCCTGTGTTCTGATCTATGATTCAGTAACTTGTTCCCTATTTCTATGATTATTTTCTGCAGCGGTATTCCTAGGAGCATCCAGTTTAAGTTGAGTTAAGCAAAAACAGTGAAACCTGGTTGCCCCAGATTTCTCAAGCAAATTAGTTAGCTCTGAAATATTGTCATGTTAAACTGTGTTTTAGGATGTGGTCAAAGCCCAAAAGGGGAACATGTGCAGCACATTTGCAGATCACAACTAACCTACAAACTTTGCTGGTCACAATTAACATCCTGTGTCTCTCTCTACTAGTTATTTTTATCTGCCTGCACTCAGCCTCCTTTTACTGCTGCGTGGGCTTGCTTATTGACAGTGCAGAAACAGATGTGAGGTGGAGGCATGCAGCTCCCCATGCTGAAGAAGGAGGTCGTCCTCTATTTTGATACAGGACGTAATGGTCGTGGCCACTTTAACAAGAGTCCTGCGTGTCATTTGCTCATGTAGTTTCAGAGCCTGGCATCTATATATAGCATTGTCAGAGCACAGCAGGTGCACTGCACAGCATTGCTGCTCTGAGTTGCTCTGAGTCCATATATTCTTCCACGTTCTTTCCGACTACGCCAGGGTTGGTTCTTCCTCTCACCCTGCCCATTGTACTAACTGTTGGGAACTTAGTCCAAGTTCCCCCATTATCCTCTGCTCACAGAGACACAGGTCAATTCTTGGCAGCGGGGCAGACAGAGAAGCCATGAGAAATTGTGGGTGTATAAGAATGAGTCTTTATTGCAGAAGCCAGTGGCCACATAGCCATCAGACAAGACAGTCCTTTACAGCAGTCCCAATTAGACAGGTAGCTGGACACCGACTGGTTAACTGTGGAGAGCGGCTTCAGTGTTTGGACAGGTTCAAGCCTTGGACTAATGAGAGGGCACAGTCCTCTCATGGCCACGTGCAAGTCCCAGTTTGGAGGTCAGAGCCCTCCCAGCACAATTATAGCCAACAGCTATAGTTGTAAGCTTGAACCTATGATCCAAACACGTGGCCCCACGTGCCTGAGTGATGTGGGCTTGATAGAGATCAGGTGCATATAATTGAGTAGGCTCAAAACTCACAAGAATGTTGTAAACATCTTGACCACGCCCTTACTTTGCCTCGTGGCATCGGCTATAAAATAAAGACACGGCTTGTAGTCTGTGGCGCTGTCTCTCCATCAGAGAAGCAGCATCCCACCCAGACCCAGCTTCATTCTCTTGTTTGTCTTTTCTCAATCCTTCACCGCCGCCTCTTGGGGTCACTGGCTGAGCTGGTGTGGCACATAAGGCGCCCTGGGACTGAGTATGCCATGGCCGTGCCGGCTCACCACAGTTAACATGTACATCTTTCCCATAAAGCAATAGCAGTCTCTGTACCCACAGCTATTATCTTAGCAGCCACGTGCTGCCCTAGACTCACCGCCTTACATTATAGCGGCGCCTGAGCTCTCCCTTAGAGCTACAGCCTCAGTAACCTCTCTGACTCAGCAGGTTCTCCTGTCTCCCCTACCCAGAACACTGGCTGGTTAACATGGTAGCTATATCTGAGCTCTCTATGAGCTCTTAGCCTTACATTGTAGCAGTATCAGCTCTCAGCTCCATCTGAGTTCTCCACTCTCCTGCACACATAGGAGCTACATTCTCTGTGCCTATCACCTCTGCTTCTCTAGCCTCTGCTCAGCTGCTCTCTCTCTGACTTCTTCTGGTCAGACCTTCTGGTCAGCAACTTGTATATTACTCCAGAGACAAAGAAGGCTGGTTGCCAACAGTGACATCAATCATATTTTGGCTACAGAAGGGCACAGTGTACCATGTGTCCTTGCACCCACTTGGTATCCTGGCCTGATTACGATACTTGGGCTCAGAGTTCTTGAACATCCCATTTAGGCTCATGCCAGAATGTCCTCGAACATCCCAGTGTTCAAATAACAAGGCCTCTGTTCTCTCATTGGTGTGGTTCCCACAAGCATGATCTACAAAGAGGGGGTTTGGTACACTCCGTCCAAAGTCATTCTAGTGTGAATGACTGGATATTAGTCTTGCTTCTGTATATACTAGAGGTCTGGTGCACAAAATTCATGCACGGGGGGGGGGGGGCGGGCCCTCAGCCCAGTCTGCACCCTCTCCATCCAGGACCCCATCGGGGGATGTCTGACTGCCGGTTTAGGCCCGATCTGGGGATCGGGAGTTGGCCATCCCTCTCACAATCTGGGACCACTGGCTCCTAACTGCTCACCTGCCTGCCTGATCGCCCCTAATTGCCCCCCCTGCTGGCCTAGTCATCCCCAACTGCCACCCCTGCTGGCCTAATTGCCCCCAATTACCACCCCCTGCTGGCCTGGTCACCCCTTACTGCCCCCCTGCCAGCCTGGTCACCCCCAAATGTCCCCCCCCCCCCGCCGGCCTGGTTGCCCCTAACTGCCCCCCCTCCCCCCGCCAGCCTGGTTGCTCCACACAGCCTGCGGCTCGGTCATTCAGTTTCCCCTCACTAACCCCCCCTGCCAGCCTGGTTGCCCCACGCAGCCTGCGGCTCGGTCGTTCAGTCATCCCTCACTAACCCCCCTACCGGCCTAGTTGCCCCATTCAGCCTGTTCAGTCGTCCATTCGGTTGCGATGGTCACTTAGGCTTTTATATATATATATATAGACCCTGCTTCAAAAATGATCCATTTTTCAATTGTTATTTATTCAGTCATTCACTTTTTGAAGTATGACTCAGAATGTCTCAGAGAGATGTCAAAACTTTCTGAAATGGAGCTTTTGATTCCTTCTTTATCTTTCACATTTTAGTAAGAGCGGTATCATTACTAGTAAACCTAATTCAATCCAGAAACCTAGAACTCATCATCCTTGCTGCCTTGGTGTATCTCTCACCTTCATATTCAATCTATTTTCATGCCTCGACTTCAGAAGACATATTAATTAATTCACACTATCTCTCTGCTGACCTCATGTAGGCCAAGCATCATAATCTCTTGCCCAGACCACTGCAAAGAGCTTCCCTATTCTTACACTGATGACTTTTATGATCTCTTCCCCACATAACATCCAGAATAGTATTTTCAAAACTAAATTATACCAAGTTACTTCTTTGCTTAATAGGTACTCTCAATGGTTTAACATTGCATTAAAATTGCAACTCCTTACTATGCTCTTAGGCCCCACATGGTCTGGTCACTGCACAGTCTTCCAATTTTTCAACATGTAACTCTTTCCTTTAACTCTATAGTCTGGAACAGGACAAACAATAGCCCATGGACCAAATCCACCCCATCACCAAGTTTTTCAAGCAAAGTTACATTGGAACACAGCCACAGTCATTCATTTATGTACATCAATGGCCGCTTTTGTGCTGCAATAGCACAGTTGAGTGTTTCAACAGAGAACATGTGGCCCCCAAAGCCAAAAATGTTTACTACCAGGCCCTGTAGAGAACATTTTGCTCATCACTCTTTTAAGTCTCACTAGCCTCCTTTCCTCCCTTGGTCAAGAAAGACTCTTCATCACCTCTAGTCTTTGCACTTGCCCTCCCCTCTGATGGAGAGGGTAAAATATTTCTTCATGAAGCTTCTATCTTCTCAATAACTCTGCTAAAACTTAAATATTCAGAACAGACTTCCTTTATGAATAACTAAAGTAGGGTACCCATCTCCCCAGGTACACTCCAGTCTATCATATCCTGTTTCCTGTATAACACATCAAAGTGGAAATTATTTTGCTTTTTTTTTTTATTATGGCCTACTTTCTTCCAAAAGACTCTAAGCTCCAAGAAGTCAATCCCAGTGTCTATCTTCTTCATTGCTGCCTCCCCCAATACCTAGAAAGTGACTGTAGATAGTACATGCTCAGCAAATATTTATCAATTTAATGAAATAACCATTGTAGTTGCAACCAATTTTCCAAAATGGCATCCAAACATTTAGCTTCACATCCAATATAAATTTCCCGTAGGAAAAACAGTGCTCTTTCTCTCCCTTCAAAATAGTCTAGAATATATGAGAGGATAACAATAAACATTGTTATCGCAGCTTCTAGATGTAGTCAAGTTACTTTTTGTATTCATTTATTTGTGCATTTACTCATCCAACAAGTATTTATTAATAGCCATCTGTGGGAAACATGGGGCAAGACATAATAAGCTTGTCTATTGGACGTACGTGTAACTATCATTGTCTAAATATGACTAAGAGATTTCAAAAGTCAAAGATTTTGACAGATTTTCTCAACTCACTACCATACTCATTCTAGTTATCCAGAAACTCTATCTCAAAGACTCAGCAAGAATTCACAAAATACTGTGAACCCCAGGACTAGAACAGTCTGCATTGGTCACGTGAGCCGAAGTGGGAACTGCTCTGTAGAACTAAGCATGTTTAGATAGATGTGGCTGAAGCACTCTCTAAGCAGGGTTTTCCTCTAGGCTTGGGAGTCTGGTCAGCAATGGAGAGAGAGGAGCAGTTTGTGATGGAGGACTTTTTTTGGAGCTCAGTGATATTGGGCTTGGATGTGGTTCTCCTTTGGACAGTGTGGTCACAGGGTATTTGCGGAGTTAGACAAAATGCCATCTGACAGCTAAGGATAGGAGAGAAAAGAGCAAAGGCACAATTTTTCCATCTTGGATTTATGACAATTTCTCCATCAACCACTGCAAATCATTTAATCGTTCCTCTTTGGCCAGGGTCACAGCTTATAGGATCTTACCTTATTTATCTTACCTTATTTAACTGCATTGAATAGCAACTACACTTTGAGAGAAGGGGTTTTCCCTATGATTTCATATGCAATAAATGCATCAAAAAATACTTGCATATTTTTTTTTACCAGACTAAGGTTAGCGCTCCATGCTGCTAAATCCACAACTGGATAATATAATCAGTTTCTGAAACTTTTTGTCCACTGTATGCATAACTAAATTGTCAATTGCAGCATTGAAAGGTAGACCTACAAGGCTTTTGGTTTTGCAAGATAAAGCTGCTTGATAATTGCCATCTTGTTTGGAAATGGCAACTGATGGGTTTCAGGGTGATTAGCAAGCTGTAATCTCATTAACCTGCCCTTAAGTCAGTTTTACTACAAGCTGCAAGTTGGATTTCCTGTGGGAAACCACCACTCTGCCCCCACTCGCCCTCCTTCCACCACTGAGTCTTAACTAGCATGGTTTCCAAGGAAACTCTGCAGGGTAAGCAAATAATGATAATAAAAGTAATTATTTTTAAAGCATCTACATTTCCAGACAAAAAGGGGAGGAAAGGGGAAAAGTGTGCAAGTTTTATGGATTCAGTTGATATTTGTTTAGTCTTATTGAGGTGCTTTGTATACATTGGTACCAGCCCTTCGACTTCGGCCTGTTCTTACTATGGAGAGAATTACATTTTTAAAAAGGCTATTTTGCTTGTATTTATTTTTATACTTGAAAGCCTCCCCTTGCTAACTGATCCTAGTAAATATTCACACATATTGTGTCTATTTGCCTGCACCCTTCTTAGATCAGTGAAGAAGATTTGGTATTCAAAATATCAAAACTAATTAGTAGTAATGAATGATTTATACAAAAGGCTCAATATTACCCTGTTATTAATAAAAACAAAACTGTTTGGGTGGAAGAGATCACAGCACAGGAAAATCATGTGGCTCAGAAATCCATTTGTTACCAAAAAGCTGCCCGATTGAAGCACCTAAAACCATCCATTTAGCCAGCTTTCCGGAGGTTCTGGATGATGGTTGTTCTGTATTTTAGTTGTAATTTCGATGTGGTTGTGTGAGGCGGCAAGTACAAGAGTTTACCTATGCCACCATCTTGATTTCTCCTCCTCAAGGAATCTTTGATTTCTTCCTTGATCTCATTGTTAATTTACATTTTTTGGTAACATGTTATTTAGCTTCCAGGTATTTGTGTGTTTTTCAGTGTTTTTTCTTTTTCTTTTCTTTTTCTTGTAATTGATTTCTAGTTTCCAGTTTGGGGATTTTCTCTTACCTATCTTCAGGCATATTAATTCTTTCTTCAGTTATGTCAAGAATTTTCATCTCTCAGTTTATATCATCCATCTTTTCTAGCATGTTGTCTACATTTCCTATTAGAGTTCTTAACATATTCATCATAGTTATTTTATAATTTTCTATCTGATAATTATAACACCTGTGTCATATTTGAGTCTGATTCCAGTAATCTTTCTTTTCATACTGTTTATTTCTTGCCTTTTGGCATGCCTCATTGAAAGCCAAAGATGTTGTTTTGGGGAGTAGGAACTTAACTAACTAGGTTACTAAGTATAAGGATTTATGTTAATCTGTCTGGGAGTTGGTTATCATTTAATATTTGCTGTAGCTATCAGTGACAGAGGCTTAAAGTTTCTCTAGTGACTTCATTTTTCATCTCACATCTTTACTCCAGACTTTCCTAAGTATTCCTCTTCGGACAGGTTAGGCCTCTCAGTTGTAATCCACTGCTATTATACTGGAACTTTGTGGTGCTAAGGTGCGGTGGGGTCTTGAAACATGCTATAATCTTCCAGTTACACGTCAGCCTTTTAGTGGGTTTCTGGCCTGTGACCTTCACAAATGATTTTTCTTGTATCACTTTCTTCCAACCCTCTTAGATAAAGCAGGAGGGCTAGATGGGGCTGGAATGAGAGGAATGCCTTTTTGCCACAATTCTGGACCAATGCTTTGATAAAGTCTTTTCCAATGAAAAGTGGGCCCTTGTTATGAGGGAGGCTTCAAACATGCATTTCACAATAATTACTGCTCCTCTCCATCTGCCCGAACCAAAAAGACTATATCTGTGTCAGATGTTCACCATGAGAAGTTGGGTTTCTTGGAGGTAAAGTTCATAAAATGTGGGTGTCCCCTAAAACTTAGTTTCCCAGGAGTTACTCACTCTCATGCTGGTCCATAGCCAGCTTACAGCAATTTATCAAAATAAACATCTAAGTATTTCTATCAGTTTATGCCTTCAGTGGTCTCTGCTCTAGGTAAGTAAGATCACTGTGATGGATCTACCTTTCTCTCCAGATTTCAGGGCAATGTTTTGTACCAGAAACTCAATTCTCTGATGGGTCCAAAAAAGGTGTTGATTTTCAATTTTTCCAACTTTCTTTTGTGAGCTCAGAGTGATGACCTCCAAGCTCTAAATATTGAGATTAAGCCTGCATTTAACTTTCATTGGCTATCTTTTGCAGATGGTATTTCATACTTAAATATTAAAAATGTCCGTGCTTTTCTTCTTGACAGTAAATCAACTGCTATTGATTTACATTTTTATCACCAGCAATAAAAAGGCCACATAACTGTTTTTATCTTATGCTACATGTTTTGCATCTATGGTGCTTCCTTTAATTTTGCTGAAAATGCCTGGCTTTATATCTTAAATGTACAAATGAACATAAATTACCTCAAATAGCCCTTTTAAATGTATGTATGTATGATTTCCTTATGTTAAATTTTTAACCTTTTTATTGTAAAATGCATATTCAAAAGAGTATATAAAACACACATGTACAATTTAGAAAATGATTATAAAATGATTACATCTGTAGCCACCTACATTAAGAAATATAATATTGTTACTTAAAAGCCTCCAATATAATGCTAAATGGTAATAGAAATAATGAGCACACTGGCTTTGTTTCTAACCTTATTGGGATAGTGTTTCTCCATTCAAAAAAGTGATTACTTCAAGTACCAAAGTATATATTTTTTATCATGTTAAGGAAGTATCTCTATTACTATTCTATTGAGTGTTTTATCAGAAATTGATAGTGTGTGTGTGCATTTTCAGGATTTTTCAACATATATGGAGATACTCAAATGATTTTCCCCTTTGATCTATGAATATGGTGAATTAAATTAACAAATTTTCTAATATTGAATGATCCTTGTACTCTGGGGTTAAGTCATACTTGCCCATGATGTATTTTTTTAATGTGCTGATGAATTCAATTAGTTGTATCCTTTAAAGAGGTAATGAAGATTAAATGCATAGGTCCTTGCCCTGACTGGTTTGGCTCAGTGGATATAGCGTCGGCCTGCAGACTCAAGGGTTCCAGGTTCGATTCCGGTCAAGGGCATATATCTTGGTTGCGGGTACATCCCCAGTGGGAGGTGTGCAGGAGGCAGCTGATCAATGTTTCTCTCTCATCTATGTTTCTAACTCTCTATCCTTCTCCATTCCACTCTGTAAAAAAATCAATAAAATACATTAAAAAAAATGCATAGGTCCTAATTCAATATGACTAGTGTCTTTATAATAAGAGATTAGGAAACAAGTATACACAGAAGGAAGACCATGTAAAGACACTGGAAAAAGACAGACATCTACAATCTAAAAAGAGGCCTCAGAAGAAATCAACTGTGCCAACAACATCTTGACTTGTGCTCCAGACCCTGAGGAAATAAGCTTCTGTTGTTTAAACCACCCAGTCAGTTATGCTTTGTTATGGCAGCCCTGGCAAACTAATACAATATGTGGCAGCATTTATTTCAGTGTTTATAAACAATATCAGAAAAATCACTATGATGTGTGTGATGCACAGGATTCTGAAGGCAAAGATTTCAGGCAACTGTTAACAGAATTGGGAAGTGTATAGTTTTACTGAGAAGTTCATTTGCCTGGGCCATATAATGGGTTAAGAGTTGCTCATTGTTGATCCAATGACCATTCTCTTTCAATTCTTCAAATAAATATTTTTCAGCAGTTTTTTTTTGCCAAAAAAATATGACTAATGGTAGTACCTGTTTTTATGTAAATAAAATGAGTCCCAGATAATTCATTTTTTCTATTATCAAACCTCTTAGCCAAATCTTAAATGGTTTCCTATTTGCATTTGTTTTGTTTTATGCCATTATATATGCATAGTACACTCTTGAAGTTGTGTATTAAAGGTTCAGCCTTGAAAAATTATCTGCAAAAATAGCTAAATTTTTGAATGACTATTCTAAATTAAGACATGCATACACCTTTCCTAGTCTCACCCTTTGCCATGGTGTCTTTTTTTTTTTCATTAATGAAGAAAAAACTAGCAAGTCAACCCTTAGTTTAAAAACTCAGCAACTTCCCCTTGTTAAGAAAATGTATATATTTGCAGCAAAATACTTTTTTAAAGCAAGTCATATGTAAGTCTTTTGAATTGATTATTTTTACCCCTTGTTGAACATACAAAGGCTGATTTTGAGGCCAAGTGTCTTGCTACTACACATTCAGGAAGCTTAAAACCATTAGAGCCTGCACTTGGGAATTTTGTTCCTGTAGAGTGTGGTGTCAACCTTCTGCATATCTATAATAATAACATCTTAATATGTTAATTAGACCAGACATCCTTCCAGACATCCTTCCAGACAACCTTCTGGACATAGCTGGGGCTGCGAGGGCCGAGGCAGCCTCTGCCTCTGCCTCTGCGAGGGCCAAGCCCCTTGCATGAATTTCATGCATCGGGCTTCTAGTCTGTATATATCTTCCATTCAAGGACATTGACTACATTATAACTTACCTTCACTTTTGATATTACTAGTATAAAGTTAGTAAACAAAAACAAGTGACCAAATCACTAATGTCTATATTGTCATCCAGACACATGGTAAAGAATCAAATTCACCTTTATCTCTCAGCTACTTGTTCAAATCCAGCCTCATATAAACACAATGTTTCCTCAGATTTTCTCCTGTTATATGAATTTCACCTTAACTCTGAAATTAAACTTAAGGAAAGAATCAGGCAAGTTTATTCTATTGTTTAATTGTATGTTTAATGGTACTACTCCTTACCAAGATTTCTTTCTTTTTTTTTTTTTTTGTTCCCCCAAATAGAAATTTTACTAATGAACAAATGATTAATTCATGAACATTCTAAATTTTCACACTTCTAAAGGATTCCAATTTGTTTTTTTACATGTTGAGTCACCTCCTGGCACTTATTGGTTCTAAAGAAATGGCTAATGGGGAGGGAGTACTGAGGAAGCCCAATAATTCAGCATTGGCATGTCTAATAGGGAACTAAAGAAGAACTGAGGTAGTGTACACTTGGGGGAAGCTCTGAGAGTTGGGGAGGGAGAAGCTTGGAAGGGTTGAACATGGGAAAAAGAGGACTGAAGAGAGCAGACATGTTTTGAATGAAGAATATGGAGGGGAGAGTGATAATAAAAGGTTTTTAAAGGTGCTTGTTTTGCTTTAAAATACACCTTTCTCTCACATGGTCCATTGAGAGACTGATGAAATTATTAACTCTTCTAAATTACTTTTAACTGCCAGAACCAGACAATGTGGGTTCTAGAATTGGATTGCTGTATACCAGAATGATTTTTAAATGTCACTTAGGAAGGGATCCCTCCATGCAAATATTGCTCAAGGCTTTTTCACACAAGAGTCACAACAAAGAAGAATGGGAAATGACAAAGAACATACTCTTCCCAGGAATATGACTTGGTGATGGCCTGATTCTTCACCAGTTGTTTTCCCTTTGACTACACCAAACTTCCAAACTCCTTACCGCTCCACTCAGTGGTGCCTTCAGGTTCTTTTCCTGAAAAGCCTTCCCAGAGAACCTCAGGAAGAGCTAGCTCATCACAAGTAGGCCCTTCATAAACGCTTCTTAAAAAATCATTTAATTTAAATTTATATCCATCTGCCTTTTGCTATCATGCTCAACCTGTTTATTTTCTTTTGTTTTATATCAGTTTCTTGGTAAGATTCTTCATGAATATTTCCATCTGTCACCATCGTGATAAAAGCCATACCTGCTAGCTAAATTAGACATGGAGTACCTTAAGCAGAGAAATGTCTCCCCTCCTGCTCACAGTGACAAGTTGTTTCTTAGAAGCCTGTCCAAAACTGATTGTGAAGCAAGGCTTCATGAGACATTTCCCAAACTTCATTCAAGCTGTACCGTTCTCTGGGGCAAGGGCAGGATCTCAGCCTAGTGCATGCATAGACAGGCCACTCTGTTCCATTTCCTCAGGGGCAGCTGTGCTATTGGGCCAGCTGGCTCTCAGCTGCATGGGACAGCTCCCAGGAAGTGGGCATGGGGGGATGCACCTCAAACCACACTGGCATGTGAAGCAGAGGCTGTCTGTGCCTACGTGCCTGAGTGGCTTGTCTGGATGCGGTGTTATAGTCAGGAGCAGGATAATTTGTGGTTGTGCCTATATTTATCCTCCCCTTGTCAGTTCAATCTTGAACCCACTACATTCTCCACTCAGTTGCTTTTAACTTTGCTCTCTGATGTCATTTCCTTCACAGATGGGAAATGATAGAGCACTTCAGGTAATTGTACTATTTTGAGAAGAAATTAATTCATCTCAGTAGAATGGTCCTGCAATGGGGTCAAAGGGTTCTTTGCTTTTCCCCAGGTGTACCTCACCTCTGTTAATGAGCCTGGACAGATGAAAGAGAATGGGCTGATTGCTGCTCCTGCCTTATACTGATAAAGTGGGCTATTCCTTCATTGCCATATTATCTTTTCTTTCAACAATTATTCTCTGAGTACACACAGCCACCATGTGTTTTGCTAAATATTAGGTATACAAAGATGAGAAGGTTACTGCTGCCTTTATAATCTACCAGAAACCAGACATAAAAATAACCAGTCACAATGAAAAAAGTCTAGGAAAAGACATATGTAAGATGTCAGGCTTAATCCTGGTGACAAGAAGACATCACTAAGAAATTGGCATTTAAGAAAGGACTTAAAAATGAATAGATGGAGAAGGTAGGAAAGGATTTTCTAAACTAAT
Organism: Eptesicus fuscus; assembly: GCF_027574615.1. Classification (NCBI taxonomy): domain Eukaryota; kingdom Metazoa; phylum Chordata; class Mammalia; order Chiroptera; family Vespertilionidae; genus Eptesicus; species Eptesicus fuscus. Next base: position 70,554,250 of record NC_072475.1, read on the forward strand.
GAAGCTGCATAAGTTAAAGCAAACAGGCATCAAAGAGCATGACATCTGAATGCTATAAATATGGCTGCTAAGTCAATTGGATTAACTACTTTTATTTTCATTAGTAAAAAATGATAATGTCATTGAATTGTCAACCTCTGATAGAGGAGTGTCTCCAACTCAAAGTATGGTGTTTTTTCTCCCATAAATTATAACATGGAATAGAGGCAGCATCAGAATGTCAGAATTCTATTTCACAAGTACTAGTCCTTGATTTAAACTATAAATCACTCCTTGGGAAGAAAACTCAGAGGAAAGGGTAGTATGTGTCCCTTGTACTCTATCCAATACTTTGTGAAGCAAATGGATAATGAAGACCAAGAAACATAAACCTGACATGACAATTTCCTCTAGGATGTGTTAAGTGGTTGGATAGAAAGATCCAACCTGGGCTGAGGACCTACAAGGTGCTTTAATAGGAGATGCAAATGTGAATGTGATGGAAACCATTTAAATGTGATATACCCTCTGATTAAATGTGAACAACTTTTTTTCTTCTTCAAAATACTATGCCAGCCATTATTTAGCCAAAATTTGCATCCTTTGTATTGTTAGACCTTCTTAGACTTTTCTTTGCTCCCAATCTTGCATTATATGTGTGCTCAACTCCTGACTTGGGTTCTGTCTCCTGCGCTAAATGCTATACATGCCCTTGACCTCAATGAAAAAATCTCTCAAAAGCAAGGGTTAGGTTAAGTTAGCAGGTTTTCCAGCTCTTGATCCACATATGGCCCAGATCTCCAATCCTAGCACCAGCTCTCCATGGCCAGACCCCACAAAGACCAAGTAGACAAAGCTCCATGCCAACAAAGACTGACAGCTCCCAAAATATCCTGGGCCCTTGTCAAATGTGCAAAAGCATAACCTATCATCTTGCTGGCAGAAGAGTAAGATGAATGAGAGCTCAGAGGACCAACAAAAGTTAGGACCTGTCAGGACTAAAGAAAACTTAGACATCATGGAGCCTTGTGCCAAAATTGATGCCAATAGGGAATGCTGAGGTCCCACCCCAGATGTCTTAGTTGGCATCAGAAAGCTTCAGAAAGAGCCAGAAATTTAAATTCTTCCAGAATTCTGGGCCGGGAATACTTAATTCCAGGGAGGAAGTGCAGCAGGGAGGAGAAGGGGCTTTCAAAGCAGGACTAACTTTGGATTCTGATATATGGGCACAACTGCCAAGTGTGGGCATGTTGACAGTAGATCATCCTTCTTATATTTGCTAACACAACTTTGAAGCCTGATATCCAGTTCAGGGCTCTTGCCCAGGGCTCAGTATGGAAGACACAAAATAATAATTATGGAGACTGATTGCAGAGGAATCGGTCAGTGAATATGACATCTGAGAGGATGAACTGTGAAAAATAGAATATTAAAAACTAGCAGTTGTCAGAATTCTTTTCCGCAAACCCCACATGCTCCTGTTTAGTTTTATAATAAATATCAATTATCCAGTAGGAGAGGAGAGAGTCAACGTACATCACCAGACATCTGGCTTTGGAAAGGCTTTGCTGAGGAGAACACAGCCTGTGAAACTGAATCTGTGCAGCCTCCATTCTCTGGTCTCAGGCAGTCTTGCATCCAGAGAAAAGAATCACTTTGCTATTTTATTTTATGGCTACATTTACAGTATTGTATAAAACTTTTTGGCTGCATAACTTTCAGGATTTCCCTCTTCTATAACCAGTGATTCCACTGAAATATGAAATAAAAGTAAAATTAGCAAAGGCCAAGTCTCATTCCATTCCTTGGATTTCATTTGGGCTTGGAGAAGTGGGGCAACATGGTAGAAGTACAATGCAGAGAAGCAGAGACACCTGGGCATACTCCCAGCTCTGTGCCCACAAAGTCGCTCATCTGTGACCTGAGGTAGGCCATGGCAATTGTCTCAGTCTCAGGTTGAATTTTCCTTTCAATGAAGGGATAGAATTAGATCAATCTCTAAGGACCCTGGTAAGCTCTAAGAGTCTTATTCTGTACTCGGCCTGACATCTGAGACACAGTCTCATGGGCCTCATCTTCAAGTTTCTATTCCTATAATGATACATGGGTTACTAAAGGGTAGAGTGTTGGGAAGATAGATACTTCAGAGGAAAAAGTTAACGTAGATCTTTGTGCCATTTCTGCCTAATATTTCTCAAGAATTTCTCATTTCTCTGGACAAGAATTAAAGATTTTAAGAATATCTTTAAAAATACAGTGGAACCCTACCTCTCCTGTACTCCTGGAGGTCCTCCTAGGTAAGCAGCTCTGAAGGGATGAGGGAGTGCAGCCACACACCCGCTCCGTCTGCACTGTTAGGAAGGAGGATTCAAGAACTTTGCTGACATCCGGAGGGGGGGGGAGGGGTACATTCTGAGCCATCTGCATATACTTTGCATAAATTGTGCTCTTTCAATGAGGAAAGCCATACACATACAAAAACATATTCACTACTATTTGCTGACCCACTGCAGACCATCCAGTCTCTCCTCACCAGTCATTCTTCCAAAATATAAACTAAACCACAACAGCCATTATGCTTCCATTTAAACTTCTGAGGTAATATTTTTCAAGCTCCTTGGAAGCTAGATTAACAGCCAGCCTATAACTTCCGTTTTTAACATAATGTTTATGTTGCTGTTTTAATTATCTGAGTAACAATTCATTCCCAAACTTAGTGCCTAAAACAGCATTTTATTATTTTTCACTAGAAGCCCGGCACACAAAATTCATGCATGGGGGTTAGGGGTGTGTCCCTCAGCCCAGTCTGCACCATCTCCAATCTGGGACCCCTTGGGGGATGTCTGACTGCTGGTTTAGGGATCAGGCCTAAATCAGCAGTCGGACATCACTCTCACAATCCAGGATTGCTGGCTCCCAACCGCTTGCCTGCCTGCCAGCCTGATCACCCCTTAACCGCTCCCCTGTCAGCCTGATCAATGCCTAACTGCTCCCCTGCCAGCCCGATTGCCCCCAACTTCCCTCCCCTGCTGGCCTAGTCACCCCCAACTGCCCTCCCCTGCTGGCCTGGTCGCCCACAACTGCCCTCCCCTGCTGGCCATCTCATGGCGGCCATCTTGTGACCACATGGGGGTGGCCATCTTGTGCAAGGGCATGACAGTCAATTTGCATATTACCTTTTTATTGTATAGGACTAGAGGCCCATTGCATGAAGATTCATGCAAGAATAGGCCTTCCTTCCCCTGGCTTCGTTCCTGGCTGCCTGGGAGCTGCCAAGTCCCTGCTCCTGGGCCGGCAAGTCCTCACTCCTGACCAGAGCACCACTCCTGTAGCTCCCTCCACACCCCTTCATAGCAGGCGTCCTGCCCCACCCGGCCACTCCGCACCTGTGTATGCAAATTAACCTGCCATCTTTGTTGGGTTAATTTGCATACTTGCTCCTGATTGGTGAATCTGAGAAGTGAAAACTGACATTGCATACTTTAACCCTGGTGAATCTGAGAAGTGAAAACTGACATTCTCAGCTATCTGAATTTGTATATCATTGTAAATTAATAAAGTTGAAGGTATGGTCAATTTACATGTTTGTCTATTATTAGGTAAGATGATTCTGTGGGTTGATGGGAAGTTTTCTCTGCTGGGCTCCTTCAGGCTCACTCATAATGCTGCATTTAGTTGAAGAGCTGGCTGGCCTGGAAGGTCCCTGGTGCCTTTACTGATGTCTGGCGGTGGTCTTGGCTGTTGGCTGGGGGACCTTGGTCCTTTTCTGTGAGGCCTCTTCTCCTCAAGTTGGCTGGACCAGCTTCCTACACAGTAGTTTCAGGGCAACACTTCAAGGAAAAAAGAGAAGGCCACAAGGTTTGTTATGGATAGCCAAACCTTAAAAGTTGTACAACATTACTTTTGCTACATCCATTGGTCAAAGCAAGTCAGATTCAGAAGGTGGGAAAATAGGCTCTGTCTCTTGATGGGAGGCACGACAAAGTCAAAGAGGCATGTGTGCAGGAATTGGAGGGCTGGTTGCAGCCTTCTTCACCTCTATCTACCACAAAAGCTTTTAAAATAATAAGAAAGTAAAACATCATAATAATAGGAAAAGTAGAATGTATCAGTAATTATGAATAAGGAAATAAAAATCACCCTTCATCCCACTGTCCCTGGACTGTTAATATAATCAGTACATATATTCCCAGCATTTTTTTGGTCATCTTTATACCAGGTCTAAAAATACATACTGTTTTGTGCCCTAATTTTTATAACTTGAAAGTATGTTCTAAACATTTTTTCATGATGAACCTTATAGCTCATGTATTTAATGTGCCATCATTTATTTAAATATTTTACTACTATAAATAGTAATGTAACAAACTTTTTCATATAAATCTTTGTGCACATCTCTGATTATTTCTTTAAGATTATGTCCATAAAGTGAAATTGCTAGGTCAAAAGAAATGTATTCTAAAACTTTGAGATATTTTGCCAAATGATATCCCATAAAAAATTTTAAATAATTTTATGTTCCAAGTTAAAGAATATCAGAAATCCCTGTTTTTCCCTTTTCCTTTATTTATTTATTTATTTATTTATTTATTTATTTTAATTTCTTTATTGATTAAGGTGTCACATATTTGTCCTCATCCCCCCATTCCCATCCCACACCCCTCCCCACGGATGCCCCCACCCCCCTGTTGTCCTTAACCATTGGTTAGGCTTGTATGCATGCACACAAGTCCTTTAGTTGATCTCTCCCCCCTACCCCCACCCTCCCCTACCGTCCCTCTGAGGCCCGACAGTCCGATCAATGCCTCCTTGTTTCTGGGTCTATTCTTGTTCATCAGTCTATGTTGTTCATCATTTCCTCTAGATGAGTGAGATCATGTGTTACTAGAAATATACTTATAGAACTGAATGTGAGACGAGCAATAATAGTTATGCTGACAGGCAAATGAATCAGTCTGTAGTAAGTTTCTTCTAGACCAACAGTTCTTTTGAGACCCAATTTCAATGTCCACCAGTTCCTTATGTGTACATGTCGGCACTGACTTTTCAGCTCTGGATAGTGGACAAATGGTGGTAATGCAGGTCCGACTCCCTCTGGTTTGGTCTCGCCTGGACGCAGGGGCGCGGCTTCACCCAGACTCAGGGGCGCGCGGCCTCACCCAGACCTGGGACCCAGCATCACCCAGGCCCCGGGGCGCATGGCCTCACCCAGACCCAGGTGTGAGCGGCCTCACCCGGTCCCGGGATCCAGCTTCACCCGGACCCAGGGGTGCGTGGCCTCTCCCAGACCCAGGGGTGCGTGGCCTCTCCAGGACTCAGGGGTGCGGCCTCACCTGGACCCGGGACCCAGCCTCACCCAGATCCAGGGGCGCACAGCCTCACCCGGACCCGGGATTCAGCTACACCCAGACCCAGGGGCGCATGGCCTCACCCAGACCCAGGGGCATACGGCCTCACCTGGACCCGGGATCCAGCTTCACCCGGACCCAGGGGCGCGCGGCCTCGCCCGGACCTGGGATCCAGCTACACCCGGACCCAGGGGCGCAGCCTCACCCAGACCCGGGACCCAGCCTCACCTGGATCCAGGGGCGCATGGCCTCACCCGGACCCGGGGTCCAGCTACACCCGGACCCAGGGGCTCACAGCTTCACCCGGACCCGGGACTTCCCTTTTCCTTTAACCCTGGTGAATCTGAGAAGTGAAAACTGACATTCTCAGCTATCTGAATTTGTATATCATTGTAAATTAATAAAGTTGAACATTTTCTCCATTTTCATCAGCCATTTCCATTCTCTTACCAGTTCATCAGCCAATTTCATTCTCTCTTACTTCTCCTTCTGGAATTATAAAGGAGAGAAAATAGAGTTAATGGAAAGCCCTTGCTTTGTCATTATATTAGTCTCTTTTCCTCTAGACAAGTGGTTAACTATAAATGTGAGTGCTTAAAATTGGTAACAATAATTATAGTTTACTAGTTAAAGAGACTAGTTCTGGTAAAGCAGAGGAAAAGGAAGGAAGGAAGGAAGGAAGGAAGGAAGGAAGGAAGGAAGGAAGGAAGGAAGGAAGGAAGGAAGGAAGGAAGGAGGAAGGAGGAAAACAAAGAAAGAGAAAAGAAATGAAGAGTTTGGTGGAGGGAACGAGAAAGAAAGGTAAAAAGTTATAGGCTCAAGAAAAGGCAGGGAGGTGGGAAAGAAATGCTAGAATTAATATAATAAGCATAGATGTATCCGGGAGGTTTAAAAAATTAATGCTGGCTGGATGTCTATGCTGAGCTAGATGAGGGAACACAAGTCCTGAGAAATATGGAGAATGGGCAACCCATTACTGCATCTGGAGTATGCCAAGGTTGACCCTGTTCAACATTAATTCAGTGGTTGCCTTTTAAAAAATGACAAAAGCTTTAGAATCCTCATGGTATATTACAATAGCATGGTAAACTCTAGTTTGGCCTTCTAGTTGAGGCAGGATAGAACCAGATAAAAAGGTAAAATAATCTTAGGCCAACATTCATCCTTTCATTTATTTACCAACCAACCAACAACTATTGACACCTGCCATATGCCAAACACTCGGTGCTGGAGGTATAGAGAAGAATAAGAAATGATTCTTGCCCTAAAGCAACTTAAAGTCTAGTAAGGCATTGAACATTGAGGAAAAGAAACGACTAGGCAGTGCAGAGACATCTGTTCATGTCTAATTATTCAGGCAATGAATCTATGATGTATCTACAGTGAGACCCTCGCTTTTGAAGTTATTTGTGGCATTAAGCTTGACTTACTACTAAAAATAAACAAGTCAGAAACATGGCTTTTTCCCCCAAAGCATAACTTAAGCTAAGCTCCCCCATCCCAAATCTTCCCAGGTGTGTTTGTTCTCAAATCACAACCATTACCAAAGAAGATACCTGGCTCAGTCACCAGCTTTTCCAGAACCAGTCTTCAACTGTGAGCCTCTAATTCCTGGTATCAAGCAGGTCACCCAATTCAGACTCCCTCCTCCTTCATGTGAGTTTTGGATCTTGGTGTCCTTTTGTGGTAGTAGAATTCAATCAGAATCAACTCAATCCTCTACCTTTGAGTCTAAAGGATAATCTCAGTCTTAAAAGTCTGACTCTAAACCTAAGATTCTAAAGAGTTTAAACATCAAAGTCAATGTTTTGGAGTCTCTTTCCTTTCCTCCCAGAAACCTCTTTGGCCCCTTTATAAATGTGCCTCCCTTCTCCCAATGATTAGTTCTGCATTCTAGGAATTTCAAAAGTAGAAGGAATCAAAAAGTAGCCAGATATTCACCAACCATGTTCAATTTCTGGGTACATGAAAATGATTCCAGTTAAATTTAATTCAGTGATTATGATGAGAACAGAACCTGGTATCAGGAAATGCTATCAACATGGACTATTATAGGTGACCAAATACATAAAAAGCAAAAATCAAGAACTTGATTAGACTCTGTAAAGCCATATTTATTAATCATGCATATCAGCTACCTATAATAATAAAAGTATAATATGCTAATTAGACCGGGCAGCCAAATGACCTTCCAGACGTTCTTCCAGATGACCTTCCAGACGAAGCCGGGCTGTGAGGGCTGAGCCCCTTGCATGAAATTCGTGCATAGGGCCTCTAGTTTACCATATATATCCAATTACCAGGTAGCACAACAATAGCATTAAAATGTATGTAAATAAAAATTTTATAGGTTTTATTTGTCTTTCTATATATACATATAGAGATGTAGAGATATATAGGTATATAGACCTCCAAGCTTGTCCCTGATCAGTTCAGCTCTTGTCTTACAACTTGAAAGAACCAAAGGGTACATGGCTACTAAGCCGCTTGAATTATTGTGGAGGCATCTCCCTGATCCCATTTAACCACAGACATTCAGAGTTTCTTTCAAAAAAGCATTGATTGGAGACTCAAGTGGCTGGTCATCCACTCTTAGGAATACGGCAGAGCAATATGACCAGAAGAACTTTCAGTAGCCTACTACCATTTGTCACTTCTTCTTGGGCATGGAACAGTGTCTTCTTTTACAGTTGTTTCTGTCACTCTCCCCTGGGACCCACCCCCTTCCTGAATCAGAACACTGGAATCCTTAATTGCTTATCTTTAGCCAGCACATGGAGACAGAACAACAGGTGGGGGAAATAGCCCTGAGCTAGGAGAGTTGTCATGGCAAGTGATCCCAGGGTGAATCTGTTGATGTAGGCTTGACCTATGTCACCTTTAAACTACTCTCCTGAAATGTTGTATACTTCCACAGGCCTGTGGCTCTTCTCGCCTCTACCAAGCTCATCCTCATTCTTTTCACTTCCTCTTCTCTATTATCTCCTTCCTTAGACCTTTTACTTTCATTATCCCCTTCCCAGTGTTCCCACCTTGTAATTATTCTTCACCCATAATCTCTGTCTCTTGCCTCTGCTTTTGTCCACACTCTACAGCTTAATCTATTATCCAAGTATTACCACAGCTAACTTTACAATAAATAATGCCAAGAGCATACTGCTGTCTTTATTAGTTATTTCCAATATCCAAAGGGACAACATCTTTGGACAAATCAATTTGCTCAGCCATTGGGGGAAACTCCTTCGACTACTGGAGTGCAAATTTTCTTCTTATAGCTGACTTGTGCCTGATTGGAACCTTGATGAGTAAGAAGCCTTTATGGTTTCACAGCTAATTGAAAGCATCAACTTATCAAGTTTTAAATAACCAATTTTTCCCTGCTTAATGATACAGAACTCTACAGTCTTAATCAGGTACCTATATAACCCTTGAGCGGATTCCAAGAAAATTTGTGAGGGACGTTTTGCTCTGTCTCCAAGCAAACCTATGATTAATCTCTATTCAGGGAAGGTCAGCTTTTCAATTTTTATCTGCATCTAATTTTTTACATATAATATCAACCTGGCTGATTTCTCATGTACTCTCTAAAGTATCTGAATCAACAAGATAAAATAGCAGTACTTCAATGGTCTGAGGCTCACCAACTCTAGAGAAAAACAGACCTAGAAACTCCTGTTTGAGACATCTGCAAGCTTCCTGTGGCTCTTGGTTTTCTTGGTCTTCTATTTTTTTTTTTTTCAGATGCACCATGAGGTTTAAAAATTAATTTTACATTCAAATTCAATTTATAAACTATAAACATGTGTTAATATGTTTATTCTAAACCATATATAAAACAGAAAATATTAAAGAATAATAAAAATAAATAAAAATAGAAGCTCTGTTATTTTCTTATGACCCAATGGATCATTTTGTATACCTTTAGGGTTCTACATTCCACACTGATGACCCCAGCTCCGGTGTACAAAGAAAGGCAGAGGAAAACAGTGCTGGCCTTAGCTTAACCTGGAACAGACGACCTTATCAACTTCAGCCCCATCTTTCATACCTTTACTTTCTTTAATTGTCCTGTTACTTTTACCCAGAGGATGTTTACAGCTTCTGTTCTATGCTACCTACTCTTCAAACTTTATTTATATAAAATAAAATGCAAGTTAATCAGTAGAGAATTGCTTGGAAGGAGAAGATAAGAAAGATTTAAAATGTACCTTCACATTTGGGTCATTAAGAAAGGAGTGCACTCTTAGGAAGAGAGTAGCTCTAGGGAGAGAGAAATGTTAAAAAGACTTTGTATAGTTTATCTACACATGTTGGAGGAACAAAAACCTTTCTTCCACCCTCTCTGTATAAGATGATAACCATTTTCCAGGAATGCAGAGGCAATGTCCTTGTACCATAAGCAGTGACCACCAAGGGTAAGGGTGCAGGCACAAAGCACTGTTCATTGGCTATAGAGAATTTAAAAGCAATCATAAATTTGTATAAAAGTCAACTCAATTTTTATTATTACCATACACTGGCAATTCTAAATAATGTCGATGGTAAAACACTCTTCCCCCAAAACACTGATCCAAACAATTGCTGTGATTACTGTTGAGTTTTGATAGTGATATGTAAACTTCAAATTAGCAAATTTTAATACTTATTTTAAAGAGTCATATTCTACATGGAAGTTAATTCAGAGAACTCCTCTTGTATAGTGAGGCCCCACATACTTAGTATATGCCTTCATTTTTAAGTTAGTTCTTAACAGTTCAGAAATGCTCAGGTTTACATTTGTGTCACCAATCCCTATGCTACTAAATATTTCTGCAATTAAACAGTAGATTCCAAATGAGCAGTGACAATCCAGTGCTTATAAAGACAAATTAGCAGAACTTCAATTACATCAATTTGGTCATTCAATATTATTATGAGGAGTTTAATTGTGCTTCAAAATATAAATTCAAAGATTGTGCAAACTGAGAGGTATAATATTATATTGGTGAGTACAAATTTTAGTTCGCACAAAAATATTAGACTAGATATAAATGATATATTTAAAATTCACATTCATTCTTTTAATAGTTATTTTTGTTTTAAAACCAGATAATGAATAAAAAGTAATGATTATTATTGATCATTACATAATAATGACTGGAAATAATTTTGTTATGACAGAGGTGTTAGAAGTGGTCCCCTCTGGGTGTCCAACGCACTAGCATGCCACTGACTGCAAGTGTTACCCACAAGTGTTACTCACTGTCCCTGCTGTCCAGGCTCCGTTTAATCTAAGAATATGCTTGTGTAATCCTTTTCTCTTCTCTTTCCCTGCCATTCTCAGCAAACTCATCAGTTGATGCCATTGAATCCATATTTGCAAACCAATGTCCTGGTCATCTACTTTCTTAATCTGAGCCCTAAACCCCAACCTCGTTTACCAATTGCCTATGCCACAGCTCTGTCTGGATGTCTAACAGGCATATTAAATTTATCATCATCATCAATATTCTGGTGATAGCTACTCTTATTCCAGGATTCCCCATTTCAGTGAATGGCATCATTTTTCAGCAAGTTGTTCAGAATAACCTTCATCTTTCACTGTTCTCTTTCCCCTGTACCCCACACCTAATCCACCAGTGAGCTCTAAAGAGGCTCAACCTTCTATATCTAACCCAAATACATCCAATTCTCATTCCTTCCCTGACTACCTCTGAGACCTGGAACTCTGCAAACACTTCCTGCCTCGTCTCCTTGTTTACCTGTTTTCCCTCCAGTCTCTTTCCCACAACAGGGGCCTTAGTAAGCTTTGCAAAACATAAATCATCTTGTGTTATTCTCCTGAACAAAACACTCCAGTAATTATCTGTCAAATTTACAATGAAGTCCAAAGCCCTTATGTTGATTTAACAAGATTTAATGTCCTGGTCCTGGTTGTAATTTTTTTTACCTCTTTTCTAACTTTTCTTTCCTTATTCACTTTACTCACTCTGATCACACTGTCTTTGTAGCTATTCCTTCAACACACCAACCATCTCCTTGCCTTAAGCTCTCTTTTAATATATATATATATTTATATTTTTAATTAATTTCAGAGAGGGAATGGAAAGGGAGAGAGAAACTCGATGGTGAGAGAGAATCATCTATCGGCTGCCTCCTGTACAGCCCCCACAGGGGATGAGCCTGCATCCTGGGCATGTGCCTTGACCGAGAATCCAGCTGTGACCTCCTGGTTCATAGATCGATGCTCAACCACTGAGCTATGCTGGCTGGGCTCCCTGCCTTGGGCTCTTTACACCTGTTTGCCTCTTACCCTGAAGCATTTGCCCCAGCTCTTCCTCTGTCTCACTGCACGCACACATTTCCAGGTCATTGCTCACAGGTTACCTTTTCTGAGATGCTGTCCCAGAGCACATTGCATATGAGCAACAGTACAGAGGCACACTCAATTGTCTTATCTGATTTCTTTTTCTTCAGAGAATTTTTAAATATATGACATATTATATATTTATCTCCCACATTACAATGTAGTCTCAAGAGCACAAGGACTTTGCCTGCTCAGGATCTCCACTGATAATGTGATACCTGCCACCTTGTGACCATGATGAGACAAGATCAAAGACAAAAAGCCAATAAACTCAGACTGGTGGAGAAGAGGGGGAAACGATCAGGTTGGTAATGACTCTGTGGAGTCTCCAAAAGAGCCTTGGAATCAAGCACCATTCTCTGGTTAAGTAAACAGTACACTTCCTTGTTTGTACAATACTGGTCATCAGCTTTTCTACTTTCCAACAGATGGGATTAGCCAAGGACAATAAAATGATGTCTTAACAGGTGATGAGTAAGAGCCCTCACTCAGCAGACCATAAAGTAACCTTTTCCTGATTAAAAAAAAAAAAAAAAAAAAAAACACAAAAAAAACAAGTGGCCTGTAATCCAGGGCAGTCAACAGAAGATCCATGTGCCAGCCTTATCAGATTGCCAAGAAGAAAAGAGAGGGAAGAACAGGAAAGCCAGATAATTCCCCTTGGCACTAGAGATGCAGAATAAAGACAGCCAGTGTTTACCAAGGACAAACTAAAGTTCATCACTGTTGTGTGCACTCCCCAATTGGCAACGTCTCTGAAAATGTACTACGGAATGTGTTTGCATGTGTGCACGTGCTTGTGTGTTAAGCGGTACCCAGGCTATAAAACATCCTTGCCTGAAGGATGTTTTGCAGACCTTTGCAGATCTTTTCTGAGCTTTTTGGTGAGTGAGTCCTCTATGCAGCCACCTTCCCTGCTTCTCCAAACTACTTAGAGAGATCCAAACTCCATCCGGACATTTCTTCACTTTCTCTTCTCCCTTCCTTCCCAGCCACACTGGGGCTCGGAGATCTTAGCTTTGTTCCAATCTTTCCTCCCAGCTCCAGGATACTGCCTTTCCACAAAATGAAGCCTACCCCTTGCAGCCTTCTCATCCCCATCCTCCTTCTCCTGCTGATGAGCCCAGGGATCACGCAGCAGTCCTTAGACTCCATTGTGGATGAAAGGATAAAGGAAGCTCTCCAAGGTTTGGGTAAATTGACTAGAATTGGGGGAAACGGGACAATAGCCCCTGATCATGCCTCCTGCTCCTACACCCTAGCTTCTCTGCTATCCCATCCCTGAAACCCAATCTCTAATCACTCCACTCAAGCCCAAGATTCCTCCCCAGGGCTTTCCCACTCCCCCATCTCCTTTTGGACTCTTGGCTAAAAGTTCAGGTTTCCTTGATATAATGAGATTGATGGTGATGATGATGAAGGGGAGGAGGAGGAGGATAGTAATAATTTATGAACACTCATTATGAATGAGGTATGATGAAAAACTTTACACAGATTATTTCAGTTAATTTTCACTCTCTGAGGTAAGTACAACTATTATTTTCATTTGAAAAATGAGAAAACGAAACATTAAAACTAGTTAGTCACCTATTCATGGACCTAGGGACATATTTGAGGAAGAAGGAGATTTAGGAGGGCATTATGGGAAACAGAGCATGGGCAATATCCCTTCTTCTTTCCTACTCAGAGTGCAACCCACCTGCCCCAACAAGCATCTCATGTACCAGTGTCACCAACTCTGGCAAACTGTCCTCCTGCCCTTCAGGTGAGTAATTCCATGAGGAGGGATGGGGGTAAGATGCCCTGTGCTCTCCCCTGTCCATCCCCAGCTGAGTAATGACTCCTGGCTCCCAGAGATCACTTACCCATTCTCATTTCCCTTAAGGAAGCTACTGAAGGATCTTGGGTTTCTGCCTCTTCCCTCCCCACCTTCCTTTCATGACCTGATATATGAGCCCTTCCTCTTAATTGTCCTGTTATAGTCCTATCCCCTACCAAGTCCCCTGCCATTTATTTTCCTTTTTCAATCTATTGCCCTGTTTCAGTGGGTAGAGGTGAATTTATCATGAATGTGTGGGAACAGAAGTGCCTAGGCCCCTCACTTTCACAGATCTCCTCCATGGCCATATACCTAAATTTGTTATTTTATTAAAAGGGACTTTCACAATGGAATTAACTTTAGACCCCACAAAACCTAGATCTATTTCCACTCACCGCCCCCTTCCCTCTGAAATTCGTCATATATATTTTTGATGTTATCACACCGGCTTAGGACTCCTCTAGCCTCTCAAAATCTCAGGGCTCTGACCTCCATGTCTCATGTGCCCATGCAGGGACTTTTGTCACCGGCTGTGCTTGTGGTTATGGCTGTGGTTCCTGGGATATCCGAAGGGAAACCACTTGTCACTGCCAGTGCAGTGTGGTCGACTGGACCACTGCCCGCTGCTGCCGACTGAACTGAGGAGGAGGAGGAGAACCCCATTGTGTGACCATGACTGCAATGTAACCAGGACCCCGCACAGGAAACATGACTCAGAGTCTCCCTTTCATTTGTTATAACCCTGCTTCTTGGCTAATAAAGGCAATTTTTGCATCTATCTGTGTATACATATATATATATTATAATTATTTATTTAAATTTATCTTTATTGTTGAAAGTATTGCAGATGTCCCCTTTGTGTTTTTTTTTTCCCCATTGACCCCCTCCCCCCTGCACCACCCCTCCAAGACCTTCACCACACTGTCTGTGTCCATAGGCAATGCATATATGCATATAAGTTCCCCAGTTAATCTCTCCCCACCCATCCTCGCCTTCCCTCTGAAATTCGTCATATATATTTTGATGTTACCACTTCTGTCTTAGGACTCCTTTAGCCAGAAAATGTTTCTAGCATCCCAATTACCCCATCTTAGCAAGAATTAGGAAAAATATGAGGAAAATGGGGAAAGCTGAGATGGACACTCCAGTTCTTTTATTATTTAACAAAAGAGTAATGACTTTGTGCCAGGCATTTTGCTTGGTAGTAGAGGTACAAAGAAAGAAAATAATACATGTTCCCTTGTGGACCTCACCAACTAGCATGGTGGGCTCCAAACTAGGTGCAGGCTGACTTTTCAAGATGAAGGCTGGTAAAGGCAGTTTTACAATAACCAATTTCTAGATTTTTTAAATTTGTATCTGTACTGTTTCCTAAATTTTGTGCCAAGATCTCCTTTGATCAAGGTGATAAATTTGCCATTGTGTTTCTCCACCATAACAAAATGAAAACAAGCCCTTACCTGTCACCAAACCTTCCATGATTCATTGCCCTGGGTTATAAAAATCTGTTGAATGTCAAAAAATGATTCAAAATATGGTGCCAGTGTTGAGTGATTCAGTGACAAGTCTTTTACAAGTTAGGAAGATTCCAGGTTTTTACTCAATACTGGAGGAGGACATAATCCAGTTATCAGTGGATAGGCCACCAAAAAATAACTTTTAATAGTAAGTTGCTGTGTGATTTTTAACTAATAATTCAAAAGGAAGTCAAACAAATTGAACAACATTACTATAATAAAATTTCTCCTTCCTACATATTTAATTATGAAGTAGTCTCAGAGCTTATAACTATGAAAGGAAGAAAATAGGAATAGAAACTTTATTTCTCTCTAGTATTATTTATTCATGGGTATGTAAAATACTTGGGGAAAAAGTAGCCTCATCTCTCTCATTTAAGAAATACATTTACAAAAGATGCCATTATGTTTATCAATTACTTCTCAAATTTTCTTATGATTTGTTCAATTGTGTATTATTAATCATTGCAATAATTAAAATTGGCTCCTACTTATGGCAGCTAGAGTGAGTTTTAAAAAAATATAAACCAAATTATGTCACTTTCCTATCCAAAGTACACTTCTAATGACTTCTCATTACACAAAGAATAAAATCCCAAGTATTTATCATGACAAAGAAAACCCTACATCTAGCCACTGGTTATGTCTCTGACCTCATTTCTGATCTTTGCTCACTTTGTTCTGCCCACACCTGTGTTCTTTGTGTTTCTGTAAGTTAGAATCACTCTCCCACCTCAGGGCCTTTCCACTCGGTGTTCCCCACATAGTGACATGGTTCTCCACATACAAGGTCAAGTCTCGGTATTTTTCAGAGAAGCCTTCCCATCATGCTTTATCTCTTGCCCTCCCACCTTTTTTAAATGCTTCTCGATCCTGATATCATAATATGTATTTATCTGTCAATCCTTCCTTGGGACATGTGATCCATGAAAGATGAAACCTTATTTAATTTGCTTGTCATTAAATACTAAAATAGTGCATGGCACATGGAAGTGCTGTAATGAATAATGAATGAGTCTACTACTGTGTTCAACTTCAACTCTGAGTCCACTTTCTCTCTTGCTTTCTATTCTTTTTCCTTTACCTCAACCCTGGTCACTGAAGGACAGACATTGTTTTAACTAGTCCCTGGGCTCCATTCTCGAGGTGCTTATAGGAGAAATAGCTGTATATCAGAGGGCACCTCTTTGAAAGAAAAGCCAAAGAGAGATGATGGAGGCTAAAGAGGTTGGCAACTGTAGACGCAGAAGTCAGATTTTGTAGCTCTGGCTGAAATAGTTCATTGTCCATTCAGTGGCCAATTTTCCCTTTGTCTGTGTTAACAATATCCTGATATTACATTAGGGTGGTCATGTGCCCAGTGCTAAATGCTAAATTACTATTTAAGCCAATAATCAAGCTCTTGGTCCTCTTGGCCATATATTCTCTGTCCTAGACACCTTTGTATGGGGTGGAGTTGTGGCATGGGACCAAAATCAGGCCAAGAAGACAGAGAAAAACTCTGGACCTCCTGGGAGAGTTTGTTCCCTGAATAAAAACCAGAGTTTCAAAATTATCCATAACCCTTGTTGCTTTGAATGTTGGTGTGAGGGTGTGAGTCTGGAGTTGTCACCATGGAGTTAATCATTTCGTGGCTTTTGAGAAAAAATTATAAAGATTGTGAAGTAGAAAAGGTAGGGGGCGGGAGTCTGAGGCTATAATAACATTACTCAGCCACTGAACCAAGTCTAGAGTCATTGAACCTCATTTCTTCATAAGTCACTAATAGATATTTGTATTCATTCATTTTACAAATATTTATTGAGTTCTGCTGAGTGACAGGCTTTGGGATATAGTAGAAGCTAAAATGGACAAGGATTACTGCCTTTATTGAGCTTCTATTCTAATTTTAATCCTTTAGCAATAGGAATTTTTGTTACTTTCCCTTGGGCAGAATTAGTCAAGGGCAGGTGACAACTAGGGCTCTTAGACCACATCTTTTCTACCTCTTCCTGTTGAAGGAATGAACAAAGGTCTATAATGGGAGATGTCTCCAAACGTGGCAATTCCTGGCAGGGTGGCTACCAGCTTGTGGGGCTGCCAAGAAGAGAGGGGAGGGGAAATTAAGAGAGGCAGAAAGACTTCCCTAAGGCAGAGAACCAGAACAAAGGCAGCTAGTATCTCTCCAGACACACACTGGAGATTGTTTTAGGCTCTTTCTGGAGGTTTTTCCCTCCCCAGCTACCTTAGACCTCAAGCACTGCCAGTGTTAGTTGGTGAAGATAAGGGAAGGCTCTCGATAGGACATCAGAGTGTAAAACATTCCTGCCCTCCCAACCTCAGAAGCCCTTTCCCAAACCTGGCTGGGTGAGTGTGATGCATAGCTCTCTTCCCTGGCACCCTGCTTCTTGAGAGTGCTGCAGAGATGCAAGCACCCTGGCCCTGCTGCTTCCCTTCCCCTGCTCCCAAGAGCATCTATTTCTACTTTCCCCTTCTCCTCCTCTCCCCTATGGACCCAGGAGTTGTTTTCCATCTTCTGTCCATATTTTCTTTCATCACAGGTTGCTATCTCTCTACAGGATGAAGTCTTCTCATCTTCTCATTGCCCTTCTCTAACTAATCACCTCAGGGGATGATCAATGCTCCTTAAATTTTGCTATGAATGAAAACATCAGAACATCTCTCAGTGAACTGGGTGGCTGTATGGGGGAAGGTGGCAGAAAGGGGGAAAATGATGCTCAATTCTGCTACTAGACTCCAGTCCATTTGCCACTTCATCTCCAGATGGCAATCTCCAACTGAAAGAGTCATCTTAAAGCCCCTGCCCTCTCCATCCTTTCTGGTGCTCAGAGCTGCTGGTGATGCAGAGGTGAAGACTACACCTAACATTCTTGATCACGTGCTGTATGCGAGGCACTGTTAGGTGTTCTCTTATTATGAGGTAAGCACTGCTATTTCCATTTTGACAAAAGAGGAAACTGAGGCTTAGGAAAGTTGCATAATTTTGCCAACAGCACATGCTATTAAGTGACTTGATTCTGGACATAGTGACTCCTTTTATGAGCATAAAGGTGATATGGGATTTGTGTAAAGGGTCTGGCCCGTTTAGCCCTATTTTAGCTTTATGTCTTGCCCACAGAATGTAAGCCCTCAGGCTGTACAAAACAGCCCTCCTGTACCAGCATCACTAATGAATTTCATTGGTCATCCTGCCCCAAAGGTTAAGTAGTTATATGAGGATACAGGTGCTTGCTCACTCCACACCCATTCTCATGCTCCTGGGCTCAAGGTACCAGCAGGTAGTCCCCAACTTCAGGACTCTAATGTCACTGGGTTGAGTTACAACCCCAATGTCAATAATTTTCTGCCATCATTTCCTCCCAAGATGCTGCTTAAGAATCTGAGGTTTCTTTCTACTCCCTCCCCACTTCCTTACTCTCACCCACCCACCCTTTTCTTTCCTCCAAATCCTTGCCATGTTACCTACCTCCTACTCCATGTCCTCTGTCTCCCTCTCCCAATCTAACCCCACACTGTTTCTGCCCCATCAGAAGGGAGGAGACAAAGGGTAATTAACAGAAGGCCTCTCTCAACATCAAAGGGCTATGGTTTTCTGTCCCTACCCCAGGTCATGTTGGGATGTTCGGGTGGCTACGCCTGTGGCTCCTGGGATGTACAGGCGGAAACCACATGCCATTGCAGTACAGTCCTGTAGGGTGGACCACTGCCCACTCCTGCCATTGCATCTAAGTAAAGAAGGCCAAGATCTCATACTGGGGACTCTGAAGGCAATAAAACCAGGAAACCTCTACTCGTTCTCATTCAAATCATGACTTCTCAATTCAAAACACCCCTGTTTCCCACATAATAAAGATCATCTTTGCTTATGGCTTTGGTGTGTCTAGCCCCTGACCCAGGCCTTTTCTCTCTATAGGAGATCTCCCTGCCACACGTGCCCCAATGTGTGCTGAGATGGGGAAGCTATGGAGAGGATCAGAAGAACTGAAATCAACATCCCACCTCCACCACCATCATCTCATTCTTCAACAAACATTGAGTCACACTATTCTAGGCTCTCTTCTTGGCACTAGAGGTAAAAAAGACATGACCATTGGTTTGACTGGGGAGCTGGACCCAGGCAACTGGAGGCTCCCCACTTCCTCTCCTGTGTTTAGAATATGTTCTGCTAGCCTTTCCTGTGCTGGAAGCTGTCCAAGGATACAACCTTGAGACAGTAATGGGTGATGAAACTATATACATGACTGAACCCTGTTAGGCTTCCTGTGTACATAACTGTCCCCAGTTAAATCCTCTATATAAGCTTTGAACATTTGGCAGATGGACACGGAAATCTACTAGTCTTGTTGTCACCTAAGATAAACCTCATAAGTAAGTTTCCTTGTTTAGTGGCTTGTCAATCTGGAGTGGTCTGCCCTTTCTTGGTTTCTCCCTGTCCTCTGAGTTAAGGGGGCTGGGTTCAGATTACACCCAGGAAGCTTCTGAGAAGGTTGAAACCCAACACACACACACACACACACACACACACACACACACACACACACGTGCGCGCACAAGTGCTCACCATCTAGAACATTCCTTAGATATCAAGGCTCTCTGCTCTGAAGCAACCTTGGTGGTCTAGTGATCACCTTCCTGATTACTACACACTGTTTTAAAATATAGGTTTTATTATTTAGTTAAGGCCAGCCGATCAGGAGATGGCTGCCATTGAAAAGATAGTTTGTTATACTTAGAGATCCAGGAAAAAGGGACATGCCACACTATGGGGCAGGAGGGTGGCACACAGGGGAGTCAGGAGGCAGATTGAGGGGGGCAGGCAAGAGCCCCTCTCCATGTGGTTTCCATGAGAAGGAATGGATAAGGCAGGGTAAGAAGGTTTAGGATCAACTAGTTTACACAATTTCAGCAAGCTCTGGGGCATAGGAGATGTCCTCCTTGTCTGATATCTGGCCTTGTGGTGATGAGGGCAAATGGATAGTGGCCCAGAGTGTGAGACCTCAACAAAGGAGATGGGTAAGGTTATGGGCTCTGGACTAGTTGCTTTGCATATGAAATGCATCCTCACAGTCTAGTTGAGGATTCCCCAGGTTAGCTAATTTCTATATCTAGAAATTAGCTAACCTGGGGAAGGGCAGGCCCTCCAGGGTCAGCAGAGCCCCAAGATGTCAAAGCATCAGAAACTAAAAGGCATGGTGAATACATTCACTTTTTACAGGAGGTCAGTTTTGCTGTCCCTTCCTCCAGGAAAGAAACCTGGAACTTATTTCCTCATTAGACTACTATGAGGCTCCAGGCTGAGAATTCATATAAGATCCTTCCAAGTATGCTAGAATCTCTCTGTCACAAGCTCCACAGATCCTGTGAGCAGAGCTCAATGCTTAAGTCTGGTTCATTGTCAAGGTTAGACTGACTGTGCTCACTTCACCATGCAGTTCTCCTTTCATGGGATTTGAGTGATTTGTTCAAGAGTTAGTTACAGACCTGGAACTGGATCCTAGGCTGATATCAAAATATAGCCCCTGAGTTGTATTATCCTGTTGTAAGTGCTGTGAAACACCTAGAAAAAACAAAACAAAACACAGAAAAGTCTTTTGTCTTTGGAGAAGCCAAGTCAAAGAGAAAGTAGCAGGTGGCAAAGGCCGGTGATAATTCTTCCTGTAGCGTTCCAGTGTCTCCAGAGCCAGCCCCTGCGTGCAGGCCCTCTCTAGAGAACCATGAGCCAGGAGTCAGACATCAACTGACAATGTTCATGGCTTCCCCAAACCATAAGAAGAAATCTTCATTCTACTGTCTCTAGGATCCAGCATAAATGAACCTGCTTCTGACTCTAACATGAATGACCATTCAGCCCCTACACCTGGAAATCTGTAATCATTTGTCCCAGGCTGACCAGTTCCCAATGCCTCCAGTAAGGAAAATAAATCATGTACTGTTATGGAATCATGTAGCCTTAGCACCCAGGATTTTTAGACAGTTCTCCACAATTCTACATCAAGCACTTAATACTAAAGTAAAATACTCTCAGTTTCTGAATATATGAATACAAAGAAAAAGATAAAAATGTAACCAAAATCCAATGTTCCCATTCTTTTCCTATGGATCCAATATGGAATACTCTCACAATTCTTGGTATGCTTTCCCTCCAAATGGGAATGGCTTTCATAATTTACTGTGTAATGTTTCAGATCATGGTTCCACTGACCACGCCACCATCTTTTCTGTGCTTTGAAGAACCAGATAAGTATGATTGGTGTTCAGGTACTCAGTCTAATGGGTGGGTGTTAACACCAGTGTAGCCATCTAGTATGGGATCAGGAGTTGGATGTTTATAGTGCTGCTCCTTACTTCTACACCCACTATAACCATTACAGCCAAGCTCTTGGTCCTCACAACTTTTTTTTTCTCTAAAGTTAGTTTGCCACTCCTTTAGACAAGAGTTGACTTATTCATGCCAAAAACTCCATTAAAAATATACCTTTAATGACAAATATCTGAAATGTTTTAACTACTGGCTTTATCGTGTAGTTCAACAGAAAACTCTCTTTATTCATGTTTAAGCCACATACATCTTCTTTTCTGAACTTTTGGCTTTGGGAAAGAAAAAATGGTAGCAATATTCCACAGAAAAAATTCTCCCGAAGAGGCTGACCACTGCTTTTTTACTACTCAAATCCCTAAAATACCATGATCACAGAGGGAACAAAACATTTTTAAGAAACGTCTACATTATTCAGTGATCTTTGATCATTTATTATTCCTAAAATGAGATTGGGGAGGTGGAACATTCAAGATAGGAAACAGAAAAAAAGATAATTAGTCAAAACTATGTGATCATGTGTATATGTACTTAGTTCTCCACAGTTTTTATTCAAATGCTGACTACCCCCCACAAAAGCTTCACATGTTGCCCTTTGGATCCATAGAATAGAATAGCTCATATTCTTTTTATTTAATCTATAAACTTTATTTATTTACAGAAGTTTTGTGTTCACAGCAGAAATTACTGAGTTTTCATATACCCTTAGTCCCCACATACCCACAATCCCCCTCTATCAACATCCTTGCACCAAGTTGTACATTTGTTATAATCAATTAACCCACACAGACACATTAATATCACTAAAAGTTAATAGTTTACATTAGGGTTCACTCTTGGTATTGCACATTCTATGAGTTGAAAAATGTATAATCAAATGTATTCAACATTGTAGTATACAGAATACTTTCATGCTCTAAAAAAACCTCTTTGCTTTACCTACTCATTCTTCCTCCACCGACTCTTGGCAACCACTGATCTTTTCACTATAACCACAGTTTTTCTTTTTCCAGGATATTATATAGTTGGAGTCACACAATATGTAGATTTTTCAGATTGGCTTCTTTCACTTAGTAACATGCATTTAAGGTTCCTCCATATCTTTTTTTTTCCAATTTTTTAAATTAAGGTATTATATGTGTACATCTCTTACCATTGCCCCCCCCCACCCCACTCCCATATATGCCCTCACCGCCCAGAGTTTTGCGTCCATTGGTTATGCTTATATGCATGCATACAAGTCCTTTGATTGATCTCTTATCTTCCCTACCTCTCCTTAACTTTCCTGCTGTAATTTGATAGACTGTTTGATGCTTTACTGCCTCTGTATCTATCTTTTTGTTCAAGTTTATAATGTTCTTTATTATCCATAAATGAGTGAGATCATGTGGTATTTTTCTTTCATTGACTGGCTTATTTCACTTAACATAATGTTCTCCAATTCCATCCAGGTTGCTGCAAATGGTAAGAATTCCTTCTTTTTTATGGCAGCATAATATTCCATTGTGTAGATGTAGCACAGTTTTCTGATCCAGTCATCTTGCTGACGGGCACCTAGGCTGTTTCCAGATCTTAGCTATTGTAAATTGTGCTGCTATGAACATAGGAGTGCATATATCCTTTCTGATTGGTGTTTCTAGTTTCTTCGGATATATTCCCAGGAGTGGGATTACTGGGTCAAATGGGAGTTCCATTTTCAGTTTTTTGAGGAAACTCCATACTGTTCTCCACAGTGGCTGCACCAGTCTGCATTCCCACCAGCAGTGCACGAGGGTTCCTTTTTCTCCGCATCCTCGCCAACACTTGTCATTTGTTGATTTGTTGATGATAGCCATTCTGACAGGTGTGAGATGGTACCGCATTGTTGTTTTGATTTGCATCTCTCAGATAATTAGTGACGTTGAGCATGTTTTCATGTGTCTCTTGGCTTTCCTTCTGTCTTCTTTGGAAAAGATTCTATTTAGGTCTGTTGCCCATTTTTTTTATTGGATCATTTATCTTCCTTTTATTAAGTTGTATAAGCTGCCTGTAGATGTTGGAGATTAAACCTTTATCAGTGATGCCATTTGCAAATATGTTCTCCCATGCAGTGGGCTTTCTTGTTGTTTTGTTGATAGTTTCTTTTGCTGTAAAAAAGCTTTTTATTTTGATGTAGTCCCATTTGTTTATTTTCTCTTTAGCTTCCATTGCCCTAGGGGCAGTATCGGTGAAGAAGTCCTTTGGCATATGTCTGAGATTTTGCTGCCTGTGGATTCCTCTAGTATTTTATGGTTTCCCATCTTATGTTTAAGTCCTGTATCCATTTTGAGTTTATTTTTGTGTATGGCGTAAGTTGGTCATCTAGCTTCATTTTTTGCATGTATCTGTCCAATTTTCCCAACACCATTTATTGAAGAGACTGTCTTTATTCCATTGTATGTTCATGCCTCCTTTGTCAAATATTAATTGAGCATAGTGGTTTGGGTCAATATCTGGATTCTCTATTCTGTTCCATTGATCTATATGTCTGTTCTTGTGCCAGTACCAGGCTATTTTGAGAATAGTGGCTTTGTAATACAGCTTGAAATCTGGTATTGAGATCCCTCCTACTTTATTCTTCTTTCTCAGGATTGCTGTGGCTATTCGGGGTCTTTTTTTATTCCAGATGAATTTTTGGAGAGTTCTTTCAAGGTCTGTGAAATATGTCATTGGTATTTTAATGGGGAGTGCATTGAATCTATAGATTGCTTTGGGTAGTATGGACATTTTAATGATATTGATTCTACCAATCCATGAACATGGTATGTTCTTCCATCTATTTATGTCTTCCTCTATCTCTTTTTTCAGTGTTCTGTAGTTTTCTGTGTATAGGTCTTTTACCTCCTTAGTTAAGTTTATTCCTAGGTATCTTAATTTTTTTGGAGCGATGGTAAATGGGATTGCCTTTTTAGTCTCTCTGTCTGTAAGTTCACTATTGGTGTATAGAAAGGCCATAGATTTCTTGGCATTAATTTTGTATCCTGCTACATTGCCGAATTCATTTATTAAGTCTATTAGTTTTTTGACGGAGTCTTTCGGATTTTTTATGTACAATATCATGTCATCTGCAAATAAAGACAGCTTTACTTGTTCTTTTCCAATTTGGATGCCTTTTATTTCTTCTTCTTGTCTAATTACAATGGCTAATACTTCCAGTACTATGTCAAACAGGAGTGGTGAGAGTGGGCATCCCTGTCTTGTTCCTGTTCTTAGGTGAAATGTTTTTAGTTTTTGTGCATTGAGTATGCTGTTTGCATATAGAGCTTTTATTATATTGAGGTATGAGCCTTCTATTCCCACCTTGTTGAGAGTTTTTATCAAGAAAGGGTGTTGGATTTTGTCAAATGCTTTTTCTGCATCAATTGATATGACTATGTGATTTTTATCTCTCAATTTGTTTATGTGATGTATCACGTTTATTGATTTGCAGATATTGTACCATCCTTGCATTCCTGGGATAAATCCTACTTGGTCATGGTGTATGATCTTTCTGATGTATTGCTGGAGCTGATTTGCTAGAATTTTGTTGAGGATTTTGGCATCTATGTTCATGAGGGATATTGGTCTGTAATTCTCTTTCATTGTGTTGTCTTTATCTGGTTTTGGTATTAGGGTGATGATGGCTTCATAGAAGGAGCTTGGAAGTGTTCCTTCCTCTTGAATTTTTTGGAATAGTCTGAGGATCCTCCATATCTTTTAATGGCTTCATAGCTCATTTCTTTTTAGTATTGATTAATATTCCATTGTCTGGATATACCAGTTTATTTATCCATTCACCTATTGAAGAACATCTTGGTTGCTTCTAAGTTTTGGCAATTATAAATAGAGTTGCTATAAACATCTGTATGCAGATTTTTGTTTGGATATATGTTTTTCTAGATAAGTACCAAGGAACACAACTGCTGGATCATATGGTAAAATATATTTAGTTTTATAAGAAACTGCTAAATTGTCTTCCAAAGCACCTATATCATTTTGCTTTCCCAACAGCAATGAATGAAAGTTTCTGTTTCTCCACCACCTTGTCAGCATTTGGTGTTGTCAGTGTTCTGAATTTTGGCATTTCTCTTTTTTTTAAATATATTTCTTTATTGATTTCAGAGAGGAAGGAAGAGGGATAGAGAGATAAAAACATCAATGATGAGAGAGAATCATTGATCGGCTGCCTCCCGCACGCCCCCCACTGGGGATCGAGCCCACAACCCAGGCATGTGCTCTTGGCCGGAATCAAACCTGGGACCCTTCAGTCTGCAGGCCGATGCTCTATCCACTGAGCAAAACCAGCTAGGTCTGAATTTGGGCATTTCTAATAGATATTTACTGATATCTTATTTTTTTAAATTGGAAATTCCCAAATGACATATGATATTGAACATCTTTTCATATACTTACTTGCCTTCTGTATATCTTCTTTGGTAACGTGTCTGTTCATGTCTTTGGCTCATTTTTCAATCAGGTTGTTCATTTTCTTATTGTTGAGTTTTAAAAGTTCTTTGTATACTTTGGACAACAGTACTTTATTAAATATATCTTTTGCAAATATTTTCTTCCAATCTGTGGCTTGTCTTCTCATTCTCTTGACATTGTTTTGGCAGAGCTGATGTTTTTTCTTTAAATGAAAAGTTGCTTAACAATTATTTCTTTCATGGATTGTATCTTTGATGTTGTATCTAAAAAGCCATCATCATATCCAAAATCAACTAAGTTTTCTCCTATGTAATCTACTAGAAGTTTATGTCTGTAACCCATTTTGAGTTAATTTTGAGGAAGACCATAAGGACTGTGTCTAGATTTATTATTTTGCATATAGATGTCCAGTTGTTCCAGCACCATTTGTTTGAAAAATGATTTTTTTTCTCCATTTTTTGCCTTTGTTTCTTTGCCAAAGTTCATTTGACTAAGTTTATGTGAGTTCTGGGCTCTACATCCTGTTCTATTGATCTTTTAAAAATTATTTTGTGAAAATCACACTGCCTTCTACTTGTTTACTGTAGCTTTAGAGTAAGTCTTGAAGTTGAGTAATGTCAGTCCTCTGACTTTGTCTTAACAACCCTAATTCTGGGTCTTTGGCTTCTCCATATAAACTTTATAATCAGTGTGATAATATCCACAAAGTAACTTGTTGAAATTTTGATTGTATTGAATCCATAGATCAAGTTAGGACAAACTCTCATCTTGACAATACTGAATCTTCCTATTCATGAACATGAAATGTCTCTTCATTTATCCACTTCTACATTGCTATCTTTCATCAGAGTTCTGTAGTTTTCCCTTTATAGATCTTTGTTATAGACTGAATGTGTGTAACCCACCAAAATTCATGTTGAACTCCTACCTCCCATTGTAATGATATTAGGAGATGAGTCTTTTGAGAATTAATTAAGATTAGATGACCATGAGGATGCAACCCTCATGAATGGAATTAGTACTCTTTTAAGAGTCACAGGAAAAGTTGCTTTCTTTCTCTGCTTTTTGTCATGTGAAAATACAAGGAGAATTTGGCAGTCTGCAACTCAGAAGACTGTCCTCACCAGAACCCAATCATGGTGGCACCTTAATCTCAGAATTTCAGCTTCCAGAAGTGTGAATACTGAATATCTCTTTTTGATAAGCTGCTTAGTCTATGGTAGTTTGTTATAGTAGCCTAAACAGACTACAAATACCTTATAAATATTTTGTAAGATTTTTACCTAAGTATTTAATTTTTTAGAAGCTAATGTAAATAGTACTGTCTTTTTAAATTTTATTGCTGGTATATGGGAAAGTGATTGACACTTGTATATTAACCTTGAATTCTGAAACCTTGCTAAAATTATTTACTAGTATAAATTCTAGGAATATTTTCATTAATTCTGTCAGATTTTCTACATAGAGGATCATGTCATCTGCAAACAAAAAACTTTTATTTCTTTGTTCTCAATCTATATACATTTTATTTTATTTTCCCCATCTTATTGCATTACCTAGGACTTCCAGTATGATGTTGAAAAGAAGAGGACACTCTTGTTTTGGTCCTGATCTTTGAAGGAAAGCTTTGAGTTTTTCATCATTAATTATGATGCTATCTTTACATTTTTGGTAGATGCTCCTTATTAAGTGAATGAAGTTCCCTTCTATTCTTAGTTTTCTGAGAGCTTTTTATCATGAAAGGGTGTTGAATTATTTCAAATGCTTTTTCTGTATCTATTGAGATCATCATGTAATTTTTCTTCTTTAGCCTGTTGATATGATAGACTACATTAGTGAATTTTTTACTGTTAAACCATCTTACATACCTGAGACAAATCCCAGTTGGTCACGGTATGTAATTCTTTTTATACATTGTTGGATTCAACTTGCTAATATTTTGTTTAAGATTTTATTCTTATATTAGAGGCCCAGTGCACAAAATTCATGCATGCGGGGGGTCCCTCAGCCTGGCCTTCACCCTCTCCAATCTGGGAACCCTCGGGGAATGTCAGACTGCCGGTTTAGGTCTGATCCTGCACCAGCAGTTGGACATCCCTCTCGAAATTTAGGACCACTGGCTCCTAACCACTCACCTGCCTGCCTGCCTGATCTCCCCTAACCACTCTGCCTGCCAGCCTGATAGTCCCCAACTGCCCTCCTGCCATCCTGATTGGGGTTGAGGGGCCAATTGGGGGCGGAGCCGGCCATGGAGAGGGGCTGTGGTCAGTGGGCTGGCTGCCACGCCCCCATTCAGGGCCAGCAGCCTGGGGGAGGAGCCATGGGTGGTTGGCCAGCAAGCCCTGCCCCTGATAGGGGTGGGGGGGGCGATGTTGGGAGGGGCTGCAGGAAATTGCTGGCCGGCCCTGCCCCCTATTGGGGTGGGGGAGGTGCAATCAGGGGCAGGCAGCCAGGGAGAGGGGCTGCGGGCCTATTGGGGTGGGGCAGGCTGATTGAGGGCAGGGCTGGGGGGGGGGAGGGGATGTTTGGCCAGTGGCCTGCTCTTTTATTTTTATTTTTGGCAACTTCACAACTTTTATTTGTGGTGCCTGTGCTATGTCTGAAAAATACCTTCTCCCCTGCCCGGAACAGCAAAAAATAGAAGACATCCCTCCCTATTGCACATGGACCCTATATACAGGCCCACCTGGTCCAGGCCGGCTGGATGCTTGGCACATTCTTGGATCCCTGCTCAGGGGCGGGAGGGGTGACTGGTGGCAGCACACGTGAGAAGGGCCCTCCGGGTGGCCACTCTGGTCCTGGCTACTGGTCCTGGCACTTCCTGGTCCTCGGTTCCTTCCTGGTCCTGCCTGCAGCCCTGGTCCCCCTACCTGGCTCAGCCTCCCGTCTCCATCCTGGCCTCAGATGGCCCCCTTGGCTCCTGGGGGCTCTGTCCTCCCCTCCCAGCCTGGAGGTCCCGAGGGGAGGTTATGGCTTCTCAGCGACTCTCCGGCAGCCCTGTCACTCGTGTCCACACAGGGGAAGGGGTGCGTGTGGCAGAAGCAGCTGTATAAACGCGGATGCAGGGACAAGTCCTCCGCGGTCACTTGGACAGTTTGCTGATGACGTGGATCAGGGCCACGTTCTCATCCTTGAGGCGCCGGTTGACAGCCCGGAGGTTGGACAGGCCCTTCAGCTCCTCTTCCAGCTCAGCGGCCTTGTGCTCCAGGGCCCTGCGCTCAAATCTCTCCAGCTCCAGGAGGGCCGGCCTCTCTGCAAAGCGCTCCCGCCTCTGCGTGGCGCGCTCCAGCTCCACCTTGAGCTGCGCCAGCCACAGCGCGGTCTGGGTCAGGGCCTCACGAAGTCTCCCGTTCTCAATGCGCAGCTCTCCGTAGAGCTTCCTGAAGCCTCCCTTGGGCTCTTCGGATTCGGGTTGGGGTTCTGGGTTGAGGGCCCCAGGGCTGGATTCTGGGCTGATGTCCGCTGGCTTTACCTCCTCCCCCTCCGCAGACTCTCTCCTCTCCTTGCCAGCTCTGCAGTGCTCTCTGGAGGCCTGTGGTCCCTGTCCCTGCCCGTCAGGAGCCTCTACTCTCTGAGCAGGGCCATCAGAATTCTAAACCCCACGGACTCAGGGCTGCCAGGAAGGATCCAGGCTCAGCACACCCTGCTCTTGATCCGGATGGGAGAGTCTGATCAGGGGCAGGCCAGCAGGGGGGAGGGGCCTCGAGGTTGGCCACTGGCCCCATCCCCTGTTCCAGGCGTCCTCAAACTATGGCCCGCGGGCCACATGCTGGTGTTTTTGCCGTTTTGTTTTTTTATTTCAAAATAAGATATGTGCAGTGTGCATAGGAATTTGTTCATAGTTTTTTTTTAAACTGTAGTCCGGCCCTCTAACGGTCTGAGGGACAGTGAACTGGCCCCCTGTTTAAAAAGTTTGAGGACCCCTGCGGCCTGTTCAATGGTTTGCTGGCTACAGTGGGTGTCATAGCAACTGGCCCAATCAGGGCCATCTTCTGCCCATTTGCCAGTCCCCAGGCCCAACGCCACCTCCACTGCTGAGATCACCACCTCATCCCCGGCTGCTTGGGGGCTCAGGCCTGCGGGAAAGCAGGCCCCAGAGACTTCACCTGCATGCAGGTGCGCAGGACGGGCTGCCTGCTCAGGGCGCTCACACAGGGGTGGGTAGGTCCCCAGCGCTGCTGCAAGTCCTGGTCCACCATGCCTGCTGCATGCGCAACCTCCTCCTGTCTAGGCTTGACCCCATTCAGTGTCCCAGCCTAATTTGCATATTACCTCTTTATATATATACATATAAATACATAAATATATATATACACACACACACACAGACACACACACACATACACACACACACACACACACACACACATACTAGAGGCCGGGTGCATGAAGTTCGTGCATGAAGGGGGGGTGTCCCTCAGCCCTGTCTGCACCCTCTCCCATCTGGGACCCCTCGAGGGATGTCTGACTGCCCGCCGGGATCGGGCCTAAACTGGCAGTCGTACATCCTTCTCACAATCCAGGACTGCTGGCTCCCAACTGCTTGCCTGCCTGCCTTCCTGATTGCCCCTAACCACTTCTGCCTGCCAGCCTGATCACCCCCTAACCACTCCCCTGCCAGCCTGATTGATGCCTAACTGCTCCCCTGCCAGCCTATTTGCCCCTAACTGCCCTCCCCTGCAGGCCTGGTCACCCCTAACTGCCCTCCCCTGCAGGCCTGGTCCCACCCAACTGTTCTCCCCTGCAGGCCTGGTCCCTCCCAACTGCCCTCCCCTCTGGCCTGATCTCCCACAACTGCCCTCCCTTGCAGGCCTGGTCCCTCCCAACTGCCCACCCCTGCTGGCCATCTTGTGGTGGCCATCTTGTGTCCACATGGGGGCAGGATCTTTGACCACATGGGGCAGCCATCTTGTGTGTTGGAGTGATGGTCAATCTGCATATTACTCTTTTATTAGATAGGATAGAGGCCTGGTGCACGGGTGGGGGCCAGCTGGTTTGCCCTGAAGGATGTCCCAGATCAGGGTGGAGGTTTCCTTGGGGCATGGGGCAGCCTAGGCGAGGGGCCTGTGGTGGTTTGCAAGCCAGCCACGCCCCCTGGCAACCCAAGTGGAGGCCCTGGTATCTGGGGTTTATTTATCTTCTAAATTGAAACTTTGTAGCCTGGAGTGGAGCCAAGCCTCCTGTTTGCTCCGTGGAGGCAGCCATTTCTGTTTGGATTTATGTATCTTCTATCATTGAAACTTTGTAGCCTTGAGTGGAGGCCTATGTTGGATGGGTAGGCAGAAATCTTGGCTTCCTCCATTGCCTGGGAAACCCAAGCCTCCCTCCTGCTCTCTGTGGCCATAGCCATCTTAGCTGGGTTTATTTGCATATTTGCTCCTGATTGGCTGGTGGGTGTGGCTTGTGGGTGTAGTGGAGTGATGGTTAATTTGCATATTACTCTTTTATTAGATAGTCTATATATAGACTAGAATAGCAGTTCTCAACTAGAGATGTTGAGATGTTGAAAATGTCTGGAAACCTTTTTAGTTGTTACAGTTGTGGGGATATGACGGTAATGGCATCTAGTGGGTACAGGTCACAGATGCTGGGGAACCTGCTGCAATGCACAGGAGAAGCTCCCATAACAGTTATTCTACACAAAATGTCAGTGCCAAGAGTAAGAAACCCTGTGCTAGAATATGTGCTTCAATTGTCAGTATATGGCCTTATTTCTCACTCAAAGGGAATACTGAAGATGGATCTTAGCAATAGTAAAAATACTATTCTTCTAGATATCACTATTTTTAAGCTAAAATATATATCTCCATTTCATAATTCCCAAGAGAGCTGCTTGTCACCTAAATCAAGGCATGATGGTAAAAGAGAACCCCAGCTTTCCCGTTCACTGATGTTAAGAATTATTCCTCACATATCAGCAATTAGAAGCACATTTCTTACAGGTGTTCAAACTGACCAGGGAATAAGTATCTGGAAAATATTTTCAATGACAGATTTCTAGTCTACAGAAACCGTTAAACTAACCTTAAGAAAGGAAGACATTGGAGCTACCAGTGTATCACCATGTATTATAAATCTATATGCCAGTTACAGTGCTTTTATTTATGTGTGTGCCCTCTGAATTTCAGAAACCAGAACTTTTTCACATTTGTGCAGTAGAAACATAATGTAGACCATTTGGGAAGACATTGGTTATCTAGTAAGCCATATTTATCTAGCTAAATAAATATTTTCTTACTTAAGTTAGAGGAATTCTTATTTTTCTTTTTGGCAGGTACCATATAGAAGACATGTTACTACATTACCTACAAGGGAAAGAATATGTTAGTGCTAAGACTTGGATCTAAGCCTATAGTATATAAAATAAAGATAGAATAGAAGGGCCCTGATTATGAATACAAACTCTATTCAGGTCCTAAATAGATGAAAAAAAAAAACAACAAGAAGATAACAAGTCTATGACTCTACAGTGACAGTGCTTGTCTGAGCAATGATCACTATTTGAATGACTTATGATATAATGTGAGATATTCTAAGAAAACTCCCTTTCTTCAAATGTTCTCGTTCTTCCTGCCTCAAATACTATCACCAGATTAATTTGGAGAGTGAAGGTTACCAGAAATCTCTGAGCCTTCTAATTTACACACACACACACACACACACACACACACACACACACACACACGAGTGGTTCCACTTTGAGCCTTACCCAACACTGTTGTTTGTATAATGGGAAACACAATATAATCTAAGGTGGAAAACTAACTAAGACAAGATTTACACTATTTACTCTAAAGTCAGTCCTGGAACTCAACCTTGGAGGTGGGGAGTAGAAGGAAGAAGAAAAAGAGTTTGTTCTACTAGAAAGATCTACCTGGGAGAGGGCACCATAGCTGAGGAATAAGTGGTAGAAATAGTGGAATATGAGAATATGTTTGTGTGAAGAGAATATGTCTATTCTGTCACAAAAAAAAAATACACACAGAGATATTATTTTGTGTCAGAAGAGAAAGGCTTAAAAGAAAGAGATGAGAGGATGAAGACTGCCTGAGACAGGTGTGCTTAGATAACAAAGGTTGGTTTCCTCCCACTATAGGCTGAGAGTTGGTTTTCAAGAAAAATTATTATGAGTGGGGCTTAGGGGTTTCACTAATTATGAAAAATCCTGAGAGAAGAGATTTATGTAGCCCTCATTGGCATATGGTTGGCAGGATTAGGACAGATAAGCAGCAGGGTTCACAAGTGAGAGACACAATGTACCACTTAATTATATGCTTGTCTTCTGTAAGAACTAGTACCAGAGGTTTATTGTAACTAGGATAAGCACGGTTTGTGTAAATCAATTGCCACATCTAGTGGTAAGTAACTCATTAATTGTTATTGATTGTGTAAAATTACAGACTTCCAGAGAAAACACATATTGGTAAACTGCCTTGTGTGTGGTCTCCTCTAAATAGACTCATTACCCTTAAGAGTAAGTTAGAGCCCATTAGTCCTAATATTCATATCAATAGCTGTTTTAATCATATAAAAACACACATATAATTTATGAAGACACTTAAAAATTTACAGATGCAACAGATTTCCTGAGTTATTAAAACTATTTTGCTCTCAATAATAGCTAGTTCCTAGTTTCCCCACCCATTGAATAAATGAAGTTGTTTCTTAGATTTGAGTCTGAAAACTGACTTATTTGAATCCTTGGGGAGAACATAATGTTTAAAATTAAACTTTTGTAAAAGAAAATTTAAACTAAATTCAAAAAAATTATATAGAAAGCCAAGTTTGGTCTTACAACTTTACCAAAAGTTGATGTGCCATGTCTCTATTCTGTCACACAAAAAATACAGAGATATTATTCTTATAGTGTAGGGCATTGCTCTTCAAATGATGTGATTGAGGCATGTGTTGTCACCTCCTAAACAAAGTTTTCACTCCTTAAGTACCTGTCTTTCTTATACTGGGAAGAACTGGAAAGTAGGTTTGGGTCCGAGGGCATCATCCTGAGGATTGTCATTGGGGGAAGAAAGTTGTGTGTCATTTCTGGTCCTAGGTCTCCCATAGAACTTGTCCCTTCTCCTCTATCTCATCATGTGCCTTCCTGGACATCAGTCCAGTGCCACCTGCCCATAGATTCCTCTCTTCTAGGCTGTTATATTAGAAGTAGATTTTAACCTTCATTGGCTCATTTCCTCCAAAGACTCAAAAATGTAGGGGTATAATTGTTTAAATACTTCATGTCACCCAATAAATCAAAACGTTTTTCTGGCTGGGACATGATGACCAATACAAAGTCACTTTGAATTCATGATACATTTTTTAGGGGAAACATAATCATCTTTGGAAACTTTAATGTTTGCTTCTTTTTTATGGGGAAAATAATTAGAGCATTCCTCAGAAAGAATTCTCATAAATTATGTGACATCTGACTTACTTTTTCTTCAAATTTTGTGTATACATATTAATAATTATAACTGTAAGTTCAAGATGTACAGAGGATTTGAGAAGGCCCCAATAATCCACCAGCCATTGCTGGGTCCTGTCTTCAGTTGACACACATTGTAATAAATGTCTTTTGTGTTAAATAATTCCCTTCTGATTGAAGTGATAGGTAGTTGGAGATGTTATATTACCTTTTGCCAAACCCTTAAGAAAAAAAAGGCCACATGATCTGTGGGGACAGGATATATGTAAATCACTAAAACCAGAACACAATCCCTTAGGATCTAGAGAAGAATTAGAAGCAGGAATCACTGTTTGTGATTAGGCTTTTCTCTACTATGAAAGACTTCCACTTCTCTGAACCGCCACTTCTCTGAACAAAGATTAGTTCATGACTAGTGGTGTTATTTGAGGGATTCTGAGAAAATTCTTTCAATGTTCTTATGTCTCCTGGATCAAATTCTTCCATTAGTTTAATTTGGATGGGTCTAGAAACCTCTGAGCTCTCTAATTAAAGGCACATATATAATTTGAGCCTTATCAATCAGTGTTGTATATATATAATGGGAAAGGCAATGGAACTTAAGGTGAAAAACAGTCACAAAGGTAAATTTTATTTATGTCACTATTTACTCTGTCAACCATGGAGTCAAACCCTGGAGGGGAGAAGGGAAAGGAAAGATGTGGACAAGCATGAACTTCCTGAGAGAAGGTACCCTGACGAGTAGGCAATGAACAATATGAGACAGAAAGGATGTGTTTGGGAGAAAAGGACTGGGTTAGTCGAGATACAGTTAGCGCTGTGAGATCTGTTTGAGACTGAGAGTGCATAATGAAAGTACCTTAGATGAAAAGGGTGGGTTTCCTCAATACACACGCTGAGGGAAATTATCTGTGGGCAATGCTCTGATGAGTAAGGCTCACATGAGGATATACAAAGAAAAGAAAGTGATCGAAGAAGTCTGAGAAGTTCTGTAGGTAGCATTTGGACAGGCGAGAAGTGGGATTCACAGTGAGGAGAGAGACAGATGGAAGCTTAGTCTATGCTCACCTCAAGTAGACATCTACTGGCAAAGGTTTAAAGCAATACAAACTGGGAGGTGTGAGAAAATTCAACACTGCAGTAGTTGATATATTACTTAACTAATCATACAAAAAACGTTTATGCCTGATAAACTCCCAGTGCAGGTGTAGTGATAGCACAGCCTTAGAGCAAAGTGATCATCTCTCAGCTTTGTGTTTCAAAACTGGCCTCTTTGAGTCTGGTTGTACAAAACACTTATTCACACAAACCCCCAGGATGGATAAAGAAATAAACTGCTCTTTGAAAGATGAAGTACTTGTCCTAACCGGTTTGGCTCAGTAGATAGAGCGTCGGCCTGCAGACTAAAGGGTCCCAGGATCAATTCCGGTTAATGGCATGTACCTTGGTTGCCAGCACATCCCCAGTAGGATTGATGTTTCTCTCTCATCGATGTTTTTAACTCTCCATCCCTCTCCCTTCCTCTCTGTAAAAAAATCAATAAAATGTATTTTAAAAATAAAAATAAAGAGGAAGTACTTAATAGGGAAATCATGGAATCCAGCTACAGAATAGCACAATTTTTCACCTATGATATACATAATATGAGGGGCATGAAAATCTGACCAAAACACCAAGGGCATTAGAATCCTCCAAAGGTCAGATGGGATCTCTTTATAGAATCTTGCTCTTACCTGCATGGGAACTTTGAGGTGCCTCTTGAACCCTGGGCTCAAAGAAGAGGGCTGGTTATTTGGTAGGGTAGATCTTTGAGGTCATTTAAAACCTACCCAGTTTATATTTGGAGGCTACAATTTGAAGATGACCATGTGATGAGACAGCAGTCTGGAATCAGCACAGTTGAAAACCCTCACCCTGCCGCATTATTCTGCACCAACCACCAAAAGTGGGCTGGTGAACACTGAGGACTTCACCATGGTTACAAGTGTCCTCTAAATAAATGTATGATTTGGCCCTCGCTGGTTTGACTTAGTGGATAGAGCAACGGCCTGTGGCCTGAAGGGTCCTGGGTTTGATTCTGGTCAAGAGCACATGCCGAGGTTACGGGCTTGATCCCCAGTAGGGGGTGTGCAGGAGGCAGCCAATCAATGATTCTCTCTCATCATTGATGTTTCTATCTCTCTCTCCCTCTCCCTTCCTCTCTGAAATCAATAAAAATATATTAAAAAATAAGTAAATGTATCATTTGGGTCCCAACAAGCATCAAGTAATCTTTACTGAGATAAATGCACACTGTTAAGATGTATGGTGGATTGGGCCTGCTTAGAATGAGCATATGTCATTACCCAGACTTAAAACTATAGGATTTGTCAGAACCTAATGTGAATTTGACCTAGCATATCCACTGAGGGACTTCTTCATGATCTGCACCACTGTTCACCATGTACATTAGCCCTTCCCCCTTACAGAAGGGGTGAGTGGCATTTGAGCAGAGCTAGGATGGTACCATCTTCTAGATATATCACAAGGAAAGCTTTTCTGACCAGGTAAACCTGAAAGATCCTGGACTCAAATATATTTAAACCATTTTCTTGAGCTTAATTTTTTTATATTATTGGGTATTGATCTGATGTCTTAAGTGCCCTAATCAGGAATTGGACTGAATAGACACTTGAAAAACTGGGGCAAATTTAAGTAAGCACCTATTATCAGACTGCTTGAATGTTTACCTTTAAGGGTATGATAGCATTCATATGTGTTCCTTTTATGTAAGGGAATAATAAGTGTCACAGAACATAAAATAATACCAACCCTATTAATAATGGTGTTCAGGTAAAGTAACAGTGTTTACATCTCATTCTCAACTGAACTTGTTCTTGACAGGTGAATTTCTGACTGGATTCCAACCCAATTGGATGTGAAATAACTGAGCAGCATTACATTCTTCAGTGCTCCCAGGTACTTGGGCAGCTGAAATCACCACCTGGTTGTAAGTCATAACCATGCCTAGCCCTTCAAATGAAAATGAGCCCCCTGGCTGGTGTGGCTCAGTTGGTTGAGCATTATCCCATGCACCAAAAGGTTGCCGGTTCAATTCCTGGTCACACAGTACATGCTCCAGTTATGGGTTTGATCCTCAGTAGGAGGTATGCAGAAGGTAGCCCATTGAAGTTTCTCTCTCACATCAATGTTTCTCTCTCTCTCCTTTTCTGTATTTCTCTCCCTCTCTAAGAAGCAATAAAAACATGTTTTAAAAAATGGAAGAGATTTTTTTTTTAATGAAAATGGGCTCTGATGCAAAAATTTGTCAGTTTGTGAAACACCTCACACCTCAAATCGTCTGTGACCAATAGGAACATTACCACTTTAAAAATGGATATTAAATCTCCCCTCCCCTGGGTGACTCTCAGTTCAGTGACCCAACCATGGTTTAGAGCAGAGCAACTAGAATGACCATCAAACATAATTGGAAGCATCTGTTTGATTTGAAAGAAAGATACAAAAACACATAAAGTTATGAGATAGTTGTATGATAACTCTATGCATTAGTCTCCTCAATTTAAAATGGGGGTAATAATAATACCTGTAACTAACTAATGAGGATGTTGAAATCATTAAATAGATAATAACAAAGTATAAGTAAAATATTACATAAATGTTAGCTTTGTTTACATAATTAAAATACATTTGCGATATTATTTTCCCAAAAAATATATTATTTTCCAAAGTACCAATTCAGATTTTAGTATATAGTAAGTGCTCTAGAGTATTATTTGTCTCCGCAAAGGTATCACTTCAAAAATATTACTCTGCCCTGCCTTTGACATTAATCTTCTCTTTCTTGTCTATACCAAATCACCACTTTTCTACTACAAACAGGAGTGGATCTGGCAGAACGAGGCCTTCATCAATAGCCAGGTCAAACCAGGAGATGGGGATCTACCCATTTATCATTGGGGGAATGATAAAGAAGACATTTCTGAAGCCTTAACTTATGAGTCTAGAATTCTAAATTACATCACCTATAAATCTAAGCTGCACCAGAGTAAGACTGACACTTGAGCTTTGAGAGCTAAAGAATAATGGTGTTATCTGTATGCTAGGGCCTGGAGGATATCAGAGAGCCCAGAATTTGTTTTTAATTAAATTTTGGGGGGGTGACATTGGTCAACATGAACATATAGGTTTCATGTGTGGATTTCTAAGTTGCAAAGTCTGTATGTAGCACCATGTGCCCACCACCCAAAGTCAAGTCTTCTGTCACCTCATATTAGGATCCCCTTCTCCACCCAACCCCCAGCAACCAACACACTGCTGTTTGTGTTCATAAGTTTTAGTTTTATATCCCACATATGAGTGAAATCATATGGATCTTAGCTTTTTCTGTCTGACTTATTTCACTTAGCATAATGTTCTCAAGGTCTATCCCTGTTGCTGTAAATGTTGCTATTTCATCCTTTCTTATGGCTGAGTAGTACTCCATTGTGTATATGTACCACATCTCCTTTATCTAGTCCTCTATTGCAGAGCATTTTGGCTGTTTCCATGTCTTGGCCACCATGAATAATGCTGCAATGAACATAGGAGTGAATATATCTTTGCGTATAAATGTTTTTGAGTTTTTCGGGTATATACCTAGGAGTGGGCTTATTGGGTCATATGGTAGCTCTATTCTTAATTTTTTGAGGAATCGCCAGACTGCTTTCCATTGTGGTTGTACCAGTCTACAGTCCCACCAGCAGTGAATGAGCATTCCCTTTTTCCCACAACCTCTCCAACACTTGTTATTATCTGACTTGAGAGCCCAGAATTAACACTGATCATCCACACTGCTGACGAAGCACCGGCCACTCTCAAACAGTTCCAGGTATTTTATCTGGCGACAATCTCTGTGGTGTGATTCAGACAGGAAAATGAGAGTGCTACCAACAGGAAATTCTCTGGTCATAGTTTATTATGTTGGTTTTGGGTAGTTTTCAGGGGGTGGTATTTCTTTTTTTCCCACAGGAAAAGCAATTGTGATTAGCAGGATTGTTTTTAACACTTCATTGGTGGTTTTAGTTTCCTCTTTCCTCCTTCTTTGGGAATGTAACATGCTTTGGAGGTTTAAATGTAAGTCTACAGTGTTAGAAAGAAAATGGATTTGCTTTTTAGTGCTGGTTACAATAGAAAAAAAATGTTCTTTTCCTTTAGATTAAGCTGTCTTGTTAGTGACTGGAAAGGGACGGGGAATTTTTAAAAAATTAATTGCTCTCTAAGGAGAAATCTATAGATTTTAATGTCGAATTTTTTAAATCACCAAATGAAGCTCAGACCAAGTTGAGCACACTTTACATCACCAGTGACTGTTAAAGAAATGCCTCAGCAGAAGGAAGAAAGCCCATTTCCCTTAAAATTCAAGGTAAACTAATGGCACATAACAAATAACTTCCTAATGTTCTGATTAAAACAAAGGCACAAAAGTTCTGAAATAAGATAACTGGAAATATGACTGCTTTTTGATATTTTAAAAAGCAACTGGCTAGGAGATGTGTGTGGGGTTTCAGGCTGGACAGGGTAAGAACTGTGGCAGAGCAGTCAGCATGGACACGCCTTCCTCCAAGCAAGTACTTCCTAAAGGTCGCTGGCCTGGCAATGCCAGGTTAGGCACAACGGAGTGAAGAACCAACAGAGTATGGCATGATTCCTTCCTGGAAGTGCTAAACATCTGCCTGCAGAGCCACCACCAACCCAAGCACAAAAATTAAAGTGGAGAATAAAGAGCAAATCACAAATAAAAGCCATCATTTGGGTTCAGATCTGAGGCAACATAGATTACAGGAGA
This sequence comes from Eptesicus fuscus, assembly GCF_027574615.1. Classification (NCBI taxonomy): domain Eukaryota; kingdom Metazoa; phylum Chordata; class Mammalia; order Chiroptera; family Vespertilionidae; genus Eptesicus; species Eptesicus fuscus. The sequence continues at coordinate 70,594,249 of NC_072475.1, forward strand.
TAATGGTAGATTAACAAGAGGGCAAAAGACCTGAGTTCTGGTCCTCACTCTAAAACTAATTAGTTTTCGCCTTTGAACAAGTTACTTGAACTCCCTGGGCTTCTGGCCCCTGTAGTAGAGGCATAAAGTGTGGGGATAAAACATGAGCACCCCTTAGGAAATCAAATGTAGTTGTCCTGCCAGCTGCCAGGTGACTCTCCTTTTCGGATAAACTGGAAGAGATCCATGGTGGCTCTGTCTGTCTTCGAATCCCAAGGAAAATGGACTTTCTGGAGTCAATGAACAAAGTAAAACCTGTTCCTGTCTAAGAGTTTACTGTCTTATGGAGAAGAATGATTTTGAGTGACGATAGATATTTTTCTTTGCCTGTTTTTGAAATGTTCTGCAGTGATCAATCATTGACTTTGCCACATGAAAGAGCAGTTGTGTTTATGAGAAACAGTTTACATAAGGTGATTGAAATGAAGTTTCTCTCATAGCAGGTTCTCAATTAGCAGGAGCTCTTATTATTGTCTCATCGATTAGGTAAACATATGGGCCCAGGGGCCCAGGGCTCATGTGATGATTAAAGATGGTGTTTATCCTTCCACTTTCAGTACCTTGATTTCTCTTGTAAAAGTTTTCAAAATATTTGTAAAATATTTTCCAATTATTGATGAAAACATAAATGATCCCTGTGACTCTCATTTCAAAGGAAATCAGAGCTTTTGTATCTTTCTGGGCTTTTTTTTTTTTAATAGCAAAGGTGGAGATTTATTGAAGAACAAGTACAGACTCCCACAGAGGAAGGGAGAAGAGTCCCACAGAACGGACTCCCACGTGGGGAGGGGGAAAGAGTCCCCCCTCCTTTTTTTTTAACAATGGGGTTAGATTATAGGCAAACAAATGAGATGAAACCATCATTTGCCTTAGTGACCTAGAACTAACCATTTTCGTGTGTGTGTGTGTGTGTGTGTGTGTGTGTGTGTGTGTGTGTGTGTTTTCATGTTTCTCTGCTCAGAATCACTATCAAATAGCCCTCTATAGCCAATTAAACAGCAAACCTTTAAGTGTTAGGGAAAAAGTGTGGTGTTTGAAAGTTATTTCCCCTAGTTAATCTTAGAATTTTAATCAAGAAAGCTAAGAAACCACAAGTATCTATGTGATGTGTGAACCACATTCTAGAATAAAAAGTTGACACCAGTGGTATTTAACAAGGCCAGTAGGTCACACCCCTTTGCCTTGAGCTGACCTTATTTAATGATCTAAAGATAAATTAAAATATCATCGCTCTATCCATTAAGAATTATTAAGAAGGGCCCGAACCAGTTTGGCTCAGTGGATAGAGCATCGGTCTGCAGACTCAAGGGTCCCAGGTTCGATTCCGGTCAAGGGCATGTTCCTTGGTTGTGGGCACATACCCAGTAGGGAGTGTGCAGGAGGCAGCTGATCAATGTTTCTCTCTCATCGATGTTTCTAACTCTCTATCTCTCTCCCTTCCTCTCTGTAAAAAAAATCAATAATATATATATTTTAAAGAATTATTAAGAAGGCTTGACTCTGTCCCTTGATTATTTAAGTTTTCAAAGAATTGGATTCTTCCCTACCTCTCTGATGCTCTTTCTCTCAATTCATTCTATCACCTCCCTTTCTTTCTCCTAGCTCCTTCCTACCTTTTCCTAACCTGCCCACACTTGAGCTTGCTTCTATCTCTGAGATCCACATGAGCAAGGGTCAGATGAGCACTGCTATATGAGTTACTCATTCGTCATTCTTCACATTTGGAGCAGACTTAGTCCTATTCTGTAGAGTCTAAAAATAGTTTATTACTATTATTATTTTTCTAGGGAAAGTGAATTTTTTAACAAAGGAGCTACATTGTGCTCCAAAATGCCAGGAGCTAAATTATACATCCCCCTGGGCCCTTCCACACAGAGGTCCGAATCCACCAGTTGCCTTTTAAAGAAACCACTATGTGCAGGCACGTTCTAACCTCTGGCCAGGCTTTCACTGATTTACCCACAACCCAAGAGGTAGGAACTATCATTTTTTAAAAATAATTCTTTATTGTTGGAAGTATTGCATATGTCCCCTTTCTTCCCCCACTGACCCCCTCCAGCCCACCTCCACCCCTTGCCTTCACTACCCTATTGTCTGTGACCATGGGTTATGCATATATACATACAAGGTCTTTGGTTTATTATTCGTGTTTTCTTTCTACATAAACAAAACATGTTAATCATTTAAAAAGAAGTACAATCAAGCAAAAAAGAAAGAAAAAACAAAATGAAAAGCATCTATAAAACTATCAGATAGTTTTCTAATTTATTGCCTTTCACTTAATCATTATACAAAATTTTCCATGTCATTCAAAATTCTATAACATTTTTTCCCATTTCAATTTAACAAACACAATCCTATGTTATCCACTAGGGACCACAGGTGAACCATACACAGATAGTTTTGCTTGAAAACACAAAACAAGCACAGGTCAGATGACTGTTAGGAAGAGAGTAGACAGCATTTATAGAAGAAGTAAATACCCAGGAGATTAGACCTTGACTAGAGTTTGGGAAGGGTTTCAGAGAAGTGACTTTACCTTTTAATAAGAATGCAGGTATTCCAGTGTATAGCTGCACCTGTAGACATCAGCTCATATCTGAGGCCTCCTCGTCTAGCTAGCACTACCAGGTTTTCATATGTATTTACATATTTTGCTTTGTAACTTCTATTATCTATCTGTGTGTAAATAGGCTTGTTTCTTTGCCTTTGCCAATTAAATAGATATGTGCTTATTGACAGGTGACTTCTAGGCCACTAGTCTATGATGTTAGGTTACATAGGAAAATCAGTAACTGTATATCTCTCCAGTCTGGCCTTAACTTCAGAGCTGCCTGCTGAATGCATTGCAGGCACCCTGCCTGGGTTCAAACTCCAGCTCTACACAGACATTGGAGAAAGCCTCTTTACTTCTCTGAGCTTCTTTCCTCATCTGTAAAATGGGTAATTATTTCACTTCACAAATATGTCATGGAGATTAAGTTAGAAAATGAATGTAATATCTGGTTTAAGTTTAGCATTATTTCATTATTATTATTATTATTATTATTATTACCCATCCATTAGGCTGAAAATAGCAGGCATAGAAGACTGGAGGCTTGGGGTCTCATGCAACTTCTCCATATTCCCAAGTGACTGGTGGTTCCCAGTCACTGGAATGGTTTCCATGTTGCTCCTAGCACCTCTGGAATGTGGGTACCACCAACTCCACCTAGAGATGCCACGTGGTCACTCCCCTGCCAAGCTCCAGACCACTCCACTGCCTAAACTGGTTCCCTCTTCTTGTATGCTCTGGACCACGGCTGCTTCCCACTACTGACCCTCTTCTCTTACACAGCCTGAACTCAAAACACTGTCATTTCACTGCACCCAGTGACCTCAGAATAAAACCACCAACATCCATGACATCAAGGAGGCCCCAGAATCCCTTCCCCAAATCAGACCTCTCAGCTCCACATCCTGTTTGCTCCCTACCACTTCTGCCAGCATGAAGAGGTTTGCTATAATCTTTCTTTTCTAGTTCTGATTTGTTTTGTGGAAAATTCTGTTTACATTATGTATTTTCTCTGACTAAATTTAGAGAACAGGTGCTTCTGCTTTTCTTCTGTCTATGGAATATCCACCTTTTTTATATTTAGAAAGACACAATGAAATGAGGAAAACAGAGATTTGAAATATTCAATTCAGAACGTTTTGGATACCAAATTACATAGAAAGTCTCCAAATATTTGTGTCAACAAATCTCTTATCTCTCTAAGAGGGAAAGACTATATTTTGTTACTGTAATTATTAGTGTAAATGTTTTCGTGCTTTGCTAGGGAGATTTGGGAAAGCAGAAGAGGAGGTTGTAAAGATATTTTCTAAGGTGAAGGAATTAAACAGTACAAATTATAAGAATAGTCATGGGGATGTAGAGTACAGCATAGGGAATATAATTAATTATTTATACATATAAAAGGCTAATATGCTAAGTGTCTGACCATCTGGTAATGACGTCACGTAGCAACGAATGATGACTAGCCTCTCCCTAGCGACGACTAGCCTCCTTGCAGTTTCTTCAGCCCAGGAACACAACGTGCTTTATAGCCAGGTGCAAACATTTCACACTTTAACCAAATGTCTGTGAAGCATTTTCCCGTGCCTCATCCCATTTGATCCTCAAAGAAGTCCTAGAGTACGTAGATAGGAGACTCGGTGGAATCCTATTTTCTTTTCATTAGCCGGAAAATGGAGATTTAAAAAGTTTAGAAACTTGACCCCACTGAAAAGAAGTAAGAAATAGTGGACCTTGAAAATGACTTCAGGTTTTCTCACTGCACAGAATATAGTCAAACACTGCTGCAGTTAAATATTTTACCCTCTGTTCCCTCTGAGTGATCTACAATAATAATCTGCTTCGTGTTGATATTTACTGCTGTGTTGCTGACAATTACCTGAAAGAGAAGTTGGAGTGCTTCGCTGGGCTGGAAAAAGTTTAGCTACATCAGAAAGAAGGTCTAATTAAGCAAGTTTATTCTATATCTATAAAAGGCTAAGTTGACTCGAGCATGCATGATACATATAAAGCTCTCGCTGGCACCAATCGCACGCGTGTGTTTGATCTGTCATTGCGGATTGTGAATTTGGTTGACACTTCTATTAGAGAAAAATAGCAAATATCAATATTAAAATATTTCTTCTAAGTAATTTCCTTTCAATGTGCATGAATTTATGCACCAGGCCACTAGTATTGTAATAACTATGTATGGTGTCAGATGGGTACTAGACTTATCAGAGTCATCACTTGGTAAGTTATATGGACATCTAATCACTATGTTGTATACCTGAAACAAATATAATATCATATGCCAACTGTAATTGAAAAATTAAAAAATAAAATAAGAAGGTATTTTCTTGAGCAGTGGGAAGCCTATGAGTTATAGTGTGTGCAGATGTGTCTCCTGATTACTGGCTCTGTGACCATTTCTGAGGGTGGGATCCCAGTTTGTGGGTCTCAGGACTTTGATGTCCTCATCTAAAAAATGGATCAAATAATAACCTGCCAGCATCACAGAAATGTCAGGAGGCTCACATATTTGTGAAAGTGACTTACAAACATTGAAAGTTTTATAAAAGCTAATTATTTTAATGAGCTGGCTCTTTCTTAGGTATAATATCTTAAGAAGTTCATGGAGAAATGTTATGTCTCCCTCCCACAAATTTCACAAATATTTAGAAAATATATTGCTTTCAATTTTACTTTATTTATATTTCCATAACCAATTATTTCTGGGAAGTTTTAAATTTAATTACAATTTTTATTTCACACAAGCAGCTAAGAATATTTAGCAGATTTTATTTCCACTGTCAATGAAAGAGTTTTTGTGAGTTTCATTTTGTTTAACCCTTTGTGCTGTAGCGGTAGCACTGCTGATGTAGCACTCTACAGGTTCAAGGCCGGGCACAGAAAGCAGACGGCGGGTACAACTGCTGAGAGTAGCAGTCTGGTCTCAGGAAAGCTGGCATCACGGTGACATTATTCACTTCGCTGACCTGCAGGCGCTGCTCCTCCTCTGGGTCAACACTGCAGCGTACGTAGCAGAAGGAGCGTGGCCTTTCCAGTCACACTACCTGGCTTCAGGTTTTAGATGAGTCTTTTCTCTTTAGCTTTCTTATCTTTAAGATGGAGATGATCATTCCTATTTTGCAGCATGTTGGAGGACTCAGTAAGGTGAAGAATGTTATGTCACAATACTGGAACTTAGAGATTTTTTTAAAGCTTCCTTTCTTCCTCCTCCAGCTTTAGGTTGATGCTCTGGTGTCTCCAGGTGGGTCCCCAGCCACCCCAATCCAGCACTGAAAGGGCCAAGCTGGCACCAAGCTCAGCTGCTGCGGGTCCCCCATTTAGAAGGATCCTGCCGCACAGGACAATTTCCTAGACAGGCGGCTAATCGCTTGGTCGTATGAGAAGTGAATACAAATCTGTGTCTGGATGAATGCCTGCTCATTGAATATGCACCTGTTTATCACACAATGGCAATGACAATTTTTCCCCAGAAAGAAATGTTTCTGATTTACATACATGTGGCTGATGTATGTAGTGGGTTTTATAAATAAATCACTATGACATCACCACCAAAAAGTGCCCTCTAGCCATATTAAAAAGAGCCCGTGACAAGGGGCTGATCAAATTGAATAGAAAGGCCATAAAACCATCAGTTCATGTCACATAAAACTGATACATTATGTGATAATGCTTCCAGTAGAACCCAGGATCCCATTCATCACACAGCCTGCTCCTCTGCTGGATTCTGAGCTGTGTGTTAATGACACCTTCACGCTCCACTCACGATGCAGATTGCAGTCTCCAATCAGCACTTGGGGACCTACACAGCAGAAAATGTTCCTGTTGAACATATGTTTCATTCTCTAACGAACTTTCCTGGGAGAAGGTTCCATCAGGACAAAGATCACACAGCTTCTTGGGGATAGTGTCCTCACATGCAAAAAAAGTCAGACTAAATCCATGGTTCTCAATAAGAAAAGTGCACCAGACATATTTGCTTACCATATAAAAAGCACAGGGTTGGGACCACATCCCAGTGTAGGACCCAGGAACCCTCAGCTTTTGAAGATCCCTGGGTGATTCGGATGCTCACCTGGCTTGAGCCTTTTTACTCAGTGTCATCCCAGGACTAACAGCACCAGCATCTGCTAGGAGCTTATTAGAAATGCAGAATCAGAATCTGAATTTTAACCAGATCCCCGATGATTCAACGCACAATAAGATTTGAGCAGCATTAGAAGTGTTTCATAGCCTTGAACCCACATTAGCATCTCTTGGGAAGCTTTTAAATATCCCACTGAACAGTATGCCACAGACTCAAATCAAAACCTCTAGGAGTACAACATTATTGACAATTGTATAACTGCTTTTATAATGCGCAATGTGTGCTTCTTCAGCTTTTCCACCTGTCCCTGAAATTCCCTCCCTTCTGGCAGCCAACAGTCAAACTGTTGTTTTTTTTGTGTGTGTGTTTTTTTTACAGAGAGGAAAAGAGAGGGATAGAAAGTCAGAAACATCGATGAAAGAGAAACATCGATCAGCTGCCTCCCGCACACCCCCGAATGGGGATGTGCCCGCAACCAAGGCACACACCCCTGACCGGAATCGAACCCGGGACCCTACAGTCCGCAGGCCGACGCTCCATCCACTGAGCCAAACCGGTCTCGGCCAGTCAAACTGTTTTGATTGTTTATTCATTTTGTTCTTTAGATTCCATGTACAAGTGAAATCATATGGTATTTGTTTTCATCTGTCTGACTTATTTCACTTAGCATAATACCCTCTAGGTTCATCCATGTTGTTGCAAATGGCAAGATTTCATCCTTTTTATAGCTGAGTAATATGCCCTTATATACATATCCACTTATCTATTGATAGACACTTAGGCTGCTTCCATACCTTGGCTATCCTATATAATAAAGAGCTAATATGCTAATTAGACCAAACTGCCAAATGACTTTCCAGATGACCTTCTGGACGAAGCTGGGGCTGTGAGGTCCGGCTGAGGCTGCGGAGGGCTGTGAGGGCCAAGCCCCTTGCACAAATTTTGTGCATTGGGCCTCTAGTTATAAATAATGCTGAGATGAACATAGAGATGAATATATCTTTTTGAATTTGTGTTTTGGATTTTATTTTATAAATAACCAGGGTCATATGGTAGTTCTATTTTTATTTTTTAGAAACCCTCACACTGTTTTCTAAAGTGGCTGCACCAATTTGCAATCCGAACAGTGCACAAGGGTTCCCTTTGCTCCACAACCTGGCCAACACTTGTTGTTTGTTGATTAATTGATTACAGCCATTCTAACAGATGTGAGGTGATATTTCATTGTGATTTTAATTTGCATCTCTCTGATGATTGAGCATCTTTTCTTATGTCTATTGGCCATCTGTATGTCCTTTCTGGAGAAATGTCTATTCAGATCCTCAACCCATTTTTTAACTGGATTTTGTGGTGTGTGTTTTTGTTAAGTTGTATTCGTTTTTTATATATTTATTTAATATATAATATTTTGGATATTAACCCCTTATCAGATATATCACTGGTAAACACCTTCTCCCTTTCAGTAGGTTTTTTCATTTTATTGATGACTTCCTTTGCTGTGCAAAATTGTTTAGTTTAATGTAGTCCCATTTGTTTAGTTTTTTTCTTTCCCTTGTCCAAGGAGACATATCCAAAAAAAATATTGCTAAGAGTGATGTCATAGAGTTAACTGCCTATGTTTTTATCTAGGAATTTTATGGTTTCAGGCCTTACATTTAAGTCTTTAATTCATTTTGAGTTTATTCTTGTATATGGTGTAAGAAATTGGTCTAGTTTCTTTCTTTTTTTTTTTTTTTTTTGCATGTACATATCCAGTTTTCCCAACACCATTTATTGAAGAGACTGTCTTTATCCCATTGTATGCTCTTTCCTCATTTGTCATAGATTAATTGACGAGATAGGTGTTGGTTTAATACTGAGCTATGGTATCAGATAAGAACTAGACTTATCAGGATGATTATTTTGTAAGTTATAGAAATGTCTAATCACTATGTTGTATACCTGAAATAATATTATATTTGTAATTGTAAATGAAAAAAATTAAAAATTTATATATATATATATATATATATATATATATATATATATATATATGAAAGCATCTCTGTGAACCTGGGCAAGCAAATATTTTCTTTTTTTATTTAATAAATCTTTATTATAGATATTCCTCTTTTTTCCCCCCATAGCTCCCCTCCACCAGATTCCTCCCCCCACCCCCCCCCCCCCCGCCCCATGCCCTTACGCCCCACCACTGTCCTCATCCATAGGTGTAAGATTTTAGGCCAATCTCTTCCCTCACCCCTCACACCTCCTTCTCCCTGAGAATTGTCAGTCCACTCCCTTTCTATGCCCCTGATTCTATTATATTCACAGTTTATTCTGCTCATCAGATTTTTTTTTTTTTTGGATGTTATGAAACTAATTTATTATTGTTGATATTGAATTCTTACACTTTCACGTAAAATCAAATTCAAATAGTCCCAACATATATGGACCTTACATGAAATACATGATTTGAATGTTATATACTCATTTCATTTATTGTCCCATGTTTTGGGTTAGAACAGACTTTAATGTTACATTTGTTCTCTTTCTTTTTTTTTTTTTAAATTTCTTTATTGATTAAGGTGTCACATATTTGTCCTCATCCCCCCATTCCCATCCCACCCCTCTCCCCACGCATGCCCCAATCCCCTGTTGAACTTAACCGTTGGATAGGCTTATATGCATGCATACCGGTCCTTTGGTTGAACTCTCCCCCTCCCCCCACCCTCCCCCTCCCCTCCCCTATCCTCCCTCTGAGGCCCGATAGTCCGATCGATGCCTCCTTGCTTCTGGTTCTGTTCTTGTTCCTCAGTCTATGTTGTTCATCATTTCCCCTAGATGAGCGAGATCATATGTCACTAGATATATACTAATAAGAACTGAATGTGAGACGAGCAATAATAGTTATGCTGACAGGCAAATGAATCAATCTGTAGCGAGCTTCCCCCTGGACCAACAGTTCTTTTGAGACCCAATTTCAATGTCCAGTAGTTCCTTATGTGTACATGTCAGCACTGACCCCTCAGCTCTGGATGGTGGACAAATGGTGGTAATGGAGGTCCGACTCCCTCTGGTTTGGTCTCGGCTGAACCCAGGGGCACGGCGTCACCCAGACTAAGGGGCACGTGGCCTCACCCCTACCCAAGGGGCGCGTGGTCTCACCCGGGCCTGGGACCCAGCCTCACCCGGATGGATCCAGGGGCGCACAGCCTCACCCGGACCCAGGATCTGGCTTCACCCGTACCCAGGGATGCTTGGCCTCTCCCAGACCCAGGGGCACGTGGCCTCACCCGGGCCTAGGTGCACGAGGCCTCATCCGGATCCAGGGACACATGGTCGCACCCGGACCCAGGGACGCTTGGCCTCTCCCAGACCCAGGGCCACTTGGGCTCACCCGGGCCTAGGTGTACGAGGCCTCACCCGGATCCAGGGACACATGGTCTCACCCGGACCCAGGGACGCTTGGCCTCTCCCAGACCCAGGGCCACTTGGGCTCACCCGGGCCTATGTGCACGAGGCCTCATCCGGATCCAGGGACACATGGTCGCACCCGGACCCAGGGACGCTTGGCCTCTCCCAGACCCAGGGCCACTTGGGCTCACCCGGGCCTAGGTGCACGCGGCCTCACCCGGATCCAGGGACACATGGTCTCACCCGGACCCAGGGATGCTTGGCCTCTCCCAGACCCAGGGCCACTTGGGCTCACCCGGGCCTAGGTGCACGAGGCCTCACCCGGATCCAGGGACACATGGTCGCACCCGGACCCAGGGACGGTTGGCCTCTCCCAGACCCAGGGCCACTTGGGCTCACCCGGGCCTAGGTGCACGAGGCCTCATCCGGATCCAGGGACACATGGTCTCACCCGGACCCAGGGACGCTTGGCCTCTCCCAGACCCAGGGCCACTTGGGCTCACCCGGGCCTAGGTGCACGCGGTCTCACCTGGATCCAGGGACACCTGGTCTCACCCGGACCCAGGGATGCTTGGCCTCTCCCAGACCCAGGGCCACTTGGGCTCACCCGGACCTAGGTGCACGAGGCCTCACCCGGATCCAGGGACACATGGTCTCACCCGGACCGAGGGACGCTTGGCCTCTCCCAGACCCAGGGCCACTTGGGCTCACCCGGGCCTAGGTGCACGAGGCCTCACCCGGATCCTGGGACACATGGTCTCACCCGGACCCAGGGACGCTTGGCCTCTCCCAGACCCAGGGCCACTTGGGCTCACCCGGGCCTAGGTGCACGAGGCCTCACCCGGATCCTGGGACACATGGTCTCACCCGGACCGAGGGACGCTTGGCCTCTCCCAGACCCAGGGCCACTTGGGCTCACCCGGGCCTAGGTGCACGAGGCCTCACCCGGATCCAGGGACACATGGTCGCACCCGGACCCAGGGACGCTTGGCCTCTCCCAGACCCAGGGTCACTTGGGCTCACCCGGGCCTAGGTGCACGAGGCCTCATCCGGATCCAGGGACACATGGTCTCACCCAGACCCAGGGACGCTTGGCCTCTCCCAGACCCAGGGCCACTTGGGCTCACCCGGGCCTAGGTGCACGTGGCCTCACCCGGATCCAGGGACACATGGTCTCACCCGGACCCAGGGATGCTTGGCCTCTCCCAGACCCAGGGCCACTTGGGCTCACCCGGGCCTAGGTGCACGAGGCCTTACCCGGATCCAGGGACACATGGTCTCACCCGGACCGAGGGATGCTTGGCCTCTCCCAGACCCAGGGCCACTTGGGCTCACCCGGGCCTAGGTGCACGAGGCCTCACCCGGATCCTGGGACACATGGTCTCACTCGGACCCAGGGACGCTTGGCCTCTCCCAGACCCAGGGCCACTTGGGCTCACCCGGGCCTAGGTGCACGAGGCCTCACCCGGATCCAGGGACACATGGTCTCACCCGGATCCAGGGACGCTTGGCCTCTCCCAGACCCAGGGCCACTTGGGCTCACCCGGGCCTAGGTGCACGAGGCCTCACCCGGATCCTGGGACACATGGTCTCACCCGGACCCAGGGACGCTTGGCCTCTCCCAGACCCAGGGCCACTTGGGCTCACCCGGGCCTATGTGCACGAGGCCTCATCCGGATCCAGGGACGCATGGTCTCACCCGGACCCAGGGACGCTTGGCCTCTCCCAGACCCAGGGGCACGTGGCCTCACCCGGGCCTAGGTGCACGAGGCCTCACCCGGATCCAGGGACACATGGTCTCACCCGGACCCAGGGACGCTTGGCCTCTTCCAGACCCAGGGCCACTTGGGCTCACCCGGGCCTAGGTGCACGAGGCCTCACCCGGATCCAGGGACACATGGTCGCACCCGGACCCAGGGACGCTTGGCCTCTCAGACCCCGGGGCACGTGACCTCACCCATGCCTAGGTGCACGAGGTCTCACCCGGATCCAGGGACACACGGTCTCACCCGGACCCAGGGACGCCTGGCCTCCCCCAGACCTAGGGGCACGTGGCCTCACCCGGGCCTAGGCGCACGAGGCCTCACCCGGATCCAGGGACACACGGTCTCACCCGGACCCAGGGACGCCTGGCCTCCCCCAGACCCAGGGGCACGCGGCCCCACCCGGGCCTAGGTGCACGAGGCCTCACCCGGATCCAGGGACACATGGTCTCGCCCGGACCTAGGGGTGCGTGGCCTCTCTCAGACCCAGGGGCACGTGGCCTCACCTGGACCTAGGTGCACGAAGCCACCCGGACCCAGGGGCGCGTTACCTCTCTCAGACCCCTGGTCGCGTGGTCTCACCCGGATCCAGGGGCTCACGGCCTCACCCGTACTCGGGACCCAGCCTTACCCGGATCCAGGGGCCCACGGCCTCACCCGGACCCAGGGTTCAGATTCGCCCGGACCCAGGGGCACATGGCCTCACCCGAACCCGGAATCCAGCTTCACCTGGACCCAGGGGCGCGTGGCCTCACCCAAACCCAGGGGCGTGAGGCCTCACCTAGACCCAGAGGCGTGTGACCACATCTGAGCCCAGAGGCTCGCAGGCTCGCCTGGACTCGGGTCTCAGCGGGGTTTCGTCTTCTTGATCCCAATTCCTGTTGGTCAATTCCCTCTCAGCAATTCCTTCGGTCATTTTCTCAGAGCTCCAGGGCGGCTGCCGCAGAACTCGTTGGGCGGCGGGCTCGGCAAGGCTCCGGTGTGCCCGGTGCCCGGCGGTGGGCTGGTCCGGTGTCGCTGCGTCGGCCCTTGGGTCTGCAATGGTGGCCAGTCGCTGAGCGTGCGCACCTGGCCACTTCGGGGCATTGAGATTCTTGAAGGACTTGGAGGTCAGCAAGCACGGAGTCTCCCACCCCATGTCTCCCAGGGGCTCGTCTGTCCGTGCTCGGCAGCGAGTGGAGCCGTCCCCTCAGCCGGAGACCGCCGGGGGAACTGCGTCGAGCACGTTCCTGGCCACCATTGTGTCGCCTGAGCCATAGTTCTTAAAGTGTGGACTTTGGGTCACCGGCATCAGCATCATCCTGCGTACCCCTCTCTTTTATTCTAGTTGTAGAGCATCTGCTCAGCCAGCCCCCCGGTCTTTCTGGCTGGTGTCTGCTCTGCTCTCCCGTCGTAGTCTCAATATTGTTGTGGTAGGCAACGATCAGGCTGCCGCCCTATGTCTCCATCTTGGTCCTCCTTTGTACAGTTAAGTCTTGATTGTTGTTGGTGTCACTGGGAGGAATTGTCCTCCAGGCCAATTGGCCGTGAGGACCCTCTTTGTCTATATAGGAAGAGTTGCTGTGCAGGAGACATGTTTGTGGGCCGGGTCTTGATGCAGCAATGCCTTGGCGCTCACTGAGTCTGCCTCTAGAATGCCTCCCTTATGCAAGTGATTGAAATCTGGTGTCATCTCCCACCAACCACTAGATGCCCTCGTTTCTGGGTCTCCAATGCAGTGTGGGTCAGCCACTACCTGAGGCACTCAGCAGGAAAAAGCTTCTGCTCAGCTTGGCTGGGGCGGAGCTACAGGGTGGAGCCTACAACCTTGGCTTCCTGTCAGCCCCGCCCTATGAGGCTCCTGTGTCTGTGTCCCTCTGTATTCCTTGCAAACACCTCTGAGAGAAACGCGCCCTGGAGTTTCGCCCACTGCCAAACAGTCCAGTCCCTCCCCTAATGAATCTGGACTCCCAGATTCTCGCCTGGAACTGGGTTTCAGTGCAGTTGGAACTGGGTCTCAGCGCAGTCTGGCGTCCCTGTCTCCTTCCCAGCAGGGCCACCCAGTGGCGCAGGCAAAAGTCCGTCCTCTGCGCACCTTCCAGTGCGCGCGTCTGGAGCCGCCGCTTCTCTGTGCCTCCGCCACCACAGCCCAAATTCATTCCCCCAGCGTGCGCCTGGCTTCCCAGGGTTTCGCCCGGAACTGGGGTTCAGTGCAGTCGGAACTGGGGTTCAGCACGGTCCTGAGCTTATGTCTCCTTCCCGCTAGGGCAGTTCAGTGGCGCAGGCAACAGTCCGTCCTTTGCGCCCCTTCCCGTGCGCGCCTCTGGAGCTCTGCCTTCCCCTGCTCCTCTGTGCCTGCGCCCCACAGCCCAGATTCATTCCCCCAGCCTGCGCCTGGCTTCCCAGGGTTTCGCCCGGAACTGGCGCTCAGTGCAGTCGGAGCCGGCGCTTAGCGCACTCCGGAGCCTTTATCTCCTTCCTGCCAGTGAACGCCGGCCAGGCCGTCAGCCGCCCCTTCCTCTCCGGCTCCATCCTCCCCGCAGGCGCGCGTGCTCGTGTCTCCGCCAGTTTCTCCATACCTCAGGCTTTTACGGCTCCCCCGACTGTCCCCGTGGCCTTCTCCTTCCCCCCAGCTGTGGGCATTTCAGTCCGCCAGCTCTCCTGTGGTTCTGGACGATGTCCGTTCTGACCTCTAGTTGTGCCTTTGAAATTGTTGTGCCCGGCTGCAGGTTAGGTGTTTCACCTATGCCGCCATCTTGGTTTCTCTCTCATCAGATTTTTTATTCACTTGATTTTTAGATTCACTTGTTGATAGATATGTATTTGTTGTCACTTTGTTGTTCATAATTTTTATCTTTATCTTTTTCTTCTTCCTCCTCTTCTTAAAGAATACCCTTCAGCATTTCATATAATCCTGGTTTGGTGGTGATGAACTCCTTTAGCTTTTTCTTGTCTGTGAAGCTCTTTATTTGCCCTTCAATTCTAAATGATAGCTTTCCTGGGTAGAGTAATCTTGGTTGTAGGTTCTTGCTGTTCATCACTTTGAATATTTCTTGCCACTCCCTTCTGGCCTGCATAGTTTCTGTTAAGAAATCAGCTGACAGTCGTATGGGTGCTCCCTTGTAGGTAACTAACTGTTTTTCTCTTGCTGCTTTCAAGATTCTCTCTCTGTCTTTTGCTCTTGGCATTTTAATTATGATGTGTCCTAGTGTGGTCCTCTTTGGATTCCTCTTGTTTGGGGTTCTCTGTGCTTCCTGGACTTGTAAGTCTATTTCTTTCACCAGGTAGGAAAAGTTTTATGTCATTATTTCTTCTAATAGGTTTTCAATATTTTGCTCTCTCTCTTCTTCTGGCACCCCCATAATTCGGATGTTGGTACACATGAAGTTGTCCCATAGGGCTCCTTACACTATCTTCATATTTTTGGATTCTTTTTTCTTTTTGTTTTTCTGGTTGGGTGTTTTTCACTTCCTCATATTTCAAATCTTTGGTTTGATTCTTGGGGTACTCTAGTCTACTGTTGAATTTCTCTATATTATTCTTTATTTCAGACAGTGTATGCTTAAATTTTGACTGGTCCTTTTCCATTTTTTTTTGGCATTCTCATTAATATCCATGAAGGTCTCACTAAGTTTCTCAGAGGTTTCTAGAAGATTCTTGAGTAACCTTATAACTGTGGTTTTGAACTCTATATCCAGTAGTTTGCTTTCCTCCATTTCTTTCATTTGTGACATGTTTCCTTGTCTCCACATTTTGGCTGCTTCCTTGTGTTGATGGAGTGGCTTTATGTGGTAGGTGACATATAGGGCCCAGTGGCTTAGCCTCCCCAATCACCTGAAGTAGACACTCTTGGTGCACCCCTTTGTGAGCTGGGTGCACAGTCTTGTTGTAGTTAAGCCTTGATTGCTATTGGTGCACTGGGAGGAATTGACCTCCAGGCCAATTGGCTGTGAGGACCCACTGTGTCTATAATGGAAGAACTGCTATGCTGGAGACACCCTTATGGGGAAGGACTTGCTTCAGTGGGGCTTTGATGCTCACTGAGTCTGCCTCTTGAGTGTGTCACTTATGAATGTGAGCAGTTGAAATCTGATATCATCTCACACTGACCACTAGGTACACTGGCTCCTGGATCTCCAAGGAAGTGCAAGTCAGCTACTGCCTGAGGCTACCCAGCAGGAGCTACAGGGAGATCTGCAGATTTCTCCTCTTTGTTTGGGGTTTGGAAGTTTTGGCGCTGTCTGGCCCAGCTGCAGTTTGTTAGGTTAAGCTGCGAAAGGGCAGGCCATTCATATGCAAAAGCTGCTGTGCACAGTTTGGGTGGGTTTGTAAATTGGGTGGGGCAGGGTCTAGGGAACCACCAGGGTGTAGCAAACAGTGATGGCTGCCAGTCAGCCGTCTCTGTGTCTCTGTGTCTCAGCATAGTAAACAATGATTCCTGCGAGCACCTCTGCAAGAAAGCCACCCCACTTTCGGACCTGATGCCAGACAGTCCAGCTTCTCCCCGTAGGAGTCTGGATCCCCAGAGTCTCACCGGAAACTGGAGTTCAGAGCAGTCGGGAGCTTGTATCTCCTTCCCCATTGAAAAATACAGTGCACCCAGTTGCCAGCCTGATTTTCCTGCCTCCATACCTCTGCTCTTCCACACCTCTGAACCTCCTACCCAGTCTCAATGTGCTTTTTTCTTTCCTTCTAGTTGTAGAACTTATACTCAGCCAGCTTTCCCATGGTTCTGGGTGATAGTCGTTTTGTCTTTTAGTTGTAGTTTTGGTGTGGTTGTGAGAGGCAGCACGTACAGGTATATACCTTATGTCACCATCTTGGGTTTTTTCCAAAGATTTTCAATAGGATACAAAAAGCAGGAATTATAAATGAAAAAAATTGATAATGTAGTTTTATCAAAATTAAAACCTTCACTCTTCAAAAGACCCCATTTTAAAAAAATGGCAAGATGCCCTAACTGGTTTGGCTCAGTGGATAGAGCACCAGCCTGTGGACTGAAGGGTCTCAGGTTCGATTCCAGTAAAGGGCATGTACCTTGGTTGCGGGCATATCCCCAGTAGGGGGTGTGCAGGAGGCAGCTGATCAATGTTTCTCTCTCATCTGATGTTTCTAACTCTTTATCCCTCCCTCTTCCTCTCTGTAAAAAATCAATAAAAATATATTTAAGAATAAAAATAAAAATAAAAATTAAAAAAATGGCAAGAAAAAAAAAAAAAAAACACCTCTAGGAGGAGAACGCAGGCATCAAGTTTTTGTTGTTGTTTTAATCTCCCCAGATGATTCTAATGTGTAGGCGGCTTGAGAAGCACTAGCTCAGAACCTTGTTCACAGTTTACACCTGAGGCTTCAGCTGGTGTTTGGAAAGCATGATGACAATGGACATGCGCAGAATCCGTGGCTTAAGGAGGGAGCTTCAAACAACAGTGGAAAGGAGAGAGGCATTCCTTTTTGAGCTCCACATTCAGCCAAGTATTGTTTCATTCATATATAGATATACTAGAGGCCCAGTGCAAGAAATTTGTGCATGGGGGGGTGTCCCTCAGCCCATCCTGCACCCTCTCCAATCTGGGACCCTTTGAGGGATGTTAAATGGGCAGTCAGACATCCCTCTCACAATCCAGAACAGCTGGCTCCCAACAGCCCTCCCCTGCTGGCCTGGCTCCCCCCAACTGTCCTCCACTGCAGGCCTGGTCCCTCTTAACTGCCCTCCCCTGCAGGCCTGGTCCCCCCCAACAGCCCTCCCCTGCTGGCTTGGTCTCCCCCAACTGCCCTCCTCTGCTGACCCGGTCTCCACTAACTGCCCTCCCCTGCTGGCCTGGCCCCCCCACAACTGCCCTCCCCTGCTCCCCCCAACTGCCCGCCCCTGCAGGCCTGGGTCCCCCCCAACTTCCCTCCATTGCTGGCCTGGTCTCCCCCCAATTGCCCTCCTCTGCCAGCCTGGTCACCCCAACTGCCCTTCTCTGCTGGCCTGGTCACCCCTAACTTTCCACAACTTCCCTCCCCTGCAGGCCTTCTGTGGTGGCCATCTTGTGGTGGCCATCTTGTGGTGGCCATCTTGTGTCCACATGGGGGCAGCCATCTTTGACCACATGGGGTCGGCCGTCTTGTGTTTTGGTGTGGTGGTCAATTTGCATATTACTATTTTATTAGACAGAATACCTTCAAGACTACTCCATGAGGTAACACTGTTAAATATGTTTTAAAGGAGAAAACTGCAGCTCAGAGAGGTTGTGATTTGCCCAAGGTTATGTAGCTAGTAAACCATGTTCATCCTATTCTAAAAGTCATTCTCCAGTACCCTCTCCTCCCTGGCGGTAGCTGTCCCACTCCTGCTGTGCCACCCAAGATATATTAGTTTTTTTTTTTTTAAGTGGGAGCACAGTTTCAGGAGCGATCAGTAGAAATATGGGTGATTTTTATTTCCACAGTCATTCTATGAGTACCATCAGATGGAATGTGGGGAAATACACAAGCATTAAGCTTTCTAATGATAAGAGTAGAAATCTGAAGAAGCCCAGATCCACCCAGCTATTGGTGGTCCTGGGTGGGACCTCGTCTTAGCATCTTTGCTCTAGTTGAGTAAAGCAACCTCTTTAGGATGGAATCACAACTCTGCTATGTATAATTTAATGCTCATTTAAAAAAACCAGCTTAATTGAGATATAATTGACATATAATAAACTGCACATATGTAAAGCATATAATTTGATATATGTATATCCTTATGAAAGGATCACCACAATCAAGATATGTTTGTTAGCATATCACCCCGGCCCAATTTTTCTTTGTGCTTCTTAGTAATAATCTTTTCCTGTCTCCCGCTCCCAGGTGACCACTGATCAGCTCTCTGTCAATATAGGTAAGGTTGCATTTTCTAAAGTTTTTAACAAATGGGATCATACAATATAGGGTGTCCCAAAAAATGTATACACACACTTTGACTAATTATAAAGGCTGTGTTTATTAAAATATATTTCATTTTCAAAATTGAGAATGAATTTTTTGTGTATAAATTTTTTGGGGGGACACTCTGTATATACTACTTTTTGGTCTGGTTTCTTTCAAGAAGCTAATTATTTTGAGATTATCCAAATTGTTGCATGTACCAAATGTTTTTTTTTTTTTTTATTGTTTATCCATTTACCTAGTGACAGGTTGTGATACCATAAGAAATAGAGATTTGGTGTTTGTTCCCTGATCCTAACAGACAGGTCCCAGAAGCCTTGGAAGTCCCTGAGTGCAGAGTGGTTTGGTATGCTCATAAGATGGCTTGGCTCAAGGTTGAAGGCTAGTCACCAGAAAGATCAAGGCATGTTGGAACTTTCAGGCCCAACCCAGCTACCCTCACCTCCAGAGGGAAAAGAGGGTCTGGAGATTTAATTAATCACCCAATGGCCAGTGATGTAGTCAATCATGCCTACATAATGGAAGCTCCATAAAACCCCTCCAAATGAAAGGTTCAGAGAGCTTCCAAGTAGGGGAACACATCAAGATGCTGAGAGAGTAATAAGCCCAGAGAAGGCAAGAAAGCTGTGTTCCCTCCTCCATACCTTACTCAATTCACCTTTTCCATCTAGCTGTTTCCGAGTTGTATTTTTTTATAAAAAACTGGTAATACTAAGTAAAGCACTTTCCTGAGAGATGGAAAACTGGTTGTTAGTGTGGAAAAGCATGCACACATTTTGTGTCAGAAGTGTTGCGAGTAGAAACAGCTCAGAGGGATATTTGAGGTTATTTCCAGTGTAGGGGTAATGCAAATAAAACTTCTGTGAACATCAGCATATAAGCATTTATATGGTTATGTACTTTTATTACTCTTGGATTAACACCTAGGAGTGAAATGTCTGGGTCATACAGAAGGTGTATGTTTAAGTTGATAAGAAAACTCCAAATTTTTTTCCAAGTGGAATTTTATATTCCCCAAAGCAGCATGTGCTCCACATAATTCAATCTTTTCAATTTTAGACAGTCTAATAAAATGTATAGTGACATTTATTTTATTGTGGTTTTAATTTGCATTTCCCTGATGATGTTGAGCATACTTTGAAATGCACATATTGCCAATTTTTATGGAGTTGTTTCCTACTATTGCATTTGTTTCCTATTATTGCATTTCTATACATTCTAGATAAATGTAATTTGTGTGTTTTGAAAATATTTTTCCCTCAGTCTTTGGCTTGTCTTTTTATCTTCCTAATAGCTTCTTTTGAAGAGCAAAAGTTTTTGCTTTCCAATGAAGTCCAACTTACTAGTTTCCCCTTTTGTTGTTTTGGTGTCATTTCTAAGAAAATTTTGCATAACCCAAAGGCACAAAATTTTCAATATTTTCTTCTAGAATTATTAGTTTTAAATTTAAATAAAGTTTTATAATTTTAAATTGGTTCTGTAAAAAACAATTCAGTAAGGTGTAGATTAAAAAAGTTTTTTAGTATGGATATTTAACTGTTCCAGTACCAATTGTTGAAGACACTTGTTTCCACTGAATTGCCTTTAAATTTTGTCAAAAATCAATTGTGCATATGCATATGGGTTTATTTGTAGACTCTGTTTTATTTCCATTGATGTATTTTTCTATTTTGACATACTATTTGATGTATTGATTGCTGTAGCTTTAAATGTAGTGCAGAATACAGTTAGTGGAAGTTCTTCAGCCTTGGTCTTCTTTTCCAGTGGTTGTCTATTCTAGGTCCTTTGAATTTCCAAATAAACTTTATAATCAGCTTTTAAATTTCTAAAAGCAAAGAAAAAAAGCCTGTTGGGATTTCAATTGGGATTGTATTAGATTTATAAATAAATTTTGGTGAGAATTGTTATGTTTATTAATCCAATTCATGAAGATGGTATTTCTCTTCATAAATATAGATATTCTTAATTACGTTCAGCATTGCTTTTATTGTAGAGGTCTTGACCACTTATTGGCAAATTTACTTTCAAATGTTTCATATATTTTGATGCTAATGGAATATATTGCTTTTTTATTTTGATTTCTAATTGATCATTGCTATTGTATAAAAATATAAAATTTTGTGTGTTTACCTTGTATCCTGCAAAGTTGCTAAATTCATAGTTTATTTGTAGATTCCTTCAGATTTTATACAAAGCAATAATGTCATCTGTGTATAGAGAGGATAAATATTACGTCTATCTTTCCAAGCTGAATGCTTTTCTTTCATTGCCTTATTTCACTGGCTAAAACCTCCAATACAATGTTGAATTGAAGTTGTGACAGCAGACATCCCTGCCTTATTCCAGAACATAGTGGAAAAGCATTTAGTCTTTCACCACTTATTGTTACCTGCAGTGTTTGGTTTTTTGTTTTTTTAATAGATGGTCTTTATCAGATCTAGTAAGTTTCCTTCTAGTCCTAGTTGTTGAGTATTTTTTTATCAGGAATGAATGTTGGCCTTTTCCAAATGCTTTTTCTGTAAAATTTAAGCTTTTCTTCTTGTATTAATTTGATGACTTACACTGCTTGATTTGCTAACTCAAATTTGCATGCATGGTCATGATACCTTATCCTTTTTTAAATTTCTCTAAATGTCGAGACTTTTGTATCTGTAGATTCATGAGCTATGTTGGTTTCTAATTTTCTTTTTCTGAAGTGCCTCTATCTGGCTTTGGTATCAAAGTAATTTTGGCCTCATAGGATATGTTCAGAAGGGTTCACTCCTCTTCAATTTTCTGGAAGAATGTGTGTGCAAGTGGTATTATTTCTTCCTAAAATGTTTGGTAGAATTCTCAAATAAGTCATCTGGGTCTGAAATTATCTTCGTGGTAATATTTTTAACTATAAATGCAATTTTAAAAAGTATAGGGTTGTCCAGGTTATATCTTTTTTTTCTCTAGGAAGCTTTGATAATTTGTGTCTTTTATTTATTTTTTCTTATTTAAAAAAATACTTTTATTGATTGCAGAGAGGAAAGGAGACTTAGAGAGAGAAACATCAATGATGAGTGAGAATCATCAATCAGCTGCCTCCTGCATGCCCCCCCACTACTGGAGTTTGAGCCTACAACCTGGGCATGTGCCCTGACTGGGAATTGAATCATGACCTCCTGGTTTATGGGTCCACATTTAACCACTGAGCAATACTGGCTGGGAAGGAGTTTGTGTCTTTTAAACAATGGGTCCATTTCATCTAAGTTATTGAATTTGTTAGCATAAAGTTATTTCTAGTATTCTCTTATTATTGTTTGTTAATATCTGTAAAAACTGTAGTTATGTCAGCTCCCTAATTCCTTATAGTGGTAATCTGTGTCTTCTTTTTTTCCTGATAAACTCTGCCTAGAGGTCTAAACATCTGTACTTTGCCTTTTAAAAATATTGATCAAATACCATCAACCTTAGAAGAATACTGTAATTTTGGCTTTGAGTTAGAATAATCTCTTCTTGTAATAAGATTACTCGAAACTTGTTTTACTTCCACATCTCCCAAAGAAACAACATGGTGATTTACAAGTAGTCAGTTGTTTTTTAAGCATTATGGTGTTATGGAGAGAAAACACTAATTTTGATGTTAGGAATTTAGATTAGAATCATCACCCTACTAATCAATAGTTGGGTGGCCTTGGAAAAATTACTTCCTCAGTATTTTTGTCTCTCAAATGGAGATGATATCTTTCCTACATACCTTCAAAACTTTCAGTCTCCTGGATCATTGTCAGTTATCCGACTTTGCTAGGTAGTACTAAGGATTATTAAAGTTGATATAGTTCAAATAGATCAATCAAATATTATAAGAGTGTGACATTTTATGCAATAAATTTACTACTTGAGATTCTGGGACCATGTGAAACTGGAAGTAGGACTGATGGTTATGATCTCTCCTCCCTTCATCTTACTACCGTAGTTAAAGATAAAAACTTAAGAATTTTATCATCAGATGACTAATGGAAGGCTTGCTATTTTTGGAAACAAAGAATAATATATTTGTTTAAGAGTAATAATTGTGAGGCAAGTAGCTTCTCTCATTTTACAGAAAAGGATTTGGTTGAGAAAAGTTAAGCAATTTGTTTATGACACACCACATACCAGAGATGGATTTCAAAAATTTAAACCTAGATGGATTTCAAAAATTTAAATTTGCGTGAGAAAACCACTTTCTACTATGCCAATGATTTCAAACTTTGGCATACTTCAGAATATCTAGGGTGCTGATTCCAAATGCAGATTCTCAGATAGCCTTTGGGAATATGCATATTTATAAATACACTGTGTAAATGTGATGTGGCTCAGGATGCCTATTTATGAACAAGAGCCTATTGGCTCTGAAAACTGCCTACTCAAGAAAATCAGAAATCATTAAAATAAATTAGTATTCATTTGTTACTTTTGATTTGAGAGAGAAAGAGAGCAACATCGATGTGAGAGGGAAACATTGATTGGCTGCCTCCCAGGGGACTGTGTATGTGCCCTGACTGGGAATCAAACCCTCGACCCTTCTGTGCACAGGATGATGCTCCAAACAACTGAGTCACACCAACCAGGGCTCATTTGTTTTTATCTGGCTATAAACCAGAACATTCCTCAGCTACTGTAGTCCTAGAATTCTTACCCAACGGCTATGGGATAAGGCATTTCAGGAGCATTTTATAAATGCAGAGTATTCTTGTTAAATTTGAATCTGGTAAAAAATAAGCCTACCTTTCCTTTACTAACAATCTATAAAAATAAAAGCATGATATGCTAATTAGACCTGATGTCCTTCTGGACAACCTTCCAGATGAAGCCGGGGCTGCGAGAGAAGCCCAGGTCCTGAGTGCCAGAGGAAATCTGGTGCCGGTAGCCGGGGGAAGGAAGGCCTACTCTTGCAAGAATTTTGTGCATCGGGCCTCTAGTAAGATATAATTCACATCCATACTGGGACACTTTTGAGAGTGAAAGGAGCACTATTAATAATTATGTTAAAACAACTGGCATTATTAACTGGAACCATCCCAAGCAAACTGAGGTATATGAAAAAGCCAAACTTTTCTCACCATGTTCTACCACTATTATACAGTATATCTTTATACACTCTATACCATGCTCCTAGTCCAAAACAATCAGTATGTTCACCATCTGTTTAATTTTATTCTAAATAACATTTAAAAGGGGGGAAAAAACCCTATATTTTTGTTTGCACAAAATCAATCTAGAATGGGGACGCAGCTTGAAGTACTGGAGGAGAGCACTAGCAGAGGAACTAAAGGTCTGCATTCAAATCCCAGAATGTACTTTGTAGGAATGGCCTAGGACAAATTATTTCCCTTTTGAGCCACAGTTTCATCAGCTGTAAAATAAGGAGGATAATATCTACTTTAAAGTTATGTAACAAACACATTTGAAAGTGTCCCATAAAAGCTGGAAAATGTTATGTCCATGGACAATAACTATGAAGAAAATTTTATAAGCATATCCTCTGACAGAAGCTGCAGTGATACTACTAGGGTCTTTGCAGGTGTTTTTTTTTTTTGTTTGTTTTTTTTTGTTAATGCACACCTGGGGACATTTTTTCCATTGCTTTTCAGAGAAAGTGGAAGGGAGGGAGGGAGAGGGACAGGGAGAGGAGGAGAGGGAGAGAGAGAAAACATCGATGTGAGAGAGACACATTCACAAGTTGTCTCCCCCATGCACCCCAACTAGGGGTAGGGGAGAGGGGAGCTGGGAGTGAACCGGCAACCCAGATACTTGCCCTCAACCAGGTCGCACCCTGCACCCTTCTGTTCATGGCTAGCACTCTAACCACTGAGCAACCTACCAGGGCAAGGACTTGCAGGTGTTTTTGATGTAAATATTGTCATTTCCCTCACTGGATTTCTGAGCAGGATGGCAATCTGAATCCTTCAGGAATGACAGTGATGACTGCTTACCATATAATGCGCATTACGGCTGTCTTTATTATTAAATTATAACTCAAAAAGAAAAACTAATCCCATAACCTTCAGCATCTACAGAATCGGACACGACTTTTAGGAGCACATACTATTCTCACTATATCTCAGCTATGGTGTTAAGTACTCTGACTCCATCTTTGGAGCCAAGAATAGCAGGTTCAGCACCAATACAATCTCACAGCATGAGTTTGTAGAGAAAGCATGTGACTGAGTGTCAGGACCCTCAAATATGAGGACTGCCTCAGCCACTATTTAGCCACATTGAGAAGGCTAAAGGTTAATTCTTCCCAACATTTGGAGCCTTCCCAGAGAAGCAGAACCAAACTGTGTTGTCAACCTGAAGCATAGTAACCTCTATTTTGTAAAACTGTTTGAAATTCTCTGCTCTTTAGATGATCCCTTATTCTGTGAGTCAACTCTGCTATTTTTAGCTGGTCCCTTGTTCTGTAAATTAACTTTGCTTTTTAGCTTGCTTGAATAACAGGGAAGATAAGTTTAGCTGTCTGACCTTGTAGGCTAGTCATGTAACATAAGGTCCAGAAAAAACCATATTTGGGGGACAAAGGGACCAATCCTATCTAATAAAAGGGTAATATGCAAATTGACTGTCACTCAAATAACACAAGATAGCTGCCCCCATGTGGACACAAGATGGCTGGCAGGGAAGGGCAGATACGGGGGGGGGGGGGGGGGGGAACAGGTCTGCAGGGAAGGGCAGGTGGGAGGGACCAGGCAGGGGGACCAGGCCTGCAGGGGAGGGCAGTTGTGGGGGAACAGGCCTGCAGGAGCGGGAAGTTGGCGGGGAGACCAGGCCTGCAGGAGAGGGCAGTTGGGAGGGACCAGGCCTGCAGGGGAGGGCTATTGGGGGCAACCATGCCTGCAGGGGAGGGCTGTTAGGGGTGACCAGGTGGGAAAAGGAGGGCAGTTAGAGGCAATCGGCCTGGCAGGGAAGCAGTTAGGCGTCAATCAGGCTGGCAGGGGAGTGGTTCTGGGGTGATCAGGCTGGCAGGCAGAAGCAATTAAGGGCAATCAGGCAGGCAGGTTAGCGGTTGGGAGCCAGCAGTCCTGGATTGTGAGAGGGCAGTCGGGCATCCCTTGAGGGGTCCCAGATTGGAGACGGTGCAGGCTGGGCTGAGGGACACCCCCCCACCATGCACGAATTTCATGCACCTGGCCTCTAGAATATAAAGGAAAGCTCCTGTTAGAGAGTGGGAATTTTTGAGCACTACTGAGGCCGTGGACTATGCCCCAGATAGAGTTGTCAGTGCTGACACCAGGCCAGGCCTTGAGATATGGTCTCATGGCCCCTTCCCAGCACGTAGCCTTCTTTCATAGAACACTGTCAGCTTTCTGGAGAACAGGATGACCCTGTGAATAACATGGTCGTCATTGGCATGATCCTGACGTTGCTTGGGAAAAACTGTTTTGTCTTGGGTTACTTGTTCTGCAAAAACCGGATGTGGTTAATGTGCTTAAAAGCGGTCCTACACAAAGGGTCACTGCTGCTCTCTGGTCTCCCTGCGTGGAGAATGGCAGAGCAGTCGCCGGGTCTCCTGGCCACCCGGCTAATAAAGGCTCCCTAAATTTTAATTTGGTCTGGGCTCCAGTGGTCATTCACTCGCATCTGCACCAGAACACTCCCACCATATTGCTTTGCTCAGATTTTCTTGGAGGTGACTCCACTGATTCCGCCGGCATAATAAAACACTGTAACTCCATTTCTCTAAGCATTACTTGTTTTTTTTCTGGTCTTCTGTAACAACATGACCTTGGGCAAGATGTTCCTGAAAATGAGGATAGACTAGAGGACCATTAAGGACTTACAAGCTCTGACATTCCATATCCAAGATATTCTTGGCATTTTACAAGTCTACATGACTTATAAACTGCCTTCTTCTTAGATCTTTTCCCATAACAGAAGAAAAAGTTTAAGTACAATTAAACAGAAATAGACTTTAAAATAGAGCTTTAAAGTAGTTTCAGTATACATTTAAACAGATTCACAAAGATAAAACAGGTGTTTAAGAAATATTTATTCTTTCTCACATGAAAATGAAATTGGAATTGTAAACATAAACTATGAAACATTTTTTTTACAAGATAATTTGCTCTATTACCATGACCTTGAAATTTAGACAAGAAAATTATTAAAGGCCCTATAAATTCTGAATTTTGCAATTCTGATACACTCTTGGGATTTTATGTGTCTAGATGACTGCTTTCATTTTTTGGATTTTTCCTTTGCATTTTACAGTCTGTTCTTATTACAGGAGAAAATAGCATATCATTACAGAAAAAAAGTTTAAATAGAGATCTGAAGTAACTTCAAGATACACATTTACACTGAAATATTCAAAAGAATACTTGCTGAGTCAGGGAACACATTCACAGTCTTTATTTCATTAATTATGGAAAAAATAGGAACCAAGTAATATTTGTCTTACAAGATAACTGAATTATTCTAATTTTGTAACTGGCGACATGTAAACATACAGCATTTACACAATATGGTTTTGACTTCAAAGAATACAAGCTCTCAGTGACAAGCTTTAGATATGCAACTTAACCCAGTGGGTATTAAGTTTGTCACAAGAAGCAATTATACACAAAAAGTGCCCCACATCCCCTGGCATCAGAAAGTGAAATTAGATAATGAAGGTGAAAAATAATATTCCTACTAAGCATAAATGATTAAGGCATAAGACCATGTTTACAACAAATGGATATAAGATCTCAATTATTCAACTGAGCAAGTGACTTAATTCACACATTAACTCCTTTTCTTACTACTTCCTTATTTCTGATTCTGGGAATATTTATGCTGCACCTACTGGGCAAAACACTGGGAACACAAAGAAGGGTCAGTCATGGTCCCAATGGTGTACTGTGTACTATGAGAGCAGGAGAAGCACTTAGAGGATTTGCCAATTTCTATGGGGTAAACACTCCCACTACAGACAAATTTCAAGTTACCAGCAATTTGATAATTGGCTCACAAAATTCCTGGAACTTTAACAATCATCTCTCACAAGCCATTATAAGACAGTTCCAATACACCACTGTATAGTCCACAAGTAGCTCATAACTTCTTCATGGGTACATATGTTAGAGAATAAAAAAGAATAGGGAAGATAGAGATAAAATTTAAATAATTATATTTTTGTAAGCAGTTTCAAAAGTTAAAAGAAACACTAAAATCTGGGCAATTTTCCTACTTCTCCTTTTAGTTTTACAGTATTTCTCTTGCTTAAATTTATTTCAGAAAATTAAAATGTAGTATAATGGGGGAAAGTCAAGTATGAGTGGAATAAGGGAAGAAAAATTACGAGAAAAGACATCTTGAGATAAATGCTAACAGTTACCATGTTTATGCTAGAAGAAAACACCTACTAATATAAGATTAAATGTAATGGATGTAACCTTTAAAATTCCATCATCTTTAAGCCATTTCATTCAGTTCACACTCCTGAAGATTTGTCCTGTCCTCTTTGGCTGTAGTTTTGATGAGATTAGTTAGCTTCTTTTGTACAAAACTGAGGAGTGGACTGCTTCACACCACTCACACTATAAGCTCATAACAAAAGGCAAAACTAAATTTTGGAGTCTAAAAACTCCCTTTGCATAGTCCCTTGTATCAGATCTTAGACAAGTGCCGGCTGGAGTGACCAGGAAAGTCTTCTTGTAGCAAAACATGGAGCCTGCATGTTGGGCATGTCCCCTGCTGCATTAACCAAGGTCTAATGCACTAGGGAACAAAAAGATTCATGTCAGTCTCTCAGATTTAGCCTAGCAGAGGCAGCTATCCTATATAATAAAAGCCCAGCAACCCTAACAGCAGAATGACCAGAGACCAGAACAACTGCAGCCCCTTGCCCAGGCCAGCCCCGCCTCCCAGCAGGGACCCCCCATCCTGATCAGAGGCTTGGCCAACCTACAAACCACCTGCACCCATTTGTCCCAGCTGGTCCTGCCTCCCAGCGGGGGACCCCCACCCAGATTGGGGCCCTCATCAGGGCAGGCTGGCCGGCCCCCACTCGAGCACCGGGCCTCTATCCTATATAATAAAGAGCTAATATGCAAATGGTTGTCATGCCCTCATGCCGGGGCCAGGGGACCTGAGACCACACCCCACACCTGGCACTGGGCTGGGGGACCTGAGGCTGTGCCTCCCACCCTGCAGGGTTTGATGGGGGTGGGGCCAGCTGGGTCTGGGTCTCGCGTGATTTCAAGGTGCATGCAGGTGGGCAGGGACTTGACTCTGGGTTCCAAGGCATGCCCCAGACTCTGACAGGAGGAAGATTTTTCATATACATTTTTCTAATTTTCTTTCATCTCTGACACTTCTATTATAGAGAAAGGGCAAATAGCAATCCCATATAATAAAGAGGTGATATGCAAATTGATCATCACTCCAACACACAAGATGGCTGCCCTCATGTGGTCAAAAATGGCTGTCCCCATGTGGACACAGATGGCTACCACAAGATGGACAGCAGGGGAGGGCAGTTGGGAAGGACCAGGCCTGCAAGGGAGGGCAGTTGGGGTGATCAGGCCTGCAGGGAAGGGCAGTTGGGGGAAACCAGGCCTGCAGGGGAGGGCAGTTAGGAGGGACTAGGCCTGCAAGGGAGGGCAATTAGGGACAATCAGGCCAGCAGAGGAGAGCAGTTGGGGGGACCATGCCTGCAGGGGAGGGCAGTTAGGAGGGAACAGGCCTGCAGGGGCTGGCAGTTGGGAGGGACCAGGCCTGAAGGGAGGGCAGTTGTGGGGACCAGGCCGGAAGGGGAGGGCAGTTGTGAGGGACTAGGCCTGCAAGGGAGGGCAGTTGGGGGCAATCAGGCCTGCAGGGGATGGCAGTTAGGGGCAATCAGGCCTGCAGAGGAGGGCAGTTAGGGGTGACCAGGCCTCCAGGGGAGGACATTAGGGGGGGGACCTGGCTTGCAGGGGAGGGCAGTTGGGGGGACCAGGCCAACAGAGGAGAGCAGTTGGGGGAGACCAGGCCTGCAGGGGAGGGCAGTTGGGGGAACTAGGCCTGCAGGGGAGGGCAGTTGGGGGAAACCAGGCCTGCAGGGGAGGGCAGTTGGGGGAAACCAGGCCTGCAGGGAGGGCAGTTCGGGGGGACCAGGGGAGGGCAGTTGGGGGGGGTGGGGACCAGGACTGCAGGGGAGGACTGTTGGGGGCAACCATGCCTACAGGGGAGGGCCATTGGGGGTGACCAGGCTGGCAGGGGAGGGAAGTTAGGGGCAATCGGGTTGGCAGGGGAGCAGTTAGGCATCAATCAGGCTGGCAGGGGAGTGGTTCTGGGGTGATCAGGCTGGCAGGCAGAAGCAATTAGGGGCAATCAGGCAGGCAGGCGAGCGGTTGGGAGCCAGCAGTCCTGGATTGTGAGAGGGATGTCTGACTGCCCGTTTAGGCCCAACCCCGGTCTAAACAGGCAGTTGGACATCTCTTGAGGGGTCCCAGAGTGGAGAGGGTGCAGGCTGGGCTGAGGGACACCTCCCCCCCCCACCCCCATGCACGAATTTCATGCACCAGGCCTCTAGTATTAAAATATTTCCTCTAATTAATTCCCTTTTAATGTGCATGAATTTCATGCACCAGCCACTGGTAGAAATATAAAACCCTACCCTGCCACCACTCCAACCCAACCTACCAAAGGCTCCTGAAAGCACAAAATTAGATCACTGATTCAGGCTAGCAGTTCAAAGTATAAAGCCTCATTCACATGTGAGGAATTTGCACCTTTCTCCTTCCCCTTGCACTCCGCGTTTCAGAGGAGGCATGCGTTTCATATGGACGTACAAATGAAAGCTCAGAAAAGTCACTCTTTTGGGGTGCATCCAGGCAGAGAGACAAACTGATCACCCAATGCCAAGCACCAGACTCTGTCCCTTCTTCACCCTGTGGCCTCAGCTCCAGAAAGGCACTCCCTGTGGCAGGATACAAGGAGAGCCGCTTCTCAAATCTTCACAGAGATGAGACAGGAATGCTCAGGAGGCCAAGATAACAAAAACCTAAGGACCCAAATGCTGGGGCCCATGCCACCAGGGCCCGCTCAGCACAAGGCCAAGGGGAGCTCGGACCAAGTTCTGGTCCAATTCCTAACCCGGTCGCCACCTGCCATCCCAGGCCACAGCAAGCGCTGGAGTGTATAATCGTGGGAGGTGCTCTGGAGGCAGAGGGCCCACCCCAACTCCTGGGCCTGAGGGGCTCTCTGCCTGTGCACCCTTCCCCCCGGCACTCAGCACCAGCTGTGCCAGCAAAGCCCCTTTGCTGGGGTGGAATCACAGGAGGCAGGCCAGGGGAGGGGTGGCCGGCTTGTGGCCTCTGTTGCAGCTGTTTCCACACATGTAATTAGCTCTAATTATCCCGGATTTCAGTTTGCCAACTCCTGACCTGAGAGCTGCGTCCAGGGTGAACTTGCCCAGGGAGCCATGCTCCACCAAATGAGCCCTCTCACTGGGCTGGGAAGTTCTATCCCAGTCCACAGCACCCTGTGTTGTGTGTCTGTCTCGCCCTGTGCATCTCTCTCCCTGTTCCTTGCTCTCTGATCCTATTTACTCATTCCCCATGTCTGCCCGGGTCTTTTGTCTCTGTCTCTCATCAGATCTCTGCCCATGGAGAACATCCCTGCCGCCCCCCCCCCCCCCACACACACACACATATACAAAGGAACAGACACCAGCAGAATCCACCTTTTCAATAAAAAATGACAAGTGGGAAACAGAGTGAATTGAAAAGCATTAACTTAAAAACAATCCATGTGTCTGCAAATGCGTTCTAAATGGCAGTACTTTGGCAGGGGTGTCAGGGGCGGGGTGTGTTGGCCACATGTTCTGGAGTCTCAGACACAAAATATAGGGGGTTCAGCACCTCATTATAGACCTTTCCCACTAGCCACCTGGGATGGCAGGGTCTGGGGAAGGGACTTAGTCTATACTCACCGTCACAGACACCCACCTGATTCCGTAGACCCTTTACCCTGTTCTGGCATCTGCTGGTCCCTCTTACTCCCCCAGTACCTCCAAACCTTCCTATGCTGACTCCAACTCTCCTTCTGCATCAGCCCTCCCCCTCCACACACATATTTCACCCTCTCCCTCCCCCACCCCCCAGTCTGCTACCCCATACTTCTTCTAGCCCTTCCCTCCCCTGCCCCACCTCCATTCTGCCCTCCTGCCCCAGACCACCCAGCAGTCCTGGCTCCAGGAGAAATGGTTAGAACAAAGCTTTCCTTGGCCAGAAGAAACTCTCCAGGGAGCTGCATGCAGAAAGGCGCTCGCAGTCCTGTACTTGCAACTACTCTGTCCTGCCAGATGCCAATCAGAAACTGTGTCTATGGAGACAGAGGATAGCAGAAGTAGGCTGCTGTCCTTTGAAGCCCCTCATCAGGAGGAAACTCTCCCACCCTCCCCCCTCAAAAAAAAGTTCACCCTGCTGCCTCTCTTATCACTTTCAGCAACCCTCCTTTGCCCCTTTCCCTGGAAGTGGAAGGACTAGAGCACATCTCTGTACATAAAAGAGTAATATGCAAATCGACCAAACGGTGGAAAAAACAGAACGACCACTCAACCAGTCACTATGAGGTGCACTGACCACCTCCTGGCCCCTCCCCCAGGCTGGCAGACTCCAATTTCCCAATGGTGAACGGGGAACCAGGAGAGGGTGGTGGCAGGGGGGTAGGCCGGCTGCCGGCAGCTGGGGAAGATGGCTCTGATCACAGGCCAGGCCTAGGGACTGTGCCCACGCACAAATTTCATGCCCCGGGCCTATAGTCTATAATAATATAAGGGTAATGTGCTAATTAGACCAGATATCATTCTGGACATCCTTACTGACTAAGCCAGGGTCAGAGCGAAAGCCAGCCTGTAGGTGCCTGGAGGAAAGCCAGCCTGGGTCCTAGGTGCCTGCGGGCAGCCAGAGAGAAGGAAGCCCAGGTCCGGGGTGCCTGACAGTGGCTGGAGGGAAGGAAGGCCTACTCTTACATGAATTTCATGCATTGGGCCTCTAGTTAATCTGTATATCAGGATTGTCAACCAATATGCCTGTCAGTAGGTCTTAAAGCCTTATCTGGTGGATTGCCAAGCCAACTGTTGAAATGATGGCATCTTCTCTATGGTTTGCTGAATGATATAGCTGGTAACAGAACACCTTTCAGACAATTTACTCACCTAGAATCCTTCCCCTAACACCAAATATTCAGGACTAAAGGCCCAGTGCGCAAATTTGTGCATGGGTGGGGTCCAGCCCGCCCTGATCAGAGTGTAGGGGGCGGATTGGGGGTGGGGCCTGCCAGGGGTGGAGGGGCCCCAGGCAGTTGGCGGGCCAGCCCTGCCCCTGGTCAAACTCCAGTGGAACTCTAGGTTAAGGGGATAATTTGCATATTACCCTTTTATTATACTAGCGTTCCCGTTGCAGGAAAAATCCTGCAATAGGGTTTCCTGCTGCACTCTACCCCACCCCGCCTTCTCCGCCAGCCTGCCTGCTTTTCTCCCTTTTCTGCCAGCCCGCCCACTCTCCTTCCTTCGCCCCTGGCCCCGCCTCCACTCCGCCCTTCTCCTCCCCCGGCTTGCTTGCTTCTCCGCAGCTTTGCTCCCTCCTGCAGTTCTTGGCTTCTTTCTATGCTGTCTTTATATGCAAATTAGCCGCCATCTTTGTTGGGGTAATTTGCATACTCATCCTGATTGGTTGGTGGGCGTGGTGAAGGTGTGGTCAATTTGCATATTTGTCTATTATTAGGTAGGATAGGATGATTAGCAGTTCTTTCTTCCTAACAAAAAGGTTGAGGAAAGCTTCTATAGTGTTTTCCCTAATTTATTATAGATCGTCCTCATTTATAACCCAGAAACACATCATAACTAAACATACAAAAGTCACCAACACCTTGTGTCAAGTGCTTATGGTGTTTTGAAGTTAAAATCCCTAGATGATGGAATACTTTTCAGATTGCTTTTTCTTTGGTGACAATGGTAGTAGTATTTGGCTATGAACTATCTGTTAAGCCTTTTGTTTGAAAACTAATTCTGCAAAAAAAATTATTTTACCTGTATGAATGATGGAGAGCCAGGTCAAATGACAGCAGATTAAGAATAGATACTATATATGAAGCCCATTAAATCTAACCCTAAAAAGTAATCTGGATGAATTACCTACTTTCTATACAATGGGCTTTGGCAAAGAATGAAATAAGTTTTATGAAACATTTAATTTCTAAATGAATCAGACTTTTAAAACTTTAAATGGGAAAGTCAGGTGGCTAAGTACCTGTCCTTGAGATCTTTTAGGGTTAGCCATTCTGTGTGTATCTCTTCATATCAGAGCAGATGCAAAATATAATTCTATAGCATGTATCACATATCTTTGAAATGATGCTTTATAGATATGGCTTGAATGAGCTTGCTATTGTTCACATCCCTAAAAAGTCTTTTTATATAAGATTAACTTTTCCAGTGTCAAATTACATATCTGCAACATAAGACTTGGGTTATAAATTGTCTATCAATAGCATCTGCACAGCAGTAACACCAGGAGTTATCTATATGAATGCCAAGAATCAACAAAAGTTATGCTAGCCTCACATTTTTCTAACATCAAAACTCAAGCCTAAGCATCTTCAAAAACAAATACTGGAGCCTGATCACACTACTAAGGTAAGTCTTATGCATTATAACAGTAGAGACCATCATTAGTGTGGACAAAAGACACTATGTTATTTATAGCACATCAAGGTAAAGTGGCATGCTGCTAAATTGTCACTGAATTGCTATGTCAATCAACATTCTTTCCAGTTCTATTCAAGTGACTACCTACTCTCTACAAGTAAAGTACAATCATGTCACCTTCTCCTATAAGGTATATGGAGATCTGAGAAAGCACAATGCAATCTGTAGCTGGGGAAACAGGTGTAAGTATTTCTGTGTGGTGCCCAAAAGCCCAGCACTTTATCCACTCAAGAAATAGCACTGGATGCATATGATTTCAAATAAGGCAATATGAATCTCCCTTAGTTGATTAATGGTAAACATTAAAAGGATTAGTTTACCTGAGAGTGAAATTTGTGAGCACAAGGCAAAACTGAGAGGTTTTCTGGAGAGAGATTCTCATGACAGATCACACAAGGCTCTTCTTCCTCTCCCTCATCATCCTAGGGGAAATACACATAAGATGTATTCAGCTCATTTCTTTCTCCCAAATTAAATTTATAATCAGCAGTCTCATTCTCACCAAATTATTGGCTCCTTCCCACGTGACAGGACTTTGTGAACTGAGGAGCCTCCAGGCTGGTTTTGGGGGCTGGGCAGCACTGGACTGTGGTGGAGGATGGCTGGGTGAAACACAACTACCACTTGGCACTGATTTTCCTTGACTCTGAAAAGAAAAATATTACACTGATGTTTTTTAGACTTGTTCTAAAACAGGAAGATGAATAGAATACCACAGAATGTAAGAATTAGCAAAAGGATTAAGGTCAATCAGATTCATGATAAATCTTGAAACAAAATGTTGGCAATATTACTTATATACTGAGGATTAGGTAAAACAAAAATAACTATATGCATTCTTCTAATTTAAATAAATGTTTGCAGAAAATTTGGGGGGAAACCTCCTTTATAATCATTCAAATTGACCTATAGTAAATTTCAAAAAGGTCAGTTTATTCTAGAATGATCTGGAAGTATTTCAAAAAGACTTCCCATGCTATTTGTCCAGTTGAAATTAAATTTTTTATTGAGAGGGTTTAATACAATTACAGATTATTGATTTTTCCAAATATATTATGTTTTTAATTAAGACAGCTAACTACTAGAGTTGAGGGCCTGAGGAGGCTTAAGATGGAAACTGGATGAACACAACAAGACACAGCACTGAGAAAAATAAGACAGAAACAGTCCCATTAAGAGGACTGCAGTGTTCCGTGGTCAGGAGGGATCTTAAAGGTATAGAACTTTTCTTTGAGGAGTGAGAAATTGAAGTTCCACATCAGGCACCCCAACCCTTAGTACATGCACAAGATAGATGAGCCCCCAAAACAAGCTTTGAAAACCAACAGGTAATATATCCAGGACAGCTATAGAACTGTGTAGAAAATAAATTCTCCTCCTAAAGGCTCATGCAAGACTCACTCAATCTGGAATCCAGGGAAAAACACCAGATGAAAAGGACATTGACAAGTGATTTTCAACCTTTATCGTATCATGGCACACATAAACTAATAGCTATGGTACATCTACACAATGAAATACTATACTGCTATAAAAAAGAACGTTTAACATTTGCAACAGCATGGATGGAACTGGAGAGCATTATGCTAAGCGAAATAAGCCAGTCAAAGAAAGATAAATATCACATGATCTCACTCATATGTGGGATATGATCAACATAATTTGATGAACAAGAATAGATCCAGAGACAAATGGTAGTGGGGGAGGGGTTAGAGAACAACTAAAGGACTTGTATCCATGCCTATTAAAATAACCAATCAACACAGACACTGGGGTGGTGGGGGCTTGCCCGGGGTGGGAATGGCTGGGGGAGGAGGGGTCAATTGCGGAAAAAGGAGACATATGTAAAACTTTAGACAAAAAAAATTGAAGCATACCAAAAATATATTTTTCTTAAAAAATATGATAAAAATAGGTATACTTTTGATTCATTCACACCGAATAGCTATTGTATTTCCTGTTATTTTTTATTTGACAATCTAAGGGAAAAGAGGTCAGTGCCCCTGACTAAATAGGAATTCCAAGTGTTAAAAATTCTTGTGGCACGCCAGTTGAAAATTGCTGACATAGACCATAGTTGAAAGGGACACATTTACTATTATTAAAATGCCTGCCAAAGAGGCAGGAGGCAGCAGGGACTCTCTGAAACACTGGCAGCAGCCATTTCTGCCTTCTAATTCTTCTGTGCTGATGCTAGTACTAATAGACACCATTTAAAAATTCTCCCTCTAGCCTCCTAACGCCAGTGAAACACTGATGAAAGCCCACACACCCCTATAGCTCAGTCTTGCTACCTAGCCTGTCCCACCTATACATGCCAGTAGTAATAGAAGGGTGCACACTGCCCAACAGGGGACATCCGTGGAGCACCTGGCTCTGGTGGCCAGAGGAGATTACTCTTCTGGGCCCCACAGGACATCACCAATATAAGGCCACTTCATCAAGACTGGGAGATATAGATGATCTACCTAATACACAAAAACAAACACAGAGAATTAGGTAAAATGAGAAGACAGAGGAATATGTTCCAAACTAGAGAACAAGATAAAACCTAGTAAAAGAACTAAATGAAATGAAGATAAGCAAAGGTCAAAAAGATGCTCACCAAACTTGAGAGAAAAATGAATGAATACAATGAGAACTTCAACAAAGAAATAGAAAATTTAAGAAGTACCAATCAGAGCTAAAGAATACAATAAACTGCAATGAAAAATACACAAGGGAATCAACAGAGTAGATGACATAGAAGAACAGATCAGCAATCTGGAAAATAAAGTGGTGGAAGTTACCCAAGTTTAAAAAGAACAAAAATAAGAAAAACATTTGTTTTAAATGAGAATAATATATGGGACCTCAGGGACAACATCAAGCATACTAACATTTGTATTATAGGGGTCCAAGATGGAGATAAGAGAATGGGAAAGAAAACTTCTTTGAAGAAATAACAGCTGAAAACTTCCCAAACCTGAGGAAGGAAACAGACATTTAGGTCAAGAAAGCACAAAGTCCCAATCTAGATGAACCCAAAGAGGTCCACATCAAGACATTATAATCACAATGTCAATAATTAAAGATAAAGAGAATCTGAAAAGCAAGTAGCAATAAATAAGGAAATTCCTGTAAGACTATCAGCTGATTTTTAAGCAGAAACTTTGCAAGCCAGAAAGAAAAGACACAATATACTCAAAGTGTTGAAAGCAAAAAGAAAACCTACATCTAAGAATACTCTACCTGCCAAGGTTAGCATTCAAAATTAAAGGAGAGATAAAGAGTTTCCCAAACAAGCAAAAGCTAAAGAAGTTCATCACCACTAAATCAGCCATACAAGAAATGTTGAAGAGAAACTTCCTTAAGTAGAAAAGGAAAAAGCGATAACTAGAAATAAGAAAATATATGAATGAGGAAGATCCAAGATGGCAGCTAATTAGGGGAAGATATACTCAGCTTCTTCCAGGATCAAATTGGAATTACAATTAAATTATAGAACAATAAATCTGACAAATCAACTGAAGACTAGTTGAACAAAAGTCTTATAAATAAGAACATACAGAAGAAGAGTTGAGGTGTGAAAAAAAAATGTATCTAGTGGTTGAGAATCCAAAAAAGTATCTCAGCTGCAAAGGTTCACCTTGAAGAGCAAAGTGTCTCAACTCCATGGCAGGCTCCCAGGCCGAAGCACCAGAACAGGAGAGAGCCCATATCACATCTGGCTGTGAAAATCAGTGGGGATTCCAACTGCCAGGGACAGACAGGAGTCTGCTAGAAACTCAGGTGCCCTCTTAAAGGGCCAGCGCACAAAGTCACATTTATGGGTACTCACCCTAGATCTAGCAGAGAGATGGCAGCTCTGAGAGAATTTGAGTCATACAAGGAGAGACTGGGTTATGTGACTTCAGGGAGAAGGCTAAAGTTACAGCTACCATTGTCCCTGTGCTGAAACCCTCTCCCACACAGTCCACAGACACTATTTTCAATGACATCGATTGGCCTGGGGAGACCCAGTGGCCCCACCCTCCCAATTCCCTGTGGACTCACCCTGCTAAGCTGGCACACTGTTGAAGAATAAGCCAGCTACAGGCAGCCTGGGCCTGCTACAGTCTTTCTTGAAAGGCTCTGAAGGAGGTCCAGGCAGTCTCAGGGCATGTCAGAGATGCATGGGAGAGATGAAGTTATATGATTCTGGGGCAAAGCCACTGCCACCCACCTCCTCCCCCACACACCTCGACTAGCAGCAGTGATCCTGTGAAAAGCCTCCTGCCACAAAGCCAAATCCTGTTATTATAGCCTGATGAAATCTGCTGGCCTCACCCTGATGACTCCCTGAGATCACACTGCACCAGAACAAAGATCTGCAGGTCCCAGATGGGTGGCAACTAACCTGAACTTGGTGTACATTGAGAATTTTACAGAGTGGCCTAAGACACAGCACTGACATGAAGACTGAATCTACCAACCTGGTGAACACCACTTACCCCTACCTAGTGACTCAGACCCTGCCTCATGTAACTCATGTACTGCCAGAGGTTCTTTCAGTGGCTGAGCCAAACCGGCAGTGGAAGACGGAGCCAGATCTCAGGGTGTGTCAGACCTTCTGTTAACCTGCCCCAGATTCAGTTCTGGTGGAAGCTGGCCTTGGAACACAGCTTGGCCCCACAATGTGCATCCAGGACCAGCAGAGGCAGCTACCACTGTGGTTCACCCTAAAGCTCCTAACAAGTAGCCCATAACATCAGTGATTTTTACAAAACATTCAAAGAACTAACACCTGTCCTTCTCAAACTATTCCAAAATATTCAGGAAGAGAGAAGACTCCCCAGCTCATTTTATGAGGCCAGAATTATCCTAATTCCAAAAGCAGATAAAGACACTACGAAGGAATAAAACTATTAGGCTGATATCCCTGATGAACATCAATGCAAAAATCCTCAAAATATTAGCAAACTGAATTCTGCAATACGTTAAAAAAATCATACACCATAATCAAGTGGTATTTATTCCTGGGATGCAAGGTCAGTATAATATGTGCAAATGAATTAATGTGATATACCATATTTATAAAATGAAGGCTAAAAATATGATCATATAAAATAGATGCAGAAAAAGAATTTGATAAAATCCAGCTCTGGTTTGTAATAAAAAATTTGAGCAAACTGGGAATAGAGGAAACACACCTCAACATAATAAAGGCCATATATCACAAAGCTACAGCTAATATCATACTCATGGGCAAAACCTAAAACCATTTCCCTTAAGATCAAGAACAAGACAGGGATGTCCACTTTGAACACTCTTATTCAACACTAGTGGCCCAGTGCAAGAAATTTGTGCAGGAGGGGGGGAGATGTTTCTCAGCCCGGCCTGCACCCTCTCCAATCTGGGACCCATTAAAGGATGTCCGACTACCGGTTTACAGGGATCAGGCCTAAACTGGCAGTCGGACATCCCTCTTGCAATCCGGGACTGCTGGATCCTAACTGCTCACCTGCCTGCCTGCCTGCCTGATTGCTCCTAACCACTCTGCCTGCTGGCCTGCTCGCTCCCAACTGCCCCCCACCGCTGGCCTGCTCACCCCCAAATGCCTCCCCCCCCTCCAGCCTGATCACCTCCAACTGCTCCCTGTGCCAGCCTGCTCACCCCCAACTGCCCTGCCCCTGCTGGCCTGCTCACTCCAAACAAGACAGGGATGTCCACTTTGAACACTCTTATTCAACATAGCACTGTAAGTCTTAGCCACAGTAATCAGATAAGAAAAAAATAAAATAAAATACATCAAAAATAGAAATAGAAGCCCTAACCGGTTTGGCTCAGTGGATAGAGTGTTGGCCTGTGGACTAAAGGGTCCCAGGTTCAATTCCAGTGGTTGCGGGCACATCTCCAGTAGGGGGTGTGCAGGAGGAAGCTGATCGATATTTCTCTCTCATCGATGTTTCTAACTCTCTATTCCTCTCCCTTCCTCTCTGTAAAAGTCAATAAAATATATTTTTAAAAAATAGAAATAGAAGTAAAACTAATTATTTTCAGATAACATGATACTGTATATACAGTACTCTAAAGATTCCACCAAAAAACTAATAGAAATGATAAGTGAATTCAGTACAATAGCAGGATACTAAATTCATTTTCAGAAATTGGTTTCATTTTTATACACCAACTAGAGGCATATAAAATTCATGCAGGGAGGGGGTGTCCCTCAGCCCAGCCTGCACCCTATCTAATCTGGGACCCCTCGAGGGATGTCCGACTGCCCTCTCCCAATCCAGGACTGCTGGCTCCCAACTGCTCGCCTGCCTGCCTTCCTGATTGCCCCTAACCGCTTCTGCCTGCCCGCCTGATCACCCCCTAACCACTTTGCTGTCAGCCTGACTGATGCCTAAGTCCTCCCCTACCAGCCTGTTTGCCCCCAACTTCCCTCCTCTGCCAGCCTGGTCAACCCTAACTGCCCTCCCCTGCAGGCCTGGTCCCTTCCAACTGCCCTCCCCTGCTGGCCATCTTGTGGTGGCCATCTTGTCTCCAAATGGGGGCAGGATCTTTGACCACATGGGGGCAGCCATCTTGTGTGTTGTAGTGATGGTCAATTTGCATATTACTCTTTTATTAGATAGGATAGAGGCCTGGTGCATAGGTGGAGCCAGCTGGTTTGCCCTGCAGGGTGTCCCAGATCAGGGTGGGGGTTCCCTTGGGGC
This sequence comes from Eptesicus fuscus, assembly GCF_027574615.1. NCBI lineage: Eukaryota > Metazoa > Chordata > Mammalia > Chiroptera > Vespertilionidae > Eptesicus > Eptesicus fuscus. The sequence goes on from NC_072475.1 coordinate 70,635,356, forward strand.
ATGGGGCGACCTGGGCGAGGGGCCTGTGGTGGTTTGCAGGCCAGCCACGCCCCCTGGTGACCCAAGTGGAGGCCCTGGTATCTGGAATTTATTTATCTTCTATAATTGAAACTTTGTAGCCTGGAGTGGAGGCCTGAGCCGTCCAGGGCTGCAGAAGCTTGGCTTCCTCCATCGCCCAGGGCAACCCTAGCCTCCTGCTCTTCCAACTCAGTGGCTGCCGCCATTTCTGTTGGAATTTATTTACCTTCTATAATTGAAACTTTGTACTCTTGAGTGGAGGCCTGGGCCCGCCAGGGTATGTGGAAAGCTTGGCTTCCTCCATAGCCAGGGAAACCCAAGCCTCCCTCCTGCTCTCTGTGACTGCAGCCATCTTGGTTGGGGTTAATTTACATACTCGCTCTGATTGGCTGGTGGGCATGGCTTGTGGTTGTGGCAGAGTGATGGTTAATTTGCATATTACTCTTTTATTAGATAGGATAATGAACTATCAGAAGACAAAATTAAGAAAACAATCCATTTATAATTGCATAAAAATATAAAGTATCTAGGAATAAATTTAAATATGGAGATAAAAGACATGTACTTGGAAAATTATAAAATATTGAAGAAAGAAATTGAAAAAAGATACAAATAGCCCTAACTGGTTTGTTCAGTAGATAGAGCATCGGCCTGTGGACTGAAAGGTCCCAGGTTCGATTCCAGTCAAGGGCATGTACCTTGGTTGTGGGAACATCCCCAGTAGAAGGTGTGCAGGAGGCAGCTGATGGATGTTTCTCTCTCATCGATGTTTCTAACTCTCTATCCCTCTCCCTTCTGCTCTGTAAAAAAATTAATAAAATATATATTTTTTAAAAAGATACAAATAAATGGAGATATATATATATATATCATGTTCATGGATAGGAAGAATTAACATCATTAAAATGTCCATTTTACCCAAAGCAATCTATATATTTAATGCAATTCCTATCAAAACACCAATGGCATTTTTAATATAAGTAGAATAAATAATCCCAAAATGTATGTGGACCCACAAATACCCTGAATAACCACAGCAATCTTAAGAAAGAAGAACCAGGTTTGAGGTATCACACTGCCTATTATCAAACTATACTATAATACTATAGTAATCAAAACAGCATGGTTTGATTATATTTGCATATAAACACATATAGATCAATGGAACAGAATAGGGAGTCTAGAAATAAACACACATGTATATGGTCAATTAATGTCCTATATAATAAAAGGCTAATATGCATATTGTCCCTTCGGGAGTTTGACTGGAAGACTGGTAGTTCGATCACTCACTATGACATACGCTGACCACCAAGGGGGTGGCTGGAACATAGTGGGTGACCAGTAGCAGTGGCGGGGCACTGAGGGAGCGAGGGAAGGAGGAGGTGGGGAGGCCAGGAGGCAGGGAACCTGATCCGCCCTGATCACTGGCCAGGCCTAGGGACCCTACCCATGCATGAATTTCATGTACCGGGTCTCTAGTATAACAAAAGAGGCAAGAACATACAATGGAGTAGACAGTCTATTCAATAAAAGGTGTTGGGAAAATTGGACATATGCATACAAAAAAATTTAAACTATACCACTTTCTTATGCCATATATAAGAATAAACTCTAATGTAGTACTCAAAACTATAAAATTCCTAGAAGAAAATGTAAATCAACAAATAGGTATTGGCGAGGATGTGGAGAAAGGGAACCTTCATGTACTGTTGTTGGGAATGCAGATTCGTGTAACTACCATAAAAAACATTATGGAGTTTCTTCAAAAAATTAAAAATGGAATTGCCTTATGACCCAGTGACTCCATTTCTGGGAATTACAATAGTCAAGTTATGGAAGAAACCCAAGTCCCCATAAATAGATGAGTGTATAAAAATAATGTGATATATAGTATATACACAATAGAATATTACTTGGCCATAAAAAAGAATAAAATCGTACCATTTGTGACAGCATGGGCAAAACTAGAGGGTATTATGCTAAATGACATAAGTTAGAGAAACACAAATACCATATGATTTCATGTACATATGGAATGTAAAGAGCAAAATAAACGAATAAACAAAACAGAAACAGACTGGTAGATACTGAGATCACACTGATGGTTGCCAGCGGGAAGTGGGTAGGGGAACTGGATGAAAAAGGTGAAGGGAATAAGAAGTATAAATTGGTAGTCACAAAATAGTCATGGGATGCAATGTACAGCATAGAGAGTAGTGTCAATAATCTTGTGTGGTGCCAAGTGGATAACTGAAATATAGGGGCACCATGTTGTAAAGTATACGATTATCTAATTGCTATATTGTACACCTGAAACTAATACAAAATAATATTGAATGTAAACTATAATTGAAAACCTTTTAAAAAGAGAAAATATATGAATGAAAAATATATCACTGGTAAAAGCAAACAAACAGTAAAGGTAGTGGATTAACCACATATAAAGTTACTATAAAGGCCAAGAGACAAAAGTAGTAAAATAATCTATATCTACAAGAATTAGTTAAGAGATAAATGAAATGTAAATATGTAAACTATGACAGCAAATGCATATAATGTGGGTGCAGAGGTAGAAACATGTTTCTTTTTAAATGCATTCAAGCATGAGTTGCCATCAAGTTAAAATACTGCTATATACATAGGTTCTTTTTTATGAACCTCATGGTAACCCAAACCCAAAACCTATGATACACAAAAATTAAGAAAAAGGGATCCAAACAGAACATAAAGAAAGTAATCAATCACACGGGAAAAGGCAAAATTACATACTTACCAATAATTATTTTAAATTTAAATGAAAAAAATGCTTCAACTAAAGGCATATGATGGATAAAAAATCAAGACCCATATATATGCCACTTGCAATAGACTTGCTTCACATCTAAGATGCAGACTGTAAGTGAAGACATAAAAAAATATATTCCATGCAAATTAAAATAAAAAGAAACCTGGGGCAGCAATATTTATATTAGACAAGATACACTTTAAAAGAAAGATTGTGACAAGAGACAAAGAAGTGAATTTATATTAAATTATTTTAATAAAACTAAAATTATATAAAGCATCTTTTCTGACTATAAAGGTATGAAACTAGAAATCAATTACAAGAAATATGGAAAAACACAAACATGTAGAAGCCAAACAACATACTACTAAACAACCAATGGGTCAATGAAGTCAAAGAGAAATTTTTAAAAAACATATTGAAATAAATGAAAATAAAAACATAATGATCCAAAAATGTATGGCTATAGCAAAAACAGTTCTAAGAAGGGGGTTTATGGTAATATAGGCCTACCACAAGGAACAAGATCTCAAATAATCTAACTTTACACCTAAAGGAACCAGAAAAAGTTAGTAGAAGGAGAAAATAATAAAAATCAGAGTGGAAATAAAATAGAGACTAAAAAACAATGAAAGAGATGATGGAAACTAAGAACTAGTTATTAAACCTTTAATCAGACTCATTCAGAAAAAAAAGAGGTTCCAAATAAATAAAAGCAGAAATTAAAGAGAAATTACTACTGAAATACAAAGTATCATAAGCTATTACTACAAACATTATATGCCAACATATTGAACAACATAGAAGGAATAAATTTCTAAAAACATGCAATCTTCCAAGACTAAATCATGAGGAAATAGAAAATCTAAACAGAATGGTTCCTAATAATCTATACTAATAAAAGGATAATATGCAAATGGTCGGGACACCCTCACACATGACGACCGATCAGCAGGAGGATGCATGCACAGCAGGCACGGGTGGGCGGGGACTTGCAGCATTGGGGACTTGTGTCACACCATCACAATTCATCATCAGGAGGCCTGGGGCCCAGTGGAGGCCTTCGCACAGCTCCACTGGGGATCCAGAGGACTCCACGAGGGCCAGCCCAGTGGAGGCCTCCGAGCAGCGAGGCCTGGGGGGTGCCACGGCTCTGCGCTGAGCAGAGGAGGGACCGTTGGCTCTGGTCTACCTCTTTGGGGCAATCCACTGAGGAATCCCAGGTAGGTGAGTGGGCTCTACCTCTTTGGGGCAATGGATTACGGGGCTCCCACACTGTGACAGGGCACAGGCCGGGCTGGGGGAACCCCACCCACCCCGAGTGCACAAATATCATGCACCGGGCCACTAGTCTATAATAATAAAATTGTAATATGCTAATTAGATGGGACGTCCTAACGGATGACCTTCCGGATGAAGCAGGAGCTGTGAGAGAAGCCTGGGTCCTCAGTGCCTACTGGTGGCTGGAGGTAAGCCTAGGTCCTGACTGCCAAAGGAAAGCTGGTGCTGGAAGCCAGAGGAAGGAAGGCACACTCTTGCACCAATTTCATGCATTGGGCCTCTAGTCCTACACTAGAGGCCCGGAGCACGAAATTCGTGCACGGAGGGGGGGGAGGCGGTGTGTCCCTCAGCCCAGCCTGCACCCTCTCCAATCTGGGACCCCTCGAGGAATGTCTGAGTGCCCATTGGGATCGGGCCTAAACGGGCAGTCGGACATCCCTCTCACAATCCAGGACTGCTGGCTCCCAACCGATCACCTGCCTGCCTGATTGCCCCTAACCGCTCTGCCTGCCTGCCTGCTCACCCCCTAACCACTCCACTGCCAGCCTGATCGATGCCTAACCGCTCTCCTGCCTGGCTGCCTGATTTCCCCTAACTGCTTCTGCCTGCCAGCCTAATCACCCCCTAACCACTCCCTTGCCAGCCTGATCGACGCCTAACTGCTCCCCTGCCGGCCCGATTGCCCCTAACTGCCCTCCCCTGATGGTTCAGTCACCCCTAACTGCCCTCCCTTGCCAGCCTGGTCACCTCTAACTGCCCTCCCCTGCTGGCCTGATCACCCACAACTTCCCTCCCCTGCCAGCCATCTTGTGGTGGCCATCTTGTGTCCACATGGGGATGGCCATCTTTGACCACATGGGGGCAGCCATCTTGTGTGTTGGAGTGATGGTCAATTTGCATATTACCCCTTTATTGTATAGGATAATAAAAGGGTAATATGTAAATTACCATCACTCTGCGACACCCACGATTGGGCCAGCGGGAGGCGTAGGGGGCGGGACTCAGGGTGGCCGGGGTGGCCAATTGGGCCGGCGGGATGCTGAGCTCACGTCGCCAGCGGCAGTGCAAGCTCAGCGTCTGCGCCATGGCTGTGCTGCGGCACAGAAGGGGCCGCTGGGGCAGCGAGCCCACGTCCTGCTGTGGACCATCAAAAGCGGGGAGCGAAAGCCAGGAGCTGTGTGTCCGCTCTAGCACCAGTGGATCCCCTGCCATCAAAAGCAGGGAGCAGGCTGCTAGCAGTGTCCGCGGAGTGTGCTAGGCTTTGCAGGGCAGTGGATATGGCCTGGATGGCAGGTTAGGACTAGGGGACCCTACACGTGCATGATTTAATCATGCACTGGGCCTCTAATCTATATAATAAAAGCCTAAGCGACCTTTACAGCAGAACAACTAGAACGACTGGTTGCTATGATGCACAATGACCACTAGGGGGCAGACACTCATCGCAGGAGCTACCCCCTGGTGGTCAGTGTGTTCCCACAGGGGGAGCGCTGCTCAGCCAGAAGCTAGGCTTACAGCTGGCGAACACAGCAGCAGTAGTGGGAGCCTCTCCCGCCTCTGCGGCAGCGCTAAAGAGCAGCAATCCAAGAGTTAAGGAGCAGCAAGCAGGCAGGCGGTAAGAAGCGAGGGGTCCTGGACTGCAAGAGAGATGTCCACCTGCCGGCTTAGGCCTGCTCCCCATGGGCCTAAGCCGGAAGTCGGACATACCCTGAGGGGTCCTGGACTGTGAGAGGGCTCAGGCCGGGCTGAGGGGGACCCCCCTTTTGTTCACTGGGTCTCTAGTGAATAAATAATGAAAAAAACTCCCAACATACTAAAGTCCAGGATCAAACAACTTCACAAGTGAATTCCAACAAATATGTAAAGAAAAGTTAATAGCTATCCTAAACTATTCCAAAAAGTGGAAGAGAAAGGAACACTTCCAAACACATTGTTCAAGGCTAGTATTAACAAGACACTAACAAAAGAATCCATAGGCCAATATCCTTGATGAACACAGATTCAAAAATCTGCAATGAAATATTAGTAAACCTTATTCAACAATACTTTAAAAGAATCATAAACCATGATTTAGTAGGATATTCTAGGGATGCAAGGATGGCTCCATGTCCATAAATCCATTAATGTGATACACCACATTAACAAAATGATAACTAAGTATCAGATGATCAACTCAAGAGATGCAGAAAAAGCTTTTGATAAAATTAAACATTCACTTATGATAAACACTCTTAAAGTGTGTATAGAGTGAATATGCCTCAACATAAAAAAGGCCATATGTGATAAACATATAGCTAACATCATACTCAACAGTGAAAATATGAAAGTTTTTCCTCTAAGATAAGGAACAAGAAAAGTATGCCCCATCTTCCACTTTTATTCAACACAGAACTGGAATTTCTAACCACAGCAATCAGAAAAGAAACATATATAAAAGGCACCCAATTTGGAAAGAAAAAGTAAAATTTACTGTTTGTAGATGATAGATTATGTTAGAAAATGTTTCACCACAAACTATTAGAACTAATACATTCAGTAGCTTTGCAGGACACAAAATTAATATACAGAAATCTGTCGCATTCCTATAAACTAAAAACAAACTATCAAAAGGAGAAATTATAAAAACAATTCTATCAAAAAGAATAAAATACCTAGAAATAAACAACCAAGGAGTGAAACAAATATAATCTGAAACTATAAGACACTGAAAAAAGAAATTGAAGATGACACAAATAAATGGAAAGATATATAATGTTCATGAACTGGAAGACTTAACATTATTACAATGTCCATACTACCCAAAGCAATCTACAGAGTCAATGTAATCCCTATCAAAGTACCAATGAGATTTTTCACAGAAAAACAAATCACAGAATTCTAGAACAAATAAGCCAAAAATTTGTATGGAGCAACAAAATACCCCAAATAGTCAAAGCGATCTTGAGAAAGAACAACAAAACTGAAAGTATCACACATCCTGATTTCAAACTATATTACAAAGCTACAGTAATCAAAACAGTATGGTACTGGCAAAAATAGAAACATAAACCAATGGGAGAGAAGAGAGCACCCAGAAATAAACTCATGTTTATATGACAAAGAAGGCAAGAATATATAATGGGGAAAACACAGTCTTTTCAATAAATGGTATTGAAAAAAATGGATAGATACATGCAAAAAAAAAATGACAGGACCACTTTCTCACGCCATATACAAAAATAAACTCAAAATAGATTAAAGACTAGCATGTAAGAACCGAAGCCATAAAATTTCTAGAAAAAAAACACAGGTAGTAAACTCTTTGACAATGCTCTTAGCAATATTTTTATGGATCTGTCTCTTCAGGCAAGGGCAATAAAAGAAGAATAAACAAATGAGATTACAACAAACTAAACACTTTTGCAGCACAGTGAAGGAAATCATCACTAAAACAAAAAGACAACTTACTGAATGGCAGAGGATATTTTCAAACAGTGTATCTCATAAGGGGTTAATATCCAAAATATATAAAGAACACATATAATACACTATCAAAAAAAATCCAATTAAAAATAGGGAGAGGGTGCCCTGGTCAGTGTGGCTAAATGTTAGACTGTCAGCCCATGGACCAAAGGGTCATAGGTTCAATTCCTGATCAAGTGTATGTGCCTGTATTGTGGGTTTGATCCCTGGCCCCAGTCAGGGTGGGGTGTGTCCAGGAGGCAACCAATTGATGTGTCTCACATCGATGTTTCTCTCTCTCTCTCTCTCTCTCCTCTCTCTCTCTCTCTCTCTCTCTCTTTCTTTTTTTCCTCCTTCTCCCACCCACCATCCCTCCTCTCACACTCTCTCCTTCCACTCGCTCTTAAAAAAAATTAATGGAAAAAATATCCTTGGGTAACAATAATAACAGCAATAACAACAACAATAAAATAGGCAGGGGACCTAAATAGACATTTTTCCAAAAAAGATATACAAAAGGCCAACAGACATGGAAAGATACTCAATATCATGAATCATCAGATAAATATAATCAAAACCACAATGAGATGTCACATCACACCTGTCAAAATTGCTTATAAAAAAGACAACGAATAACAATTGTTGGCAAGGATGCAGAGAAAAGGGTACCTTTGTGAACTGTTGGTGGAAATGTTAACTGCTGCAACCACTATAGAAAACAGTATGAAGGTTCTCCAAAGAATTAAAAATAGTATTACCATCTGATCTCTGATCCAGAAATTCTACTTCTGGGTATTATTGGAAGAAAACAAAAACACTAATTTGAAAAAATACATGCACCCCTATGTTCACTGCAATATTATTTACAATAGCCAAGATACAGTAGCAAACTATATGTCCACTGAATGATAAATGAATAAAGATGTGGTGTATATATATTCACACACACATACACACATACACATATAATGGGATATTAGTAATAAAAAAGAATTAAATCTTGCCATTTGAGACAACATGGATGTTTTTCTAAGTGAAATAAGTCTGACAGATAAAGACAAATATTATTTCACTTATATCTGGTATCTAAAATGTAATATAAACAAACAAAACAAAACAAAACAGATTGATAGATACAAAAGAACAAACTGATGGTTGCTGAAGAAAGTGGGGGAAATGAGCAAACAGGTGAAGGGGATTAGAGGTACAAATTTCCAGTTACATATAAGTTATGGTGATATAATATACAGCATATAAAATATAATCAATAATATTGCAATAATTTTGTATGGTGACAGATGGTTACTAGACTTAAGGTGGTGGTCATTTTGTAAGGTATTTAAATATACACCTGTAACTAATATAATATTGTTAAGTCACCTATTCTTTTAAAAAAAACAAAAATAAAAGGACTTCAGTTTGAGATGTAGAGAAGTAAAAGCAACTTTGAATTCAAGACTCCGAACCTTCATGATTTTAACTACATATTAAAGTTACCTTAAACTACATGACAGTAAAGTACCTCCCCAAAAAATGACCTTGATGATATTCAAAGAGATTTATTACACAGAAATGTGCTTTTTCTAATGAACACTGGGAGGGGCAGCAGAGATGCATTATAAAGGGGCATGAAAAAACTACTGTGGGTGATAGATATACTCATTATCTTGATTTAAGTGATGATTTTATGGTAATATGTCAAAATTTATCACACTGTACACTTTAAATATGTACAGTTTGTAAAGTTTCAATTATGCCTCAATAACAATATAAATTTACATATATTTAAAAAAACAGCTAACTACTATAGAAAAGGGCAGAGAGATATGAGGCATTTTATTTTATTTTATTTTATTTACCTGAGATCTCTTGGGGTCAATAAATTGAGAAATCTTGTAAACAATGTCATCAAATGTCAGACCAGGTAAGGAGTTCCCATGAGCATCTTTCACTTTTCGTAAGAAATCTGTAAGCTCCTTTCTGGAATAGATAAAGGAAAGAGCAGTGGTGATTTTCCTTGCTGCGATGAGGATGTGTTCCCCAAACAAAATATAAAATCCTCGTGTATGATCTTTGATCTAAAAAGTGATCACAAGTCCAACTGCATTTACCTTAAACCATAATGAAAGGCCCTAATGTTTTATTAAGATACTAAATGTGTTATTTAAGATATTAAAAATATATTTTAACTGTGTTTGAAAGCTCACTGTGTGAAATCTGTTACCTACTTATTTATGTACTGGACTCTTTATATAACATCTCTCAAACCTCTCTTGCTGGGACTAAATATTCCTTTTTTTACTATATTGGTCTTTCTTTCCTTTATCACTCTGGACAGTTTTACTTTTGTAAAACTCAGACACAGTAAATAAATATTAAATAGAATAGGAAAGCAAATATTAAAACACAAATGTTTTTAAAACCCTAAGAATATTTTAATTGATAAGTTCTTTTTCAATTCTTATGGTCCACTGACCCAAAGTCTGCACATACATTTTTGGTACAATAATAACAACTATATTACAATTCTATTAACGATTCATGGTAGTATTTATAAAAATATAATCTACCCTGAAGCATAACAGTATGTACATTAAATAAAAGTAAAAATACTGGTGAAACAAGAATTATTTCCTTGGATATGACAGTAAAGAGAAAAGAAACTTCATTTCTTAAAGGGTAGAATTAATTATCTTTCTACTAAAGTCAGAACTGTGAAAAGAACGGTAAAGTTATGATTTCTTGCATTTAACTCTGTTGCCTAATAAAGAAACTGTAAGGACCCTCAATGAAATTAAGAAAATAGGAAAGCAAAATCTGATCAAGTTTGGGTTTATATGGCATACTATCAACTTAAAATTCACATTGGAAATAGGTTATTAAGATAATTATTGAAGCTGGTGGCATTAAAATTGGATAAGTTTACAACTAGTTGCACTTTCAGTTAATGAGCAAAGCTAAATTTAAAAATGCATTATCTCATGACTTATCCCTAATAACTTCAGTGAAGAGGTTTAGCATTTATACCGAACACAATCCCTTCTTGATACATTTCATTTTCCTTACCAAGGCCCTGGTAAGGAAAGATCTGTAAAGTGTGTGTGTGTGTATGTGATATGTTTCTCTGAAATACTTCATTGCTGTAATTATGACTACAAACTGTAGAGTATGATCTGTACTCACTAGTAAATATAAACTAAGGTACCTGGTCTGTTGTGGAAAAGCATTTTTCAATCTGTCTATAATCCTCTCCCAATTCATCATGGGAGGATCACTTTCCAGACCTGCACCAGGAGACACAGCCTTTCCCACAGGTGCCGGCATAGTCCAGGTTAGGCCAGACATCTGTAAGAAAAACAAGAGTTATAAACTATCAGCTTCAATTACTAGGAAGTAATTCCATGCCAACATATTTCTATACTTCAGAAAATGGATATAATAAAGAAGAGGAATATTGATATGCTTGTACCCTTTTTATTTTTTTCCTCAACAATATTTCTAATTGTTTACATTACCCTTATTTTAAAAATGGGACATAATAGTCTCAGTAATTACAAACATATACAGAAATACATATAGGGTATTTATTTCTGTATATACAGAAAAAGGTCTGTAAGTTATAAAGCAATCTGTAAATAGTGATTATTTCCTAGGATTCAATTGCAGGGTAATTTTGCTTCCTGCTTTGTGTATTTCTTTATCATATACTGGAGGCTCGATGCATGGAATTCATGCAAGGGGCTCAGCCCTCGCAGTCGCGGTGGCTTGCCTCAGCCCTTGCAACTGCAGCCGGCAGCTTGCCTTGGCTTCATTTGGAAGGTCATTTGGCTGTCTGGTCTAATTAGCATATTATTATTATAGATTTTGTATATATTTGTGTATTTCTATATTATTTGCTGTTTTATGATTAGCATTTACTACTTTATAATTAGAAAAATAATAAAATTGAATTTTCAAACAACTAAGTAAAGATGAGAATACTACTAGAATGTCTACCCAATGTCTCATGAATGTTACAAAGGTGGAATGAAAATTGTAGTGACACCCCTGAGCCATGAAACCATAGAACAAAGTTTTTCCCATATTTTATGGTAGTTCCTTATTAGAACCATTAAGATTCTAATTGATATCAAATGAATATTTTTGGAGTGCTACTCTGATTACTACAATAATTATAAACATGGAGTCTTTTGCCTAACTTTCTACAGGTTATTTTCAAATATAAGGTTATTACTCACAAAAACTAACAACTACTAACAGCCATTAGTATAACTCATACAAAGCCTAGTAAGTGAGAGAAGGAGCAGGATACTGCCCAGAAATTGGGGTTCGCCTCAGTATCAAGCTTTTTCCTGACAGGAAGAGTAATTTTATTAGAAGGTTGAGGTAATTTAATGTTTTTTTCAATAAAATTTTATCATAGTTCCTTATAGAATGGTGCAGGAGCAAACCACATGAATAACACTGTAAAATCATGGTGATAAAAAGATGTGGTACTTAATTAACATATTTGTTTACAGAGAGGCAGCCTAAACAAAAATAAGCAGAGTTTCTTGGACTATATATTTCAAAGGGAGACTGTTAGCCATATGTAGGTACTAAAAGCTGATGAGAATATACTTATGGAAAAGTCTAAATTAGAAAAAATTTTCATTAATTATATTTAACACTAGAGGCCCGGTGCATGAAATTCATGCAAGAGTAGGCCTTCCTTCCCCTGGCTGCCAGCACCGGCTTCCTCTGGTACCTGGGACCCGGGCTTCCCTCACAGCCCTGGCTTTGTCCAGAAGGTCATCTGGAAGGGCATCCAGAAGGATGTCTGGTCTAATTAGCATTTTACGCTTTTCTATACTAATAAAAGCCTATGTGGTTGTCATGCACTCATACCATGATGCCCTCACGCCCTCATGCCATAACAATCTATCGCCAGGAGGCTGCATGTGCAGTGGGCGCGTGTGGGTGGGCAGGGACTTGACGCTGCATGTGTGGCACTGAGATGGGTCCCATGGCTCTGCACAGTGATGCCAGGGGTCCTGCAGCTCCACGCTATGCGGGGGCAGGTCCCAGTGGGACCCCTGGATCTGGCCTACTTCTTTGGGGCAGTCCATCGAGGAGCCCTGGAAGGGGCCTACCTCTTTGGGGAGATCGATTGCAGGTCTCCTGCACTGTGAGAGGGCACAGACCAGGCTGGGGAACACCCCCCCCCCCAAGTGCACAAATTTTGTCCACTGGGCCTCTAGTATTATTATAATCTTCTAGGAAAATATTTTTCTTTTAATAAAAATGTTTACCTTAACCAATATTATCCTATATAATAAAGAGGTGATATGCAAATTGACCCTCACGCCCTCACACAAGACGGCCGCCACCATGTGGTCAAAGATGGCTGCCACAAGATGGCCACAGGGGAGGGTAGTTGTGGGCGATCAGGCCAGCGAGGAGGGCAGTTAGGGGTGACCAGGCCAGCAGGGGAGGGCAGCTGGAGGTGACCAGGTCGGCAGGGGAGGGAATTTAGGAGCGACTGGGCCAATAGGAGAGGGCAGTTAGGGGCAACCAGGCCGGCAGGGGAGGGCAGTCATGGGTGACCAGGCTGGCAGGGGAAGGCAGTTGGGGGTTACTGGGCTGGCAGGGGAGGGCAGTTGGGGGCAATCGAGCTGGTAAGGGAGCAGTTAGACGTCGACAGGCTGGCAGGGGAGTGGTTAGGGGCGATCAGGAAGGCAGGCAGGTGGAAGCGGTTGTGAGCCAGCAGTCCTGCAATGTGAAAAGGATGTCTGACTGCCAGTTTAGACTGGCTGTCGGACATCCCTCGAGGGGTCCCAGATCGAAGAGGGTGCAGGTTGGGCTGAGGGACACCCGCCTCCAGTGCATAAATTTCATGCACCGGGCCTCTAGTAACTAATAATTCTATTCACTTTAAATTACTCTATGTGTCTTCAGGTTAGGAGAAGGCTTATCTAGCCATTTATAGATAGAAAGATTTATAACTTTACAGAATAATATGTTCCAAGGTGATGCTATTTATATTGTCTGTTTGGAGATAAACAGTGTCCTACTGAATATATACATGTGTGTGTTTAAATTTTTTCTTTAGTTTTATAGCATAATTTAGTTTGTTGTGACTTGGCTTCTTTGCTTTTCAACCTACCCATCAATCATGCTAAATATAAATTATCTATTAAAATATCAACCTACATGGCATTGGTGCCTGTTATAGAAGCAAAGAGTAACTGTAAAGATTTTCTACTATGAAAATATACTCAACTTCGTATCCATAAACAAAGCTATTATCAGTTAATGAAATAAATATGTAATGTCCTTAACAGTGATCATATTTATTCAATTATCATTCATTATCATCACCAGCAGCAGCAGCAGCAGCATCCTCATTTATCACATAAATGAAAAAATAGAAGACAGACATTCATTCTGGAAGTCCACGGTCATGATAAAGAACTAGTTAATATCTATTCCACCAAGAAGAGCTCTGTACCAGGGGGGGCCTCGGTTGGCCAGGTGCAGAGATGACTCCATGACAAATGGCAGGCATTTGAGGAACAGTGAGTATGGGTCTAAAGAAAGATTTTTTCACAAGGGGTCTTCCCAAGAACTGCTGCATCTAAAATAGAAACAGTAAAAAATAAAAACATCAATTCATATGAGCAATGATCTACAGTCAGAGAGCAATGTTTGGGGAAAAGACTGATTTAAAATTTAGTTACAAAGCACAATAGAAATAATGGTGTCATAACATTAGTTAAGTATATGAATAGTCAATAGCAGAGGGTAGTGAAATATACTAAAAAACATTGAGAGAGAGAAGAAAACAGAGTTCTAGTCCCACTTTTTTCCATCTAGCCGCATAATATTGGACATCAAGTTACTAATCTATAAGAGAGTTGGATTAGGTGAACTTTAAGGTCTCCTCCCAGATGGAATAATATAGAACTATGCAAAGGAGCTCCTCTGTGAGTACTGTCATTGTTGATGAGTGAGCAATACTGACATCAAATTCCACGAAAGAATCAAAGTTGTCTATAGATAATATGACTTTTACTATTCTGAATTGGAGAGATCTTGTACCACCTGATGGAATTCTGACTTTATGTTTAGCTCCATCCAAGGCCAGTAGTAAGTTAAAGTGGGGTGTGCTTGGAGGATAATGATTTGAAGACATGCTTATGTGTGTCTGCAATGACTTGAAGACACGCTTATGAGTGTTACTGCACTTCCCACAGAGTTGTGGAAAGCAAGCTCTTCTTAGCATCTACCAATAAGATGACTATCTTATGGACCACAGAAGAGGACAAATTTATTGAGCATCTATATGTTCCAAACCTAGTACAGGCATAAAGTAGGAGTTCAACTATTTGTTGAATTAAAAATTGAGTATAAGTATAGCTCTTAAGTAACTATCCTAAAACCAATAGGTAAAAGGTTAGTGAGGAACTTTTTGGATTGCTTTATAAAAATAAGGGTTGTAAAAGTAAGGGTAATTATAAATAAATTGGAAATATTATCAAGCTAGGTAAGAAAAAGAAATTTTGAGACAACGGGGTAATATAAAATTTAACTGGATATTATCTATAATAATAAAAGCATAACATGCTAATTAGACTGGACGTCCTTTTGGACGACCTTTCGGATGAAGCCAGAGCTGCAAGGGAAGCCCGGGTCCTAGGTGCCTGCCTGCAGCTGGAGGGAAGCCCAGGTCCTAGGTGTCTGTCGGTGGCTGGAGACAAGCCCGCCTGCTGGTGGCTGAAGGGAAGCCTGGATCCTGGGTTCCGGCGGCTGGAGGAAAGCCTGGGTCCCGGGTGCCAGAGGGAAGCCGGTGCCGGCAGCCGGGGGAAGGACGGCCTACTCTTGCATGAATTTCATGCATCTCGCCTCTAGTTAAAAATAATTTACAATTCTTAGATAGAAAATGGTGCTTTGATAATACCCAATAATATGAGTCCTCAATCTTTTAGGAATACATACTAAAGTATATATGGATGTTTCATGATATTTAAAGGCTTACTTTAAAATATTCCAGTGGGGAAAAAGAAAGAGATGACATGAAACAAGACTAACAAAATGTTGATAATGTTGAAGTTGGTTCTTGGGTTCACAGAGTCTTATTATACCACTAGAGGCCCAGTGCATGAAATTCGTGCATGGGGGGGAGGGAGGTGTCCCTCAGCCCAGCCTGCACCCTCTGCAATCTGGGACCCCTCGAGGGATTTCAAGCGATCAGGCTGATCAAGGGAAGGCACCAGCCCCATTACCCCACTGCAGCAGCCACTGCCAGCCACTGCCAGCCACTGCAGCTGCCAAGGTATTTTCATCAACCCGGACTCTAGTCCCTTCACTGTGAAAAAATTACAACTTTCTTCAGGCATTTTCAAGATGTATCTGTCATAGGATATGACATTTCTTTCTTTTTTTTTTTTTTATCCTCACCTGAGGATATGTTTCCATTGATTTTTAGAGAGTGTGGAAGAGAGGGGAGAGACAGAGAGAAACATCAATGTGAGAGGGACACTTTGATTGGTTGCCTCCTGCATGAGCCCTGACCTGGGCCCCGGCCAGGGAGGAGCCTGTAACCTAGGTACATTCCCTTGATCAGAATCAAACCCAGACCCTGCGGTCTGCAGGCTGAGGCTCTATCCACTGAGCCAAACCAGCTAGGGCAGGATATAACATTTCTTAGCCCCTCCAGGATATGACATTTCTTAGCCCTTCATTTTTTCCTCCAGGAGTGTGGTGGAAAAACCCTAGATCACCTTCTTGGATTCTTATAACCCAAGTTACCAAGAACACTGCAAGTGGCGGCCTACAGGGAGCTTAGCCAATGAGCTGTCAGAAAAGGTATTTACTGTCAAACTGGTTTGGCTCAGTGGATAGACCGTGGGCCTGCAGACTGAAGGGTCCCAGGTTTGGTTCCTGTTAAGGGCATATAACTTGGTTGGAGGCACATCCCCAGTGGGGAGCGTGTAGGAGGCAGCTAATTGATGTTTCTCATTGATATTTCTGACTGTCTATCCCTCTCCCCACTTCTCTGTAAAAAAAAAACAATAAAATATTTATTTTTTTAAAAAGGTGTTTCCTCTGCAGCCCCTGCGTTGTGTCCACTGGGCTAGGGGCCTGTCCCTGCCACCCGGTGGTGGCCGCCATCCCCCCGTTGAGGGCGCTGGGCTGGGGGCGTGGATGCGAACCACCGCTTTGTGTCGGAGCTCCTGCAAGCCGCTGGGGGCGGAGCGGGAACAACCCGTTTGCCCAACGGCCCTGAGGCCAGCAGCCAGCCCCACTATGGGCACCAGGCTGGGGGGCATGCAGGGACCCCTGAGCTGCACGCAGTGGTGGCCACCGGGGTATCCACATACCCCAGAGGCCAGCAGCCAGCCCGTCATGGACGCTGGGCTGGGGGTGTGGACCCAAAGCGCCGCTTGGTGCTGGAGCATTTGCAAGAGGATGTGGGTGGGGCGGGAACATCCATGTGTCACCCACCCAGCCCCCAACCGCTTGGCGTCTGCACCCATAGGCTCGGAGTGGCCAGGGGGCGTTCTGGGACCGCTGCCGCTCAGGGCCTATAGGCTAGGAGCAGCCTGGGTCTGGAGGATGTTCCTGGGACCCAGGCCACTCAGTGCCTGCGTATGCAAATTAACCGCCATCTTTGCTGGGTTGATTTGCATACTTGCTCTGATTGGCTGTGGGCGTAGTGAAGGTATGGTCAATTAGCATTTTCTCTTTTATTAGTGTAGATTCTATTTTCATACATATTTTATATTTTCATAATATAAAGTTTTTAAAGAATGAATGAATGGTGGGTACTGAGTTAACAGTCCTGCTCTCTTTGAGGGCAACTATTACATAACACTACTTTGAGGCTTAGATAGCTGGGACACAAAAATAAAAATATAATAAAACACATAAAAAAATAATGGGTTAAATTGGAACAGTGCCCAATATATGTTACTTCCTGTAGAGTTATAGTGAATCTTTGGGGTTTCTCTGTCATTTACGTAACACATTCCTTATCAGGTTGGGTATGATGGTGCTCTAAGCCAAAAATAATAATGTCCATAATATAGTACTCCTATAAAAAGCAGGTTGACCAAAATATAAAAGGCAATACTATCATTCTAAACAAAATCCAGAGTGTGTGTCATCTAATACTTTTAGCTTTGGATTTGTTTTTGAAACACAGTGAAAATACAAATAATTTACATAATTTTTAAATTCTTTAATTTATTCAACTATTTATTGAAATAACATCTCAAAACTCTCCTACAAGCACAAGTGCTGACATCAAAAGTGATCTGCCCCTAAATATCTCATACCTTTTTTCTTTTCCTATTCCCAGATCTGTTATGATAATAAAAATTATCACCTAATGATTCTGTTCTAAAAGGTATTTTGGAAAGCTGTATGTGCTTCTTGGGTTAAGGCACTATGTTTCCCCAAAGGATAACATGCATAGTATAGTATAGATATTAGTATATCTGATTAAGACTCACTGATCCTACAACAAGCAGGGAAGGGGCATAAATGGAAGATGTCCTTGCTATTAAAGGTAGAATAGAAGATAAAATTTAAGGGAAAGAAAGTCCAAAGTAGAAGTGGAGGGGTAAAGTCAGCCTGCTAGGGTATTAGGTTGAAGTGTTTCAGTCATCTAGGGGTAACTTGAAAGCAATGGAAATTCTGAGCATTCATCAGTTTTCTCCCATGATGTAGATGAGAGTGACAAGATGAATGAAAATATACTATCTCTTTAGATATCAAATGCACCACCAATATCCAGTGATACAATATAGGGATGTGACCTCAGTTGAGCCATCCAACTAGTTTTATCATCTGAAGATGATATAGCAAAAATGGACATAATTACAAATGATATGCACATTATGTGCCTATCCATTTTGAACACACAATAAACAAACTACATAGTCAATGTTTTATAGCCCTTACCATTTTATCATGATGAAGATGGGAATTTTTCAAAGTGTCATATTTCTTACCAGTATATCAGGACTGGGTGGTGGTGGAGGAAGCTGGATTGGAGGCAAGGTACTCAAGGCAAATCCTTGCTTCACCTGGTTAATTTGTTCATTGTATTGTGTCTAATAGAAAAAGAGAAACATTATTTTAAAGCAAAGTCAACTTCAAAAAAAATAGCATATAAAAATACTTAATGTGTTTTGAATAATACAGCAAAAAAGTGATTCTCAATCTACTGTAAAAAATAATATAAAAACAATTTGACATAAAAACAGTTCTATAGAACAGCATCCCTGAATGTAAACAGTTGTATTTTTAGAAGTTGTTGATTGACAAGATACAAAGACACATAATTCATAGATCCCTGAGATAATTCTTCAGTGTTTCCATAATTTTGAGCCCCAAACTTGGAACCACTTATATAAAATGAATAGAGTCTAAAGATTGGAGAACTTATAAATAATACACTGGCTGATAAATATGGGGAGAAAGTATCTGCAACAAAGACTTGGATTACTTGCAAATGTTCATTTTAAAGCTTAGAGGAAAAATTTTAGAGAATATTTATCAAATATTTATATTTGTTTATCTCAAGTTATACCTCAAGCTTTCTCCAGTTCCATATCACCCTTGTTTTATTCTCTTGGATTTGCCAAAAGACTAATTCCTGAAGCTTAACATGTTTTTAACATTTTATTGGCATTGTCCCTGTTTTGCTTTACATTTTATTTTGTAAACAACCCAAGAGCTGGAAAAGAAAGTCTTTTAGAAATTTCCACATAGATAATACTGGTATGTGCTTGAAAGAAAACAAGGATACAGAACACGGAGCACCTCTTTTGAGGCCAGAACTTTGAATAAACCCAACAGAGATGTTGAGCATAGTAAAGACTGAATACTAAAGAATCCAGGAAAAAACAGTCAAGACCACCAACCAAAAAAATTAGGTAAGTACTTAATGCTTTGAGGCAGCTTTTCACAATTGAATGTCATTGTTTGTGTTGTGAAGTCACAAAAAAATCAACATTATATATAAACTTTAAGATATAAATACAAAAATATCCAAAACCAAATTAATATTCCATTATTTCTTTACATTACCTTTATCATAGTCCTAATAATATTAAACCAATAATTAAGAGTTCATTATTTTGCATTTGGAATAATTATATAAAAAGTTAACATTGAAAACTAATGAGTCTGCTTATCTTTCTTTTTTTTTTAAAATATATTTTATTGATTTTTTACAGAGAGGAAGGGAGAGGGATAGAGAGCTAGAAACATCGATGAGAGAGAAACATCGATCAGCTGCCTCTGCACACCTCCCACTGGGGATGTGCCCGCAACCAATGTACATGCCCTTAACCAGAATCGAGCCTGGGACCCTTCAGTCCGCAGGCCAACGCTCCATCCACTGAGCCAAACCGGTCAGGGCTGCTTATCTTTCTTTAAAAATATATATTTTTTATTGGTTTCAGAGAGGAAAGGGGAGAGAGAGAAACATCAATGATGAGAATCATTGATCAGCTGCCTCCTGCACAGATTGAGCCCACAACCCGGGCATGTGCCCCCGACAGGAATCGAACACATGACCTTTCAGTCCGCAGGCCAAAGCTCTATCCACTGAGCCAAACCAGCCAGGGCATTGATCTTCCTTTTAATTCTGTAAACACACAATTACTAAAACCAAGTTAGGCATTTATTTCTGATTGGAGCAGAGTTAGCTTTGAAATTCTAGAAAAGTTAGGTGTAAGGCAGACTGAGTTTATCATATACTATACTAAGTTGGTTGCTAGCTACAATCAATTATGTGGAAGCAATAGATCTCAAATCTCAAAAAGGCATAAACTTTAGAAACTGAAATGAAATCTATGTTCTTCCTTAAATTTCTCTAGCAATTGTTTTTAATGTTAAATGTTTTCTTTAATATATACCACCTACAACTTTCAGTCAACTTACTCTAAATATACTTTACAACTTACCCTAAGGAATGCAATCTTGTTCCTGACATCTGTCACAATGGCATTCCAACTGTCTACTGCAGCCTTTAACTGAAGCGATTCTAGGTTGCTGGTGTAGACAAGGAGACACAAGAGGAAGTTCTTCCTTTTTATATAAGAATTAGGTTTCCAAAAATTTCCATTATGTTCTCTAACATATATGTAAATAATGTAAAACAACAAAGTTATCTCTATTACCAACACTTACCTCAAATGGGCACAAATTTGTATTAAAATTAAAAACAAGGACTAGAGACATATGTGTTCTTTTTCCCCAAGAGAAAATATAACTTCTTCTTCAGCAAAGCAAGGTGTGCTTGTTTGTTTGTTTGTTTTCTAGTGTGGCAATATTTTTAGACATATTATAAAACCTTTGCACAGGAATTCCTCTGCAAAGTGGGAAGGCAGTAAAAGCCAAAGAAGGAAATTGCCCTAACCATCTGATGTTGAGAATACTCTCATCTTGGAAGCAGGTTTTGAACGGTCTCCACGTGAACCCTAACATCACAAGGCCATAGGTGGCTTACCAGGCTCTTTTGCAAATTAAAAAAAAAAAAAATACTCCTATGGGCAGGCAAATGAGAAAGAAGTATCTCTTGTGCAAGGATAAATTACATTGTTGCTTCTATGCAGTGCATAATTGCCCAAACACAGCAGCTCTGCCAAACATATCCACCAAATGACTTAAGTAGGAATAGCATGGCGGTGTTTAGGGTCTGCTTTCTACAGAAGAGAGATTTAAAGAGACTGTTAAAACATCCCCAGCCCAGTATCACCCAGTACAACAACTTTAAAAGAACAGAACAAACTACTATTGGGATCATACACAGAGGCTTGCTAATATTATCATTTACCGAGCATTTTTCTCCTACTAGCAAGCAGAGACTGATTACTTAAAGCAGTGTTTTCCTGACGTGACTGCACATCAGTATATCCTGGAAATCTTGTTAAGTCTCAGAGATTCTGATTCTTAGAAATAAATAGTGATGACCATTAAAATAATTCTTTAATAATATGATGATGTGCCCCAGCCGGGTGGTTCAGTTAGTTGGAGCGTCATCCCATGCACCAAAAAGGTTGTGGGATTGATCCCTGGTCAGGGCGCATAAGGCTATTAATCGAAGTTTCTCTCTCTTTCCCCCACTCTTCCTCTCTAAAATCAATAAACATTTCCTCGGGTGAGGATTAAAAATAATAATAATAATGATACTTTGGTTCCAAAGATTCTAATTCTCTTGAGTTTGAATTTATACCTCATAAAATTATAAATTTAAGGAGAATCTCAATCTGCCCAATATTTGAAAATCACTCATATAAAGCACAGCAGGAAACTGCCTTTAACGTGTGATTTTAGATAAGTTACTACTGATTCCCCCTCCCCCAAAGTACTCTGTAGGTATTTAAAAATCAAGCCTTTGAAAAGAAAACAATTAGAAAAATTTTCCACTTAGAATCCACCTTGGTTTGTAAATATCTGGTCTTCATTGTTGTCTGACTGAGATTTTTTGATCTATTTGACTGCAGAGGAAGGGAAAAAAATCTGTCAGAAGCTATTATTGCATTCAGTAGGCTTCTCAGTACTTCAGCAGAAGCAACAAAATAAAAGCATCCAAGTGACTAGGTGACCTTTGAGGTTTAAAAACAAAAGAGCTTCTTCATTCCAAAGATTCTAATGTCATTTATCTAAAATGAGAAGCCCGGTGCACTAATTCCTGCACTAGTGGGATCCCTCAGCCTGGCCTGCGGGATCGGACTGAAACCGACTCTCCGACATCCCGAGAGGGTGCAGGACAGTCCGAGGGACCCCACAGGTGCACAATTAGGGCCAGGGAGAAACGAGGGAGGTTGGCCAGCCAGGGAGGGACCACAGGAGGGCTTCAGGGCATGTCTGACCAGTCTCACTCAGTCCCGATCGGCCAGACCCCGGCAGTAAGCTAACCTACCAGTTGGAGCGTCTGCCTCCTGGTGGTCAGTGCACATCATAGTGAGCAGTTAAGCAGCCTTAGCATATCATTAGCATACTAGAGGCCCGGTGCACGAAATTCATGCACGGGGGGGGGGGGGGTCCCTCAGCCCAGCCTGCACCCTCTCCAATCTGGGACCCCTCGAGGGATGTCTGACTGCCCGTTTAGACTGCCAGGGCAGTCAGACATCCCTCTCACAATCCAGAACTGCTGGCTCCCAACTGCTTGCCTGCCTGCCTTCCTGATTGCCCCTAACTGCTTCTGCCTGCCAGCCTGATCACCAAAGAACCACTCCCATGCCAGCCTGATTGATGTCTAACTGTTCCCCTGCCAGCCTGTTTGGCCCCAACTTCCCTCCTCTGCCGGCCTGGTCACCCCTAACTGCCCTCCCCTGCAGGGTTGATAGCCTCCAACTGCCCTCCCTTGCAGGCCTGGTCCCTCTCAACTGCCCTCCCTTGCAGGCCTGGTCTCTCTCAACTGCCCTCCCTTGCAGGCCTAGTGCCTCCCAATTGACCTACCCTGCTGGCCATCTTGTGGTGGCCATCTTCTGTCCACATGGGGCAGGATCTTTGACCACATGGGGGCAGCTATATTGTGTGTTGGAGTCATGGTCAATCTGCATATTACTCTTTTATAGAGGGGTGGTGCACGGGAGGGGGCCAGCTGGTTTGCCCTGAAGGGTATCCCGGATCAGGGTTGGGGTTCCCTTGGGGCATGGGGCGGCCTGAGCGAGGGGCCTGTGGTGGTTTGCAGGCCAGCCACGCCTTCTGGCAACCCAAGCGGAGGCCCTGGTATCTGGAATTTATTTACCTTCTACAATTGAAACTTTGTAGCCTGGAGCGGAGCCAAGCCTCCTGCTAGCTCCGTGGCTGGCAGCCATTTTCCTTGGGGTTTGTGTACCTTCTATAATTGAAACTTTGTAGCCTTAAGTGGAGGCCTGGGCCAGCCAGCGTGTGCGGAAAGCTTTGCTTCTTCCATTGCCGGGGGGGGGGGGGGGGGGTGGCGGTGCAACCCTTGCCTCCTGCTCTTTCCAGCTCAGTGGCTGCTGCCATTTCTGTTTGGATTTGTTTACCTTCTATAATTGAAACTTTATAGCCTTGAATGGAGGCTTAGGCTGGCAAGGGAAGAAGAAAAGCTTGGCTTCATCCATTGCCTGGGAAACCCAAGCCTCCCTCCAGCTCTCTGAGGCTGTAGCCATCTTGGTTGGGTTTATTTGCATACTCGCTCTGATTGGCTGGTGGGTGTGGCTGGTGGGCATGGCTTGTGGGTGTGGAGGAGTGCTGGTTAATTTGCATATTACTCTTTTATTAGGTAGGATCATTACACTTTGATTGGTTGAACGGATGACCGAACACTTAGCATATCAGGCTTTTATTATATAGGATACATCACAAATTATGTTCAACCTTGGAGCAAGTATCTCTGAGATCAAGATAAATTAAGGAAGAGGGAAAGGTTACCTTGCCGCCATCTGAGTCACCCTGGCAAGATGACTGAGGCATTCCTTTTCAGTCTGCTCTAGATGAAGCAAACCAAAATCTCTACGACACTGTAAGAAATACACCTGCAGATTTTTGAGAGAAAAAGAAATTGAAGGTGTCCTTGTAAATGAACACATTCTTTTCTCAATCATTTCATGTAAATTTTAAGCAATTTTTCAATCTCTTCCAACAGTACCCAAGTTTCTTGACCATCAATGATACATTATAAAAGCTTTTTGATCAATTCTGCAATTCTAATTTTTTTATTCAATGATTACTGGGTTTGTAAACATTCTAGAAGATTAGTTTTCAAACCTGCACATACACGGGAACCATCTCAAAAGTTTTTAAACCAACTTTAAAAAAAATGATGGCAGTCCCAGAGATTCTAATTTAAGTTATACTAGATGTAGCCTGGGTATTGAGTTAAGAAAACTCAAAATAATCTCTGATGTTTGTTTTCTAACTGATGAAGGGGTAAGAAAATAATCAGACTCTATAGGACCATGCAGTGCAATGGGCTTCAGAAGTCATCTAGTCTAATCCCACAGCAAGAATCCCTTCTGTACCAATATTGAAAATAGCTTATTATTCTCTTGGACAGCATTAAGTGTTTCTAAAATTATGGAATTAAAAACTTCCTCACTTAAAACAGTGAAAAACAAATGTAAACTTGAGCACTTAAGGTATTCTGAGTTTTTTTGTTTTTCATTAAAGCTAGCACTCCAACAGTTTAACTCCTCAGAATATTTTTGGTTCATATATCACTCCTCAATTGTTGACCTCTGGATTTCTAAGAACTCTGCTAAAGAATAGAGCTTGGGAGATCTGTAATGATTTTAATGTCAGTGAACTTTCCAAAACATGAATCTTACTGTATATCACGTTTGGTCATCTGTAAACAAAAATTATATACACACATAGAATCTGTGAGGTTCTAAGCTAACCTAGAAGAAACTGGGTAACTTTCTGGGTCCAGAAGGTAAGCTGTTTTTTTTACATTGGAGTGTATGATGTATATGTGCATTTGGCAGATTTATGTAAGAAGCAAAGAAGGGAGATTATGGCAGGAGTGAAATATTATTCTTCAAAATTTGGCTTGGTGACCTGGCTTCATGGAAATTTTCCCATGATGGCTGTATTTGCTATATATATTGAAGCAAACCAATTTCTTGGAGTCATTTGAGAAAACAACATAAGATCATAACACTGTAGTAATCACATACAAAATGCCAATGAGTCAAAAAAAACCCACAAAGGTTGGAGCTGATTTTTTCAAGCTGGTTCTAAAATGCCTTATTTCTCTTTATTTACAAAACAGTTTTTTAAAAAAACCCCACCACATTCCTTAGTATATTAGGACACAAGTAAACTTGCTTCCCCAACCCTCCCTCCCTCTCTCTCTCACCTCAGCTGTTAAAGCTCTACTAGTTTCTGCATTCAGTTTGCTTAAGTATGTTTTAATTGTGGTTTCCATATTAAGCTTCTCCATTTCCCACTGAGATCTGAAATACAAGATCATTAAAGAGTCAGTAACATTGCAGCAAGAACACTTTTCTATCTTATTCAAGAGGAAGATAACAAGCCACTCAATGAATAGTTAATGATTTCTTGAAAAGTATACAGCATAGAAAAGCAGGAGAAGAGCCGAAACCAGTTTGGCTCAGTGGATAGAGCATCAGCCTGCGGACTGAAAGGTCCCAGGTTCGATTCCGGTCAAGGGCATGTACCTTGGTTGCGTGCACATCCCCAGTAGGGGGTGTGCAGGAGGCAGCTGATGGATGTTTCTCTCTCATCGATGTTTCTAACTATCTCTCTCCCTTCCTCTCTGTAAAAAAATCAATAAAAAAATATATTAAAAAAAGGAGAAGACAATACTTAAGCCTTATTGTTATCCTTTAGTATCGAGAGAGTAGAAGTTTTAAAGTTGTCAATATAGAGGTAATGATTTAAAACTTGGCTCTCAAATTAAGTTGTCTGAGGATGAATGTCAGTTCCACAGTTTATTAAATGTGAAACCCTGGGAAAGTTACTGACCTTTCTTGTACCTCAGTTTTCTCACATGTAAAAGTGGAGGAAATTATATTCCTTACCTCAAAGAGCTATGGTGAAAATTAATTCAGATAATATACACAAAGCACTTTGTGTTTGGCACATAATAAGTACTGAATAAATGTCAGGTATTATCATAATTAATAAATTTGGCTTAAAGTTTCTTTATACAAGCCTTTTTATCCCAGTAATAGCAACTGTGGACATTTTTATTATCTGTGTCATAAAGCTAGGTCACTGCATGAAAATATTTTAATATTATTACATTCAACGCCTCAGAATGAAAACAAATCCTACAGTTTAAGAGGGAGATGATACAACATTATTTATCAAGGATATTATGGAAAATGGCTACGTGTAAGGTTTCTCTTTTTCTTATCTCATTTCAGCTTTATCTCCAGAACTCTAGAGCAATACAAACCAATGTCTTAAGTGGAAATAATTAATTGGAAATAAAACATGGTAATAGGGAGTGTTCAGAAAAGCAATCCTCAATGTTTTATTATTAGAAACATCTGGATACTTGAGTACCTGACAAACACTTCATAAATAAATATATTATTAATACCATTAAGGCGAAAGTGTTTTGAAGTGGGCGGAGGGGGGGGGGGGGGATCATGAAATGTCCAAGAGAATTATTATACCATTGAATATTATAGAAAATTTGCCGACAATAAGACAAAATATAGATAAATTGGACTTCATTAAATTAAAAACTTTTGTACTTCAAAGGCCATCATCAAGAAAGTGAAAAGAGCCCTAGCCAATTTGGCTCAGTGGATAGAGCATTGGCCTGCAAACTGAAGGGTCTCGGGTTCAATTCTAATCAAGGGTATATACCTTGGTTGCAGGTTTGATCTCCAGGCCCAGTAGGGATGCATGCGGGAGGCAACAATCAATGTGCCTCTCTCACTCGAGATTTCTCTTTCTCTCTCTGTCTCTCTCCCTCCTTTCCACTCTCTAAAAATCAGTGGAAAAATATTCTTGAGTGAGGATTAACAAAACAAAAAAAAAAGTGAAAAGACAACCAACAGAATGGAGGAAAATATTTGCAAATATCTGATAAGGGTCTTGTATCGAGAACATACAAATAAAAATTATAACTCTACAGTAAAAACACAATCAACTTAATTTTTAAAATGGTCAGAGGAGGAGAAACCAAGATGGCAGCCTAGATAAGCACCTAAACTAATCCCTTGCACAACAATTTCAAAACAACTAAAAGACAGAATGGACATCATCCAAAACCACAGGAAAGCTGGCTGAGTGGAAATTCTACAATTAGAAGGAAAGAGAAAAGCTCACAGATCAGAGGAACCGCAAAGCGCTGAGGTACAGAGATGCATGCATAGAGGAAGGGCGGCCAAGTGCCTGGTTGGCGGGAGGGGAAAGGAAGCCCCCAACTGCACTGAACCCCAGTTCTGACTGCACTGAACACCAGCTCCGGCCGAAATCCCATGGACCCAGGCTCATACGGGTGAAAATTAATTCAGATAATATACATAAAGCACTTTGTGTTTGGCACATAATAAGTACTGAATAAATGTCAGGTATTATCATAATTAATAAATTTGGCTTAAAGTTTCTTTATACAAGCCTTTTTATCCCAGTAATAGCAACTGCAGAGAAAGGCACACGGAGATTCGGAGACTTGGAGATTCGGGGGAGCCGCAGCGGGCAGGGGTCTGGAAGCTCAAGAGCGCGCATGAGTGCACGCAGAAGGTCTGACTGTGGAGGTTGCCGCAGGCTTTCCATACCAGAAGGAGTTGGAAGCTCCTAACTTCACTGAATCCCAGTTCCGACTGCACTGAAACCCAGTTCTGGGCGAGCCCCTGGCAGACCCACGCTCTTACAGGGGGAATCTGGTCTATCAGGCGGAAACTCAGGGGATCAGTGAAAGGCAGAGGTCTGGAGTTGCGCGCGCAAGGGCAGGGCTGACAGGAAGCCAAGACTGTCTGCTCAGCCTTGAGACTCCACTCCACCCAAGCTGAGCGCAGAGGCTTTTGCAATTTTGCAAGTCTGGTCCTATACGCTGTCTCCAATACAGAAGGTATCCTGGTGTAGACACAGCTGATACTCACAGCCGATTGGCCTGGAGGTCAATTCCTCCCAGTGATACCAACAACAATCAAGACTTAACTACAACAAGGCTGGACACACAGTCCACCAAGAGTGTCCACCAAGGGGAGCACCAAGAGTGTCCACCGCAGGTAAATGGGGAGGCTGACCCACCAGGCCATATAGGAAACCAAGGACACAAAGCTACCCTACCAACTCAGGAAAGCAGGGAAAATGCAGAGTCAAAGAAACAGACCACAAATGAAAGAAATGGAGGAGAACAGACAACTGGATATAGAATTCAAAACCACAGTTATAAGGTTTTTCAAAAATTTCCTAGAAAAAAATGATAAATTTAACAAGATCCTTGAGGATATGAAAAAGGACCAACAAGAAATTAAACATGCACTGACTGAAATAAAAAAAATATTATACAGAGACCCAACAGCAGAATAGAGAAACGCAAGAATCAAGTCAAAGATTTGAAATACAAAGAAGCAAAAAAACACTCAACTGGGAAAGCAAAAAGAAAAAAAGAATCCAAAAAGTTGAAGATAGTGTAAGAAGCCTCTAGGACCACTTCAAGTGTACCAACATCAGAATAATGGGGGTGCCAGAAGAAGAGAGAGAGCAAGATACTGAAAACCTATTTGAAGAAATAATGACCGAAAACTTTCCCACCTGGTGAAAGAAATAGATTTACAAGTCCAGGAAGCGCACAGAACCCCAAACAAAAGGAATCCAAAGAGGACCACACCAAGACACATCATAATTAAAATGCCAAGAGCAAAAGACAAAGAGAGAATATTAAAAACAGCAAGAGAAAAGCAGTTACTTACCTACTAGGGAGCACCCATACGATTGTCAGCTGATTTCTGAACAGAAACTATGCAGGCCAGATGGGAGTGGCAAGAAATATTCAAAGTGATGAATAGCAAGAACCTACAACCAAGATTGCTCTACCCAGCAAAGTTATCATTCAGAATGGAAGGTCAGATAAAGAGCTTCACAGATAAGAAAAAGCTAAAGGAGTTCATCACCACCAAACCAGTATTATATGAAATGCTGAAAGGTATTCTCTAAGAAGAGGAAGAAGAAGAAAAAGGTAAAGATAACAATTATGAACAACAAATACATATATATTAACAAGTGAATCTAAAAATCAAGTGAATTAAAAATCTGATGAACAGAATAAACTGGTGAATATGATAGAATCAGGGGCATAGAATGGGAGTGGACTGAAAATTCTCAGGGGGAAAGGGGTATGGGAGGTGTGGGAAGAGACTGGACAAAAATTGTACACTTATGGATGAGGACAGTGGGGTAGAGGTAAGGGCAGATGGTGAGGTGGGAACCAGGTGGAGGGGAGACATGGGGGGAAAAAAGGGGAACAATTGTAATAACCTGAACAATAATGATTTGTTAAATTTTTAAAAAATACCTGCAGGCAAATCTATGAATGAGAACAAAAGTTAAGTCAATTTCATAAAGCAGTCACACCCAGTTGTACTGAATAGGGTAAAGATATGAGAACTCAATAAGTTCTAGTCCCTGACAATAGTGTGTTGTGAGACAATAATTTAGCTGATTTATTCTCAGCAGTTTTCTAGGGCCAGAGCTAAAGTGAACATAACCTCCCAATTTATCTAGGACACTTCTAGTTTATACCTGTTGTCTCAGTGTAATTATGAATACTGCTCAATTTTAGGCTCATAGTGCCCCAGTTTGGATGATAAATGATATGGCTGCCCTAGCCAGAACATGCTGAGTGAAATCACAGTTTCAGAAAGGGTGCACTAAATCAAAGCAATAGCTATTTGTACCTTTTCATGGAAAGTTGCTCTTTAAGGTTCTTGATCTCATTATCTTTGGCATGGTTTTGACGCTGTAATCTAAGCAAAGAAAAAAGTCACAAAATGTTAGAAATTATTTGTCATTATAGATGAGGAGGGATTAAGTATGTCCATTTTGGGCCAAATTGTTGAGTCTGAAAATAACTAAACTGATACCTAGCACTCCTGAAATTTATCTTATTTCTGATGTCTGATTTACTGACTTCACAAAGCAAGAACTAAGTTCTAACTCCTTAGTTTTAACTAAGCTATAAATTAGAAAATACAAGAGTTATTTTATTTTGTATTCCCAGCTCAGTGATTCGGAAAAATTTATTTAGTTCTTTGTACTTCAGTTTACCCACTAGAAAACAGAGATGGTAATTTCTGATATCCTAGGCCTGTTGTGGGATTGAGAACTTTAAATTCCTTAACCTTTTGCACTTGGATGTCGAGTGTGAGTCAACACGGTTAGTATCGGTAGCCCATCCCTTCCCTCCCTCCATCCCTCCTCCTTTATTTGGGCTTTTCTTACATTAAATAAATAAGTTTGTATGAAAAGAAACTCCAGTTTTTTATTCTACTGCTGCGCTTTGTAAAATCTGGGGTATTTAAAAAATTAAATCCCGAGTAGAATAAAGGAATCGAGAAAAAAGCAAACGAGTGCAAAGGGTTAAAGAGATATTATATCAAGTAATGCAAACTATTGAAGACTTACAGTCTGAAAGAAACCAGACCTTTAATATAGAAGTAATAAAGCTATATTTAAGTAAGAATTTTAATAAGGACTATGAATTAAAACTAGGAATCACTCATATAACCTAATCATGGGAAGTCTGGATAAAAATTTTGTATAAGTCAGAAAACATAATCTGTGATTAGCTTAAAATTCATATATAAGAAACTATTAAGAAAAATGCAAAGGAATACTTTTTGGTTAACATATATTCACATCCTATTTTTTATGTTCCTCCCTTGTGCTACTGCTGTATTTCTCTTCACAACCAAGCTTTTCCATTGCCCTGTTAATCTGCTTCAGTATGAAGAGATTTATAGCAAAAAAATATTTCTTTTTAAGTTTCTAATATGCTGAGACATTTTAAAAATATATTTCATTGATTTTTTTACAGAGAGAAAGGGAGAGGGATAGAGTTAGAAACATCGATGAGAGAGAAACATCGATCAACTGCCTCCTGCACACCTCCCACAGGGGATGTGCCCACAACCAAGGTACATGCCCTTGACTGGAATCGAATAGGGACCTTTCAGTCCACAGGCCAATGCTCTATCCACTGAGCCAAACCAGTTAGGGCTATGCTGATACATTTGAGATACAAAGGAGTACTGGTTAATATAAGTTATTGGAATAGTAAAGCCTTAAAACAATGACTTTAAATGTTGGCTAGAATGCTCACTACTTGATTTCAGAGACTACCCGCTCACCTTTACTTGAAACTTCTTAGAAGCTGTATAGAGACTTATAATCAACTAGTAGCCCATTGCAGGAAGATTCCTGTAATAGGGCTTCCTGCTGCACTCTCCTCCGCCCCGCCCGCCTGCTTCCCTTCCTTCTTCCCCACCCCACCTGCTTTCCTCCCTTCTCTCCGCTCCACCTGCTTTTCTTTCTTCTCCCCTGGCCCCACCTGCTTTCCTCCTTTCTCCCCACCCAACCTGCTTTCCTCCCTTCTCCCCTGCCCCACCTGCTTTCCTCTCTTCTCCCCGCCCTGCCTACTTGCTTCTCTGCAGCTTTGCTCCCTTCTGCAGCACTTGGCTTCTTCCAATGCTGTTTTGATATGCAAATTAACCACCATCTTGGTTGGGTTAATTTGCATACCCACCCTGATTGGTTGGTGGGTGTGGCTTGGGCGTAGCGAAGGTGTGGTCAATTTGCATATTACTCTTTTATTAGGTAGGATGTTCTATCGGACAGAAAATGTAATTAAAGAAACCAGATCTCTTTTTATACAAGAGGTCATGTTCTGAAGTAAATAATAAGAAATAGAAGCTTTGTTATTGTAATATACAGGAGAATAGAGAGAGTTGGAAAGTAGTAAGATTTCTAAAACTGGCATCTTCCTTTCCTTTGATACATCCGTAATTTCAATATTTTACCCAGTTCCAGTTTACAGTGGGTGGTAAGAGTTGACAGAGCTGCTAGGGAATACAGAAAACCTGGATTTGTAAATAAGAGGGTAAGGTATGCATAGTTCTTATCATACAGCTTGGATATGAACCAGCTATATATGTTCAGGCAGTTATAACTTCTCAGTCCTATTTTTCTCATGAATTACATGACAGGGTAGAATTAGATTTTCTTTTCTAAAAGATCTCAAGTTCTCAAGCTTATTCTGGCTGGCTATTAAGTTTATTATATGGACTACTGACAGTAGTTTCTTAACACTTATTAAGTGCTTATTGTAATTTGTACAAAGTGTCACTTTTCTGTAAAACTTTGTTAAAATTGCAATTATCATCAATAAATATTTATCAAACATTTACTGTAGGATTGGCATTGATTTAGGCCAAAGAAAAAAAAGTTTATTTTTTGCTTCCTACTAAACACCACATCCTAAGAGGGAAGAAATCAACATTCTACAATTAAAGATTATTTATATTTTTATCACATACTCTTGGGATATGATCAAAGTTAAACAAAAATAGGCTCAAAAGTTTATATGAGAACCCAGTGCTCATACTTTTTTTTTGTGCCTAGATGCCCTGTCTTTTCTCCCATCTCATCTTACCTCGCCTAGGTTCAATATTATGTCTTCAATGAAGTTCTTTCTTATCACAACAAAATCCCTAAAAAATATAGCTCCATTTGACAGTTATGTGCTTTTTAAAAATTTAAACTCTTTGAGATAATCATAGATCTACTTTCAGGTGTAAAAAATGATACAGTCAGAACCCAGGTACCATTTACCCATCTTCCCTGCAATGATATCCTGCAAAATGGCAGTACAATAACTAGGATGCTGACAGTGATCCAGTTCAAGATACTGAATTTTGTCACCACAAGGATTCCTCATTTTACCTTTACAGCCATATCCACTTCCCTTCCACTCCCATCTCCTCCTTATAGTCTTGAAACCACTAATCTGCTTTTCATTTTTATCATTTTTGAAATTTTGTCATTTAAAAAATGTAATAGAAATGGAATCATATAGTATATAAGCTTTGGGGTTTGGGATTTTTCACTCAGCAACGTTCTCTGATGTCTATAGTATATGTAGAGTTATTGCTACTTCGTTCCTGATGGTGCTGTTTGTGTCTTCCCTTTTGGTCAGTTTGCCAATTTTATTGATCTTTTCAAAGAAACAGCTTTGTTTCATGGATTTTTCTCTAGTTTTTTGTTTTTGTTTGTTTCTAATCTGTATTCTTTCCCACTGCTTATTTTGGGTTACTTTTATCTTTTTTTTGTTCTTGAGGTAGGAGCTTATATTATTCATTTGAGATATTTTCTCAGAACTGCTTTGGCTGTGTCCCAGAGATTTTGACATATTGTATTTTCATGTTAATTCAGTTCAATGTATTTTATTTCCCTTGGAATAATTAAGTATGTGTTATGTAGTTTGCAAGTGTTTGGAAATTTTCCTGTTATCTTAGCATTATTGTTTTCTAGTTTGAGACCATGTGATCTGAGTGTATGCTTTGCATAATTTCAATTGTTTAAAATTTACTGGGGTTTGTTTTAGGGTACAGGATATCATCTATTTCAGTGTATTTCCTGTGGACACTGGAAAGCATAAGGATTCTGCTGTATCTGGTTAATTGTCCTATAAATACTGATCAGATCCTGTTAGTTGATGGTATGGTAGAGGTGGTTTATATCCTTGTTGATTTTCTGTCTAGTAGTTCTTTAAATTGATGAGTAGGGTGTTGAAGTCACCAACTAAAATTGTACATTTTTCTATTTCTTTCAGTTCTACCAGGCTTTGCTTCATATATTTTAAGGCTCTATTTTTGGTACATACAACTTCGTTTTGGTGCCTTCCTGGTGAATTGATCTTTTTATCATCAGTAATGTTTTATCATCAGTAATTGATCTTTTTATCATCAGCAATTTGATAAATATTTATCAAACATTTACTGTAGGATTGGCATTGGCATTTTTGTCTCCAGTAGTTTACTTTGCTCTGATGCCCATTTTATCATCCTATATAATAAAGGCCAGCAACCATAACAGCATCATGACCATAACAACCATTGGCCAGTCGCTATGAGGTACATTGACCACCTCTCAGTCCCTTCCCCTGGGGGGGGGGGTGGGGCAGGACTGGGGACTGTAGAGCGGCAGTGGATGGTGAATGGTGAGCATCCAGCAGAGAGCATTGCAGGACGGCGGGGGCAAGCATTGCGGGGTGGGAGCGTTGCAGAACTTCGTGGGGCAGGAGCATTGAGGAGCATTGCAGAGCATCAAAGGGCGGGGAGCATCACAGAGTGATGTGGGGCAGTGGCAAGGAGCATTATGGAGCGTCACGGAGTGATGTGGGAGCTTCGCGGAGCATCATGGGGTGGCAGAGGTGAGCTTCGCGGGGCGGGGAGCTCCAGCGGGGAGCTCCATGGAACACTGTAGGGTGGCAGAGGCAAGCATCACAGAGAGGGAAGCTTGTAGAGCATCGTGG
This sequence comes from Eptesicus fuscus, assembly GCF_027574615.1. NCBI lineage: Eukaryota > Metazoa > Chordata > Mammalia > Chiroptera > Vespertilionidae > Eptesicus > Eptesicus fuscus. The sequence goes on from NC_072475.1 coordinate 70,669,873, forward strand.
GGTGGCAGAGGTGAGCAAGTGTTGTGGAGCGTTGCAGGTCAGCGGCAGCAGCTAGCATCATGGGGCAATGCAGGGCATCATGGGGCGTTGGACATGGCCCTGATTGCAGGCTAGGCATAGGGGCCTACTTGCACACGATTTCGTGCGCTGGGCCTCTAGTATATTAATATAGACACTCCTGCTTTTTTTGATTATTTACATAATGCATCTTTTATGTCTTTATACTTTCAATCCACCTATGTTGAAACTGAAGTTTCTTGTAAATAGTGTATTATTGTATTACATTTTTTGTTATATTTTTAAAAACCACTCTGCCAGTATCTATCTTTAAATTGGTGTATTTAGACCATTTACTAGTACATTTAAGGTAATTATTGATATGTTAGTGATTAGGTCTGCCATTTTATTATTGGTTTTCTGTTTGTTTCCTGTTTCTGTTTTCTTACCTTCTTATGGGTTATGTGAACATTTTTTAAGGATTCCATCTCTATGTAACTTTCTTAGTTGTTGCACTAGGTATTATAATATGCACTCATGGCCTACTGCTATTGATCTTTTCCTATTTCAAGTGAAGTGTAGAAGGGTCGATTCACATTGCTTTGATGGAGAGAGGCAGGAGCTCTAGCACCAACTGGGGAAAGGGGTCTAAAGGAGGGGTGGAGACTAACACCAGTGGTGGAGACTTAACTCCCCATAGGGAAAGTAGGGATAAAACCTACCATTGACTAGTCCCACCTCAAATTAGTTTGTTAAGTCCACAGATGCTAGGTAGAGGTAGATGCTCAGCTCACAGCTGGACGACATTGATGCTATCCTGAGAAAGGAAATGAGCACTACCTGCTCCCTCCTGGTGGAGAATGCAAGATCAACTACCTGATCAGTACTGCTACCCCAGCAGAGGAATCCGATTCCTGCCATCTGCTTTTGTCAGAGCATACTATCTGTTTCCAAAGAATGATGTGGGGCTGCTGGTTGACTGGAGTAGGTGTGTAGTGCCAAGAAGGTTTTCAGTTGTTATATTTTCCTTTTCCTATTCCTTTGGCTAGAGGGAACAGATTTTCCTTGGAATTTTTCACCCTATGCCTACTGGCAGTTGGAAGTTTCTGCAGCACCTTGCCTAGGATATATGGGAGGCAATAAGGAAAATCACTGCTGTATTATTCCTCAAGTCCAAGGTCTCCAAACTGTCTGCTTTCTTTACTTCTCAGAGTCTTTCTGTTTGTTTGTTCTTTTAGGTCCAGGGTGTTTTAATTGTAAGATGGAGGACTTATAAGTAATGGAGCTACTATGGTGAAACTGGAAGTCCCTCTGTTATATGGAATTTTAATCCCCTTATGTCAGTAGCCAGCAAACTCATTAGTCAACAGAGCCAAATATCAACAGTAACAGTACAACGATTGAAATTTCTTTTGAGAGCCAAATTTTTTAAACTTAAACTTCTTCTAACGCCACTTCCTCAAAATAGACTCGCCCAGGCCATGGTATTTTGTGGAAGAGCCACACTCAAGGGGCCAAAGAGACGCATGTGGCTCGCGAGCCGCAGTTTGTCGACCACGGCCCTATGTGATCTATACTGTCTATTAGCTAACAGTTAATGTCTAACACGTCTTGGTATCCTCTACATATGTCTTACATAATTCTTCTCACAGTTAGTACTTAAATGTTTGGAGAATGTTTAACACTGAATGCTTATTGAGTGAAGATATATGTATCCCCTAAAGTGATCTGTCTGCAGTTTCGAGCATATAAGGGTGCCTGGGTCAGTTATCAGAGTTGAGAAGGGATATCCTCAAATTAGGAAGGAGAGAGGAAATTCATCTGCAAGCATGGCATGACATTGCTGATCTCTGGTATTATGTAACACATTTCTGGATTGGTCATTATCTTTCAGGCTAAAAGACAAAGTTTTGAATCCTTCTTAAGTGACTGCAGTGCTTAGTTTGCCCATGCTATCTTAGTTTACTCACCTCCTTGTGAACTTGAAGGATATCTCTAAGTCCTGTAGGAACAGGCCTGAAAGTATTTTCAACTGATATTAAGTTGCCAGAGCTACGACAATAAGTTCTTAAAAACATCTTCAGGATGGATGATATGATATATAGGGAAAAATTTAAAACCTAAATTTCTGCCAAGTATTTCTCTAATTTTACAATTAGTATTTTGGACTCCTCACTATAAGATTATTTCCTAGAAATTACCTATTCTCCTTATTAGCAGTCTAGGAACTGCAAAGGATTTCAAATTAGATTTCCTGGACTGGCCAGCATGACTCAGTCATTGAGCGTCGACACATGAACCAGGAGGTCACAGTTTGATTTCCGGTCAGAGCATATGCCCAGGTTGATCTCTGGTGTGGGACATGCAGAAAGCAGCTACTCCATGATTCTCTCTCATCAATGGTGTTTCTCTCTCTCCCTCTCCCTTCTTCTCTGAAATCAATAAAAATGTATTTAAAAATAAATGAGACTTCTTAGATGACTTTATCTTGTGGTACTACTGCTCATTAAAATAATTTGTTACAAATTATATTATTCTTTCAACTAATAATCATCGGAGGCAGTGATTATTAGAAAAAAATAAAGCAAGACACTTGTTTTTTCCTATTACATCAAAGTTTTTAGTCTTAGGCATGTAATCCTTAAAGTTATGAGAGAAATGAAATTGATGCAGTTTAGAAGAGTCTCCAGCTCTCTTGGTCTTGGAACACAAACACTCTGAGGGACCAACATAAAAAAAAATACGACTGATTCCATGATGTCTTTGAGGAATATATTTATCACATGAAGCAGGCGTCCTCAAACTACGGCCCGCGGGCCACATGCGGGTGTTTTTGCCGTTTCGTTTTTTTACTTAAAAATAAGATATGTGCAGTGTGCATAGGAATTTGTTCATAGTCCAGCCCTCCAACTGGTTCCTTCACTGGTCTGAGGAACAGTGAATTGGCCCCCTGTTTAAAAAGTTTGAGGACTCCTGCTATAAAGAAAAGGCCAAGAAACTAGAATCATGATTTGAAAGTTAATTATCTTCCTCATGAAATTCTAGTATCTTCACACTTGTTCATCTAATACATGAAAAGCTTGATATATAAAGTGAGCAGTTGCTCCATTTAGCTGGCAAGGCAAAAATAGAAATGGTTTTTGAGCAAGTGCAGTCCGATGGTTGGCAGTTCCTAATATGCAGTCACAATGCCACCTAGTGGGCACCTATGGATTATCTTTTCAAGATAGTGTTCACTATGGAGCAAACCCAGAATTTTGTTTTAAAAGGATGTATACTTACTTGGAAATCTTATTGATTCCAAAAGCCACTTGTTGATTAAGAGATGCGATGATTTTATCTCTCTTCTTAACCTGTAGTTGGTTTTCTTGCCACCGCAATGTCAATCTTTTCAACTGTTTCTCAAAGCCCTGCTCAAAGAAAAATAAAATTTCAGTTAATTCTGCTCAAGTCACCAGACATTGAAAGAAAAAAATTGGGTTTTTTAGAAAAGAAGACATCATTTAGTTAACATTTGAATTACCTGTGACTTGCCTCAGATCTAATGGCAAGAGTACTTACTTCACACTGATAGCGCAATTTATAAAGCTGCAGTTGTCGAGCAAGCTTTTCCTTATCAATTTCTCCATATTCTGCAGGTAAATTACTGGTTGAACCCTATTAAGCAAATGGAATATGCATGCTTTATTTTCCTCTTTTAAAAAAGCATTAATATTTTAGTTATTTAAAGGGGATTTAAAGTTTTCATCTATTACCTATTCATGCTTTATAGGTATCAATGCAAATATCCCTTCTGATTAGTTTAGATAAACCCAATCTCTCCCTCATTACAGCATTCACTAAATAATACCAGTAACTTATTTACTGATGCTACAATTTGATAAAATTACCTGGCATGCTTACCACATTTTAGGCTTGTATTTTTGGGGGGCACAGTTAATGCTTTTATTATCCACCCCCCCAAAAAATAAAAAAAATAAAAAACCCCACACAAAATACTTTATGAGGTAAGCAATAAATACTTCCATTTTGAAGATTATAAAATAGAGTAACCTGCTCAAGGTCACACAGATAGGTAGTAGAGGCACCTTAATTACCCAAGCACTTAATAGTATTACATGACATACCTTAGTTTAATGTTCAAATTCTTCACTATATTACAAACACTCTAATCACAGGCCCATATCATAGTATAACTCGAGATAAAGCAGATGCTAAATGTATTTTGAGTAAAAGCATGAATTTATTTTCAAAAGGTGTATGACATTTTTTCTATTTGCAAGTTCTCATAATTTTCAAGGCTATTAGATGAAAACCAAAGGCCCCACATTTAAATTATAGTGTGATATACAAAACTTAGAATATTTCATTTCACTTAAAATATACACATCATGCCCTAATCGGTTTGGCTCAGTGGATAGAGCGTCAACCTGCGGACTGAAAGGTCCCAGGTTCGATTCCAGTCAAGGGCATGTACCTTGGTTGCAGGCACATCCCCAGTGGTAGGTGTGAAGGAGGCAGATGATCGATGTTTCTATCTCATCGATGTTTCTAACTCTATCCCTCTCCCTTCCTCTCTGTAAAATATCAATAATATATATTAGAGGCCCGGTGCACAAAATTTGTGCACAGGGGTCCCTCAGTCCAACCTGCACCCTCTCCAATCCAGGAGCTGTCAGGGGATGTCCTACTGATGGCTTAGGCCCACTCTGGCTTAGGCCCACTCCTGTGGTTTCCTGCTCTATGCAGGGCTTGGGGGCTTCGCCGCAGTCTTTGAGAAGCCCCCATGCCTTGCTGTCTGCTCTCTGTCTTCTGGGCCTGGGGGCTTAGCCGCCATGTGCGAATGAAGCCCCCATGCCCTGCTGCCTGGGCTCTGTCTGCCAGGCCTGGGGCTTTGCCGCCACACAAAGGAAGCCCTCATGCCCTGCTGTCCGCTCTCTGCCTGCCAGGCCTGGGGGCTTCCTCGCAACTGCCACACTAAGGAAGCCCCCAAGTCTTGCTGTCCAGGCTCTGTCTGCCGGGCCTGTGGGCATTCCCACCACTGCCACGCTAAAGAATCCCCCAAGCCCTGCTGTCTGGCCTCTGTCTGCCATGTGTGGGGGCTTCCCTGCCACTGCCACGCTAAGAAAGCCCCCATGCCCTGCTGTCCAGGCTCTGTAGGTGACAGGCCTGGACACTCCAGCAGTGGAGGAGTGGTGAGGCTGGATCCACCCCCTCCGGCAGTGGATCGAGCCTTGCCGCTTGGTCCCCACAACCCCTGGCTGGGCCGACAGGCCCAGACACTCCAGCGGTGGGGCTAAGGGGACTGGGCGCCGCCATCTTGTGGCTATGGGTGCTGCCATCTTTGTGACAGAGTGATGGTTAATTTGCATATTTCTCTTTTATTAGGTAGGATATATATATATATATATATATATATATATATACATCATATAATATTATAATTGGAAAGGAGAAAAAAGGTATGATAGTTATATGAACACCAGAGGCCCGGTGCACAAAATTCTTGCACTCTGGGGGGCGGGGGGAGGTCCCTCAGCCCGGCCTGCGCCCTCTCGCAGTCTAGGACCCCTCGGAGGATGTCCGCCTGCCAGGGATCAGGCCTAAGCCGGCAGTCAGACATGCCTCTTGCAGTCTGGGACCCCTCACTCCTTACCACCTGCCTGCAGCAGAGGCGGGAGAGGCTTCCTTCTCCGCTGCTGCATCACCAGCTGTGAGCATGGCTTCTGGCTGAGCGGAGCTCCCCTTGTGGGAGCGCACTGACCACCGGGGGTGGGGGCGGGAATCTCCTGCCATGAGCGCCTGCCCCCTGGTGGTCAGTGCGCATCATAGCGACTGTTAGTTCCACCATTTGGTCGATTTGCATATTGGGGTTTTTATGGGGTTTCTATTATAAAGGATTTTACTATCAGCCAGGGAATCATTTGTACTAACTGTACCCTTAGACAATCAATATTGTCAACATACTATATATCATTATATTTAAACCATGGATCAGGTTATCATAAAATGATCTCAGTACAGAATTCTCATGGGTAAAAAAATCAAGGCGTTTCTTTAAAAAAACCTTTCATACGCTTTGTCTGATTAAGTGCTGTGTAAAGTACTTAAATCATATTCATATGCATTTTCACATATAGGTATCTTATCCCCAGCAATGATTACTACCAGGAAAGGAACCAAAGAAAAGATTGTTATACACTGATATATCATGGTAACAACCAGATTTAACTAAAAAACAATGAAAGTAGCTTTGTTTTGCAAAACTATTTTTCTCATGAAAATAATCTAATGGGATTATGCCAGTTTCACCCCTTCTTCTGAGGTAGCTGAAACCCCTTTTCAAGAAATAGAGTTGTAATCAACTCTGACAATAATTAAAACCAAGAAATGGCTTGAGGGGTAAAATGAAAAGTTTCTAGCTCCTAAACATTTTTCCTTTCTCATCCCTCTCTCCCTCCCTTCCTGTTTTGTTTTGTGTTGTGTTTTGTTTTTCTCCTCACAAACACAAGAATAAACCACTAGGCTAACATGCTGTTCAAAGAGTCATGGGGCAAACAAAGTTTACAATTATTTCTGGAAGAAGGAAGGCAGAGCACTCCTCTCTCCAATTAGGCTTACCTGCTCTATCATGTTCAGAATATGCAATTCATCCAGGCTACAGAACTTTTCTTCAGTTGTGGAATCTTCTTGAATATCACTTATATCTACTGGGTGTAGATTTGCTTGCTCTTTCTTCAAATACTTTTCCTTTCCTACCATATTTTGGCTACAATAGTGATAAAATCAAAGTGATCTTTTAGAATTGTAAGAATTTTTCATCTAAACCATTGTTTTCTAAATTAATATTGCACTGGTCTCATGAGATGCTCAGCATCAGAAGGGTTTATGGTCTAAATTTTAGACAGTGCTCAGACTGTGTTTTCTTGGAAAATCACAATGAATTTTAGCTTATTTGAAATAGCACTCATCTCAGTGTTTTCAAGAACTATGAGATCATGAAGTTCGTTTTCTAAATTGTAACTATTAACATCAATTACTTTGGAAAATATTGACAAGCATTTCCACATCTACAATAATATTTTCTGACAAAATTCTTGACAGGTAGTTTGGTTTAATCAACTTCAGCACGTAGGCTCAGTATACATTTAAATAGAAGGCTGCAAATAGCAACATAAAGTAGATTTTTAAATGCATGTTTCTTTTACGACAGCACCTTAAAAAACTGTAGTGATAACACGAATTTCAGTCACTAGGAACCACTGCGAGAAAACATAAAAATTTTACACGTACAATGGCAATTAAACCATTATTATACGTATGTCTAAAAGGTAAATGCGTATTACTACCCTTTCAGTTGGCTACTGTTTAGTAGCTATAAATTTCCTTTCTAATCTCACTGAATGGTAAAAAAAAAAAAAAAATACTTAAGAAATAGTACTTTTACCATGATATAAATGACTTGCTTTTATCAGTGAATAAAAAAAAAAGTAACTCTCGGATGCATTATTATTTCTTTTAGGCCACTGAAACCTAAGAAAATTGAAATCTAATGCTTGTAGAATAACTTGTAAGACACTATAAAACACTCATTAGGTATCACTGAAGTATTCCAGAATGATTCAAACATTTTGGAAAGTTCAATGAAATCAACTGCTTGTATATACCAATGGATTCCAAACAAAACTGATTTTCTAAATTACCTGAAAAAAAAATTTTAAATTTACATTTTTTCAGGTACCCCCAAACCTGTAAAAATATATACACATTTGTATTTTGAAAAGTCCAGAAGATTATTCCTAAATTTTTAAAGTATGATGAATAGTATTGTGAAAATATAGGAAAATGTTCATATTACTAAGAGATGCAAACTGAAACATGCAGAGGTAAAATTACATAAACTTAGGGATTGAAAACCCATCAACAAAGAACAAAATGTTAAGGCAAGAATGAAACAAATGTGGAAAATAGTAATAATTGTTAAATTGAGAAGATAGGGAGATGTACTAATGTAGAATATTATTTACTTTTCTATGTATTTGAACATTTTTATTTAAAAAAATAATAAAAAGCTCCCTGAGTGATTTGATGATCATACAGGTTTGGGTTACACTATAGGCAAAATAAGCAAAATGACTGATGATATTATTATATTCTTTAGTAAGTTATTTTCATGACATTTGTACACAGCCTAAAAATTAAAGGAACAAAACTATTATTCTATGGTAGCAATTTCAGCCTTTTTCATGTCATAGCACACATAAAAATTACTAAAATCTGCAGCACACCAAAAATATATTTTTTGCCAATCTGACAAAAAAAAACTTGGTATAATATTGATTCATTCACACCAATGGTTCCTGTTGTGTTGGTTGTTATTTTTTAATATCACAGTCTAAGGGAAAAGAGGTCAGTGCTCCTGACTAAATAGTCAAATATTGCATATTTTTAAAAGTCTTACAGCACACCAGTTGAAAATCATTGCTGTAAGGGCTTTCTCTATTGTTGATAGAGAAAGTGAAAATCAACCTTGGATGATGAACTATTTAGTTATTAAGTGGATCCTATCAATTAACAATGAGAAAATATCAACTACAACTGATGGCTTGAAAGTTGACAAAATATGTATGTTCTTGTGTACCATTTTAAAGATAACATGTTCTCACAATGAGTTTTGCAAAGGTCCCAATTTCAGTTAAGAAACATTTTGGAGAGTATAATGATCTCTTCATTGTACTATCTCTCCTACTTCCTTCCTCTACTACACTGTCATCAGTCTAATGGCCGTACAATATAGCTCACAGTAATCTTTAGATACTAAAAGGTTTCTAATAAAGACTCAAAATTCACTGTTAATAACCAAGATTTAAAACACACACACCAAACCTCAGGTTAATTAAACAAACTAAATTAAAACAAATAAAAACAAACTCTCGTTAAAGAAATCATTGGGACAAACAATATCTGTCCTTTAAAGTTAAGTTTTATTTAGCAAGTAAGTCTTATTTAGTAAAGTTAAGTCTTGGGTTGTGGTTAGCAAATCTAGACTATATTTTAAAAGATTTTATGCTGGACCCAAATTAGTCCTCAAGTGAAGCTGTTAGCAATTGATGACTCCTGAGTAGCCTTATAGAAAAATGGCAAAAGATTCTATTCTACCCAAGTAAATGATAAGTTAATTTTTTTCACTTTATGTAAATGGTGACAACTTATTAACGAACTGTTCTTTCTTCTCTTATTGAGAACACTTCCCAAGGCAAGGCTGTTTCATATGGCAAAGCACATTTTGAAATTACTAAGAAAAATTTAAAAATTAAATAAATACTTACACTTGCTCTTCTTTTGATTCCTTATTCTGAAAAACAGCATTAAGAATTAGTAATTTATATCAACAAATTACTAATTTATGTCAATACAGAAGAGTGATCTGACTACATTTAAGTCAGTGTTTCTCAAACTTTTTTTACCACAGCCATTCTAAGAAATATATTTTACCTAATGATGTAAATGCACTTATTTAAGTGTCTTTACACATAATTATAAAACTGAAATATAAGTTCCATGAAGTAAACCTCATCCATATTATGTGTGTTATGAACTGCATATTTGTGTTCCCTCCCCAAATTCATACATTGAAACGCTAACCCCGATGTGATGGTAACTGGAGGTAGGCCCATTGGGAGGTAATTAAATTAAAATAATGTTGTGGAGTCCTCATAATGGAATTAGTGCTCTTTATAAAAAGAGATCAGAGAGCTACTCTTTTTTTCTCTCCGCCATGTATTCACAGAACAAGGTAGCTGTCTGTAAACTAAGAAGAGGGCCTTCACCAGACACCAAATCTGCTGGTACTTGATCTTGGACTCCAGCACTTTGAGAAACAAATTTTTAAGCCAACCAGTCTATCAATGCTTGTTATAGCAGTCCAACCGGACTAAAACAATGGATGATGAACTCTGGAAACTTTTTTATTCCTATTTATTCTATTTCCTTTTTTATTTATTTTTTATTTTTTTTTAATGAATCTTTATTATTCAGATTACAATTGTTTCTCCTTTTTCCCCACATATCTCCCCACCACCCAGTTCCCAACCCCCCCTCTGTCCTTACCTCCCACCCCCGCTGTCCTTATCCATAGGTGTATGATTTTTGTCCAGTCTCTTCCCATAATCCCCACACAGACACCCCTTTCCCCCTGAGAATTATCAATCCACTCCCATTCTATGCCTCTGATTCTATTAAGTTCACCAGTTTATTCTGTTCCTCAGATTTTTAATTCACTTGACTTTTAGATTCACTTGTTGATAGATATGTATTTGTTGTTCATAATTTTTATCTTTCTTCTTCTTTTTCCTCTTTTTAAAGAATACCTTTCAGCATTTCATATAATGCTGGTTTGGTGGTGATGAACTCCTTTAGCTTTTTCTTATCTGTGAAGCTCTTTATCTGCCCTTCAATTCTGAATGATAACTTTGCTGGGTAGAGTAGTCTTGGTTGTAGGTTCCTGCTATTCATCACTTTGAATATTTCTTGCCACTCCCGTCTGGCCTGCATGGTTTCTGTTGAGAAATTAGCTGATAATCGTATGGGAGCTCCCTTGTAGGTAACTAACTGTTTTTCTCTTGCTGCTTGTAAGATTCTCTCTTTGTCTTTTGCTCTTGGCATTTTAATTATGATGTGTCTTGGTGTGGTCCTCTTTGGATTCCTTTTGTTTGGGATTCTGTGCACTTCCTGGACTTGTAAGTCTATTTCTTTCATCAGGTGGGGGACGTTTTCGTTCATTATTTCTTCAAATAGGTTTTCAGCATCTTGCTCTCTCTCTTCTTCTGGTACCCCCATAATTCTGATGTTGGTTCGCTTGAAGTTGTCCCAGAGGCTTCTTACACTATCTTCAACTTTCTGAATTCTCTTCTCTTCATGCTTCTCTGGAGGAGTGTCCTTGGCCTCTTTGTATTCTAAATCTTTGAGTTGATTCTTGCAATCCTCTAGTCTACTTTTGGGTCTCTGTATAATATTTTTTATCTCAGTCAGTGTATGTTTAATTTCTAGTTGGTCCTTTTTCATATCCTCAAGGGTCTCATTGAATTTATCGGCCTTTTCCATGAAATTCTTGAAAAACCTTATAACCGTGGTTTTGAACTCTATGTCCAGTTGCTTGTTCTCCTCCATTTCTTTGGTTTGTGATCTGTTTCCTTGCCTTCTCATATTCTCTGCTTCCCTAAGTTGGTAGGGTAGCTTTGTGTACTAGGTGTCCTATTGGTTCAACGGGTCAGCCTCCCAGTTACTTGAGGTGGACACTCTTGGTGTACCCTTGTGTACTGTGTATCCCCCAGCAGGAGCTACAGCAAGGGCTAGTTTTCTCCTCCTTTGCTTGGGCGGTTTTGGAGCAGTCTGGAGCTGCAGTTGGTTAAGCTGCCACAGAACAGGCCATTTATATGCAAAAGCCGCTGAGTGGAGCCTGGGCGGGTTTGTAGAATGTGCGGGGCGGGGTCTCAGGGCTGGGCGGGGCCTCAGGGCGTCACTAGGCTGGGGCGTGGCCAACGGCGATGGCTGGCGTCAGCCGTCTCTGCCTTTCCACGTTTCCAAGTCCCTGCGCCCCGCGCTCCAGCGCAGTAAACAATGATTGCTGGGCGCACCTCTGCAAAAAAGTCACTCTCACTTTCCGACCCGATGGCCGAGAGTCCAGCTTCTCCCCGTAGGTATCTGGGTCCCCCGAGTGTCCCCAGAAACTGGATTTCAGAGTGATCGGGAGCTTGTCTCCCTGCGGGTTGAAGAAAAGCCGCGCATCCAGCCGCCCGCCACCGGCCCGATTCGTGTGCCTCCGTACCTCAGCTTTTCAGCGATTGTGCTCCTTTCTCTTCTTAGTTGTAAATCTTCCACTCAGCCAGCTTTCCCGTGGTTCTGGGTGGTAGACGTTTTTGTCTTTTAGTTGTATTTTTGAAATTGTTGTGTGAGGCAGCAGATTAGTTGTTTAACTATGCCGCCATCTTCCTATTTCCTTTTTTAAAATGGTAGTTGTGACCCACTAAATTGATTTTGTAATCTACTACTAATGAAACACACTTGAAAATCATTGATTCAGATATTAGAAGTAAGTATTGGGTCTGAGTTTATATCTTAGGGAAGGGTATATTGAATTTTCACTTAGAAAATTTTATATTAAATACAAGAATTCTTAAAAATCGACATGTAAAAAAGCAGATTTATAGAGTAAAAAATCTTTTAAAAATAAATGTTAGGGAAATCACAATTGGGAGGACATGTAAAAAAGCCCTCAATCTTATGTTCATTAAAATAGAACTATGAAAGCAAGATACTAAATAAGTATTGATGATACCTAACAAATGTTAAATTAAGTATGATTACTCATGTATTACCTTTAAGAGTATTAATTACTCTTACATAAGTTACAGTACTGATTTCTACAACCTCTTGTTTACAAGAAACTCCAGTCTCTTTACCTAGAGATTCCATAATGTATTTACAAGTCTGTTTGGTTTTTTTGTCTGTAAACTAAGAGGGTTTTTGCATTTCAGTGTCTAATCAATGTCCAGTAGCACTTTGATTCTACAATTAAGAATTATGGGCCCTGGCCTGCATGGCTCAGTGATTAGAACATCAGCCCATGAACCCAAGGTCACAGGATCAATTCTGGTCAAGGGCATGTACCTAGATTGCAGGTTCCCTGTCTCTGTTAGGGCACGTGTGGGAGGCAATCAATTAATATGGCTCCTCACATCAATGTTTCTTTCTCTCCTCACTCCCCCTCTTCCACTTCTTTCCACTCTCTCTAAAATCAATGGAAAAAATATCCTCGGGTGAGGATTAACAAAATAAAACAAAACAAAAAAAGAATTATGAACAGCTTTGGTTCTAGTGTACCTGAATAATTGAATTGAAAAGACTTCTGGTTGTTCATAATGAACATACCTAGTTATAGTATATTAGCTCTACATAGTATATTAACTTTATTCCAATGCATGTATCAGCCTGTCTTCTTCCCTTCTTTAGAGAGGACGTTCAACTTGAAAGCCTCAGTTTACTGTATTTCCTGCCATGTTTCTTTTACCTCCAAACTTCATCACAAAGCCTTCTATTCTTCTGCCATCTTCTTTACCTTTCTTTTCTATTCCTAACCCTCAAATCCATTGGTGGGGGATGGGAGTAAGAGAAAGAATAAAAGTAATTAATACTCTTCATGGAAGTAATTAATACTCAAATTAAGCCCAAAGAGTTATTTACAATTTGAACATATTAGAAACTAAATACCAAATTCCGAACTCAAGAAAGGGAATATAAAGAGTAGCTAGTGTTGGCCTGCAGACTGAAGGGTCCCAGGTTCGATTCTGGTCAAGGGCATGTACCTTGTTTGCAGGCACATCCCCAGTAGGAGGTGTGCAGGGGGCAGCTGATCGATGTTTCTCTCTCATCGATGTTTCTAACTCTCTATCCCTCTCCCTTCCTCTCTGTAAAAATCAATGAAATATATATATTTTTAAAAAGAGTAGCTACAAAGTCTCTATATATACTAGTTAGAAGTTATCTACACTGTACTCTCCATTTGCTACACTACTTTTACTTTCTTATCACATTATTTTTAGGACTTGAACTATCATTAGGTAGAAATGTTGCAAAACAAATAATTAACAGAGGACACAATTTCATGCACAGGGGCTTTGTCATCACTCTGTTAACACAAGCAAATTTCTATATGCTAGAATTTTTCATGAGGAAAACTCATGATTAGAGAATTGGACTGACTTAATTTTTATGAGTGGTTGCTTATACTACAAGTAGACAATCCTTTGCACTTAAAATAAAAGAACTGAGTATATAAATAGGACTTTTAAATATCAAATGATGATATGCCAAAATTTCAGCATTTTAAGGCCTATAAAATTTAGATAAAAGATGTAAGATCTCTCTTCTAATGTCCAAAATGTATCTTAATAAAAATATCTTATGTTCAAAGAATCTCAACTTCTTTAATTTTATTTATTTATTTATTTTTATTTATTTATTTATTTATTTATTTATTTTATCGAATGAAAGGGAGAGGTAGAGAGCAAGAGAAGCATCCATCTGAGATTTGAACATCCATTAGCTGCCTCTTGCATGCCCCATACTGGAATAGAGCCTAAAACCTGGGTATGTGCCCTTACCAGGAAAGGAACCAGCAACCTTTTGGTGCCCAGGATGACTCCCAACCAATTAAACCACACCAGCCAGGGCTCAACTTCTTTTAATAAAGTAAATTGGAAAAAAAACTTAGGTTGTTAAAAAAACAAACACAGAAATACCTAGATAGATGCTAACATAGATAATACATTTAAAATATTACTACAATATGAATTTTTGAATGGTGTTTACATTTCCAGGTGTATTTATTCCCTATTTAATTTTAATTTGAAAATAAAGTCTGAATTAAAAAAGAAAAGTCCCCCCAAAATGACTCTTGGCTCTCCCTTGTAATTTTATAAGCAATTAAAAAAACTTCTTGCTAAAACTGTGCTATAGTTAGTAACCTATTCATTTTTAAATTGGCAAAAAAAAAAAAACAAGGAAAAGGCATGAAAGAAGCTTTTTTACATTTGTACCATTTTTGCACATTACTGCACTGTTGGCAGATTATTAAACACAAAAGAAATCAAAATTTTCTAAGGTTTTAACCCTTCGCACTCGCTTGCTTTTTTCTCGATTCCTTTATTCTACTCGAGATTTAATTTTTTAAATACCCCAGATTTTACAAAGTGCGGCAGTAGAATAAAAAACTGGAGTTTCTTTTCATACAAACTTATTTATTTGGATTTTTTAATATTTCAAATTATTGATATATTCAATAACCGTCACACTCGACATCCGAGTGCAAAAGGTTAAAAAATGCTTCTGAACATATCAGTAGAAACATGATGAAAAGTCATTTTTAAAACACTGAGCAGGCATTTTAAAAATGAGAGTGGTATGCATAAATTAAAGGAATTTCTAAGTGACTAATTCTGTTTCTTATTTGTATATTTAAATGTATGAATTATGATTTAGGGAAGTAAAATAGGCACACTGTAAGTTTAAGTCATTCAGGATCTAACACAGATAGACTTTTTTATAATCATATATTCAATAAACTATTGACAATTTAAGTCATTTGTACTACTTAATAATTATATAAGTTCTACTTAATAATTATATAAGTTCTAACAGTGAATCCATATATTACACAAGTTGTTCATAATTTGACATCCCTCTATTATAATGCCAATATAGTCTCTTACCTTTTTACTTTTAGTCTTTTTCTTTTTCATTGGTTTACTATTAACCTGATAGGTAAGAAATAAATAATTATTTAATATGAAATCAAACTACACAATGAGTGTTTTTGAAAAACAAATTTCCTTTAAATGCTGAAATCTTTTATCTTCTAATATTATAGGTTATATTTTCTTTCTAGATTCTATGGAAATTTTTCATTTTCACCTCAGTCTTCTGCTCTTAAAATAAAAGCACTGATGCATAATGGAACAACAAACAATGTCAGTGAGTAAGTCACTGAATAAAGCTCACAAATCCACACGTCCACACATGAATGCAGGAGTAACTGAGGAAGGCACTTTTAAGAAGTCAAGAAAATTCAGGTCCAGAAGATGAAAAATTAAGCCTAAGAAGAATTTAGTGGCTATATAAAAACTGTTGCCACTTATCTATACAGAAATACAGAATTCCAACCTTTGTGTAAATGGTGTTAAAATATTGCTGTTTTTCCTCCATTCTCTCTCCTTCTATTCCCTACTATGCTTTCCTCTACTCTCTATTAACCTCTCACATTCACTCCCATCAATCAGATTAAAGAAACATGTTCAAAAGTCTAGCATAATGCTTGCCACATAATAAATGTCCAATAAATGTTGGTGAAATGAATGGTTAAGGCATGAAATATTATGGAATAAAGTACTAAAGAAAGAACCATTACATTTTAAGTTTTGTGAGAACACTATTAAATATAAACTAAGAGTGTCTTGAACTCTTCAAATATAGCACATGCAACAAACTAAAGGCTCTGATTATTAAGTTATTCTTATTCAAATATTAATGAGAGCTTATACTTCCTGGAGATCTTTAATAGATTCTGTTGAAGATTCACTTGGTATTGATGCATCATCTTTATTCATTTCTGCTAACTGTATCTCAGGGTTTGATTTTACATTTATATGGTACTCCATGAGAAGTGGACTTAGTTCTTCTTCCTCGTTTTGTAATTCTTCTATGTCAATATCTAAATATTAAAGACAAAACACTCAATATTTGAATGCACAGAATTTTAGCTTCTATCATTATAATAAATATATACCCCCAAAACACCACTCCAGAAGTAGAAATAGAAGACAACTTACTTTGTTTAATTAGTAGATGAAAATAAAATGCCCATTTACCAATGGCCACATAATAGTACATATACTAGCCTGAACCCAAATGTGAAGATACTTTACATTATAAAAAAAAAGCATGAAAAAATGAAAATTTAAAAAATTAACAACTCACTATCCAGGAAAAAGATAAAAGCTACATAATCTGAAAAGTAGCACATATGAACAAGTAGAACAAGCAGTTATGCATGTTTTCCTGTTGAAGTGTTCTGTGTATCAAAAAGTTAAAATACTATGCTTGGGGTAAACCCTGGGGCACTAGCACTAAGACCAAGACAGAGTAAAAAGGCTCAAACTAGATTCAGCTGACCAGTAGTAATTTGACTACATGCTTTTCCAAGCCTATAACAATGACAGTTAGTCATATAGTTTCTATGACCAAGTAAGACTCTTACAATGATCCCTTAACTTTCCCAAATTGAAAAGTCACTTAAGAGGAGAAACCAAGATGACGGCATAGGTGAACACCTATACTGCTGCCTCGCACAACAATTTCAAAACTACAACTAAAAGACAAAGCAGACATCATCCAGAACCACCGGAAAGCCGGCTGAGTAGAAATTCTACAACTAGAAAGAAAAAGAAAAGGACCCTGAGACGCAGGAGCGGCAGAGGGCAGAGGTGCGGAAACATGGAAACGTGTGCGTGCGAGAGGGAGGGCCAGGCAGCTGAATACGCGGCTGGCTTTCTTGAACCAGAGCGAAACAAAGGCTCCTCATAGCACTGAAATCCAGTCCTGGGTGAGACTTGGGGAACCCAGATACATACAGGAGAAACTGGAATGTCTGGCAGCGGGCAGGGCTCAAGAGCAGCTTTCTCTCAGAGGTGCGTGAGCCATAGCCGCGGGGCACTGAGACCCAGGGAACTGCGGAAGACAGAGGTGCGGAGACACAGAGACGTGCACACGAGAGAGGAAAGGCCAGGCGGCTGGATACGCAGCTGCCTTGATCGTTCCAGAGGGAAACAGGGCCTCCTGACTGCACCGTACTCCAGATCTGGGTGAGACTTTGGGTACCCACACTCATTCGGGGAGAAACTGGACTGTCTGGCAGTGGGCAAAGCTCGAGAGCAGCTTTCTCTCAGAGGTGCATGCAGCCATTGCCACGGGGCACGGAGACCCAGAGGAACTGCGAAAGACAGAGGTGAGGAGGTGCGCGCATGGAGAGGGCTCGGGCAGTTGAATGCGTGGCTGCCTTTCTCGTTCCGGAGGGAAACAAAGCCTCTTGACTACATGTACTACAGTTCCGGGTGAGACTTTGGGTACCCACACTCATTCGAGGAGAAACTGGACTGTCTGGCAGCGGGCAAAGCTTGAGAGCAGCTTTCTCTCAGAGGTGCGTGCAGCCATTGCCGTGGGACACTGAGACCCAAGCCTCTTAGGGCGGGGCTGATGGGAAACCAAGGCTGCCTGCTCTGCCCTGAGACCCCGCCCCATCCAAACTGAGCACAGAAGCTCTCCAGTGTAGACACAGCTGATCCTCACAGCCAATTGGCCTGGAGGTCAACACCGCCCAGTGATACCAACAACAATCAAGGCTTAACTACAACAAGACTGTGTAGCCCATAAAGGGGTGCACTAAGAGTGTCCACCTCAGGTAACTGGGGAGGCTGAGCCACTGGGCGCAAAGGACACCTCGCGCACAAAGCCACTCCATCAACTCAGGGAAGCAGCTAAAATGCGGAGACAAAGAGGCAGATCACAAATAAAAGAAATGGAGGAAAGCAGAAGACTGGACCACATTTATAAGGTAACTCAAGAATCTGCTAAAAACCTCTGAGGAACTTAGTGAGACTTTTAAAGATCTTAATGAAAATGCCAAAAAAAAAAATAAAAAATGGAAAGGACCAATTCAGAAATTAAGCATACACTGTCTGAAATAAAGAATATACAGAAATGCAACAGTAGATCAAAAGACCCCAAGAATCAAACCAAAGATTTGAAACATGAGGAAACAAAAAACACCCAACTGGAAAAACAAAAAGAAAAAAGAATCCAAACATATGAAGACAGTGTAAGGAGCCTATGGGACAACTTTAAGCATACCAACATCTGAATTATTGGGGTGCCAGAAGAAGAGAGAGAGCAAAATATTGAAAACCTATTAGAAGAAATAATGACATAAAACTTTCCCTACCTGGTGAAAGAAATAGACTTACAAGTCCAGGAAGCGCACAGAACCCCAAACAAGAGGAATCCAAAGAGGATCACACCAAGACACATCGTAATTAAAATGCCAAGGGCAAAAGACAAAGAGAGAATCTTGAAAGCAGCAAGAGAAAAACAGTTAGTTACCTACTAGGGAGTACCCATACGATTGTCAGCTGATTTCTCAACAGAAACTACACAGGCCAGAAGGGAGTGGCAAGAAATATTCAAAGTGATGAACAGCGAGAACCTACAACCAAGATTACTCTACCCAGGAAAGCTATCATTTAGAATTGAAGGGCAGATAAAGAGCTTCACAGATAAGAAAAAACTAAAGGAGTTCATCAACACCAAACCAGTATTATATGAAATGCTGAAAGGTATTCTTTAAGAAGAGGAAAAAGAAGAAAAAGGTAAAAATAAAAATTATGAACCACAAATACATGTCTATCAACAAGTGAATCTAAAAATAAGTAAATAAAAAATCTGATGAACAGAATAAACTGGTGTATATAATAGAATCAGGGGCATAGAAAGGGAGTGGACTGACAATTCTCAGGGGGAAAGAGGTGTGGGGGGTGTGGGAAGAGACTGGGCAAAAATCTTACACCTATGGATGAAGACAGTGGGGGCAGGTAAGGGCATGAGGTGGGGTGGGGTGGGGACTCAGGTGGAGGGGAGCTATGGGGGGAAAAAGAGGAACATATGTAATAATCTGAACAATAAAGATTTATTTAAAAAAAAGTGACTTAAACATTTTGTTTGTAACATACTTACGTTGACTGCCGGTTATTGACTGTAGAGCAAGTCCTATGATACATAAAGAAAACATTTAGATGTATAATTGTAAATGCAACCAAAAAATATATGACTGGGATTAAGAAAAACCAGATTTTTATACTGTACCATGTTATAACTAACTGTAAAAATAATCAGCTTCTCTCATGAATCTAGTTTAAAACCAGGCATGACCTTTAGATTATAACACAAAGGTTATAAACCCATGATTAGGAAAAGAAGTAAACAAAATTTTTGACAGTTCTTGATATATAATGCCTAGATTATAAGCACTTTAAACCAAGCAGCAAATTGTTATTATTTATAAAATCTAAGGTCATGAAGTCAAATATCCATGGAAAGTTTGAGCTTTTTTAGCAATATTAATTATCCTGATCAGCACTCCATTCTCCTTGCACATCCTATATAATAAAACCCTAATATGCAAATCAACCAAATGGCAGAATGACCAGTCACTATGACATGCACCGACCACCAGGGGGCAGACACTCAACACAGGAGCTGCCCCCTGGTAGTCAGTACATTCCCATAGGGGGAGCGCCACTCAGCCAGAAGTCGGGTTCATGGCTGGCAAGTGCAGTGGCAGTGGCAGGAGCCTCTTCGCCACTGCAGGTAGACGGTAAGGAGTGAGGGATCCCGGACTGTGAGAGGGATGTCTGAATGCCAGCTTAGGCCCACTCCCCGGAGAGTGGGCCTAAGCTGGCAGGTGGACATCCCCTGAGGGGTCCCGGACTGCAAGAGGGTGCAGGCTGGGCTGAGAAACCCCTGCCCCCAGTGCACAAAATTTCATGCACCAGGCCTCTAATTAATGTTATATCAGGCTCTAGATACTGAATAGTACATAAAAAAAAAAAAAAAAGACATCTTCATAGAAGTTTAGTGTGGGCAATGGATATTAATCAAATAATCAGATACACAAATGAAAACTGCAACTGTAACTGTGACAACTACTAGGAAAGAGATTTAAGATGTTAGGAAAGTCTCTATTAAAGGGACTTGACCAATAAGTTCTTCAGACTACCTGAGAATTCTTGAAATGCCTTGAATTTATTTAGTGCTCAAAGTACTTTCTCAGATATTGCCTTTATTCTCATGAGTTTTTGTTGTTTAAAATCTTAACAGAGTAAATGTATATTTTAAAAGCCAGGAATTTATGAGTCAGGGGTCCTTGCCTAACTTTCTTATATCATCAACCTTGGCATTCTCTTCTTTTATGCTCAAAGCAAGCTCTTAAGGTTAAGCAGAAAACACAAGGGTATCCCAGAGCCTTAAAGGAATGGGATAGAGACCTAGCATTCATCTCTCAAACAAATCTGGACCTATTCAACAATTATTAGAAACTTTGGAAGTTGCACATTTAAATAGCATCAGTGTAGTTATCAATTAGTTGCTCACTAGGTAGTCTGACTAATGGGGTCAGGAGAAGTCATTCAGAACAGAACAAGGGTTTCAGTGATGCTGGCGTGCCTTGAACTCTGCTTTCCATGTTGACAGCTGAGAGGCTATCTTGGTATGTGGGAGAGGTCTGAAGTCTTTTCCATATCAATATAGTGCCTGGGAATGGCCCTACTGACCTTCGATACTAGCATAAATCTTATCTAATTTTTTTAATTATTAATTAATTAAATTACCCATGGCCAGTAGGTAGCTACCAACTACATAAACATCAAGAAGCTGCTGAAAAGGAGAAGAAACACACTCATGATGTCTAAAAGGGTAACTTTGAAACACACAGTACTAGTATTTCATGGTTTTAGGCATCCTTAATTTTGTAGAAAACTCTTCTACTTAAAAATCTTCAGCAATTCCTTTCTGATAATACAAACCCCTCAACATGATAAGAGAAATCCTCTTGAATGTATTCTCTCTACGAATGCTCCCCTACTTTAAGACCAAACTTTTAGTTCCCTGCATTTTGTTTCTATACCTTTGCTCTTGATTCCTTCTGAAATATTCTTCTTCATCTTCTTCACTTGGCTAACATTTACATGTGATGTGGGAATTCCTTAAATATTCTATTCTCCAGAAAGTTCTTTTGGACTCTCTTAAGCTAGGATTTCCCAAAGTATTCTGGATCATCTCTAGCACTATAATTTCTATTAGCTTCTTGATGAGTCTAGTCTCTCAAGAGTGTGAGTTCACTGAATCTCCTGCCCTTAGCACTGTGTCTGACACATAGCAGACACTAAATGAAGGTTTACTGGCTGAAGTAAATAATTATTTTGTACCTTGTTGATAGCAGGATAACATCCTCTGGATGATATCTGGTACTGGTATACCTAGGTAGATGGACAGCTGATGGTAATCAAGGGAGATATTCTCAATGGGATTCTCCTTCACTTTGTCAATATCCTCTTGCTTCATTCCAAGTCGCAGAAGAGTATCAGAAACTTTTTCCCAAATTGAATTGAATTGTGACTCAGTGAGACCATTCATCAAAATCTCACTAAGGAGGAGATCCCTGTATTTGCACAGCCTCAGGATGTCTGCAGACTTAGAGCAATCAGAAGATGATGGTTCCATATTCCAGCCATTTTTAGGTGCAGGGAATACATGCAAATGTTTTATGAGAGCTAATAGGAGGTATAAGTCAAATTGTTTGGATTGTGGTAGCTTCTTCTTTGGGGGATAAAGCAGATGCCATGCTCCACCCAAAGGGTGATTAGTCCAAAGATGTTTGTAGTAGGGTTCCAGCACTTTCTTGTGAATAAGGAGCTCTTTTTTCAAAAGAGGGGGTGGCAGAGCCTCATCAAATATTTTCCGGACAATGTCAGTACCACAAATAATAATTATATGAAGCAGATGATAGAAATAATTATAATCAAGTTTGAAGATAGGCATTTCATCTGAAAATGAATTTTGAAAAGTCAAAACATTCCACATTAATGCTATTTTCCTATGTGGTCTTTTGTATTACATGCTTATTAGCTCCTTCCTAAAGGACAGAGACTAGTACAAAAGAGTGAAGTAAAGTACAGTGCTTTGCCATAGCCAGTACTCAATATGCATGCTGCTATCTGTCTAACTGTCAAAAATTCAAAGAAAAATATTATATCCCCAAGCAAAAGTAATCACAAAGACTGATCACCACAGAAGCCTTTCAACCACTCAGAGTTTTGTTCAAGCAAATGAACTTTGGCAACCAAATGGTATAAAAGTATTTTGAAGACTGTCAAGAATGATGACTGCCAGTGTTTAATTATACTTTACTTAGGCAATTATATTTTATCTTAACCAGCACTGCCCAAGAGAACTTATGAAAATGTTTTAGATTTGTACTGTCCACTAGCCACTGAACACTGAAAATGCTGTTTGCTGACAAAGAAATTGAGTTTAAAATTTTATCTAATTTTAATTAACTTAAATTCAAATAGCCACATATGGCTACTTGCTCCACAACACAGAACTATATCAAAAGATTTAAAGTGCTATAATGCCTTGTTACACAAAGTATAGACCATGGACCAGCAGCATCAGCACCATACGGAAGCCTGTTAGAAAAGGAAACTCTTAGGCCACACCCCAGAGCAACTGAATTGGCTACCTAACATTATAACAAAATCACCAGATGATGTAAAAAGCTATTAAAGTCTGAGACACACTTATGTAATAAACCTCATGTTCTTATGCTCTAAAAAAAGAGTAATGACTAAGTGGGTATTTCATCAATGAAATGGAGTAAGGAATGAAATTGAACTGTTCGGTATTTTTCTGGTTTTGTAGCCCTTCCAATGAAGAAAAGTAAACTGAGATGAATTAGAAAGTAGTAAGAATGTTGTAAATGATGGTGTATTTGTTGTTTTAATATAAAATTATATTTATCATAAAATTCAGCTTTATTATTTTATCCTGTGTTTCAGAGAATTTTAAATGAATATTCTTACTTGATATACTTGATATACACTGTGAAGGCAAGCAAGGTTACAAAGAAAATGACCCATAAAGGTTGCTGTGGTTTGCCAAATAAGGCTGGGATCAGGGACAACCATTCCCCTTAGCAAGAAGGAGTGCCACCAGACTATTCTTCCATGGGACCAGGATCCCTTAAGGTTTCCATGTACGGAGTAGCTGGCATTTCCCAGCACATATTCCTAAACAGCTAGTAACTGAGTTTAGACCACTTGGTCTTGAATCCAAAATGTTCATTCCTTCCATTTTGCTCTATTAAAAGGGAATGCAACAAGGGAGGATTGGTAGAGAATCTGCTGAAGCCCAATATCATTGTGAAGTCACAGCTATGTACTAGATTAGTGAAGCTCTCTATAGAATATCAATGTACTGTGAGACCCATACAACTGCTGATCTTTCTGTCCATAAATTCTAACCTATATCAAGTAATGCTTGCTAGTGTAAATGCTTGCCAATGAATGACAAACACATGGCTGTAAATGGCATGATACACATGGTTGTTAATGGCATGATACTCTGTACAGAGTAAGTAAAAAATTTTAACACACTTTCAATAGGAGGCATATAAAAATAAAATATTACCTTTTGTACTAAATTTTAAATTGATCTCCGGTCTTATATCAGTATCAGTTCTTTTCAGAGACATCAACTCTTTATAACTGCAAGTGGAAAAAAATTGTTACAGTCAATATCAAAGTAAAACAAGATTTCTGGTATCAGCATGGCTAAGTATTTTCTTCTCTTCCTTCTGGAAATAATTTAAAAGAAAAAAAAAAGAAAAATGAATGAACAAACAAACCACCAACAATGACAACTCAATATTGTTATTTTCATTGGAATTAAGAGGCAAGTAGAATTACTAGATTTCATATCCAAAATATTAACACAACTAGCTTATTTACAAAAATGCTGTATAGTAGTGGGGAAAAAAAGAAATCTGTGTATTGTAAAAAACAAGCAAAACTAAAACTCCTCCTAGGTCTTCCCACTCCATAGAATCATCTTACCAATAATTATTCTAAGAAAATTAAATTCATTGACTGACAAGTGATTTTAAAAAAGAGAGAAAGAAACTGGCATAACAGCAACACAGAAAATTAGAAAAAAATTAAGGGAAAAGTAGCAAGATTTGTTAAATAGATGAAACACTAAGCAAATATTGTCATAACATAAGATAGCAAATCCGGACAAAGACAGTATAAAAAGAAAACTGTGAATCAATTTCTCTTAGGAATACAGAGCAGAAATCCAGTGATAAGATTCTCTCCTTAACTAAACTCTAGTAAGTCTCCTCTGAGCTCTTTTTCAGGTAGGCGCCACCCTTATCCATGTCCTCAAGAGCTCAAATTTAATAAGAACCACCTAAGCCAGCAACCTCAACCAATAGCAGAGAGCAGTCAATAGCTTACCTGAACACAA
Source organism: Eptesicus fuscus (assembly GCF_027574615.1). Classification (NCBI taxonomy): domain Eukaryota; kingdom Metazoa; phylum Chordata; class Mammalia; order Chiroptera; family Vespertilionidae; genus Eptesicus; species Eptesicus fuscus. Next base: position 70,694,560 of record NC_072475.1, read on the forward strand.
AACTCAGCCTGCAGCCTTGCCAAACTTTAGGGCACAGCTTGCAGCCCTACCTGATCTCAGAGTACAGCCTGAAGATCCATCTGATCATGAAGCCTGGCCTATGGCCCCACCTGAATGTGAAGTCCAGATGGTGGTACCATCTGGTCAGGGAGCACAGCCTGAGGCCGTACCCAATGAGAAGCAACTACAGAGCATAGCCTGCAGCCTTGTCCAATCCCACTGGTGGCAATGCTCTACCAAGGATGAAAACCTGTGAACCTGCCTGACCAGAGGTGACTACAGAGCATAGCTAGTGGCCTTACCTGACTGTAGAAAATAGCCACTGGCCCCCCTGACCAGGAAGCCCACCCAGCGGTCCCACTTGAACATGGAGCACAGCTACAAGCCCTACCCAACCATGGAGCCCAGCCAGCAGCACCCCACTCCCAACCTTGAAGCTGAAGCTGCTGTGGCTTCACATAGCTAGAGAACACAATAGGAATCTCTACCTCCCTTCTGACACTACCAGGTGACTCATCCAGTACTCCCCAAAGCTGAGCTGACTCATAAAGGTCTTTCTCTACCAAAACAAAGTCGGCAAGAGGAAACCACATACTCAAATGTGCAGATACCTGCACATGGACACAAATATCATGAAGAATCAGATATGATATGTCATCATACACCATGACCAGATAATATGACATCACCAAAAGTAATAAACCTCTAAGTGACCATAAAAAAATGGAGATTTGAACTATCTGACAAAGAATTCAGAATAATCCTTTCAAAGAAGTTTAGTGAATTACAAAAGCATACAGAAAACTAAGTGAAATTAGGAAAACAATGCACCAACAAAATTAGAAGTTCAACAGAGAAACAGAAACCATTAAAAATCAACAACAGCCAAAACCGGTTTGGCTCAGTGGATAGAGCGTCAGCCTGCGGACTGAAAGGCCCCAGGTTCGATTCCGGTCAAGGGCATGTACCTTGGTTTCGGGCACATCCCCAGTAGGGGGTGTGCAAGAGGCAGCTGATGGATGATTCTCTCTCATCAATGTTTCTAACTCTCTATTCTTCTCTCTTCCTCTCTGTAAAAAAATCAAAAAAATACATTTTAAAAAAATTCTTTAAAAAAAAAAATTATCCAAAACCGGTTTGGCTCAGTGGATAGAGCTTCGGTCTGCGGACTGGGAGGTCCCAGGTTCGATTCCAGTCAGGGGCATGTACATTGGTTGCGGGCACGTCCCTGGTGGGGGGTGTGCAGGAGGCGGCTGGTCGATGTTTCTCTCTCATCGATGTTTCTAGCTCTCTATCCCTCTCTCTTCCTCTCTGTAAAAAATCAATAAAATATATATATTTAAAAAAAAAAATCAACAACAAAACACCCAGAAATCCTAGAGCTGGAGAATCACTGAATAAAATGAAGAATTTAATAGAAAGCTTCAACAACAGACTCAACAAAGAGAAGAATCAGTGAATTCAAAGGCAGATCATTTGAAATTACCTAGTTAGAGAAAAAAGAACAGAGAATGAAAAAGAGTGAAAAAAACTTATGGAACTTATGGGACAAAAGATCCAATATATATGGAAATTACAAATGAAAGAGAACGGAACAGAAAGTCTTTTTTTTTTTTCTTTTTAACTAGGTACTTTCTTTTATTTAAAAAAATTATGTATATATTTATTGCTTATGTACAGTTATTTTTTAACTACAGGCCTGGTGCACAAAATTCGTGCACGGGGGTTGGGGGGTGGAGAGTGTCCCTCATGCCAGCCTGCACCCTCTCCAAAAATTAGGAAAACAATGCACCAACAAAATTAGAGGAATGTCCGACTACACGTTTAGGGAATCTGGGAACCCTCGAGGGATGTCCGACTACACGTTTAGGCCCGATCCTGGCAGGATCGGGCCTAAACGGGCAGTTGAACATCCCTCTCACAATCCAGGACTGCTGGCTCCCAACTGCTCGCCTGCCTGCCTTCCTGATTGCCCCTAATTGCTTCTGCCTGCCAGCCTGATCACCCCCTAACCACTCTCCTGCCAGCCTCATTGATGCCTAACTGCTCCCCTGCCAGCATGTTTTCCCCTAACTGCCCTCCCCTTTAGGCCTGGTCACCCCTAACTGCCCTCTACTGCAGGCCTGTTCCCCCCCAACTGCTGTCCCCTGCAGGCCTGAGTCCCACCCAACTGCCCTTCCCTGCAGGCCCAGTCACCCCCAACTTCCCTTCTCTGCCGGCTTGGTCACCCCTAACTGCCCTCCCCTGCAGGCCTGTTCCCCCGCAACTGCTCTCCCTTGCAAGCCTGGGTCCCACCCAACTGCCATTCCCTGCAGGCCCGGTCACCCCCAACTTCCCTCCTCTGCTGGCCTGGTCACCCTTAACTGCCCTCCCCTAAAGGCTAGATTGCCCCCAACTGCCCTCCCTTGCAGGCCTGGTCCCTCCCAACTGCCCTCCCCTGCTGGCCATCTTGTGTCCACATGGGGGCAGGATCTCTGACCACATGGGGGCAGCCATCTTGTATGTTGGAGTGATGGTCAATCTGCATATTACTCTTTTATTAGATAGGATAGAGGCCTGGTGCATGGGTGGGGGCCAGCTGGTTTGCCCTGAAGGGTATCCCGTGTAGGGCGGCCTGGGTGAAGGGCCTGTGGTGGTTTGCAGGCTGGCCACGCCCCCTGGTGACCCAAGCAGAGGCCCTGGTATCTGGGATTTATGTATCTTCTACAATTGAAACTTTGCAGCCTGGAGCAAAGCCAAGCCTCCTGCTCGCTCAGTGGCTGGCAGCCATTTCTGTTTGGATTTGTTTACCTTCTATAATTGAAACTTTGTAGCCTTGAGTGGAGGCTTAGGCCAACAAGGCCAGACGGACAGCTTGGCTTCCTTTGTTACCGGGGAAACCCAAGCCTCCCTCCTGCTCTCTGTGGCTGTTGCCATCTTGGTTGGGTTTATTTGCATATTTGCTCCTGATTGGCTTGTGGGCGTGCCTTGTGGGCATGCCTTGTGGGTGTAGTGGAGTTAGGGTCAATTTGCATATTACTATTTTTTAAAAATATATATTTTATTGATTTCTTACAGAGAGGAAGGGAGAGGGATAGAGAGCCAGAAATATCAAGGAGAGAGAAACATCGATCAGCTGCCCCCTGCACACTCCCCACTGGGGATGTTCCCACAACCAAGGCACATGCCCATGACCTGAATCAAACCTGGGACCCTTCAGTCCGCAGGCCGACGCTCTATCCACTGATTCAAACTGGTCAGGGCACATATTACTCTTTTATTAGGTAGGATATCTTTATAGTTGAAAGTATTACAGATGTTCCCTTTTCCCCCCATTGACCCACTTCACCGCTCTGCCCCCACCCCCAGGCCTTTAATGCACTATTGTCTGTGTCCATGGGTTATACAAATACGATGTAAGTTCTATGGTTAATCTCTTCCCGCACCCCCTTTTGTCCTTCCCCCATTCCCTCTGAGATTGTCCCTTTACCAAACTTGGGGTAAGAAATAAATATTCAGATTTAGGAGGCTCAAGAGCTGCAAATGGGTTGTACCCCAAAAGTACTACACTGAGAAGCATTTTAATTAAATTTACAAACATCAAAGGTAAAAGTAGAACTTTGAAAAGAGCAAAAGAAAACCAACATTGCCTTGACATTGGACTGGCAACAATTTTCTGGATTTGACACTAAAAGCACAAGCAACAAAAGGAAAAACAAACAAGTTGGAAATACATCAAATTTAAAAGCTTCTGTATAGCAAAAGAAACAGTCAACAAAATTAAATGGCAACCTATTTACTGAATGGGAGAAAATATTTGCAAATTATATATCTGATTAAGGGTTAATATACAAAATATGTAAGGTACCCATACAACTCAATAGCAAAAGAACAAATATTGTAATTTTAAAAATCAGACTAGGACTTGAATAAACATTTTTCCATATAAGATATAAAATAGCCAATAAGTACATGAAAAAGGTTCTTAATATAACCAATAATCAGGAAAATGCAAATAAAACCACAATGATATATAACCTCAAAAATATTAAGAAAAAAGATAGTAAGTGCTGGCCAGGATATTGAGAAAAAGGAACTTTATGCACTATTGGTGATAATGTATGACAGAGCCACTAGAGTAGTGAAGGCGAACCTATGACACGCGTGTCAGCACTGACACGCGTAGCCATTTCTGATGACACGCGGCCACTAAGGCGGCCGCATGCCGAGGATGAAACATTTGCTGCTCCTGAGGATGAAACATTTGAGAAATAATGTTTTTTCCTCAAAGTGACACACTACCCGAGTTATGCTCAGTTTTTTGGCAAAATTTGACACACCACGCTCAAAAGGTTGCCCATCACTGCACTAGAGGAAAGAGTATGGCGATTTCTCAAAAAATTAAAAATAATGATTGATCCAGCAATGCCACTTCTGGGTATGTATTATATAGGCAAAGGAAATAAAATCTCATTTTGAATGATGATTATATCCCCATGTTCACTGCCATCTTATCTAATAAAACAGTAATATGCAAATTGACCGCACCTTCGCTACACCCATAAGCCACGCCCACCAGCCACAGCCACTAGCCACGCCCACCAGCCCATCAGAAGCAAATATACACGTTAAACCAGCAAAGATGGCGGGGGAGAGGGAAGCACCCATGCCAGTGAGATCCAAGACATGATGGTGGACTGGGGCAGGCAGTTAACCCCGCAGCCGGCTGCCCAGGTCCACCATCAGGGATCACGGACCAGGGCAGCTGCCTAACCAGGTCCATCACCGATCGCGGACGGGGCAGGCGGCGTGGGTTAAGGCCCGCAGCCGGCTGCCCCGTCCACCATCATCGATCGCGGACCCGGGCAGGCGGTGTGGGTTAAGGCCCGCAGCCGGCTGCCCAGGTCCGCCATCACTGATCGCAGACCGGGGCCCAGAGCCGGCTGCCCAGGTCCGCCATCACCGATCGAGGACCGGGGCAGGCGGCCTGGGTTAAGGCCCGCAGCAGGCTGCCCAGGTCCGCCATCACCAATCGCAGACCGGGGCCCAGAGCCGGCTGCCCAGGTCCGCCATCACCAATCGCGGACCGGGGCAGGCGGCGTGGGTTAAGGCCCGCAGCCGGCTGCCCAGGTCCGCCATCACCGATCGCGGACCGGGGCAGGCGGCGTGGGTTAAGGCCCGCAGCCAGCTGCCCAGGTCCGCCATCACCGATCGCAGACCGGGGCCCAGAGCCGGCAGCCATCACCGATCGCGGACCGGGGCAGGCGGCGTGGGTTAGCGCCCGCAGCCGGCTGCCCAGGTCCGCCATCACCAATCGCAGACCGGGGCAGGCGGCGTGGGTTAGCGCCCGCAGCAGCCATCGCCAGTGGCAGCTGACTGAAAGCCCCTATCAGGGATCATGGACCAGGGCAGGCAGCGTGGGTTAATGCCTGCAGCAAGCTGACCAGGTCCCCGATCACGGATCCAGGTGGCGTGGGTTAGCACTTACAGCCATCTGACCAGGTCCCCGATAGGGACTTGGAGTCTAGCATAATGAAAAGAATAGTCAGCAAAAGCAGGAGACAAGGTTTCATAAGTTCTCCCCCAGGTCACCACTGTTCTCTTATACATTTTAATTATCCCAGACTTTGCATGATGGGATTTGAATTATGCCTGA